>NC_134269.1:205040281-205722781 GCF_031893055.1 Leptodactylus fuscus | reverse complement strand
GTAAAGCCACTCTGTACACAAACATGACAGACTCTCGCAGTGTTTTACTATCACACACCCTCTCTGTTCTGTGTTCCACCATGGGACCGAAGGATGAGAACACAGCAAGGCATTACTGACGATAAATTTACTGTGACCAGTGTTTATATAGGGGATGCTGAGGCTCATTTATGGTCAGAAATCAATTTTTTTTTTTTTTCATTTTATGTCTTTTTTGGGAAGTTTGTTCCAAGAAGTGAAGTTATCGCAGCCATCTTAGCAGGGATAGTAGTTATAATTCTATCACAGAGTCACAGATTCTCCATGACTTCTCTACTCTTATGTCTGTGGCTTATCCTGTAGTTTCGGTCCAGTGTCCGAGACTAAAAAAACCCAGAAAAAATCCAGTTGTGCCCGCAGTTATGGCTCAGACAGATATGTAAATGATTGCTCTTGCCACAAAAGGGCATAAAAGTCCTTCCCTATAGAAAAACGCTCAGAGTAGAGATGAGCGAACACTAAAATGTTCGAGGTTCGAAATTCGATTCGAACACAGCTCACTGTTCGAGTGGGTTTCGAACCCCATTATAGTCTATGGGGAACATAAACTCGTTAAGGGGGAAACCCAAATTCGTGTCTGGAGGGTCACCAAGTCCACTATGACACCCCAGGAAATGATACCAACACCCTGGAATGACACTGGGACAGCAGGGGAAGCATGTCTGGGGGCATAAAAGTCACTTTATTTCATGGAAATCCCTGTCAGTTTGCGATTTTCGCAAGCTAACTTTTCCCATAGAAATGCATTGGCCAGTGCTGATTGGCCAGAGTACGGAACTCGACCAATCAGCGCTGGCTCTGCTGGAGGAGGCGGAGTCTAAGATCGCTCCACACCAGTCTCCATTCAGGTCCGACCTTAGACTCTGCCTCCTCCGGCAGAGCCAGCACTGATTGGCCGAAGGCTGGCCAATGCATTCCTATGCGAATGCAGAGACTTAGCAGTGCTGAGCCAGTTCTGCTCAACTACACATCTGATGCACACTCGGCTCTGCTACATCAGATGTAGCAATCTGATGTAGCAGAGCCGAGGGTGCACTAGAACCCCTGTGCAAACTCAGTTCACGCTAATAGAATGCATTGGCCAGCGCTGATTGGACAGAGTACGGAACTCGACCAATCAGCGCTGGCTCTGCTGGAGGAGGCGGAGTCTAAGATCGCTCCACACCAGTCTCCATTCAGGTCCGACCTTAGACTCCGCCTCCTCCAGCAGAGCCAGCGCTGATTGGCCAAATTCCGTACTCTGGCCAATCAGCACTGGCTAATGCATTGTATTGGCGTGATGAAGCAGTGCTGAATGTGTGTGTTTAGCTCAACTACACCGGTGGAGTAGTTGAGCTAAGCACACAGATTCAGCTCTGCTTCAATCAGCGCTGGCCAATGCATTCTATTAGCTTGATGAAGCAGAGTGTGCACAAGGGTTCAAGCGCACCCTCGGCTCTGATGTAGCAGAGCCGAGGCTGCACAAGGGTTCAAGCGCACCCTCGGCTCTGATGTAGCAGAGCCGAGGCTGCACAAGGGTTCAAGCGCACCCTCGGCTCTGATGTAGCAGACCCGAGGGTGCACAAGGGTTCAAGTGCACCCTCGGCTCTCCTACATCAGAGCCGAGGGTGCGCTTGAACCCTTGTGCACACTCTGCTTCATCAAGCTAATAGAATGCATTGGCCAGCACTGATTGGCCAGAGTACGGAATTCGGCCAATCAGCGCTGGCCAATGCATCCCTATGGGAAAAAGTTTATCTCACAAAAATCACAATTACACACCCGATAGAGCCCCAAAAAGTTATTTTTAATAACATTCCCCCCTAAATAAAGGTTATCCCTAGCTATCCCTGCCTGTACAGCTATCCCTGTCTCATAGTCACAAAGTTCACATTCTCATATGACCCGGATTTGAAATCCACTATTCGTCTAAAATGGAGGTCACCTGATTTCGGCAGCCAATGACTTTTTCCAATTTTTTTCAATGCCCCCGGTGTCGTAGTTCCTGTCCCACCTCCCCTGCGCTGTTATTGGTGCAAAAAAGGTGCCAGGGAAGGTGGGAGGGGAATCGAATTTTGGCGCACTTTACCACGTGGTGTTCGATTCGATTCGAACATGGCGAACACCCTGATATCCGATCGAACATGTGTTCGATAGAACACTGTTTGCTCATCTCTAGCTCAGAGGCTACTTTTGGGTAGTGTACTACTTAGTGTGAGATCGCTGACTCTCTATGCCTATAGACTTTTTGCCTAGTTGCAAGACTTTAGGTGGAGACACCTGACTGGACTTGACTCTGCTCCTACTGACTCAGTTTTGCTCTCCATATTCATGGGTTCATTCATAGGTTCCTGTTTTGTTTCTTGAAATTGCAATTCAGACACTGGACCACAATCATGAACTCTAACTGGTGATGACCTACTACTCCCAGGACAAAAAGACCCTGATCTTGGGCTCCTTGGGGGTCCCAGTGGTCGAACTAATCATCATCTAACCTGTGTATATATATTAACTTGCTAACTTGGCCCAACCTTCTATTTAGATCCGTCATCCTGGATCCAAGTTTAACCAAAGTTGGCAACAATTGGACTAAAAATATCCAATGAGAACTTTGGTTGGTGTCTTGTGTGATGCAATAAGGCCAACCCAGTGTCAGACTTGCCAACCAGAGTACCAGAGGATCCTACAGTCGGCCCTCAACAATGGTCCTGAAGAAGACATCCACATTTGAAGGGTACTAGGGATTGTTCGCGGGTGGGCCTTTGGAACCATTTTATCTGGTGGCCACTCAAATTAATGGAAATAATTGGTCGAAATCTGTTGCAATGATAAAAATTACTAGAAAACATGGCTGTTCATTTGGTGGACTCAGCCTATACAGCCAGTCTATCTGTAACATGATTGCTTATTCCCTTGCCATGTAAGAGTAAGTTCACACGGAGGAGTTTACCACTGATTTTGATGCAGAATCTGACTTAAATTCCGTCTAAAATTTTATTTTTATCTAGTGGAAAAATAAGAGTCCCGCTCGTTTTTCAGGCAGATCCCGCCTGAGAAATCCCATTAAAATAAACTGGAGGAAGAAAATCTAACTTTTCCATTGGCACGGAATTTGACGAGGAATTTGTCAAAATTGGAATTTGACTAAGGAATTTGCCTTTATTGGATAGGCCCAAATTCCAAATTCAAATTTGGAATTTGAGCCTGTCCTATAAAAGCAAAATACAGTGGCGTTCTTCTCCAAATTCTGCTTCAAATTCTGCTTTAAATTCAGCATCAAAATCCTCGTGTTTTTTTTTTTTTTGTCAAGCAGAATTCGACTCAAATTCCCGAAGCAGAAATTTTCTGCTTGGCAAATTCAGAATCAAATTCAGTGCCAAATTTCTATGTGTGAACTTAAAAATCTAGGCTCACACATAGGAATCTGTCACGGTTTTGGGAATGGATTCCGCCCCCAAATCTGTGGTCGATTCTGCCCTAAATCAGCGTCCTGCTCGGTCTTGCCGTGGATTCCGCAGTTTCCGTGGCTCGGGGGATCTCTTTTGATTCGGTCCATTGATGCAATCCCGCGCTGTATTCGGTGGTGGAAGAGGAATGAAGAGGAATTTTTTACCGCTGTAATACTACATTTCACCTGTAGGGGCAGCATTTCCCATGATAAAGACTGATCGTCAGGGATTTCATCAGCAAGAACGAGCTGATCAGCGGGGCGGCCATTATTACTTAAGATGTTTTACTTGTCAGATGCTTTGCTTATTATTTGTGCATGTTAAGAAGGATAATTGAATGTCAAATCGTTCCTTAAGACTCCTGCTGCTTCTACCTTGAAAGCGAGATCAAAGGCGCAGATCAAACATTTCCAGGGATTTATACTGATCCGTCCTAAACAAACAGAACAATTTTCTACCTCCTACATGACTAAGCCGGTGCGCGGCGTACATCTGGCCGTGTCACGTACAGCGAAGCTACATCTAAGCCTCAAAGCTCTCAGCTAGTTTATCATGTGTTATGGACGGGTATATAGTGCGGCTTACACGTTGCCCTTACGTTTTGATGCCTGAGCTTTTAGGAGTCTCCTCCATCATCTCTCTGTAGGAACTTGACATGAGACTATTGTAAGGAACCTAAGATGCTCAACAAGGACGTGTGAAATCCTGTATAGGGCAAAGAGCAGCTTCAATGCAGCTTTGGTTGCGACTGTAGAAGATAGACATGGGTACCTTATACAAATATTATCGAGGTTCACCCACCAGTTCCGAAGTTGTATACTCCAAACCAGAAGGGCTATTGTTATACACTGGGGTCTTTTCACATAACGTATGTGTTTCATCCTGATTAGAGGTGAGTTAAGAAACCAGATTTGCGACAAATTTTGCAAAAATTTTACAAAACACTTTTGTGTTTCACTACCCATAACTCGCTATTATACTAGGAGGTCTCGTCAGACCCCATAGCATAATGATGAGAGGTCCAAAGAAAACATAAAAACCAGTGTAACTCACCTCTCCTGGGCTTCGGCGCGGCTCCCTGTTCTCTTTGGTTTAGGTCGATGAGGTCTGTGATTGGGCCTCAGCTGGTGACGTTACATTGTGGCACAAGCATTACAGCACTGTGTGACCCGTGTGACCCATGTGGAAGAGAACAGGGAGTCACGCCGGAGCACAGGAACGGTGAGTAATACTGGTTTTTATGTTTGATCACCTCCCCAAGTCCTCTGCTTATTATATTCTGGGATCTGAAGTATAACAACAGTATAATAGCAGTTTTGCTTCACCGTGTTTGTTCCAAAAGAAACCACCAAATATTGCAAGGCCCGCCCATCGTGTACTTGTACTGTAAAAGGGGCGTGACCTAAATAATTGCCATTTATTGTAATCAAGTTAAAATGTGGAAAGAATAAACACTGCTATTCACCTTTCCTGGGCTCCCCCGCAACATCTATTGCTCCCCTATAGGCATCTTTGGTCCTCCTCTGACTCCCTCGGTGATGTCTGGAGCCAGAAGAAGACCATTGGGCCTCAGCAGTCACATGGGGTGTGCGAATGTCATAAAGCTTCCCAATCACAGGCTTCAGTAGGGCCGTTGACATCACCAAGGAGCAGAGAACAGAAGACGACAGAAGACACCAGGAGAGGAAAGCCCCAATATGCTCGATTTAGCAACAGGTATCTTGTCATTGCTTCAAATAGCTAAGCACAACACCATTCAAAGAGCGAACTTACATAGTGACTGGGGTTGAGCCGATCTTGAGATTTCAGGATCGTTTTTAAAATCCGATTATTTTCCATCTGAACCAGATCCTGATCCCAATTCTGATCCTAATGTAATTCAATGGGATTTTTTTTTAATGATCGAAGATCGGATTTTAGAAACGATCCTATTCACTACACAGCATGGAGTCCAAAAATTGAACGCTTCAATTTTTGGACTCCATGCTGTGTAGTGATTGAAAAAAAGTCCCCCCACTTACCTGCACAGAATTGCTGTCGCTCCCCTTTCTTCTCGCTCCTCTTCTTTCTCTTTCACATACTTTCAGAGCGCCGTGCGCGCCCCCGCCTCCCAGGATAGTGTTAGAGATGATGGGAGTAGGCAGGGATTGTTGTGGCTTAGGAGGGTGTGGGCGGGGAGACGTGAGTGCATCACTCACGTCCCCCCTCCCAGTACCTGCCCACACTCTCCTAAGCCACAAGCCCTGCCTTCTCCCAGCATCTCAAATACTAGCCTGGGAGGCGGGGGCGCTCACAGTGCTCTGAAGGCATATGAAGGAGAAAGAAGAGGAGTGAGAAGAACGAGGAACGGCAGCGGCAGCAGATCTGTGCAGGTAAGTTGAGCGATCAGTATCGGAATTCCGTTTCCGATCTTTTTTAGGCGGAATTGGAAACCGATCACGATCGTGAAATTTACTCGATCGCCGATCGGGATCCGATCTTTTCTGATCCCGATTGCTCAACCCTAATAGTGACAAAGATGGCAATATATCAGTGACTCAGGTACCAAGTCACAAGGGAGCAACACAGTTTGGTTCTGGTGACACTAACCTATCTATCTGTGGGGATGGGGTGATATGCTGGTTCTGGTGACACTAACCTATCTGCAGGGCTGGGGTGATATACTGGTTCTGGTGACACTAACCTATCTATCTGCAGGGCTGGGGTGATATGCTGGTACTGGTGACACTAACCTATCTATCTGCAGGGCTGGGGTGATATACTGGTTCTGGTGACACTAACCTATCTATCTGCAGGACTGGGGTGATATGCTGGGTCTGGTGACAGTAACCTATCTATCTGCAGGGCTGGGGTGATATGCTGGTTCTGGTGACAGTAACCTATCTATCTGCAGGGCTGGGGTGATATGCTGGGTCTGGTGACACTAACCTATCTATCTGCAGGGCTGGGGTGATATGCTGGTTCTGGTGACAGTAACCTATCTATCTGCAGGGCTGGGGTGATATGCTGGGTCTGGTGACAGTAACCTATCTATCTGCAGGGCTGGGGTGATATGCTGGTTCTGGTGACAGTAACCTATCTATCTGCAGGGCTGGGGTGATATGCTGGTTCTGGTGACAGTAACCTATTTATCTGCAGGGCTGGGGTGATATGCTGGTTCTGGTGACAGTAACCTATCTATCTGCAGGACTGGGGTGATATGCTGGTTCTGGTGACAGTAACCTATTTATCTGCAGGACTGGGGTGATATGCTGGATCTGATGACACACTCACTTTACAATTTTATGAACTTATGTATTTCCAACCATAGTGTGTGAACTACGCTCTAGCCTGCAATTTATTCCCAAATGTTAAGAAAATAACAAATCACCTTATTAGAAACAAAAATGGCAAACTGTCCTCGCCGTCTCTCTGGATCTACGCTCACAATGTACCAATCAATGTCATAAACAATAGCCATTGATTAGGTAAACAGGGGGCGCTCCGCAGAATCGGGAGATGGATGTAAAGTGATGTCATGTAAATTACATCTACCACTAATTATACGCATTTCACAATAAATTCTGCCGCGCCGCCCCCGATAAGCTCCATTTCCATGATAAATACTAACAAACAAACAAGATAAAAGAATATATACTCAGCTAGGACATGTCGGATGTGAGATACATAGAAATCATCTTCTAATTAGAGAGTTGGAGCAAAGAAAAAGGAAAAATCAGCCGAGTGTTCCAAACAAGCAAACAAACAAATGCTCCGATTCTCACAAGTGTAAATTAAGCCCAAAAAGAAATATTTACATATGGATACAGCCGGCGGCCATCACAAAATCTAAAGGAGTTGCTGGAGAATAAAAAAAAAATGTGTGCTTTGTTCCTGAAACAGCACCACCGTTGCCCATAGGATGTGCTTGGTATTACAGGTCACTGTGATCGCAGCTTAGACCGGGCCCAGAATCCAAGGAGGCCCACAGGTCATCCTCAACTCAGTAGGACTATATAAACTTTGATCTCCTCTCTTATTTCCTTTGATGAGGGTCATTGTATTACCTTTGCTCTCTGGAATGAGAAGATTTATTATACACAGCCTTCCACTGTCAGAAAAGAGAACAATTTAAAGGGGTTTGCTGGAGAATATAAAAAAAAAATGTCTACTGGTGTATGAAAAGATTTATGATACACAGCCTTCCACTGTCAGAAAAGAGTACAATTTCGGAGCAACACGATGGCTCAGTGGTTAGCACTGCAGCCTTGCAGTGCTGGAGTCCAAGGTTCAAATCCTGCAAAGACAACATCTGCAAGGAGTTTGTTTGTGTGGATTTCTTCCCATACTCCAAAGACATACTGATAGGGAAAAATGTACGTTGTGATCCCTATATGGGGTTCACAATCTACATAAAAAAGCTAGAGAATAAAACAAATTCCTGCTGAAATCCGAGACGATTTATGATACACAGCCTTCCACTGTCAGAAAAGAGAACAAATGAAGGTCGCAGGAGAAAAGAACAAACATTCTATGGGGCTGGTCTGCAATACCTGACACAGCCCATGGGCAAGAGTGGCGCTGTTTCTGGAAATAAGAGCAGTTATGGTATTCTTATAGAAAACAACCCCTTAAAGGGATTCTACCATTAAACTAATTTTTTTTTCTAATTACAACGTCGGAATAGCCTTAAGAAAGGCTATTCGTCTCCTACCTTTAGATGTGGTCTCCGCCGCGCCGTTCCGTAGAAATACCGGTTTTAACCGGTATGCAAATGAGCTGCCCGAGAGCTCTTTCCTGCACCGCCTCCTTCTTCTGCAGCAACTCCGCCTCTTCCGGCTTTTCTTGCTCTTGTAGTTCTATACAGGAGCATAGAGAGGCCACCCCAAAATGGCCACCGGCCGGCTCCTGTATTGAACTGCAGGAGTGGCTACCCAAAAATGGCCGCCTGCCAGCTCCTGTAGCCGCTCTTGCAGTTCAATACAGAAGCTGGCCGGCGGCCATTTTGGGGTGGCCTCTCTATGCTCCTGTATAGAACTACAACAGCAAGAGAAGCCAGAAGAGGCGGAGTGGCTGCAGAAGAAGGAGGCGGCGCAGGAAAGAGCTCTGGGCAGCAATGGTGCTCATCGGTGTTTCAGCGCTGGGGCCCGCCCTCATTGCTGCAGAGAGCTCATTTGCATACTAGTTAATAGACTTTCTTAAGGCTATTCCGACGTGTTCATTAGAAAGGTAGTTTAATGGTAGAATCCTTTAAGAAGTCAATGTACTATGTGCTATCTTCAAGGATGGTCACCATGGATCTAACTATTACTACAAGGTACAAACTCCTTATAGAAGGGCAGTTGTTCTGTCTTTATAGAAGATTTACTAGCCAATGAGCTTCTGTCTAGACATGACATGACTTTATCAGTGTCAGACTGAAGTTGCTTGGGTCCACCAGAAGGTATTATTCTGAGGGCCACCCTCCACCTACACCCCAAAGTAGTTTTCATTATAGAAGTAGACATTTCCAACATGCAGTAGGTAGGAATCATAGTTGGATGGAGTCAAGGCTGGCAGAGTTCGGCCATATTCAGGGGACAGGCAGAGAGAAGAAAGAACAGTGGAACGTAAGTTGGGTCAATACCAAATGGAGATGTAATAACCACACCTTTTCAAACTCAGGAAGCCAAAGAACTTTATTTGTCAGGCACAAAACGATGGAGGAAGAGTCTGTAAGAAGCCTGGGGCACTTGGGCATTGGTTGGATCCAGAGGAAACTCTTATTAGGCAGCCATGATATGGCAATGGAGTGGTGGCTAAGAAGAAGACAATGGACATCTGGCCACCGCTCTGATGCTGCATTGTGGCTCTCCACCAGGAGTTGTGCTATTGTTACATAGTAGATGAGGTTGGATAAAGACATCAGTCCATCAAGTCCAACCTACAACCCTACAATCCCCTACAGTGTTGATCCAGGGGAAGGCAAGAAAATCCCATGTGTCTCCATGCTTATTTCTCCTGGCTCTTACCAATCCCCAAGTGTCTCAGACTTCTTAAGGACCCTTCTGGTACCACTTATGTTCTTGAACAGTAAGTTCTCTTTGGTTCCGGGGTCTTTGTTCCATTTCCATTTGGTGTCCTATGAAATAATGGCTTATTTTGCAGGTCCTTTTCCAATAGTATGTCTGGATTCAACTGAGGACCCTCTTGTATTCAGGTGGAGCCCCGTAGTCATCAAAATAAGGGCCACAAAGTCTTGGACATCTATGTAGACCTGGTGGCACGAGCCCAATGCCATAAAAGTATTACAAAAGCTTTAGTACCTCATTGAGTACTCATTACTTAACCCATAAACATCCAATGGTCAATGAATGTTGCGTCTTCTGATGTCTGGACCTAGAAGAACCTCAAAGCAGAAGAAGGAACCTGAAGAATTACACTGCTACATTCTCAGTCCTCACTACCATAATGAGGATACTAAAGATGGGCCTTCATTTCCTATCCCCGTGTATTCAGTTTCTATTGAAATTATCCAGTAAGATTACAAAGCCTTCAATAATCCTTTATCCCTGTGCAGAGATACAGACGCCTCTCTATAAGCCTCAACAATATGTCACAAGAAGCCGAGAAGATTAAACACAATCCAGTGCAGTGCGTCCCCTAAGAAACCTTCCAGACAAAAACTTGCCATGCAAATTAAAGCCGCTTTTGGGGTCTTTGCTTGCCCAACCTCCACATCTAAATGAAACATCAAAGGAAATTATAAAGGGGATCAGAGAAATTTATGTAGCCCTATTAATCTGAGCGTATCTTTTGGTCTCCCTTGGATTCTGGGCCCAGTTTACGCACTCAGAACTTTGGTCATCCATAGATGCAATACCACATTTAACCTATAGTGGCCACTGCAGGGAAAATACTCAGTCAGAAGAAACTTCTCTAAGAAAATCTTGTAGGATCTTCTATTAAAATTTTAAATTTTAAAATTTTGAGTTTTTCCCTTTAAACCCCAAATTGTTGCCGATACGTTTCTACCTACCTAATATTCAATCTCGGCTCTGTTAAAGGAAGAGGGATGAGATGGGATTTTTTTTTATTTTTTTTTACATTGTTATCTTTTCTCCGTTATAACAAAAACTGTCTGAGAAATAAAAAAAGATGATTAAATGAGCAATTCTGGATGTTTAAGTTAGAAAAGAACATCAGGCTTTAGAGCCACGGAACTGATGGCTGCGCCATCTGTTGTAAGCGAGATGTGCGAATAACAAGGCAGACGGCTTAGTGTAGAGTCTTCACAGGTGATCAAATTGTTTTAGAGACAACTCAGATGTTATTACATTAACAACATTGTTACCGAGAAAGTTCTGACTGCAGATAAAACAACATATGCGGCGAAATATGTCGCCTCGTATTATAAGAAACTCAAGAAGTCTATCAAAAACTACAGGGAAGAAAAAACAACTACCTCCACAATTATGTAACGAGAAAAGAGGGGCGTACGTTGTCTCCTCTCCCGTACAAGATGGCACATGGTACAGTAGGTGGCGGGCTTGGTGTAGAGTCTACATTGAGGTCCAAAAATTTTACGTCAGGCCTCTCATTGGGAATGCGGATGAGCAAAGTGGTGCGAATCAAACCAGATTCGACCAAAATTTTCCCAAAATTTTCAGGTTCATCACTCACAAACTGGATGGGACATTATAATACTCTGGGGTCTCTTCAAAAAAGTAACAAACAGTTATAGTCCCCTCATTATGATGGTTCTCCTTGTGAAGTCCAGTGCGCTCTTTGGGTCTTCTTCTGGCCTACTGGGGATCATCACTGAGGTCCAATCATATGGGATGTGACAAGTGTTATGGCTTGCTAATAATTTCACTTCTGGTGATGTCATGCCCCAAGGGGACAGGGGTCAAGCCGGGACTTAAAAGAATCAGTCATCCATTTTGAACACTCTTCACCAAAATTTGGCAAGGATGTGTATAACCTATCTATGAGACCTGTCAATCCTAATCCTAATTCCTATAATATTATAAATGTGAAAGTTTGGATGTTTGTTAGACAATCATGCAAAAACAGCTGAACAGATTTGAATGAAATTTCAGCATATAGATAGATTGTAACCTCGATTAAAACATAGGCGACTTTTTATCCCGGTAAATGACATGGCTTCACAACTGTTATGAATTTATGTTCACATGCTATGTTATACTATATTATCCCAGGGATGTTATCTCTCTGTGTAAACACACACTAATAGAGATGAGCGAACAGTGTTCTATCGAACACATGTTCGATCGGATATCAGGGTGTTCGCCATGTTCGAATCGAATCGAACACCACGTGGTAAAGTGCGCCAAAATTCGATTCCCCTCCCACCTTCCCTGGCGCCTTTTTTGCACCAATAACAGCGCAGGGGAGGTGGGACAGGAACTACGACACCGGGGGCATTGAAAAAAATTGGAAAAAGTCATTGGCTGCCGAAATCAGGTGACCTCCATTTTAGACGAATAGTGGATTTCAAATCCGGGTCATATGAGAATGTGAACTTTGTGACTATGAGACAGGGATAGCTGTACAGGCAGGGATAGCTAGGGATAACCTTTATTTAGGGGGGAATGTTATTAAAAATAACTTTTTGGGGCTCTATCGGGTGTGTAATTGTGATTTTTGTGAGATAAACTTTTTCCCATAGGGATGCATTGGCCAGCGCTGATTGGCCGAATTTCGTACTCTGGCCAATCAGTGCTGGCCAATGCATTCTATTAGCTTGATGAAGCAGAGTGTGCACAAGGGTTCAAGCGCACCCTCGGCTCTGATGTAGCAGAGCCGAGGCTGCACAAGGGTTCAAGCGCACCCTCGGCTCTGATGTAGGAGAGCCGAGGGTGCACTTGAACCCTTGTGCACCCTCAGCTCTGCTACATCAGAGCCGAGGGTGCGCTTGAACCCTTGTGCACACTCTGCTTCATCAAGCTAATAGAATGCATTGGCCAGCGCTGATTGGCCAGAGTACGGAACTCGACCAATCAGCGCTGGCTCTGCTGGAGGAGGCGGAGTCTAAGATCGCTCCACACCAGTCTCCATTCAGGTCCGACCTTAGACTCCGCCTCCTCCGGCAGAGCCAGCGCTGATTGGCCGAAGGCTGGCCAATGCATTCCTATGCGAATGCAGACTTAGCAGTGCTGAGTCAGTTTTGCTCAACTACACATCTGATGCACACTCGGCACTGCTACATCAGATGTAGCAATCTGATGTAGCAGAGCCGAGGGTGCACTAGAACCCCTGTGCAAACTCAGTTCACGCTAATAGAATGCATTGGCCAGCGCTGATTGGCCAATGCATTCTATTAGCCCGATGAAGTAGAGCTGAATGTGTGTGCTAAGCACACACATTCAGCACTGCTTCATCACGCCAATACAATGCATTAGCCAGTGCTGATTGGCCAGAGTACGGAATTCGGCCAATCAGCGCTGGCTCTGCTGGAGGAGGCGGAGTCTAATGTCGGACCTGAATGGAGACTGGTGTGGAGCGATCTTAGACTCCGCCTCCTCCAGCAGAGCAAGCGCTGATTGGTCGAGTTCCGTACTCTGGCCAATCAGCGCTGGCCAATGCATTCTATTAGCCCGATGAAGTAGAGCTGAATGTGTGTGCTTAGCACACACATTCAGCTCTACTTCATCAGGCTAATAGAATACATTGGCCAATCAGCGCTGGCCAATGCATTCTATTAGCTTGATGAAGCAGAGTGTGCACAAGGGTTCAAGCGCACCCTCGGCTCTGATGTAGCAGAGCTGAGGGTGCACAAGGGTTCAAGTGCACCCTCGGCTCTCCTACATCAGAGCCGAGGGTGCGCTTGAACCCTTGTGCAGCCTCAGCTCTGCTACATCAGAGCCGAGGGTGCGCTTGAACCCTTGTGCACACTCTGCTTCATCAAGCTAATAGAATGCATTGGCCAGCGCTGATTGGCCAGAGTACGGAATTCGGCCAATCAGCGCTGGCTCTGCTGGAGGAGGCGGAGTCTAAGATCGCTCCACACCAGTCTCCATTCAGGTCCGACCTTAGACTCCGCCTCCTCCAGCAGAGCCAGCGCTGATTGGCCGAATTCCGTACTCTGGCCAATCAGCACTGGCTAATGCATTGTATTGGCGTGATGAAGCAGTGCTGAATGTGTGTGCTTAGCACACACATTCAGCTCTACTTCATCGGGCTAATAGAATGCATTGGCCAATCAGCGCTGGCCAATGCATTCTATTAGCGTGAACTGAGTTTGCACAGGGGTTCTAGTGCACCCTCGGCTCTGCTACATCAGATTGCTACATCTGATGTAGCAGTGCCGAGTGTGCATCAGATGTGTAGTTGAGCAAAACTGACTCAGCACTGCTAAGTCTGCATTCGCATAGGAATGCATTGGCCAGCCTTCGGCCAATCAGCGCTGGCTCTGCCGGAGGAGGCGGAGTCTAAGGTCGGACCTGAATGGAGACTGGTGTGGAGCTATCTTAGACTCCGCCTCCTCCAGCAGAGCCAGCGCTGATTGGTCGAGTTCCGTACTCTGGCCAATCAGCACTGGCCAATGCATTTCTATGGGGAAAAGTTAGCTTGCGAAAATCGCAAACTGACAGGGATTTCCATGAAATAAAGTGACTTTTATGCCCCCAGACATGCTTCCCCTGCTGTCCCAGTGTCATTCCAGGGTGTTGGTATCATTTCCTGGGGTGTCATAGTGGACTTGGTGACCCTCCAGACACGAATTTGGGTTTCCCCCTTAACGAGTTTATGTTCCCCATAGACTATAATGGGGTTCGAAACCCATTCGAACACTCGAACAGTGAGCGGCTGTTCGAATCGAATTTCGAACCTCGAACATTTTAGTGTTCGCTCATCTCTACACACTAACCCTCAGTGTTCATGCATTTGCATATTATCTGATCTGGTCCAGGCACTGCAGACAGACTGCCATGAGCAAACGCCTTTAGTCCAAATTGGCAGTTTGTCAATGTTAAACATGCCTGGAAAAAGAAAATCTAATTTGTCAAAAACAAGGAGAGCTATGAAGGAGGCAGAAGTCACAGAGTTCTCTTCAAGCGGAGCTGAGGGGGATCATCGACGCCAACAACACACTCATTATGTGGTGTTGCAACGAGCTGCTGAGATGCCGCAACAATCACGGGCACAGCGCGAGGAACGAGTTCAGCAGCAGGCCAGCATGAAAGTTGCCAAAACGCCGGAGCAGGCGAATCATCAACACCAACAACACGCTCATTATATGGTGTCCCGGCAAGCTGCTGAGATGCAGGAAGACTCACAGGCACAGTGCGAGGAACAAGTTCAGCAGCAGGACAGCTTAAGAGCTGCCAAAACACCAGACGGCAGCAATTTGCTGAATATAGGCGGATCATCGACGCCAACATCCCACAGACAAAGTCGCGGGCAGAGGCTAGAATGCCATAAACGTTATTGCGATCCTTGGTGGTACCCTCTGACCACGTGGCTCTGACATCAAAATATGGCTCTGACTCCAATATGGCCGCCTTCACAGAAGTTCTAAAAATTAGCAAAAAACAGAGAGAACGTTCTGTATCTATAGAGATACAAACTCCGAACCCCCAGAACAATAGTTTCAGCAAAATTTGAGGCTCGGAAGATATTTTTAAAGCCGCATTTAATGAGGGTTTTTACGCATTTTAGGACGTTATTTCAGGCGTTGTAAATTGCCCTTTTAATAGTGTAAACGGCAACCTCTCGCTTTACAGCTGTGGTTAAACCTTCAATTCCCAGAATTAATTAATAATTAATGGCTTCCCCACCGCTCGCGTTTTTGTTTTATTCCTCCGTGAAGTATTTTCCTGTCACCCTCCGATGCATCCCACCGGTCTCCATGTTGTCACCAAAATTACACAATTTCTGGCTGCGAAAATGTTCCTTCTCACCAGGCGGAATTTAACGACGGCTTTCTAAATCAGGCCGCACTTGCAGCGAGCATGACAAGCTAGCGCTTAAATAATGAACAAAACACATTTATAAGGAGGTGTCAATGTAAACACCTTGGAGGGAAACTTCATTCGCACTTAAGGGAACATAAAAAGTCAATTGAAAACGTACAACATGAAATGAAGAACGCTGGATTGTGGAAGGAAAGACAATAAATTCTGCCCTTTGTGGCAGGACGTGAGGAAAATAGCGAAAAAATCATGTCATAAATAATCACTGGAAAGGCACCGGGACTAGGTGACCACACACTTAGCCCAAATCTAGAAGAAGTGGTGCTATGGTGAGACAAATAAAGCATCAAAAAGTTCTCAAAAGTGGTGAACGTCAGTCAAACTTGATGAGTTTGGCAGGACGGGTGAACCATTGAATGTCCTACCTTTTCTCCCTGGTGGGAGTTGTTGGAGGAAAGGAGGACCAAGAACTTGCAACTCAACAAACCCGATTGGTTTTCTTCAAGGAGATAAGTCTCCGGTCAAAAACACGTGGACAATTGGCCGAACCGAGCCTGTAAATGTACGGGGAGTTGGGAGGAGTAACAAGTTTTTGGCCAACATTTACTTAAAGTGTGTGGTCACCATGATTCTACTCAAGCATTGACTGTGAGAGGACTAGCAAGTTTTTGGCTAACATTTACTTAAGTATGTGGTCACCTTAATTCTACTCAATGGTTGACTATGGAAGGAGTAGCAAGTTTTTGGCCAACGTTTACCTAAAGTGTGTGGTCACCATAATTCTACTCAAGCATTGACTGTGAGAGGACTAGCAAGTTTTTGGCCAACATTTACTTAAGTATGTGGTCACCTTAACTGTACTCCATCGATGACTATGGGAAGAGAAGCAAGTTTTTGGCCAACATTTACCTAAAGTGTGTGGTCACCTTAATTCTACTCAATCGTTGACCATGGAAGGACTAGCAAGTTTTTGGCCAACACCAAAGTGTGGTCACCTTAACTCCACTCCATCGGTGACTACCACCAAAAGAAGAGATCTATATTTTCTAAGAACATTCAGTTTGAAATCTTTCCGCTGGTGGGCCCAGACTAAGACACAAGAATAGACCCTTAGTACAACAGGTCCACAAAAATCTAGCCAAAAACAACCCTCACCCACTGCTGAGAGGATGTAGATAAAGAAGAAAAGAGGACCAGTCACCAGGTCTAAAAATCCAATATCACCATGAACATTTTGATGTTTGATTTATCCAAATCCGTTAAGCCATTCCAAAGATATATGCCCATTTAATGGGTGGTAACACCTCATGACATAGAGACTCCACCCCCAGGGAGACAATAATGTTACCGCCCACTTGGCTAGTAGTCTCTAATTTGCATCACCATTAAAAGGGCTTATATTTTTGGAATGGCTGAACGGATTTGGATAAACAATACACCAAAATGCTCAGAGTAATAGCGCCGATCAGATGATGTATACCATTGAGCTTTTCAGACTTGGTGACAGGTCCTCTTTAAAGCCCCTATGCCCCAGGGCAAATCTGTAACAGGGACCCCAAGTAAGCATGTGCCATAATACTAGTGTAATAGGGTGGCAGAGGGGCTTTTGGGCTTCTTCAGACACTAGGACCTGGGTGCGACTGATACCTCTCCATCACCTAAAACTATGCCCCGGGGTTTAGACATTTTGGGTCCCAGTTCATACTAATGACATAGAAGATAACAAAGGCCCAAACTGGAGCCATACAGTCCCTTCCATGATGGATTCTATTGGGTTGATAACCTGTTATGATACATTTTCTAATCCCATTGGTTTATAATACGTCCATCAGGATTCTATCAAACGAAAACTTGATCCTAGTGTGAACGGTGCCTAAAAGTGTAAGTCCCCTTTAAAGTGTTATATGTTATTAACTTTATAGATTATAATAGCATCGGTTCTCATATCTCGGTGATCGGTTGTTCTCTTCTTATTACATTGTATCTATCCCATCTATAATGAAGCCGAGTTTCTCCGACAGAAGGAAAGATAATCCCGGCAGAAATGGAGGTCGCAGAAGTTACGAAACTGCTTCTAGCCAAAAGCTGATCAAGCTGATAAACAACAGGTTATTGCCGCGCCCGCCCCAGCGAGAGGAGATATTCTGTATACTACAGGCGTGAGCCGACTGCTTTCATGTAACGTGTACATATCACACGTGTTTGATGTTGAGAATTTAGCAGCTGTTTGGTGAAAACTCTGCAAGAATCATATTTTATTTATCTCGACTTCTAAAATGCAACCGCAGAAGCCACAAAGCTACGTAAAAAAATGTGTAAACAGATCCGGCATCCTGTGAGGAGGTTTTAATAATTTACTGTCTATAAATGTTGTACATAAGCAGTGACAGCTCGGGATACAAATGACTTATGACAAGGAGACACAAGACGTCTCTGGAAATTCCACCAGCAGATTTAAAGGGGAACTCTACGTTTAAAGGGGTTTTCCGGGTAGAAATTTTTTTATTTTTTTTTAGAAAGGTCTTTTAGTGCTAGTCATGGGTTAATAAGTCAACCCATATAGCTTCATGAGTGAGCAGTGTCATGAGTGATTTCTGGGTGTCTCTGGTTGCTGCTGCCTTTGTTTACGGGTGTTAGCTTCTTGTTGTGCAGCTTCCTGAGTAGCTTCTACACTAGTTCCCTCTCACTCAGCCCCCTACTCTCTCATTCCATTACAAAACCCTCCCTGTCTCACTAGCCAAACCCCTCCCACCCGCCGTGTCTCACTAGCCAAGCCCCTCTCACCCTCCCTGTCTCACTAGCCAAGGCCCTCCCACCCTTCCTGTCTCACTAAGCCTAGCCCCTCCCTGCCTCACTAAGACTAGAGATCCCGCACATTACTAGCCCCTCCCACCCTCCCTGTCTCAGTAAGCCTAGTAATCCCACCCATTACTAGCTCCTCCTACCCTTCTCCCCATCTCCCTAGCTAACCTCTGCTAGAAAACAGGAACAGGGGAGGAGCTTTTCCCCAGACACAGTAATGGAAGAGCAATGGTGACGTTCTGTTTTGGAAGCGGTGAAATGGAACATCACCAGATTATCAGAAAGTGTCCCTGGGGTGATCACATGACCGCTCCAGGGATATGGGTAATTATAGATTTATTTATTTTTTAATTGAAGGGAATTAGAAGTTAGGTGGGGGAAGGGGGTTTAGTTTAGGGGTTAATTCTCAGCTTATCCAGGACATCTCCTTTAAGATTTCTAAAGCAATGACTGCTATGGCTCTGCCACCTATTGGTACACTCCTAATGGCAGGGCTGCAGGGTACCATAGCCTCTTCGGACGTTGGGAAAGGAAGAGGAAATTTATGTGGACATCCATCACATTTTTGTCAGCCTCACATACAGAAGTCTATGGAGAGGGGAGGAGGAAGAGGATATTGCCGCCTAGTTAATTGATTTCAATATTTTTAAAGAATTTTTGGTGATGTCATTTTTAATTTTCCATAGTTTTATCTGTCTTTTTTTAATCCAAAAAATCTTGCAATTTCCAATCTTGCCACTAAGCCTAAAATAGTTTATGACTTCCTGTCTCCTGTAGATGGACCACAGATACAATGGTGTGAAGCAGACTCTGTTGACTTCTAAGGAAGAGTTTTCTAGGCATGCTCTGTGACCTCAGCAGAGGTCATTACACAGAGATAAGTTGTGACATCCCTTTTTGTGATTGGTACATTCTTATCTACCTTTACATGATCGCTGTGAGGTGGCTATTGCAAAGAATTCTCCTACAGAAAAAAGGAAGTTTCCCCCTATTATTTGGCTTAGTGGTCAGAGGCAGAATTTTTTTTTTGGAAATGTAGATAATAACATGGAAAACTTTTGCAAACCTCACCAAAACTAAGATAATGGTAACTCCTTTTAAAGACCATGGCCAAGGTTTAATGACCTATGGTGACACCCTTTATACAGTGGGGCTTGTCCAGCAACGCTGCCGCCATCATTAGACGTCACGTGACAATCTTATATTTCGGGTCTCGGAAAGTTCTTGTTACCAATTGCTTAACAACGCCGATGCAAGTCAGGAAATGTGATCATCTGCAATTTCACGCAAGGAGCATAAATTATGACTATTAATGCTGCAACAAAGCCTGACAGGTCTGATAACAGATTTAATACGGCGAGTTTGGTTAGAAGAAGCGAAACACAAGAGGCAGTGTAATCGGATAAGGAAAAGGGGAAACAATTAGATGTACACGGCAGAAAGGCTGCAAGTCTGGGGAGCTCCGAACAGGAACTGCAACTCCCCGAGAAGCTGAAGATGTGAATATTGTTTCAATTTAAGACCCTTCGGGGTATTAGACCTTTGTGCATTTTTAATAACAGAAATCCTGTCTTTTATATATAACATATCCTCAAGTCTAAATGAACATGATCTCATAATGTAAATAAGTCAATGCCGCGCAATTTATTGACAGAGTTTGACGGGAAAAGTATGATTAAGTCAAAAAGTTTGAAATCGGTTTCTTGGCCTAGACTGGGAATATTTATGACTTTATGCTACTGAGAATTTCTAGTGGTGATACACAAGCTGTAACCTGGAGACTGGGAAAGCAAGAGGTTTGTATATACTGAGTATATAGTTTTTCACTTGGTAAGAAAGGTCCGGTCCAGTCCTGCTTCTTAATGTTTCCCTGTTTGTTGCAGGTAACCCTAACCTATCTGTCTGCAGGGCTGGGGTGATATGCTGGTTCTGGTGACACTAACCTATCTATCTGCAGGGCTGGGGTGATATGCTGGGTCTGGTTAAGTAACCTATCTATCTGCAGGGCTGGGGTGATATGATGGGTCTGGTGACACTAACCTATCTATCTGCAGGGTTGGGGTGATATGCTGGTTCTGGTGACACTAACCTATCTATCTGCAGGGCTGGGGTGATATGCTGGGTCTGGTTAAGTAACCTATCTATCTGCAGGACTGGGGTGATATTCTGGTTCTGGTGACAGTAACCTATTTATCTGCAGGGCTGGGGTGATATGCTGGTTCTGGTGACACTAACCTATCTATCTGCAGGGCTGGGGTGATATACTGGTTCTGGTGACAGTAACCTATCTATCTGCAGGGCTGGGGTGATATGCTGGTTCTGGTGACAGTAACCTATCTATCTGCAGGGCTGGGGTGATATGCTGGGTCTGGTGACAGTAACCTATCTATCTGCAGGGCTGGGGTGATATACTGGTTCTGGTGACACTAACCTATCTATCTGCAGGGCTGGGGTGATATACTGGTTCTGGTGACAGTAACCTATCTATCTGCAGGGCTGGGGTGATATGCTGATTCTGGTGACACTAACCTATCTATCTGCAGGGCTGCGGTGATATGCTGGATTTGGTGACATTAACCTATCTGCAGGGCTGGGGTGATATGCTGGTTCTGGTGACAGTAACCTATCTATCTGCAGGGCTGGGGTGATATGCTGATTCTGGTGACACTAACCTATCTATCTGCAGGGCTGCGGTGATATGCTGGATTTGGTGACATTAACCTATCTGCAGGGCTGGGGTGATATGCTGGTTCTGGTGACAGTAACCTATCTATCTGCAGGACTGGGGTGATATGCTGGGTCTGGTGACAGTAACCTATCTATCTGTAGGGCTGGGGTGATATGCTGATTCTGGTGACACTAACCTATCTATCTGCAGGGCTGGGGTGATATGCTGATTCTGGTGACACTAACCTATCTATCTGTAGGGCTGGGGTGATATGCTGATTCTGGTGACACTAACCTATCTATCTGCAGGGCTGGGGTGATATGCTGATTCTGGTGACACTAACCTATCTATCTGCAGGGCTGGGGTGATATGCTGGTTCTGGTGACAGTAACCTATCTATCTGCAGGGCTGGGGTGATATGCTGGTTCTGGTGACACTAACCTATCTATCTGCAGGGCTGGGGTGATATACTGGTTCTGGTGACAGTAACCTATCTATCTGCAGGGCTGGGGTGATATGCTGGTTCTGGTGACTGTAACCTATCTATCTGCAGGGCTGGGGTGATATGCTGGGTCTGGTGACAGTAACCTATCTATCTGCAGGGCTGGGGTGATATGCTGATTCTGGTGACACTAACCTATCTATCTGCAGGGCTGGGGTGATATGCTGGTTCTGGTGACAGTAACCTATCTATCTGCAGGGCTGGGGTGATATGCTGGGTCTGGTGACAGTAACCTATCTATCTGCAGGGCTGGGGTGATATGCTGATTCTGGTGACACTAACCTATCTATCTGCAGGGCTGGGGTGATATGCTGGGTCTGGTGACAGTAACCTATCTATCTGCAGGGCTGGGGTGATATTCTGGTTCTGGTGACAGTAACCTATCTATCTGCAGGACTGGGGTGATATGCTGGTTCTGGTGACAGTAACCTATCTATCTGCAGGACTGGGATGATATGCTGGTTCTGGTGTCACTAACCTATCTATCTGCAGGGCTGGGGTGATATGCTGGCGATATGCCCAATATTATACATGGTACCTGGTAGGTGGAGGGCATGCTATACATTTGACATTGGGGTCCAGTCTAGAACCTTTCATTTCTATCCAAACAGCCTTTGCCTGCCATTAGACTGTATATACAAGTCGCTTTACTCAGGCACTGCTGTATTTCTACAGTCTATTGTTCTCTGATCAATTGTCTGACCACTTGCATCAGTCACAATTAACCGTAGGTGAGCAACTAACTGACCATGACCGGCCCTGGGAGACTACAAGGCTACACATCCATCCACCCTACAATATCCTCATTAAAACTTAGTCTTAAAGCGGCTTGCAAAGATTTTTTTTTTATTTTTTTTTTTGCTGTTGCTGGAACAATTTCTTATTCCCAAAACAGAAAAAGGATAAGTTACTTTTTTACGCTTTTTACATAATTTCTTTAGATGTTGGGTGCATGCTAAGGAAATTCACATACTAGGTTTGTCGTCATTGGAAATATCCAGTTGTTTCCAAGAAAAATAATATAAAGCTAAAAATAAAATAAAAATTCCCAAAAACTATTTCAATATAAACACACTGATAAAAGTTTTGGACATCTGCCACTTACCGGGTGACACAAGTCCCCTGTCCATTTCCATAAATGTCATCTAATGCTCCCTGATCAGTGATCGTCCTCATCTGTAGGTGCAATAAGAGCCAATCAGGACCAGGTATGAAGAAGAGTCAAGATCAATCAAGATCAAGGCCATCGAGATCAATATGAAATTTGTCAATTTACCAATTTTAATGTCTCACTGGTCCCATTCCACCCTACCCCTTCCCTTCCATGGGTGGTATAGACTTGCTCAGGGTTTCTCTTCACTACAGGAGCTCACAAGTTAAAGTTGAGGGTCATTCCATCTTATGTCAAAGGGTGGATTTACAATTGAGAGAGAAGTCATGGTTGGCTAGATGGTTGGATGATCCCGATGACCTTAGCAGGTTCGGCCATTAGTCTTAGGTATATGGCCAAATTCAGCTGCTGTCAGACACCTCTGGCTGTGGTTTACTGCCCTGAGTTCAACAAGGATTTGGTGTTGAACTCGATCTGTCTAATATCTTCTGTTGAAGAGGGGAACGCAGGAAGGTTTCATACACATTAGATGGTTGGCCGATCCCACGATAATCAGTAACCTAACGACTACAGCCAGTTTAAGTTTCCAGACTCCTCTCCTGGTGACTTACCTTCCTTGAGAACAAAAGGACTAGACACTGAAATTCAACTGCTTGATTCTCCATCCCTTGACACCATCAATTGGTGAGTGGAAGTTCCCACACACACATTAGATGATTGTCTAGTCCTGGCAAATTCACCATGTTCTGCTGACGTTACGGTAATGTGTATGGCCAGTTTTATGCTGAGAAAGACCACTGGTGTTCCCTGAGACCAAACTGAATGGACATTAAAATTAAACAGATCCAATCCCTCTCTCTTCTGAAAGATGACACCGAAGACCTGGTAGACTCCTATAAAGACTCCTAGGAGTCTTTATAGTCTACTCCTGGTAGACTCCTAGGCTTGAGCCGATCTTGAGATTTCAGGATCGATTTTAAAATCCGATTTCCGATCATTTTCCACCCGATTCCGATCGTGAAATTTACTTGATCGCCGATCGGGATCCGATCTTTCCCTAACCCGATTGCTCAACCCTAATTGTATATTATATATACAGTGTTGGCCAAAAGTATTGGCACCCCTACAATTCTGTCAGATAATACTCAGTTTCTTCCAGAAAATGATTGCAATCACAAATTCTTTGGTAATATCTTCATTTAATTTGTCTTCAATGGAAAACCACAAAAAGAATTGTCAAAAAGCCAAATTGGATATAATTCCACACCAAACATAAAAAGGGGGTGGACAAAAGTATTGGCACTGTTTGAAAAATCATGTGATGCTGCTCTACTTTGTGTAATTAACAGCACCTGTTACTTACCTGAGGCACCTAACAGGTGGTGGCAATAACTAAATCACACTTGCAGCCAGTTGAAATGGATTAAAGATGTCTCAACCTCTGTCCTGTGTCCTTCTGTGTACCACATTGAGCATGGAGAAAAGAAAGAAGACCAAAGATCTGTCTGAGGACTTGAGAAGCAAAATTGTGATATTTGCTCGATCGCCGATCGGGATCCGATCTTTCCCGAACCCGATCGCTTACCCCTAATAGTGACCCAGTTCCACCAAAATCATTGTATTTGGCCAAAAAATTGGGTGTTACAATTCAACAGTCCCAATCCCTCTCTCTTCTGTCAGATGACACCAAGGATTGAGTGTGTTGAAATTTGCCAAAGACCTGGTGGGTTCCTATAAATAAAGATAGTAATCCAATCCGGCCAAAATCTTTGTGTTTGGCTTAAAGATTGCTTGTTAGTATTCAACAGGCCCAATCCCTCTCTCTTCTGACAGATGACACCAAGGAATGAGTGTGTTGAATTTCATTGAAGACCTGGTAGGCTCCTATAATGATAATGAAAGGTCCCACCAAAATTATTGCGTTTGGCCAAAGATTGGGTATTAAAATCCAACAGGCCCAATCCCTCTTTCTTGACACCAAGGAAGAGAAGGATTGGGCCTGTTGAATTTCACCAGAGACATGCTAGGTCCCGCAAAAATCCTTTTTTTTTTTTTGGGGGGGGGGGGGGGGGGGGGCAAAAGATTGAGTGCTAAAGTTCAACAGGCCCAATCTTTTTCTCTCCAGATAGATGATGCCAGGAGAGAGAAGGATTGGGCATGCTGAATTTCAACAAAAGTCTATAGGACCCTTAAAGATAGTCATCTGGACTTGCAAAATTTCTTGGGTTTGGTCAACTTTTCTCTTATATGTATGGTCACTAGAGATGAGCGAACAGTAAAATGTCCGAGATTTGATATTCGTTTCGTGTAGCCCCTCAATATTCAACTACTCGAATCGAATATCGAACCCTATTATAGTCTATGGGGGGAAAATGCTCGTTTCAGGGGTAGGCAACGTTCGACTTACCAAGTCCACGAGTGAGGGTCGGACTGGATCCTCCGAGCAGTCTTCTCCTTGCGGCGTCTTCCGGCTCTTCCGGCTCTGAATTCACTCTGCCAGGCATTGGGCCTGGGCAGAGCCGACTGCGCATGCCCGCACTACAAGCAGACATGCGCAGTCGACTCTGCCCAGGCCCGATGCCTGGCAGAGTGAATTCAGAGCCGGAAGACGCCGCGGGGAAGCTGCACGGAGAAGACTTCTAAAGGTAGGAGAAGAACCAGCATTGATTGGCCGACTGTATAGCATTCGGCCAATCAATGCTGGTTCTGCATCGAATTTTTACATTCGAACAGCAAGTGGTACTCGATCGAGTACGAGTATTTCGAATACCGTAGTATTCGATCCAATACCTACTCGCTCATCTCTAATGGTCACCTTTTGGTTACAGGCTGCCAGAATTTTATTATTTTACTCTATGGCGGGAAATAGCTAGTGCTCTCTAAATATATTCATTTATTGTTTTTGTAAATCTGGCCAAGTCCTTAACCCCCCCCCCCCAAAAAAAAAAAAAAAAAAAGATATAAAGTTATCTCAAAATAAAGTAAAGCAATCATGTATCACGGGTTGTAAAGGGCCCAGAAAACTCTCACCCCATTTTATGCAATTATACAATTTTTGCAGGAATAAACTCAAATAAATTGAATTTCGGGACATTTCCTGCCAAGTGTCCGAGTATTTTTGAAAGACACAAGTTACTTATTTGTTAAGTGAATTTTTTTTTTTATTTTCGCTCTTGCAGTTATTACATAATATATTCCTAGTAAGTGCCGTGCGGTTACCCTGACGGCAGTCCTGCTCCTCGGAACGTATCCGGTTACCTTTTATACAATCTATAATTTCCTCCCGTGCCGCATGCCACGGCGTAGATCATTTTTATACGAGTGCGGACTATTTCAAGTACTTAATTATTTCTATATCTCTTACGTTCCGCCTGGAACTTTTTTGGGCTGTTACGAGGGTAAGCCATTACATTTATCTGACCGCTGCTGTTCTGTGCTTCATTTTCATCCTCTCATCCTCGTATCTCATCGGAGGACCCTATAAAGCGGATTGCCGTTCCTCTTTTATGGGGACCACCTCCTAGGTCATTCTGATTTAAACAGCTTAACTAAATATTACTTTTCCACTGGCGAATTTTACAAGACTCCTCAGCCCATGCTGCGGCTTTAATAAAATTCCTTTTTTAAAGGGTTTTTTTTTTTTTAAATTTCGTAAATTAAATTTTTTGTAAATTTTATTTTAATTTTGTAAATTAAATATAGGATACAAGTTTGACTAAGTTAAATTTTTTAATTTTGAAAAAATTTTAATTTTGGGGATTATTCATTGTCATTGAGGAAATAGGAACGTTTATTTATAGCAAGACCCCCTTATAAAAAATTTTCTCTGTTTTTCTCATTCCTTTACTTTTAATATTATATCTGAGCCTTGTGTATCGATTGATGTTTGATTTTTTGTATTGGCTTTTAAAAGATACTTGTAAAATAAAAGTAATAAAAAATTATTATTAATAATAATGATAATAATAATAATAATAATAATAATAATAATAATAAAAAAAGTACGAACCACAATGAGCCGCATGGTGATATACGTCAGAGTTAATATTAAAGCGATTACTATAATAACCATAATAATAGTAGTAGAAATTCTAAAAACAATGATAATAATAATTAATATTAGTAATGATAATAATGACACTACTACTACTACTACTACTAATAGCGGTAATACAAATGGCAATAATAATAGTAGTATTAAAACTGGTAGTAATAATATTAATAGATGTAGTCTTTCTAAAAATAATTATAATAACAGTAGTAGCAATAATAATAATAAAAGTAGTTGTAGTAGTAATAATAATGATATTAGTAATAATATATAACAGTAATAATAATAATAATAATACATATTAAATAATAATAATAATAATAATAATAATAATAATAAAATAATAATAATAATAATAATAATAATAATAATAATAAAAGCAGTAGTAGTAAAATACTAGTGGTAAAAATGGTAATAACAATAATTATAGTAGTAATAATAGAAAAAAAAACAATAAAATGAGAATTTAAAAAAAAACAATAATAATAATAATAATAATAATAATAATAATAATAAACTTACCACATATACTCGAGTATAAGCCGACCCGAATATAAGCCAACCCCCCCTAATTTTACCACAAAAAACTGGGAAAACTTATTGACTCGAGTATAAGCCGAGGGGGGGGAATGCAGCAGCTACTGGAAAATTTCAAAAATTAAAATGGTCGTAGTTTTTGGGTGCAGTAGGTGCTGGGGAAGGGGAGGGGGTGTTTTGGTTGTCTGTCTGCCCCTTCTCTGAGCTTGAGGGCTGTTTTTTTCCCCCACTTGGAACTCAGTCTGGCTGACTATAGGGAATCTGCAGTGCTCCTATTAACCCCTTCCTGACGGAACAGGAGCACTGCAGATCCCCTATATTCAGTAGACCGGGCACTGTCAGACACAGGGATACCTAATGTGTTTGTGTGTCACAGTAATTTTCTACTTTTATATGTATTCTAGGGAAAGGAGGGATTTACAACTTTAAAAATTTTTTTTTTTGAAAGCTTCTCTTTTCCCCCCACTATTTTATGGGAGATTCTATACATTGATATTGTGGCTGGTCATAGACCCCCCCTAAAAAAAAATAATTTTTTTTTGCTGACTCGAGTATAAGCCGAGGGGGGCTTATTCAGCACAAAAACTGTACTGAAAAATTCGGCTTATACTCGAGTATATACGGTATGTTAGTTTCACACCTACAGTCAGGTTGCCATGTGGTGGTGGGGGGAAGGGGGGTCTGCTTGGGGTTCCCCCGAAATGGAAAACAAATCCCCTTAGACTTAGCAGCAAAAGTAATAATAATAATAATAATAAAAATAATAATAATAATAGTAATAATTATAATAGTTGTAATAATAAAGATAGTAATAATAATAACAATCAGTAAAAGTGATAATAGCAGTTGTAATAGTAATTAATGTGGCAGTAATATTAGTATTATTAATAATGATATTGGTAATAGTAATAATATACAGTAGTAAATATAATAATATTGATAGTAGCGGTAATAGTATATAATATATAATAAATAATAGTAATGATCATATAATAACAATATTGATCTATTAGTAATAATAATATTGATAGCAGTAATAATACTAATAATGTGCATAATGAGGACATCCGTGTACTCTACATGGAGATTCTGGTATATTGGGCCACACATGTGACTCACGAGCCCCCCAACACCTCTCTCTGTAATTTACTATATCCTTTCACTGCCCTTTTTAATTCGGCTCCAGTCCACATTTGCCTTTTGGCAGTGGAAGTGTTTTCTCTATCTATAGCCTTGTATAAGAATTACATAAGTGCCTCGGCTGAGCGTTGTGTGTACAAAGGGACAATTACTTGTTAGCCTTATGAATCTGTTGGCAGAAGCAGCGCCTGGGGGAGGGGGGGTCTATCCTTGGAAGTATGTACTCTCTTTAAGATGCAGGATTCATTTACAAGTCCTTTCGAGGAACAGATGTTCAGAGACTTCTGTAATTTAGGTCATGAGATTGTTCTTTTGAAACTAGTTTCTAGGGGTAGAACAGCGCCACTCTTGTCAATAGGTGATGCATGGTATTGCAGTCCATCCACAATCACTTGTGTAATGGATATTGTTAAGCTGTAATGTCAGATACTCCCCACGGACCAAAGCATTGAAGTTTTAGGCTCACATTGAGTTTTATCTCTTTCTCTGAATTTTATGGCCTTCCTTATCCGTATAGATGGGAGCCCAAATTCAGGTTCACATCTCCTGCCAATGACTACAACTCATCCATGTAAGGGCCACCTGTTGGCCCCCACAATTTATGACCTAGAGTCAAGATGTTGTTTTCTCTAACATAAAATATTTCCTCAAGATTTAGTGTAATGGTGACGGAAGGACAAAAGACAAGAACAAATCCTCATATTGTGATGAAGTTCCTTCAAGAAACAGGCCCAGACCCTGTGAAGATGTTCCTGTGGTGATCATATTGCAGGAGGTAAAGAGAGCACTGCCTTGTTAAATTTCTAACCTTACTTCTCATGATAGAACCACCAGTGGCAGCTCCACCCATGAGCAGCACAGCCCTGTTGGTAGCCCCGCCCATGAGGTTCAGCAAAGGGCCTAGACCACTCCTTCCTCTGTATTTCGATCAAACTACTGGTTCTTCAGATTACTGACTTCTCCCAGCTCCTCTTTGTGCCATTCCCAGGGTTACGACTTGAATACAGGTTTCTCCAGCTTATTTTATGCATTTATTATCTTTGCAACTGTTTAATGTCTTCTGAAATGACGATAACCTGATGCTACCAGTCTGTGGTCACGCTCGATGTTATCTGTAGTCACTTCACTTGCAAGTTTGGTTAACACTGATGATATTTTCACTAGAACACATTAAACTTCATAAGAGGCAGCGCACACTACAATGCATCAATGCATGGCTGATATTATCTCATGGAACGCCGTGCCTTGGCTTGTACGCAACAGCAGATGGTGCAGAAGATGTGACTGACGGGGTTAAATGTGTGTGTATGAGAGTAAACTAAGTGTGTACCCGGGGTCCCATTATAGGGAGGGCAAAAGGGGCAAATGCCAACTTTATATACCAGTATATCCAGTATTCTGGGTTATATCTGTATATATACTACCCGCAGATCAGTGCGACTCCCAGTTATGTCTACATGACGGTAGCCTTCTGCTCACTAGTCCTACAGTGTTTAGTGGCGGGTTTAGGTATTGCAGCAGTATCCCATTGAGATGTATGAGAATGTCTATAGGCACGGCTGCAGGACCTAAACTGGGACCAATTAGATAGTGGTGGGTTTAGGTACTGCAGCAGTATACCATTGCAGCCTAGAAGGAATGTCTATGGTCACTGCTGCAGGACCTAAACTGGGACCCCCTTAGATAGTGGTGGATTTAGGTACTGCAGCAGTGTCCCTTGTATGGAGAGTAGTAATTTGATTAACAGGTCCCTGGGATAGCTAGTGACGGACGCATGGGGTTTGGGGGTACGTCACAACCCCTGAGTCATGTGCTCCAACCAGGGGTGAATCTAGTCTTTGTGCCGCCTGAGGCGGACATCAGAAAGCCGGAGGAGGGGGCGGAGCGGAGGGGGCAGGGCCAAATGGAGGGGGCGGAGGAAAGGGGGCGGAGCGGGCGGCGTTAGCAGGCAGAGAGCAGGCAGGGAGAGGACCTGCTCTCTGCCTAAGCGTGAGGGACGGCCGCTGGAGCAGCACTGTGTCCACAGGGCCGCCCCAATTCACCACTCGGTGACGCTAAGCCAGTCCAGGACAGCTTGTCCTGGACTGGCTTAGAACAGCAAAAATGCTGCCCCTCCCCCGGAGCCCTGGCATAGCGCCACCTGAAGCGGTCGCTTCATGAGAGGTGCGGCGCTGGCTCCAACGCAGAGTTCCAACCCATCTTGACCACTCCACCCCCGAGCTATGGGGGCTGGGTTTACTCTACAGCCAGGCCCCCTAATGAATACAGAGGGGAGTGGAGACAGCACAGAGAAACCCATGGGGTGGATCACAAGACCTGGGGGTCGTGACATCACCAGAACCCCCATGTCTATCATCAGCGATCCCTGGGACCAGGTAAATGATGCAAGGTTCACACTAGCGTTGGCCTGTCCAATTTTCTTATCCGTTGGAGACTCCTACACATATGTAAATGTCCCCTTTATTACTACTCCATAGATAATCCCATAGCAATATCTAAACCGGAACCCCCACAGCTCTAAAACTGATCGACAATCCTACGGAAAGGATATGAACCATCGGCTTTCCTTAAAGGGAAACATAAAGGGATTGCCTTTGGGGAAAAAAATATCCCTTTAATTTCAATTTAATGCAAAACCTATGTCTAAAACAAACAAAAACGCATCATTACCTATATGGCGAGCGTATCCCAATGCTAAGAAATCAGAAAATAAGCAGACGTTGCGCCTTCCATGGCGTTCTGCAGCGCCGGAAGATTAAAGACCACATTTTATTACCGTTTTGCCAAATATTTACATTGCTGCTAGAGTGTGAAATAGAACGAAAATCTCTTCTAGGAAAAGCAGAAAATGGAATATGACAAGTTTATAGGAAAAAAAAAAGCTGCAGATGGAACATTTTGTTTCCTCGCGCGGTATTTTTAGTCCTCACATATGAATACATGTATATTTATGCCAGCTGTGCGCCGACTTCAGCCATTGTAAAGGTTGCTGGAATTTAACCAAGACAACAATCTTCTGGCTTTTCATTTAAGAGCGCGGATTTATGGGAATCGGCTTTTGCGCTCCTTTTTATTATTATTATGTTTTTGGGTGTTTTTTTAGCTAGTCCATACATCAGATGGAGCCAGGGGTAGAGGCGAGGATGTCATCGCGGGATGTATGAGGAATTAGAATTCATCAGGATGAGGTCTGATCATGATAGTAAGCGAGAAAAGCAAAAAATATAAGTCAATAATCATGCAAAATATGCAGAAAAAAAGGGTCACGGGTGGCCAGCAGAGGGAGCACTACTGTAAGCGCATTACCGGTATGTCCGGCACATCTATATCAAAGTCTGTCCTTACCATACCCTGCTTATAACTTATAGGGGTTGTTCCTTTAAGGATGACAGTATAGGGGATAGGACCCACATTGGTTAGACCCCCAGTGATCAAGAGGATGGGGGACCAAAAGTCCCTCTAAAGTCCCACCAGTGCACTTGCGCTCCATTCATTTCTATGGCACTGTCATAGATTGCAGCAGGGAATGGAGCACAAGTGCACTGGAGCACCTTCCACAAGGAGGCTTTAGGAGGACTTTATTGCACCCCTTTTTGTGATCACAGACCCCTGAGTATAATGATCGTTGAGCCAGGGTAGGTCAGGGAACATAAAAAAACACTGTTACTCACCTCTCCTGCGCTCTGGAAGGCTTTGGGGCTGTTTGGCGACCTCACAGACATCACGTGATCCAGGTCGTTGTATCGTTGTGCATCAGGACAACGGCCTGGGTCAGGTGACATTGGTCCAACATTGAAGAGTGCCGGAGCCCGGGTGAGGTAAGTAAAAGGGTTTTTTATGTTTGTATCCTCCCCTGGGACTCCGATCATTATACTCTGGGGTCTGAAATTGAGGGCTGGGGGGGGGGGGGGGAAGCTACTTGTCAAATTTTGCCTTGGGGACCCGCCATTTCTGGGTCTCCGATCATTATACTCTGGGGTCTGAAATGGAGGCTGTAGGGGGGGGAAGGCATGTAAAATGTTCACCTTGGGGCCCCACCATTCCTGGGTCTCTGATCATTATACTCTGGGGTCTAAAATGGGGGTGGGGGGGTGGAGGCTCTATGTCAAATGTTAGCCTTGAGGCTCCGCCATTCCTGGGTCTCTGATCATTATACTCTGGGGTCTGAAATGGAGGCTGGAGGGGGGGGGGGCATTTAAAATGTTCACCTTGGGGCCCCACCATTCCTGGGTCTCTGATCATTATACTCTGGGGTCTGAACTGGGGGCGGCTCCATGTCAAATGTTCGCCTTGAGGCCCCACCATTCCTAGTTACGCCACTTACCCTGTATACTGTGTATAGCGGGGCAATGTATCCCATGATATACAGTGAATACATTGTAGCGGTTGCACTCCAATTGTTTACTCCAATCCAGTTCAGTAAGAGCAAAGCTGTATTTCGCTTCCGGCAGCCAAAGCATTTGATCGGTGCAGGATCCGATGGTCAGACCCCACCGATCTGATACTGATGGCCTATACCCTGGATACGCTTGGCTCTCTGACAACCCCTTTAATTGAATGCATATGGCAGGCTTTAGGAAACAATAGCAATAGCGCAAGACCTGTTCAATGTTGCGTATGGACGGGACGTGAAGACTCCTGGATACCCTTCATGGACATCCCTAATCTATAAGATTTATCCCACCATTATACAAGGCCTCTTATCTATCCAGCAGAGTTCTCATTGGCTTTGCCTATTAGCACATGTCTATAGAGCAGACCAGCAGAACATACATGGACGGGGGGTTTACATCTGCGTTGTGTTGCAGATCCACACACCGGAGCAGACCCGGGGATGGAGGGAGTCTACAACATCTGGAAGTAACAAGGTCTGCAACAGGAAACACAGTGATAATATAGTACATATGTTAGCTGCTCCTTCAGCTCAACGCGCACACGTAAATTTCACGTATTGCACTACTGGGATCATTGTATTATTTGTAGTAGTCATTAAGACTATCAATCAATAATTTAGGGAGTCAATTATACAAGGAGGTAAAATTGTCCAGCTATGTATATGGGGTCTTTCCTTCTTTACAATTCTGCTGGGGTTGAATATCATGATTTCATAGAAACCAAAAACAAGACCCCAAAAGTACAAAACAACCTAGTCTCAAAACAAATGTAAATATATTTTTAAAGCAACTTGAGACACAAACTATAAAAAATGTATAACTTTATTAATAAATATCACATCAAACAATACATAAACAGACAAGGGAGACACACATAGGAAAAAAGATAAATTTCCCCATAAAGTAGCGGCGGAATACCAAAAAAGTGTGGTCAAGGTACATCGATGATGTGCTATTTATTTGGCAGGGCTCCACGTCACAACTAGATTCTTTTTTGTCTGCACTCAACTGCAATGACCGTAATATTCATTTGACTTCTACCATTAGTTATGATCAGGTTGATTTTCTGGACATATCTATTAAACGTAAAAGAGATGGATCCATTGCTACAGATGTCTTTAGAAAGGGTACATCCACCAATGCCTTGCTTCATGCCACCTCTTCTCATTATCCCAAAGTTAAAAAAGCCATACCCATCGGCCAATTCCTGAGAATGAAACGAGTCTGCTCCGATGATGCAACATTTGAACATCAAGCTGAAGATCTGTCTAAGAGATTTTTTAATCGGGGATATCACTATAAATCTGTAATTGATGGATATCAGAGAGCAAGAAATACTCCCAGAGACTCATTACTGGTAAGCAAACCGAGGAAGAAAAACATCACTGGGGCTACTTCCCAGGATGTACGTCTGGTTACGAGGTTCAATTGCCAGTGGAAGATGATACGTGATATTGTTGGCAAATATTGGAATGTTTTACACACAGACCAACAATTATCACAGATCCTGCCATCCTATCCCTGTATAACATGGAAACGCTCCAAGAATTTAAGGGACATTCTGACAAACAGTCATTATGTTCCTAATACATCAAAATATATTTTTGGGAGCCGTGGTCCTCCATGGGGTTCTTTTTGTTGTGGAGACTGTGCAGCGTGCAAGTACATGCTGCGCACCTCCACCTTTTCGAACTCAGGGGGGGACAGAGAATTCAAAATTGTACAACATATCTCATGCAACACTGAGGGAGTTATCTACTATGCAACCTGCCCATGTGGACTCATTTATATTGGAATGACCACTAGGGCACTTAAAATTAGGGTACTTGAACATGTTGGCAAAATTGTGGCTTCGGCACGTGCAAGGGAGTTCGAGAAATTGCAGCCTGTACCCAGGCATTTTCGGGACTTCCACCAGAGTGATCCTCGAGGATTTAAAGTTCGAGGGATAGACAGAGTCCATTTGGGGAGTAGAGGTGGGGATTTACAAAAAGCGCTTTTGCGCAAGGAAACACGCTGGATAGTTGAATTAAATACATCCACTCCAGCAGGTCTCAATGAAATGGTTAGTTTTAAGCCCTTTTTGTGATTTCTATCGCGGTTTTTTATTGTGTATGTTTTAATTTTATGTATGTTTTGTGTGTATTAGTTCATTGATTGTTGTTGTCTTTGTAGATTTACGTACATGAGAAGTTCCATTGGTTATCTGCTGTCCTGGTCCGGTGTTTGTCAGGTGTCGATTCCGCTGCCTTGGTGTTTTGGATCTTTGCTGGCGTCGTCTCTGCTGAATTTTATTTTTTGAATATAAACAGATTTGGAACATATTTGATATAAGAGCATATTGATATGCATCGGACATTTTACTATCTACCTGATGTCCTGGTTCGGTGGCTGTCGGCGCTGATCTTGTGGTTGCAGTGGTTTGGACATTGCTGGCGCCGCTCTTGCTGGATTTTAAATGGTGTACAGTTGATTATTATAAATGTATATTAAATGTGGGCATTTATGTATAATTGTATTTGTGGTATTTATTTATTTGGTTAGTTTTTCATGTGTTATTTATTATTTATTATTTATTTTCATTATTATTATTATTATTATTATTATTATTATTATTATTATTATTATTATTATTATTTTTATTATTATTATTTATTTACTTTATATATTTTTTTGATTTTTTATTATATATAATTTTTTTCAATTTTTATTTATTTTTTATTTATTATTTTTTATTAATATTTTTCATTAATATTTTTTTATTTTTTATTTATTTTTTATTAGCACTTTTTTCGCACCTTTATTCACTCATTCACTTTATTATTATCACTATATATATATATATATATTAATTATTGTATTTATAACGTGCACTTTATATTTATATTGTTTTTTGTACACTTTAGTATATTATTAGTACATAAATTTATCATCTCACACTACTTATATTTAGTTTAACTATTTTAATATTTAATATGTATTTATACACTAATTAGGTATTTATTTATGAATTTTTGGTGTTTGGTATTTATATTTGTACACATTTTTTATTTTAGGTTTTGTAATTATTTTGTTATTTTTGTGCATTATTTATGTATTTATGCCCCTATACATTGTGCATTCTATTAGATACCTTGAGTCATTGAGTGTGATTATATTCGTTCGTTGTCTTCTGTGCCCCAGCTATTTTCTGCTTATACGGCGGTTCGTCTCTGTGGCCGCTTATACACAATATATGTGGCAGGCGCGTGTACGCGTGCGCGTCCGGCCAAACTTTATTTAAACATCTTTGGAGCACAATGACGTCGTCACGTTACGCGTACGTGATGACGTCATTGGTGACTCGCGGTCATGCGCAGTTGACGACCGGCCGGATCAGGGGGAGAGAGACGAATGGAACTTAGCTGAGCAGGTGATTCTTATTATCTGTGCTTATTTTTGGTTATATATACCGCGCTCTGGTCTAGTGTTATTTAGCCTCCTGACGAAGCCGAGTGAAGGCGAAACGCGCGTCAGGCATTTCCCACAGTCCTACCAGCCTCTGACTGAGTCCCCCCTGCTGTTTTCTCCATTAATACATTGGTATCCACGGAGAATATGTCTACACCTACGGGTATGTATTAAGGTGACCCTATTTGGGATGCCTCTCTACTGGGGAAGATATGTGTATTTTAGTCCCCTGGCCTATGATTGGTATGTAATACTAAGTGTCTAATTGGGGATTATATTCCTCTTTTTTGTGACTTATTGTTCTTGTATTTCTATACTATATATTGGGGTTAGACTCAGTCTTTGACTGGTGGGAGGGTTTTTGGTATTCCGCCGCTACTTTATGGGGAAATTTATCTTTTTTCCTATGTGTGTCTCCCTTGTCTGTTTATGTATTGTTTGATGTGATATTTATTAATAAAGTTATATATTTTTTAAAGTTTGTGTCTCAAGTTGCTTTAAAAATATATCATGATTTCATGTTGTACAACCAGGGCTGGCGTCAGCACACAGCATAGTTGCCCGCAACAGTGGCGCCGATTCACAAAGAGGGAAAGACCATTTGATTCAGGGGACCCTAACCTATCTATCTGCAGGGCTGGGGTGATATGCTGGGTCTGATGACACTAACCTATCTATCTGCAGGGCTGGGGTGATATGCTGGTTCTGGTGATACTAACCTATCTATCTGCAGGGCTGGGGTGATATGCTGGTTCTGGTGACACTAACCTATCTATCTGCAGGGCTGGGGTGATATGCTGGTTCTGGTGACAGTAACCTATCTATCTGCAGGACTGGGGTGATATGCTGGTTCTGGTGACAGTAACCTATCTATCTGCAGGGCTGGGGTGATATGCTGGTTCTGGTGACAGTAACCTATCTATCTGCAGGGCTGGGGTGATATGCTGGTTCTGGTGACAGTAACCTATCTATCTGCAGGGCTAGGGTGATATGCTGGGTCTGGTGACACTAACCTATCTATCTGCAGGGCTGGGGTGATATGCTGGTTCTGGTGACACTAACCTATCTATCTGCGGGGCTGGGGTGATATGCTGGTTCTGGTGACACTAACCTATCTATCTGCAGGGCTGGGGTGATATGCTGGTTCTGGTGACACTAACCTATCTATCTGCAGGGCTGGGGTGATATGCTGGGTCTGGTGACAGTAACCTATCTATCTGCAGGACTGGGGTGATATGCTGGTTCTGGTGACACTAACCTATCTATCTGCAGGACTGGGGTGATATGCTGGTTCTGGTGACAGTAACCTATCTATCTGCAGGGCTGGAGTGATATGCTGGTTCTGGTGACAGTAACCTATCTATCTGCAGGGCTGGGGTGATATGCTGGTTCTGGTGACAGTAACCTATCTATCTGCAGGGCTGGAGTGATATGCTGGTTCTGGTGACAGTAACCTATCTATCTGCAGGGCTGGAGTGATATGCTGGTACTGGTGACACTAACCTATCTATCTGCAGGGCTGGGGTGATATACTGGTTCTGGTGACAGTAACCTATCTATCAGCAGGGCTGGGGTGATATGCTGGTTCTGGTGACACTAACCTATCTATCTGCAGGGCTGGGGTGATATGTTGGTTCTGGTGACAGTAACCTATCTATCTGCAGGGCTGGGGTGATATGCTGGGGTCTGGTGACAGTAACCTATCTATCTGCAGGGCTGGGGTGATATGCTGGGGTCTGGTGACACTAACCTATCTATCTGCAGGGCTGGGGTGATATGCTGGTTCTGGTGACACTAACCTATCTATCTGCAGGACTGGGGTGATATGCTGGTTCTGGTGACAGTAACCTATCTATCTGCAGGGCTGGAGTGATATGCTGGTTCTGGTGACAGTAACCTATCTATCTGCAGGGCTGGGGTGATATGCTGGTTCTGGTGACACTAACCTATCTATCTGCAGGGCTGGGGTGATATGCTGGTTCTGGTGACACTAACCTATCTATCTGCAGGGCTGGGGTGATATACTGGGTCTGATGACACTAACCTATCTATCTGCAGGGCTGGGGTGATATGCTGGTTCTGGTGACACTAACCTATCTATCTGAAGGGCTGGGGTGATATACTGGTTCTGGTGACACTAACCTATCTATCTGCAGGGCTGGGGTGATATGCTGGTTCTGGTGACACTAACCTATCTATCTGCAGGGCTGGGGTGATATGCTGGTTCTGGTGACAGTAACCTATCTATCTGCAGGGCTGGGGTGATATGCTGGTTCTGGTGACAGTAACCTATCTATCTGCAGGGCTGGGGTGATATGCTGGTTCTGGTGACAGTAACCTATCTATCTGCAGGGCTGGGGTGATATGCTGGTTCTGGTGACAGTAACCTATCTATCTGCAGGGCTGGGGTGATATGCTGGTTCTGGTGACACTAACCTATCTATCTGCAGGGCTGGGGTGATATGCTGGTTCTGGTGACACTCCCTTTTTCCTATATTAATACTGAGTTCTGCAAGAAAAATACTCATGGAAAAAAAAAACGACAGCAGACCTGGATATCGCAGTAAATACAGATTACAGTTACAAGTTACAGAATTACAATGTACATTAAAGTGTCTATTATTTGTCCGCACAACTTCTCAAGTATCCAAATTTCACACATTTGGGTTTTTTTTCAGTTTTTTTCCTATTTATCTGTTATTTTTTTACTGTCTGCTTTATAGATATTAGATTCCCACTAATTAAGTGTAAAAGTTCTATAAAGAATAGAAATAAGCGAGAATAGTGTTTGTTTTCTGTCCCTTCTCTGCTGAAGTGAAACAGACTTTCTGCTCATTCTTCACCCAGCGAGAGCTCCGAATCATTACGGGAACCCCCAGGGAAGGATAAAGATAGCGCACAAACCTATAAATACAGAACACTAAATGAGAAGACCACTTCAACACGCCATGTGTAGGCTGCAATTTACAAGTGCATGGTTTCTGTGGCCTGTAGGTGGCGCTGTTTTACTGAAAGCTATGGAGTTGTCTCGCGTCTGGTTAGTGTTTGCATTGACCGGGCTTAGTATCTACCATCATTACAGAACATCCTCCTTAGTCTTTACCAGAGACAAGTCGGCCGAAACAGTTGGTTTTGTCTTATCCCACTGACCATCATGACAGAGGATACCCAAGAAAGGAAGGATCGGGCATGTTGGACATTATCCTGCCTGATCGTTTCTTCTTCTAGGAGATAACTACTCGATCGAGTACTACTCGCTCATCTCTAGTCTTCTGGACCCAGAAAAAAAGCTCAAAGACTTAACTAAAAAATGTGCAGAGGTAGCAATTGAATGTGGACCCCGGTGTCCAAAGCAGTCTGAAGGTCCCTTTGGCACATAGGAAGCTTCTAACATCGAGGGGCCCTGTTTTAGATTTTGCATTGGGGCTCAGGAGCTAAATATTAAAAATATTAATGACTTATCATCTCAATGATCATAAATATCAGATAGGTAGGGGTCAGCTGTTCTCAGCAGTTGATACACAGAGAATGGGGCAGGAAGCAGACAGCACTGTTCTTTGTGTAGTGGCCAAACCGAGTTAGTTCCCGTTCAAGAGAATAGGAGCTGATCTGCAGTACCCTGGTCTGGCCACTACACTGAGAATGGAGCTGTCCGCTTCCTGCACCATTCTCTATGTATCAGCTGTATTTTTCTACATTCTGACTACGTAGTAGACAGCACTCGCCCCCCCCCCCCCATGTATACAGCTGTTCTTTGATGAACGAGATCAGCCACTACACTGAGAATGGAGCTACCTGCTTCCTGCACCATTCTCTGTGTATCAGCTGCATTTTTCTCCATTCCAACTACATAGTAGACAGCGCTTGTTCCCCCTCACCCCCACCCTGTATACAGCTGTTCTTTGATGGGTGAGATCAGCCACTACACTGAGAATTGAGCTGTCCGCTTTTTGCACTATTCTCTGAGTATCAGCTGTATTTTTCTCCAATCTGACTACATTGTAGACAGCGCTCGCCCCCCTTTACCCTGTATAACACTATTATTTGATGGGTTAGATTAACACTACACTGAGAATTGAGCTGTCCGCTCCCTGCACCATTCTCTGTGTATCAACTGTATTTTTCTACATTCTGACTATGTAGTAGATAGCACTCGCCCACCCACCTGTATACAGCTGTTCTTTGATGCACAAGATCAGCCAGTACACTGAGAATGGAGCTGTCTGCTTCCTGCACCATTCTCTGTGTATCAACTGTATTTTTCTCTATTTTGACTACATAGTAGACAGCGCTTGGTGACCCCTCACCCTGTATACAGCTGTTCTTTGATGCACGAGATCAGCCAGTACACTGAGAATGAAGCTGTCTGCTTCCTGCACCATTCTCTGTGTATCAACTGTATTTTTCTACATTCTGACTACATAGTAGACAGCACTTGCCCCCCCCCCCCTGTATACAGCTGTTCTTTGATGCGCGACATCAGCCACTACACTGAGAATGGAGCTGTCTGCTTCCTGCACCATTCTCTGTATATCAGCTGTATTTTTCTACATTTTGACCATGTAGTAGACAGCGCTCAACCCCCCTCACCCTGTATACAGCTGTTCTTTGATGCAGAAGATCAGCCACTACACTGAGAATGGAGCTGTCTGCTTTCTGCACCATTCTCTGTGTATCAGCTGTATTTTTCTCCAATCTGACTACATAGTAGACAGCGCTCACCCCCCCCCCCCCTTCACCCTGTATACCACTATTCTTTGACGGATTAGATCAACACTACACTGAGAATTGAGCTGGTCACTTCCTGCACCATTCTCTGTGTATCAACTATAATTTTCTACATTCTGACTACGTAGTAGACAGCGCTCACCCCCCACCTTGTTTACAGCTGTTCTTTGGTGCATGAGATCAGCCATTACACTGAGAATAGAGCTGCCCGCTTCCTGCACCATTCTCTGTGTATCAGCTTCTGAGAACAGCTGATCAGCAAGGGTTCCCGGGTATCAGAGACCCACCGATCTAATATTGATGACCTATCCTCAGTTTCGCCTTGCGGTCCAGTCCTATCCATCCGCTCAGTTCTGTCATCTCCACTGAGCACGATGTGACCTACTTTATCTTCCCTATCCTTCCGCCTGGTAGAACATAACCTGGACACCATGGAGTATAACAAGAAAGAACACGCGGCAGATGGATGTTTTTGTGTCTTTTTATTTATTTTATTACATTACCGAAGACAAGAGAAAAAAAAAGCCATGTAAATAGATGAATCAGATTCCACGGGGAAGCAGCATGCGCCAAAACGGCAGTCTGAACGCGGGCTGATTTGCATTTTTATATTGTCTCTCCAATGGTTGCATTGATTACAGGGAAATCGAGGTAACAGATGGGGCAATTCTAGGACACGGAGCATCAAACCGGTCCAGCTCCCGTCAATCCCGACAGGTAGGGATCTACATAAAGTTATGTTGAAAAAGCTTTGTTTGCTTTTGAAATAAAAACCTCGGGCCGCGCCGTTTCCTAATCATGTGAAGCCTGTAAACAATAAAGCCGCAAGTCTCATCCAGACACAAGCCTGGCGCTCGCCGCGAGCCCCGCGGATCGACCTTTGTCCTCATCGCACCTTTATGTCGCTTTGATCCTCTCTAATGATTTTTAAACATATTCGCTACTTCTGTCCGACATGGAGTTGTGTTACATATCATTCACAGCGTCTCACCCATCAAAGAACAGCTGTATACGGGGGGGGGGGGGGGGGGGGGGGAGTGCCGTATACTATGTAGTCAGAACGGAGAGAAGTTATAATGATTTACAGGGATCATCCCATGAACCATTTTCATAACGAGAGTCCTGGAATTCTGCAATAGTTTTATTGTCATTTGCAGCATTCTTGATGTTACTGCAGGCCCTGGACAAAATCAGTCTCCTTCCCCCTCGGGCAGCTGACAATAGACTTCTAACGTCCCCTGCTGAAGGGGCAGCCAGGAGGAATAGCTGTCATCTGATTGAGTGTTCAGCCAATAGCTATAGGGTCGGGTGGCTTTCGTCTCAGGACACGGTGGTCAGAATGCAGCGAGTGCCGAAGTCTCCGCCGACCTGACCTGAGAGTCACCCTGAACCGTTTTATAATTTATTAAAGGCCCAGTATAATGGAGACTCCATAGATGTCCAAGATGCTAAGGAAAAGGGAAAGGATCAGGGGCGTAGGTATAAGGGGTGCAGAGGTAACAATCACTACCGGGCCCAGGAGGCTCAGGGGGGCCCGAAGACCTCTCTACAACATAGGGCATCAGTATTATAGTTTGTATATGGCAGATAGGGGCCCCATTACATATTTCCATAGGGACCTTTATGGCATATCTTTTATAATAGACCAGATGATACAAATCCCACACCGGCTACCTACATCTTTGTCATGAATGAGGGTTGCCCTGACCAATTCCCATCTTGAATCGAGCAGGGACAAGGCCAAGCGTGTGTGTCTCAGTCCATTGACTTCGATGGAAGTTTGGAAAACAGCCAAACAGGTAAATAATCCAAAATATCGACCATACTCAAGTGACCACTAGGTGGTGCTATGTTATCAGGGGCATGTGGACTTGATGCCGGGTGAGGTGCAGGAATCTGAACAGGTGAGGTCTGCAGACATTCAGGAGAAGCCATTTGCAGGCCATGGACCATTGATTCCCTTCATTCCAAGCAGGGGTAACATCTGCTGTTTACTTAGTGTCTATGTCTTTGTGATGGGATGGGGACATGTGTGAGGTCTGGGTCGCCCTGCACAGGGTACCTGGGTTTCGGTGACACACATGTACAACCTTCCTCGCATTTGCCAGCTGACTACTGTAAATAGAATATTTTGGTGGCACTTACCAATGTCAACCTTGAAATATAGTTTCCTGGCTACAACATTCCTGTGTGTCTAGGTAGCCTTGTCCAATGCCATCTAGTTGGGGTTCTCAGCCGCAACGTAAAATCTGTCCCAGGGTCCCTGCACTTACCCTGTCAGGACCCCCATCAGTGGTGACCACCATATGTCCTCTGCACCCTGTAGTTCAACCTTATGTATTCAAGTACTGTAGGTGAAGGTATGATTTGTCCATACAGCGTCTGGAACCGAAATCAGCTGATCAGTGCAGGGTCCGGGTGTAGGACCCCGACCGATCTGATACTAATAGATCATTATCAGTATCCATTACCCATGTATCTCAGACATCCCCTTTAACACTTGCTGCCATCTACTCCCACAAATGATCATCGGAGGTCTCTAATACATTTTGCTTTGTGGACCCTTCTAACTAAAAGGGATTGTCTGAAGCGGAGAATCCCTTTAATAAGGCTGGTTATTGTATATACTTCTATATACACAAACATTGCTGAGATATTTTTATGGCCGCCTGGCTATCAGGTTTGTTTGCCTTTGCTCTAAGCCACATTGTGCTGAACAATGGAGTCGGTGAGGATTGCTGAGTGATGTTCTGCAGGGTCTGGTGATACCAACTGCAAGTGCGAAGTGACGGCTCAGACAACACATGTGCAACCTGGAGAACACACACATGTCCGCCAGTATCTGCCTGTCCTGGGGGGTCGCATTCTCATCCGGCTACTTCAGAGGTAACATGTCCTCTGTGCCATGTATTCACTATGTAAAACACACCAGAGGGGGGGCACAGGGTCAGATTTACAGTGTGAGGACCCACAAACAGACCCCGATATATCAGCACCTTAGACTTTGGATGATGTGAGGCAGGGATTTGTGGATTTAGCTAAGTTATGTCTGTTTAGTTCCCATTTCCCCTAAAGATGGAGCAAATCAGAGAGAAAGAAATGGAAAGAGAGACAAAGTGAGAGAGGAAGCGAGAGAGAGAAAGAAGGAGACAGGGAAGAAGAGAGAGATAAAGAGAGAGAAAGAATAGGAAACAGAAAGAAAGATCAAGGCAGAGGGAAAGAGAGAGTAGGAGAGACAGATGGAAGGGGGAAGGAGAAAGAGAGAAGGAGTCGGCCAAAGATTGAGAGAGAAAGAGATAAAGAAAGAGAGAGAGAGAAGAAAAGGAAATGGTTTAAAAGGAGAAGTACAGGGAAAAACCGAAAAAGGAAAAGAGAATGGAAGAAAAAAGAAAAAGAGAGAGAAAGAAAGAGAAGGAAAGGAAGGAAGGAAGGGAGGAAGGAAGGAAATGAGGAAAACAGAGGAATAGAGAGAAAAAGAAAGAAGGAGAAAGAGCATCATAGAGAAAAAAAGAGAAAAAATTGACTAAAAGAGAGAAAAAGTGAGAAGGAGCGAGAGAAACAAGAAATACTGAAAAACAAGGGAAGAAGCAGAGGGGAAACGGAAAAAGGAAACAAAGTATAGAGAGAAATATCGAGAGAGAGAGAGAGAGAGAGAAAGAGGGAAAGAGGATGAAAGGAAAAGAGAGCATGGAGAGAAAGAAGAAGAGAATGAGAGAGAGCGAGAGACAAATGGAAAGAGGAGGAGGAGGAGTGAGGGGAAAAGAGAGAAAGAAAGAAAGAAAGAAAGAAAGAAAGAAAGAAAGAAAGAAAGAAAGAAAGAAAGAAAGGGAGGAAGGAAGGAAATGAGGAAAACAGAGGAATAGAGAAGAAGAGAAAGAAGGAGAAAGAGCATAATAGAAAAAAAAAGGGAAACTGACTAAAAGAGAGAAAAAGTGAGAAGGAACAAGGAAAACAAGAAGGAAAAGAGAAAGAAAGAAAGAAAGAAAGAAAGAAAGAAAGAAAGAAAGAAAGAAAGAAAGAAAGAAAGAAAGAAAAAGAAAGAAAGAAAAAGAGGGAGGGAAGGAAGGTAGGAATAGAGAGAGAATAAGAAAGAGAGGAGAAGAGAAAGAAGGAGAAAGAGAAAAAAAAGGGAAAATTGACTAAGAGACAAAATGAGAAGGAGTGAGGAAAACAAAAAGGAAAAGAGAAGGAAAAGGAGAGACGGAGTGAGAGAAACAAGAAATACTGAAAGACAAGGGAAGAAGCAGAGGAACGGAAAAAGGAAACAAAGTATAGAGAGAAATATCAAGAGAGAGAGAGAAAGAGGGAAAGAGGATGAAAGGAAAAGAGAGCATGGAGAGAAAGAAGAAGAGAATGAGAGAGAGCGAGAGACAAATGGAAAGAGGAGGAGGAGGAGTCAGGGGAAAAGAGAGAAAGAAAGAAAGAAAGAAAGAAAGAAAGAAAGAAAGAAAGAAAGAAAGAAAGAAAGAAAGAAAGAAAGAAAGAAAGAAAATGGCAGAAATAAATGGAAAGAGAAAATGAAAGAGAGAACAGACAGAAAGAGCAAAACAGAGGGAAAGAATGAAAAATGGAAAGAAGGAAAAGAACGACCGAAGGAAAGAGAAAGAAATAGAGAAGGAAAGTGAGAGTGAGAGAGGAAAAGATTAAAGGACAGCTAGAAGGAGAGAGAAGAAGAGGAAATTAGAGAGAAACCATGAAGAGGAAGTGTAAGGGTGCATTCACACTACGGAACGCCAGCGTGTATCACAGCCGTACACGCCGGCGTTACAGCAGGGCTACCGGACACTTCCCATTCATTTCTATGGGAGCCGGCATGCGAGCGCTCCCCATAGAAATGAATGGGAAGTGTCCGGCAGCCCTGCTGTAACGCCGGCGTGTACGGCTGTGATACACGCTGGCGTTCCGTAGTGTGAATGCACCCTTAGAGGTGTGCCATGTCTTAGGCTGTATTCACACAGAGTAACGCTGGCGTTTTTTGTGCTTATTTTTGCACATAGCGCCGCTATTTTGCGGTGGCGTTGCCCAGCGTTAACGCGGCGTTACCTGGCGTTAACGCGGCGCTATGTGCAAAAATAAGCACAAAAAACGCCAGCGTTACTCTGTGTGAATACAGCCTTACAGTCATACATATCTGACCCATCCTCCTCACCTCTATGGCTGCCATCCCCTCTGGTCGCCCCCAGTTTCTACAGAGCCTGATCCATTCAAGCAAATTGTGCACTGTCCCTTTAAGAAAATGCAGATTTTTTTGTTACCAAATTAATAAAAATTGAACAACAATAATAACCTGTCAGGAATGTGTTGTCCTGGTAAATAGAGAGCCATATGTGAAGGGATCATCCATATTTATTACATTCTGGCCAGCAGTCTCGCTGGGTCCGCACGTCTACAAGTGACAGTCACATCTCGGCAGTCAGCGCAGGCATCTAGCCGTGATTGATGACAATTATTCATCGGCGATCACAGATTACAGACACTTCCAGTATTACAAGGCCGGGATGATGCAAATGACATTTATATATTCACAAGTCCCTGCTGTTTACTGGATATTTATAGCAGGAACATTCGGCAGATTATTGCCCTCCGCTATTAGCAGATTTCACATATTGCGAAGAAATATGGCGTGAATTCTTAGATGTATTTTTTTTTTTTTTTTTTTAAATGTCTTTAAAAAACAATTTTAAAAATTTAGTAGAACTTACACAGTAAGCCCATACCTCCCAACTTTTGAAGAGCCAAAAGAGGGACAAAGTGTGCGGCGCGGCAAATTTAGCTCCACCCACTTTTATGTTGACTCCACCAATTCTCATAAATTTTTCATTTGCCCCCACACAGTATAATCCTCCTACAGTCACCTGTAAATTATAGGTCCCCCCTCCATCTTTTCCTCAGATTTATATAACCCCTTCATCTGCCCCCAGTTTCATGTCCCCCATCTCTGCCCCGTTTCATGTCCCCTCCATCTCTTCCCCCACTTTCATGTCCCCATCTCTTCCCCCAGTTTCATGTCCCCCCATCTCTGCCCCCAGATTCATGTCCCCCTCCATCTCTTCCCCCAGTTTCATGTCCCCTCATCTCTGCCCCCAGTTTCATATCCCCCCATCTCTGCCCCCAGTTTCATGTCCCCCCATCTCTTCCCCCAGTTTCATGTCCCCCATCTCTGCCCCCAGATTCATGTCCCCCCTCCATCTCTTCCCCCAGTTTCATGTCCCCTCATCTCTGCCCCCAGTTTCATGTCCCCCATCTCTGCCCCCAGTTTCATGTCCTCCATCTCTGCCCCCAGTTTCATGTGCCCCCATCTCTGCCCCCAGTTTCATGTCCCCCATCTCTGCCCCCAGTTTCATGTCCCCCATCTCTGCCCCCAGTTTCATGTCCCCCATCTCTGCCCCCAGTTTCATGTCCCCCCATCTCTGCCCCCAGATTCATGTCCCCCCATCTCTGCACACAGTTTCATGTCCCCCATCTCTGCCCCCAGATTCATGTCCCCCATCTCTGCCCCCAGATTCATGTCCCCCCATCTCTGCACACAGTTTCATGTCCCCATCTCTGCCCCCAGATTCATTTCCCCCATCTCTGCCTCCAGATTCATGTCCCCCATCTCTGCCCCCAGTTTCATGTCCCCCATCTCTGCCCCCAGTTTCATGTCCCCCATCTCTGCACACAGTTTCATGTCCCCCATCTCTGCCCCCAGATTCATGTCCTCTCCATCTCTGCCCCCAGATTCATGTCCCCCATCTCTGCCCCCAGATTCATTTCCACCATCTCTGCCCCTAGATTCATGTCCCCCTCCATCTCTGCCCTCAGATTCATATACCCCCATCTTGGCCCACAGTCTCATGTCCCCACATCTCTGCCCCTAGATTCATGTCCCCCCATCTCTGCTCAGTTTCATGCTGTCCCCCCCCCCCTTCATCTGCCCCCAGTTTCATGGTCCCCTTTCATTATGTTCCACCTCAATGTTTAACACAAAAAACACTTATACTCACCTTCCAACGCTACCCCGCCGCTCTCTCCGCAGTCTCACTCACAGAGTTGTAGGTGCGATGTGACGTCATCACATCGCGCCTATACATCCACTAAGTAAGTATCCGCGTAAGTATTCAACTCAAATCTGCGTCCTCCGGGACATACCTCCCGTCAACTGGGACAGGACACGGAATCCGGGACATTTGAGAGGTATGAGTAAGCCAATGTCAGACGGAGGTTTCTCAGGCCTACCAGATAAAATAATTCCAGGGCCCGCCCGCCAATAACCCCTAGGAAATAGACCATAGTACCCTTCATATTTGGGTGTCTTCTGCTGGACCATTATTAGATTAGAGTTTGGGGCCCCGGAGGATTCTCTGGTGCTCTGATGGATCAGTCCGATACGTCAGTAAATGATGAATGTCAGTCAAACCCATAAATTTGGGTGGGACTGAGGTCTAGAGATGGGTGAACTTACCAAGATTTGTTTCGGGCTTGGCTGACTCAGGTTCCTGATTCGTTTTAGGTTGAACAAGTTTGGATAGAACCGGAAGTGACATTATAAAACTCTGAATTCCGGTCAGACCCCAGAGTATAATAGATGGAGGCCCAGAGGAGGAGGTGTTCAAAAATAAAAAAAACATTCATACTCACCTGCCATCACCTCTTTTTCTCCTCTTCATGGCATCTGTGCTCTATTTCGGTTTCCTCAGTGGTGTCATGTGGTCCAATCACAGGCTGACATCACCAGGAGAGCGAAGACATCATCAAGGAGGCCCAAGAGAGCTGAAAGAAGGTATGAATGTTTTTTATTATTATTTTTATTTTATTTTTTACCACAATGCATGTTGGGGCGGACATTTTAGTTAATCTGAGACAAATCAACAATTGTTCGGTATCGTGTGAAAATTTGGAATATTCGGTTTGAACCTGGCTCGAATGAATCTACTTAAGGTCTATGGTGTTGTCTTGGCTCTCCACTGATGGTAGATGTTGGGGGAGAGAAGTATTGGGCAGTTGTATTTCAACTGGGGTGATATGCTGGTTCTGGTGACAGTAACCTATCTATCTGCAGGGCTGGGGTGATATGCTGGTTCTGGTGACAGTAACCTATCTATCTGCAGGGCTGGGGTGATATGCTGGTTCTGGTGACAGTAACCTATCTATCTGCAGGGCTGGGGTGATATGCTGGTTCTAGGGACACTAACCTATCTATCTGCAGGGCTGGGGTGATATGCTGGTTCTGGTGACAGTAACCTATCTATCTGCAGGGCTGGGGTGATATGCTGGTTCTGGTGACAGTAACCTATCTATCTGCAGGGCTGGGGTGATATGCTGGTTCTGGTGACACTAACCTATCTATCTGCAGGACTGGGGTGATATGCTGGTTCAGGTGACACTAACCTATCTATCTGCAGGGCTGGGGTGATATGCTGGGTCTGGTGAGGGTAACCTATCTATCTGCAGGGCTGGGGTGATATGCTGGTTCTGGTGACACTAACCTATCTATCTGCAGGGCTGGGGTGATATGCTGGTTCTGGTGACAGTAACCTATCTATCTGCAGGGCTGGGGTGATATGCTGGTTCAGGTGACACTAACCTATCTATCTGCAGGGCTGGGGTGATATGCTGGGTCTGGTGAGGGTAACCTATCTATCTGCAGGGCTGGGGTGATATGCTGGTTCTGGTGACACTAACCTATCTATCTGCAGGGCTGGGGTGATATGCTGGTTCTGGTGACAGTAACCTATCTATCTGCAGGGCTGGGGTGATATGCTGGTTCTGGTGACACTAACCTATCTATCTGCAGGGCTGGGGTGATATGCTGGTTCTGGTGACAGTAACCTATCTATCTGCAGGGCTGGGGTGATATGCTGGGTCTGGTGACACTAACCTATCTATCTGCAGGACTGGGGTGATATGCTGGTTCTGGTGACAGTAACCTATCTATCTGCAGGGCTGGGGTGATATGCTGATTCTGGTGACACTAACCTATCTATGTGCAGGGCTGGGGTGATATGCTGGTTCTGGTGACACTAACCTATCTATCTGCAGGGCTGGGGTGATATGCTGGTTCTGGTGACAGTAACCTATCTATCTGCAGGGCTGGGGTGATATGCTGGTTCTGGTGACACTAACCTATCTATCTGCAGGGCTGGGGTGATATGCTGGTTCTGGTGACAGTAACCTATCTATCTGCAGGGCTGGGGTGATATGCTGGGTCTGGTGACACTAACCTATCTATCTGCAGGACTGGGGTGATATGCTGGTTCTGGTGACAGTAACCTATCTATCTGCAGGGCTGGGGTGATATGCTGATTCTGGTGACACTAACCTATCTATGTGCAGGGCTGGGGTGATATGCTGGTTCTGGTGACACTAACCTATCTATCTGCAGGGCTGGGGTGATATGCTGGGTCTGGTGACAGTAACCTATCTATCTGCAAGGCTGGGGTGATATGCTGATTCTGGTGACACTAACCTATCTATGTGCAGGGCTGGGGTGATATGCTGGTTCTGGTGACACTAACCTATCATGTTCTATAGACAAGGGTATAGCTATATTAGGTGCAAAAAGTTGACAGCTTTGTCCCATGTTCCTGTGGAGGGCCAAATAATCCTTGACCACATCTGTTACCACTGAGTCTACATTACCTTGGACAGGGATTTTAGGATTGAGGGCTGAATCTTTGCCCCAAGGGATGGAGCCGTCTTTACTTTTTTTAATTGTCCCTACCTATCCTTCAGTATGGGATCCAATATCTGCCAACTCTGGGTCAGGAGGAATAGCTGCAGGGTTGAACTTTTTAGGGCTATCATATTCTGAGGTCCCTCTTGACTACTAGACCATACTATTGGGTGTTCACACGTAGGAAGTTGACTGTGATTTTGAGGTTACGGGATGCCGGAGGGGTATAAATGGAAGAGGAATTTGAGGGAGGGTAGTCCGCCTCTTCCTTTGCTGCCATATAAACATACCCTTATTGTGTGGGCCAAGCGGAATACCCTCTGGTCCGGTGGTGGGCCAGTCCAACATGCCATATAGAATATCTGGACGTCTGTAGGTCACCCCTGTTTTGCAGCAAGTATGATCTACAGACACCGCAGGACTTTAGCAAACCCTACAGAAGCCGCAACAAAGGCCATATGGCTTCCCACCCATCTTTCCCGAGACCAGACAACCATAAGACAAATCTGAATCACTTTTAATCAGCCGCACTTTTTTCCTTTCCTCGGTCTACTTCACTGCAAACCAAAAAATCTGCGTTAAACCTCGTCCAACCTAAACACGAGGCGAATAGTTTGGCGAAAGCAAACTGCACATTAAGCTTTGCAGATCCAACGTGAAACTGACCAGGGACTCCAATCTAAATACAAAGGTTTCAATGCAAAAATTTTTCAGCCTGACGCGTTTCGGGCCAGTACTGGCAGGATGTCATTTTTGGAAGGATTTGGATGTTGGTATCTGGGCTCGCAGTGAACGCCGATGAACCAGGGCATTGTTTATTTCCTGGCCCAGGGCTGGTTTTGATCCTGAATGCTTTTAATCTTTGGGGAATGTGTTGCGAGGGACTGCTGCCGGCCTTGTCATTACAGGGGAGGAAGGAGGGTTGTCAGGGAGGAGGGGGAGTTTCGTAGGAGCTCAGTCACAAGAAGGGGAGGAGTCTCCTTAGTCAGTGACCCTGCTACACTGTAACTGAATCCCAATGTGGCTGCACTTTTTTCTACCAGAGCAGCCTGTTGCTCCATCTCCCTCTCCCCCAACCATTTCCGCCTCCACAAACCAGTGACTCCCTGCAACAAATGACTGCCTAACGCAGCAAAATCCCAGTTCGATCCCCCCAGTTTGCACTTGTTTTAGCAATTCCCTGAATTTCCTTCTTCCTTCTCTTGGGATCTGTTTCCTCCCCTGGACTCTTGGAATACACATTCTGCTCCAGAGGTGAGTAATGACTTTGACATGGAAATTCCTTTCTTGTGGAGATGTAGCAGAGCTTAGTCTGTAACCCAACTCTTTGTGCTGGTATTACTAGTGTGGGGTGAGAACTTGGGCAGGAGGGTTACCTGCATTCCTGTGGGCATTGAGAACGCGTTGTGCCAGGTGACAAACTCAGCTCTGCTGTGTCGCTTCCTTGTAGCCAGTGCTGGCAGAACGCTAAGTCAAAGGAATATTGTGATATGGTTAATAGCCCGCAGTGTTGTCAGGACACAGGGAACATGATGTCGTTGAGTTAGATTAGATTGTAAGCTTTTAGGGTTCAGTATCTCTTAGGTGAGTTGGGTTAGTTCACTAGATTGTAAGCTCTTAGGGTTAAAAAACAACAACATCCTCTCTTGGAAGCGGTAGCAGCTTTCCACTCTAAAAAGACTGGATCTCCTGAAGGTTACTGAGACTATCTGGGGCTTTCTAATGTCTTGGATTGTAAGCTCTTAGGGTATAGGTCCATTAGATTGTAAGATTTTAAGGTATAGGTCCATTAGATTGTAAGCTCTTCAGGTAGGGATCCAATATATAGCAAATCTTCAGGTATAAACCCTTTAGATTGTAAGCTCTTAGGTTCTTTATATAGGTATAGATTCGATTGCAAGCATTTAGGGAATACATTTTCTTCCTAACTTTTAGGGTATAAGTTGTTTAACTGTAATTGTAAGCTCTTAGAATATAGGTCCGTAAGATTCCTGACTTTTAGGGTATAGGGTCTTTTCCTTGCATGCCAATTGGGGATAGGTCCTTTAGATTGTAAGTTCTTAGGGTATAGGGATTTTAGATTGCAAGCTCTTAGGGTATAGGTCCTTTAGATTGTAAGCTCTTAGGCTATAGGGATTTTAGATTGCGAGCTCTTAGGGTATAGTTCCTTTAGCTTTTAAACTTTAGAGGTATAGGTGTTTTAGATTGCCAGCTTTTAGGGTATAGGTCCTTTAGATTGTAAGCTCTTAGGGTATCGGTCCTATACATTGTAAGGTCTAAGGTTATAGGGATTTTAGATTGCAAGCTTCTATGGTATAGATCCTTTAGACTGTAAGCTTTTAGGATAAAGGGTCTTTACATTGTAAGCTCTGTTGTAATAGGTCCTTTAGATTGCAAGCTCTTAGGGTTTAGTTCCTCTAGATTGCAAGTTCTTGGGGTATAGTTCCTTTAGATTGTAAACTCTAGGGGTATAGCTGTTTTAGATTGCCAGCTTTTAGAGTATAGGTTGTTTAGATTGCAAGCTTATAGGGTCAGTGTCCTTCAGATTGTAAGTTCTTAGGATATAGGTTGTTTAGAATGTAAGCTCATAGGGTCAGTGTCCTTTAGATTGTAAGCTCATAGGGTTAGTATCCTTTGGAGTGTCAGCTCTTAGGGTATAGTCCCTCTAGATTGTAAGCCTTTAGACTATATAATGTATCTTAAGCCCTCTCTCCTAAGGTAGTGAAGTTTTTTTGGACTGCTCCTTTACATGGTACTTTTCGGGTTTGTGACTTCCTTCATCTTCCCACTGGAAGCTTTTCGGGTATATTTCCCTTTAAGGTTAGCGTAGTCTATGGGAATGTACTAGAATAGAGTTAGTCTAGAAGATTGGGTCATAGGTCATAGGTAGCTGAGATTTTCGGAATGTACTTTAAGGGCATGTTCAGACAGCTGATATTTCAGGCTGAAGGGAAGGATTTCTGATGTGGATTTGCTGTTTACCTATTAAATGGGGATAATAAATGTGACGTGGGGTAGGAGGGTCCGCACTTCCCTAGGCCATAGGAATATAGTAAAAATGAATGTGTCCTATAGATTGTTAGCTCTTTGGGAGAAGAACCCCTCCATTTAGCTAAACCTGGGGAGAGTAGTGTAACCCAGATAGTCCATTAGATTGTAAGCTCTTATGGTGCAGGGAGCTCATAGCGAATGTACTATAGCCGGGTTAGTCCTTCAGATTGGAAAGGTAAAGAATTCCCCAAGTATAGGAGATTTAAAGGGATTGTCCAGGCCCCAAATAGTCATCAGTATGTGACCTGTGACCTTGCACAGACCAGCTGTCCTGATATCGCCTCGGCGCCGGGTGCTATAGCATTTAGTATCTCCTATCCAAATATTAGGGGTGGCTCAGCAGATCTGCGTCGGTTCTGGTTAAGTCCAGCGCCGCTCTTATTACTTGCCAGGGCCCACTCCCCATCCACTGCTATAGCACCCGGCGCCTAAATGCTGCTAGAACAGCTGATCTGTGCAGGGTCCGCGTGTCAGACCCCCACCGATCACATACTGAATAGGTCATCAAGCTGGACAACTCCATAAAAAGTATTGTACAATCCCAAATATCAGGATCCCGTACCATAAGAGCTTACACTCTAACGGACTACAGCCTATTAGCTTCTCGGATATGTTCACACGGGACTGATATGCTGCAGTTTTTGCACAAGAACAAAAAAAAGCACCAAATGGTCCATTTTTTGATGCGTAATTCATAGCGTTATTGGTATGCATCAAGTTTCGTTACAAAGGTGAAAATCTGCAAATTCAACTGGCAAAATCCGATAGATTTTTCCTACAATTTTATAAAATCTCATCCACCTTGCTGGTTCTTAAAGGGATTTTCCACTGCTTATATATCGGTGACCTATCCTTACATGGTTCTTGGAAAACCCCTTTATTACAAATCTGCAGCGTATCTACTGTGTGTGAACATGATTTATTTGTGTGCTTTTGCGTCATTGCTTGTACAGATTGTATTTGTATTTGTGTATTTTTTGATACATTTAGAATTATTGTTACTCCCATCATGTTACTATGTATCGTAAACTGATTTTGTCCTGATATTGACTGTATACTGTATAGATGAGACTTTTTATGATAGATTGTCAGCTCTTGGGATTGGCAGTATACATATATATATATATATATATATATACTGCAGTATGTGTTATGTACAGTATTTGCTTCAGAATTGCAACACAATTACTAAATTTGCAGATTACTTTGTCGGTCCGGTGTGGACATACAACAACTTCTGGTGTGTTCCATGGTGTATATATTAGTAGGACATGTATAGGCAGGGAGTAGTAGTCCCTATAAACTTCAATCCAATGAATTGGTGGTGACGATCCCTTGTAAAGCTTTGATCTGCTGGGACTTTTAGTCCTAAAGCTACTTCAGGAGAGTCTTAGTTTAGCGTCTGCCTGTTTCGGGACAGGACACCCCCTCCCCATTCTTCCTGCTCCGGACGCTTCCTGTGTATTGCTGAAGGGAAAACAAAACCTAAACATCTTCACTTAATAATTCTCAGATTACTTAAAGGATCCGGCTTGATTTAGGATCCCTTTAAGTAAAATACATGAATAACCGAAAAACTGGGACATAGACAGATCCCATCCCCCAGCATATTATATGGCGACAGCGTCAATTTCTGGAATTTTGACATAATCTGTTGTTTGGGTTCATTGCGGAATGGTTTTATTGCTCATTATCTGTGTTTACAATGACGCATGGGAAGAGGGAAATGCCAATGGCCATATAGATGGCCGTCTTGTAAGATGGTAAAGAAAGACATATAGGTATCGTCATATACCACAGTGTCCTGGGTGCCAGGTGTATAAAACTGACTATAATTGTGTCATGGTGCCCCCTACGGACAGCTACTTTGCCCCTATAATAATAACTGCCATAGTGCCCCCTAGTGGCAGCCATAATTCCCTATAACACTACTTCAGTGCCTGACACAATTCCCTACAAAAATTGCCATAGTGCCCCCCAGTGGCAACCTCAGAGCCCTATAACATTGACTGCCTCAGTGTCGGCCACCTTTCCCTACAACAATGATTGCCACATTCTCACGACAATACCCTATAACATCAACTATCACAACGCCCCCAGTGGCAGCCACCCCATATGACAATGTATCCCAAGACTGCCAAAGAGTACCTATTGCCAAAATGCTCCAAAACAATGACTACACCTGTGCCCTCACCTACCCCAATACCAGTCATAATACCATTCACTACCACAGTGCCGGCTGCGGTGCCGTAAATTGACTACTGCAGTGCCCTATGCCGGCCACAACACTCCTCGAGTATACGAATCTGTTGCATGCATAGATGTACATATAGTGCATAGATCGTAATTGATGAACGTATATGAGCACATACCACCCTATAGTACTCAGGGCTCGTTCACATCTGCGTTGTAGGGTCCTTATTGCAGGTTTCCGTTTCCTGCATAAAACAGATGCAGGAGACGGAAGCCTGCAGGAGACTTTCTCACCCATTCATTTGAATGGGTGAGAAAGCTGTCCGGCCGTGCGCGGCAGTGAGCGTTTTGCGCTCTCCGCCGCGAAACCGGGTTTTATAATCCGGACACAGAGTCGGACATGCAGTACTCTGTGTCCGGATAAAAAAATCCGGTTTCGCGGCGGAGAGCCTAAAACGCTCACCGCCGCTCACGGCCGGACCCGGTCTATGGTTTCCGGAAACCATAGTACGGAGACATGAACGCAGGTGTGAACCCAGCGTCAGTAGTAGAGATGAGCGAACAGTAAAATGTTCGAGGTTCGATATTCGTTTCGAGTAGCCCCTCAATATTCGACTACTCGAATCAAATATCGAACCCCATTATAGTCTATGGGGGGAAAATGCTCGTTTCAAGGGTAGGCAACGTTCGATCAAATTATACTTACCAAGTCCACGAGTGAGGGTCGGGCTGGATCCTCCGAGAAGTCTTCTCCGTGCAGGGTCCCTGCGACTTCTTCCGGCTCTTCATTCACTCTGCCAGGCATCGGGCCTGCGCAGAACCGACTGCGCATGCCCGCACTACAAACGGACACTACAAGCGGACATGCGCGGTCGGCTCTGCCCAGGCCCGATGCCTGGCAGACTGAATTCAGAGCCGGAAGACGCCGCGGGGAAGCTGCACGGAGAAGACTTCTAAAGGCAGGAGAAGAACCAGCGTTGATTGGCCGACTGTATAGCATTCGGACAATCAATGCTGGTTCTGCATGGAACTTTTCCATTCGAACAGCGAGTGGTACTCGATCGAGTACGAGTATATTGAATACCGTAGTATTTGATCGAATACCTACTCGATTGAGTACTACTCGCTCATCTCTACTCAGTAGTAATCCGAAAAAAATCTGTTATGATCAGCATTGTACAACTACCCCCATCCCACCCACATGTGACCCCGGCCGGAGGCAGGTTATTAATGAAGCCGCGCTATATGACCTATAAATAGCTATAATGGGAGGCCGGGGCTCGCAGGTTCTTTGCACTTATAGCACAGCTGTTGCCTTCCTGCGGGGTGTCCGGCCCTCCATTATGCAGCCTCACGGCGAAGAGTTTACGACATTGGAGGCCATAGGCTGAGGCAAAGTTCATTGGAGTTTTCTGCTCCTGACAGGACGGCGTCTATAGGGGACAACCAGCACGTGCAGGGTCAGCTGGGGGCTTACGTCATTTCAATAAACTTTATTTAGATAAACCTGGATCAACTTTTTTTAAAGTTTTGGCCCAGGATGTATTGTAGAAATATGGGCCCGCCATAGTCATGGGTGTTGTGCTCCTTCAATATGAAAGCTGCGCTGTGATTGGCTGCTATGGGTAAAGCTGCGTTATGCCTAGAGCAGGGCGGGGCCTGACACAGGGGTTCTCATCGGTGTCCTTTGATTTCCTGTGTATGCTCCGCCTCCGTGACTCTCACCAGTCATACCAGTGTTGCTCAGTGCGTTCCTTTAAGAAAACCTTTCGAGATGGATGTGGCGATAAGGTGGGGTCACTAGTAGGGGTCCCCACCTGTTGCTCGGTTTTTGGAGTTACCCTTTAAACTTGATGTAGGCTACATACACCACATTTTGCTGTTTTGGGGCCTGATGTCATTGTTTAAAAAATTGTGGCCATAAATATTTTACGCAATCCCTGCGAGACCTGTGGTCTCTGTACTGCTGGGGGCGCTAATAAATTTTTCATTTTATTTGGGAGGTAGTGCTTTTTTTCAGTGACCTTAATGTGAACTAATAGATGATATTTCCAGGAAGCCGAGTCACCGAATATCCAAACATGTTAGAAATGAATATTCCGGATTAATTTTAGGGTTGGTCAGAGATTGTGAGGTCGCTAGTAGGGTCAGATTTCAGGATCGATTTTAAAATCCGATTTCCGATCATTTTCCAGCCGATTGTGAAATTTGCGGAGTCCGATCTTTTCTGATTCCGATCGCTCAACCCTAGTCAATGCTTCTCTATGGGAAAAGTCACTTTTAGGGTGAAACCTCTGACCTTGATCCCGCTGGAAAAGATCGGGGTCGGAATTCCGATCGCGATTGTGAAATTTACTCGATCGCCGATCGGAATCCGATCCCGATCGCTCAACCCTAGTCACTAGGTACTTAGGTGTTAAAGGGGTTCTCCGCCTTTAACCTCTGACCTCGGTCCCGCTGGAAAAGATCGGGGTCGGAATTCCATTCGCAATCGTGAAATTTACTCGATCACCGATCGGAATCCGATCCCGATCGCTCAACCCTAGTCACTAGTCACTTAGATGTTAAAGGGGTTCTCCACCTTTCTAGAAGGGTTCCTTGTCAATAAGCTTATTGCAAATTTCCCCATCTAAGAGAAGCAGCATCGATCAACTGGGAAAACTTGGCAGGAATAGTTCTGTTTCCCTGCAGCGCCATCACAGGAAGAATGAAGTATTACAACATGTCCTTTCAGATCAATGTAATGCAGGACAGGACAAGGTGCTCTTTGTAGCCACTTTCCATTCTGGCCAAAAGATGCGGAGAACAGAGATCCTTAAAGGGATTGCCAAGGACATACAATTTTCCTGCAAAGTAGATGAAAAAAAAAACCATACTCACCCGTTGCTTTGGTGTTCCCTGCCACTGTCCAGTCCCCGGGGCTTGTTTCGACACAAGTCTTCGCCTCATGAACCGGGACCTTATTTGCAAATGTCCCCTGTAACATCCCATATCACGTAGTCATGTGTGGCAAGAACTTCTGCCGGAAGACGCATCAGAATCAGCAGCGAGACCAGTGCCGCACCTCCCATGAGGCGACCTGAGGCGACCGCTTCAGGTGGCGCTATGCCAGGGCCCTAGGGAGGGCGGCATTTTTGCTTACCTAAGCCAGTCCAGGACAAGCTGTCCTGGACTGGCTTAGCACCGAGAGGTGGATTGGGGAGGCTGCTGGAGCAGCGCTGCTCTCTGCCTGCGGACGCTGCTAAGCCCCGCCCCCTTCGCTTCATCACGCCCCCCTCGTTCCGCCCCTTTCTCCGGGGGGGGGGGGGCTTTCTGTCTCGGGCGGCAAAAGGGGCAGGTTCACCCCTGAGCGAGACACCGGAGCATCGGGGACAGGTGGGTATGGCATTATTTTCACCCTCCTTGGCCTCCATACGAAAAACTGGACAACCCCTTTAATACAGAATTCACGAATATGGTGTATGCAAATGGGTTTTCTGAACTGAACGTTAACCTTTTATTACCAATGTTACTTAAAGGGGTTTCTTATTATCTTGAGGGTCACCGGTCATACATTGCACCGTTACATTTTTCCACCAAAATTGGTCCACAGTCTTGGTCCTTATTATGCCCAAAAACTTAGTAACTTGGGGTTGCTTTAGTTCCGCTCAGATCCGTAGAAAGCTGAGTGATGACAAATATGATGACTGTGATACATAACTGACTGTTACTGTATTGTTCCAGGTTATTTTCGGCCTCTGGATTCCCCTTGTGATATCATATTTTCGGCAGATTGAGACGCAGGCCTTAAATACCTCCTCAGTTAATTCTGGCCTTCTATGTGTCTCGCTGACCGCTCACTTATTTATTTTTGACTTACAACCATGTATAGACCTAATGATTTTTCTCACAAGGTTACTTCATGTAATCATTGACTTAGGGCTTCTACTTTATTAAACCAGAGACTGAATCTGACTCCGAAAATAGAGGCCTAGTTCAGAGCCGGGGGATATATCGAGATCGCTTAAATATGGGGGCAAATGACCCTATGGACTTTCTCTAATCTAAATGATTGCTTCGAAAAAGGGGTGACCTCTTGGCGTCCCCAAAAAGTTGTCAAATTTCCCGATCCTGGTGGAACGTTCCCGTCATGACCAACAAATCTTGTGTCCACGTCACCAAAAGGGGAGTGTCGGAGAACAAAAAGTGGTATGTCATGCCCCAAAATGGGAGCATGACAAAGGGAGCATGGCCAGTTGAAAATTTTTGTGATTCGTTCAAATCAGGACTCCTTCCAAAAGGTGGCCAATAGGCGCTAATCTCAAGGGGTACCTTGAAAGTCGATAGAAATCTAACCGGCCTGATTTCAAGGATGGGCAAAGCCCATTGGGTTGGGCAAAGCCAGGTTGTTGAAGGTCATGTTGACAATTTCAACCTTAGATTGGCGTCTATCGAGTCTCTTGACCATCTAAAGTGAAGTGGAAGCCCCCTGACTCTTCCATGAATGGATTGGGCAATTGAATTCCAACATGTCCGATCTAACATAGCACCACCAGAGATGTTCCTCCACTGAACACGTGTAGTTGAGCTCAAACCATGGCCATGGTGGGTTCTGATGAAAATCAAGAGTTGGCCATGTTGAGCAGGGTTGTCTGCTACCATATTAGAGCATTTTGAGGTCTCCTTATTAGGACTTTTAGAGGATGGTCTCCTTATGGGGAGGGACAAACCAAGTCATCCAGGGTTGATAAATTCAGGGTCAGGGTTGATAGATTACTATGACCTCAATCATTCCCTTTGGAATAAGCCTTCGCAAACTGACCAAATTTGGATTTTAGTTGGAATTTTTGCAACTTTTTTCCAATATGGAACCATAGAATTGCTGAAAATTCTATAATTTTACGATGACTCTCAAACAAGTATTGTTCCCATGAAGCCCCTAGCCCAACCCGGTCAGGAACGAAGCCGGAGGTCGTACAGAGCTGCCAGTTTATTTTCTCAACTTTATTAAATTGGAGTGAAAGGACAATGAACCGGAGAAAATGGCCGCCTAGTTTCCTGTTTTTGCAGCTAATTAGGAAATATCCTTCAAGAGTCGATGAACTTCCAGCTATGTGTGTAGATTCTTAACCTTCCAACTCCTACACGGAGCGAATCTTCACCACATAGTTTACTGAAACTTTTCAGAACTTGTTAAAATAGAAAGCCAAGAAGATAAGACGAAAATCGAGCCGGAACCAAAATATGTATCTAAGCTGTCGCTATGGAGATTGTCCAAAAATATTGCATCGTGCTGAATTTTAGGAGCCTTTACATTGTAGGGTAAATGCATCGTGAATACAAATTTCGGTGACGCTCGTATATGTGGATCCCTTAAAGTGGTACACTCACCTTACTACTAGGATATGCCGATATGTTATGATCAGGGGGGGGGTCTGACCTCTGGGACCTGGCCATGCAGGGAACGTCACTCGTCCCCATGTCTTGTAGATGACCTGATGCATTAAGGGGTTTGAAGTGACTGCAGAAAACCAAGCACAGCGCTGCACATTGTATAGTGGTTGTGCTCAGTATTGCAGCTTTTGCAGAAAAACACCATATATTGTATAGTGGTTGGGACTGGTATTGCAACTCTTGGAAAAAACCAAGCACAGCGCCGTGCATTGTATAGTGGTTGTGCTTGGTATTGCATATACTTGAATAGGGCTGAGGTACGTGACCAATGAACATGATGTCACATGACGTGTGGACGGGAGGTAGCACCGAAGGAGTTCCGCTACCACTGGATTTGCACAGTATCAGCATGGGATATGATTTTGCCAAATTTTGTCCTCATACTGTGTCTAAAACCTGCATTATGTCCCTCATGCACACAGGGAATCCAGGCCCGAAAATCTGGTCCATACATTAGCCAGTTGAACCCAGTTGGGAGACCAGATGATGCTGGGAGTTCCTGTCTGCCCCTTCACTGTATATATTAAGGACAGTCACGGGCCAGCAAGGACTTGGAGTCCTGGTCTACCGTCTAGGTTCAGGCTGGGAAATGCAGGCCCGGATTCCCTTGTGTGTATGCTGGTTGTTTGCAATGCAAAGGCTGAAAGTAATGTGGACCCAGCAGGGAGGTGACCCCAAAAGCCCCCAGTTTGTGCTGTTTTTGTAGGACCTCGCTGCTGGATTTCGGTGGTGGAAGTTGATCAGTGGACACGTCCTCTTCACGAACAAGAATTTGCTAGACTTGCCATTACGTATGGCGAAAAGATGCAATATGTATCTGTGATCTATTGGCCCGCACATAAAATAAATCATTATCTTCCACCATAATGAACCGCAGCCCGACATCTCTTTCATTCTCTGCCAGCGATCTTCATCATCTTCAGCTGTTGTGGCTTATCCATGTGGCAGACAGTAGCGAAACCATCAAAGCTCCCCATCCAGTAGCCAGGGCCCACTTCTATGGAATGTTCTTGGGGGATATTGGGAAAGTAGAACGGTATTAACCCCTTCCATTCACTTTTTTCACAACAAAATGGATAAAACATTCCAAGGGTCTTGTACAAAGCCAATGCCCATTCTCCCATAGCTCTCCATGAACCACGGCGTCTGTGTACCGTAGTGTTAAATAATATCCAAAATCCTCCCACGTCCAGAAAGATTGCAAAATAATAAGGGGCTATGGTAATAATTAGCTAAAATATTGTCTATTGGTTGTCACCACTAGGGGGCAGATCTGTAGACAGTTGTATGTATATATATACATACATACATAGTGACCAGAACAGGAATTCTCATGATCGGTGGTGTTCCAGTGGTTTGACGCCCCACCAGTAGGAAGGTTATCCTAAGTGTAGAGCATAACTTTCATCCATTTACATCCCCTTTAATAGTGGGTACCCACAAGTGAACTGTCCATAGATCAAATTGAAGGAATGTTTCTCGAATATTCACCATTTTGAGTCTGGAGTACTGAGGTATTTACTGGTTGGTTGTCAGGACCTCACAAGTAGACCTTCCTTCCCCCATCCTCCCGAAATCTGCTTATGAGATGTGGTTCATTTGGTTTTCTAGTACACAGCAGCTGTCCATATAACAGCCAGAAATGTCCCTAAATATCCTTTTTGTGACCTTCCCCACATCTTTGTACTAGCTAGCATGGACTAGACACTAATAAAAGTGGTCATACACAAATAAAGGTGGTCATACCCTAACAAAGGTGGTCATACCCTAACAAAGGTGGTCATACCCTACAAAGGTGGTCATACCCTAATAAAAGTGGTCATACATTGATAAGGTGGTCATACCCTACAAAGGTGGTCATACCTTAATAAAGTGGCCATACCCTAATAAAGATGGCCATACATTGATAAGGTGGTCATGGTCATACCATAGAAAAGGTGGTCATACCCTAACAAAGGTGACTACACTGATAAGGCGGCCATACCTTATGGTCATATCCTAGTAAAGGTGGCCATACATTGAATAGGTGGTCATACCCTAATAAAGGTGGCCATACATTGATAAGGTGGTCATGGTCATCCCCTAGTAAAGGTGGCCATACCCTAATAAAGGTGGTCATACATTGACAAGGTGGTCATGTTCATCCCCTAGTAAAGGTGGTCATACCCTAATAAAGGTGGTCATACCCTAATAAAGGTGGTTACACACTGATGACGTGGTCATACCCTAATAAAGGTGGCCATACATTGATAAGGTGGTCATACCCTAACAAAGGTGGCCATACCCTAATAAAGGTGGCCATACATTGATAAGGTGGTCATGGTCATCCCCTAGTAAAGGTGGCCATACCCTAATAAAGGTGGTTACACACTGATGACGTGGTCATACCCTACTATAGGTGGTCGTGCACTGATAAGATGGTCATTCACAAATAATTGTGACTGTACGTCTTTAAAGTCTGTTGGCCAAGCCTTCTTACACAGTTATTACCCTTGACCCCTATACATTTGGCTGAGTGTTCATGTGTTCTCCTTGGACAGGAGAGGGGGATGCGCCACTGCCAGACACCTCATAAGACTACCTATCTCCCCCAAGAACAAAACGATGAAGCATCTAAAAATTTAACATGTCTGACATGTTTGATATCTCAATATCAGTTGAGAGTCTGGTTGGCCCCATACTACATTGGATAGTCAGTCCAACCAAAATTGTCTAGTGTGGTCAAAATACATCTAAAGCGTATTGCCAGGTTTTTGATAGTCTTTCTGTTCTCGTTCATAGAGGAGGGTCCTTCTCTTTGACACCCATATGCCCTATTAGCGCATAGGGGCATGAGAGCATAGGGGCATGAGATTGTCTTCACAAGATACCTCCTTGACTCTAGTGCTCTACAATGGGATGACGGATAGAACGTCTAGAAAAATCCCTTTCCTTGTGGTCTCTTCTTGATCTCCAGATCTGAGAACTCCCAGGTTTTCTCACCTTAGGTGTACTGGCCCTTCAAATTTTTGCTTTGAAACCTTGTTTTCATGACTGTGGCAATGATGAATGGGAGGACTGTCTATAATCTGACCTGCATTCACCTCCTGAGCTGTTTGTATTACAAGGGGAGGTGTGCAAGTATCTAAGAAGATTCTGTGGGTTAAGTGTTTTTATCTTCTAGATGTCTTTGTCTTCTTCTGGTAACTTGATCTAATGTAGTTAGAGAGGAGCAAGAACAAAGAACAAAGCATCAATGATATGGGTAGTTTATACATTGTACTATGCTGGTGACCCGGGAGAAGAAAAAAAAAAAAAAAAAAAAAAAAAAAAATATATATATATATATATATATATATATATATATATATATATATATATATTTTTTTTTAAAAAAAATTTTATAACTTTTTTTTTTTTTTTTTATTATTTATTATAAATTTGTATTTTTTATTTATTTTATTTTTACAATTTTTTTAAATTACCGGTAAATGAATTTTTAGACCTCAATGATTTTTTCAAATTATTTTTGAAAATATTTTCAATATTTCTGTTTAATACTTGTTGTATGTGTTTGCTAAAATTTTGTACCACTAGTGACCCCAAGGTGTGATCAGCGTATAGAATACTGTATATTTTATTTTATTGGGACTGGTCCATAGCTATGCCTCTAATACACTGCCTTGGTAGCATTTGTTCATTTCCCTACAGTGCCTCCACAGGCTTAAAAAAGTATTACATCCTATGAAAATATGTAATGCTTCGGCACAAGATGTAGTCTTTGTAGCCACTGTCTGCTATGCAATTGGCACTTAAGCAATGAAAGGCGCTGTCAGAAACCCATTTTGCAATACTGTAACTGGGAATTTTGAGGATACAGACCACCTTTCCCTCTGGAGGACCTGATGTGTTCATTGATTTAAAAGGATACAGTGTAATATTTCATGTCTCCTGCGGGGGTGCTGTAGAGAAGTGAAACACTTGCTGTCATATCCCTCCATAGATTGGTCTGATCACAGGGATTATCAACGTGATCTCCTGTCATCAGCTTATCATTGGGTGACCTTCCTGGGGCATGTCCGTAAATTATTGTCTGTACAGGAGCCTATTATTCCCTATTGGTATTGGCTTCTTTGACTTACAAGACGCATAGCAAACTTGGTATCTAAACAAACTGGTATCTAAATGCCAAGGCAAAGTGATTTGTTGGTGCCCCCTGTGGCATCCAGAGCACATGCCCACCTACCATGCCCCAGACATAGAATTCAGCTCAGGCGGTCGCTGATGACAGAACGGGAGGACAGACCTCATCTTCTGCTTCCGAAAGATGCTTAGGCTTCTGGGCATGGATGGTTGTAATAGCTGAAATCCCAGTTGCCTCAGTAATGCTTCTAATAAGGCCATGTGCTACTCGGGATGACCCTGCCGAATTTGGAACTAGGCAGAAATATGTAGGCGTGAGTATATATATATTTAGTAGATCGGAATATAAACGCAATGTCATGACGTATTGTAACCCCTCTTATACAGCAGTATCCATGAGTCAGCTTAGAATTTGTAGCACGTAAGTGTATAAATATATATTTTGTAACGTCGCATGATGTGTCCTTTCCAGATGACACATTGAAATACTTCTTAAAGGGAGTGTATCACCAAATCCCAGCATATCACCCCAGCCCTGCAGATAGATAGGTTAGTGTCACCAGACCCAGTATATCACCCCAGCCCTGCAGATAGATAGGTTAGTGTCACCAGACCCAGCATATCACCCCAGCCCTGCAGATAGATAGGTTAGTGTCACCAGACCCAGTATATCACCCCAGCCCTGCAGATAGATAGGTTACTGTCACCAGAACCAGCATATCACCCCAGCCCTGCAGATAGATAGGTTACTGTCACCAGAACCAGCATATCACCCCAGCCCTGCAGATAGATAGGTTAGTGTCACCAGACCCCAGCATATCACCCCAGCCCTGCAGATAGATAGGTTACTGTCACCAGAACCAGCATATCACCCCAGCCCTGCAGATAGATAGGTTACTGTCACCAGAACCAGCATATCACCCCAGCCCTGCAGATAGATAGGTTAGTGTCACCAGACCCCAGCATATCACCCCAGCCCTGCAGATAGATAGGTTACTGTCACCAGAACCAGCATATCACCCCAGCCCTGCAGATAGATAGGTTACTGTCACCAGAACCAGCATATCACCCCAGCCCTGCAGATAGATAGGTTAGTGTCACCAGACCCAGTATATCACCCCAGCCCTGCAGATAGATAGGTTACTGTCACCAGAACCAGCATATCACCCCAGCCCTGCAGATAGATAGGTTACTGTCACCAGAACCAGCATATCACCCCAGCCCTGCAGATAGATAGGTTAGTATCACCAGACCCAGTATATCACCCCAGCCCTGCAGATAGATAGGTTACTGTCACCAGAACCAGCATATCACCCCAGCCCTGCAGATAGATAGGTTACTGTCACCAGACCCAGCATATCACCCCAGCCCTGCAGATAGATAGGTTAGTGTCACCAGAACCAGCATATCATCCCAGGCCTGCAGATAGATAGGTTAGTGTCACCAGACCCAGCATATCACCCCAGTCCTGCAGATAGATAGGTTAGTGTCACCAGACCCAGCATATCACCCCAGCCCTGCAGATAGATAGGTTAGGGCCACCTGTATTAAGAGTGGGAAGAAACCAATCACATTTTTAGTTTTATACAACCCTTTAAGTAACACAAAGAAATGTCACCTTTAAATTGTAAAAGTTTTAATTTCCTTAGTTTTGCTCTCAGTAGATGTGGAATCACACTGAGAATGTCAGTTTGGGAGAACAAAGGCCCCGTGTTGCTCGGCTATTCTTCCTCATTGTTTTCTTTGAAAGAATCCATGTTTCAGGTTCACAATGAAGAGAATGTCTCGTTGTCAGTCAGAATGATTGACAAGTATGAAGGGATGACGGGAACGAGTACAAAAGAACCGAAAAGTTATAGACAAACACCTGCATAGTGATCTCAACCAAAAGCGGATAATATTGGAGGAGAGCAGGGTATAGTCCAGCTCTTTACTGCTTGTCATAATGGCACATTTTGTCTATTTTTTTGTGTTTTTGTCAATTTACAAAGCAGAGATTTTAAGAAGCAAAATAAGTGAGTCCGTAATTCTGTATATCGTGGTTGTATCCAACTGAAAAGGACTCAAGGGAGGAGCTTGATGTTCACTTCCTTTCTACTTCTCTCAGCCAATCAGCATTGATGGGAGCGGCCCAGTGATGCTGATTGGCTCAGAGTTGCTCACTGACAGATCCTCTTGACATTGATAAGATCATGTCCTTTTCAGTTGTATGCAGACACAGTATACACCCTCTTAAAGGGAGTCTACCATTGGGGTTGAGCCGATCTTGAGATTTCAGAATAGTTTTTAAAATCCGATTTTCAATCATTTTCCAGCCAATCCTGATCACGATCGTGAAATTTGCTCGATCGCCGATCGGGATCCGATCTTTCCCGATCCCGATCGCTCAACCCTATCTACCATCTGTCTTAAGCATATTCAACCATCACCACCTTGTTACAGAGCCCATTACATTGATAAACAACATACTTTTTTTACTTTCATAGATTTGGTGAAAAATTTTAACATTTTATGTAAATGAAGCACTTGGTGCACTAGAGGCGGGCCTTCACCTCCTATGATGCAGAGGATTAAATGTGTTGTCGGCGCATTCTACAAACCCGTTTGCCAGTTGAGAGTGGCAGGGGCGAACCTATCTTTTATGCCGCCTGAGGCGGACGACAAAAAGCTGGCCCCATACCCCCCTCCCCCGGGAGGAGGGGGCAGATCGGAGGGGGCGGGGCAAAGCGGAGGGGGCGGAGCGGACGTTAGTAGGCAGAGAGCAGGCAGGGAGAGGACCTGCTCTCTGCCTGAGCGTGAGGAGAGGCCGGTGGGGCAGCGCTGCGTCCACAGGGCCTCCCCAATACACCACTCGCTTCCTGTGAAGGGCTGCCAAGACGGTGAGCCTAAGCCAGTCCAGGACAGCTTGTCCTGGTATGGCTTAGGTCAGCAAAAATGCCCCCCCCCCTGGGAGCCCGGCATAGCGCCGCAGGTCGCCTCACGGGAGGTGTGGCGCTGGTGAGTGGTGTAACATAAAAATCATACTCACCTTTCTCTGGTGCTCCCTTGTCTGCCGCCGGTGCCCTCTCAGTTACTTAAATCACCGATTCCTTACCAGCGATCTCATCGGTCACTTGGGGCGCAGGACTTCCAGACAGTGGTGGCAGATAATGGAGCACCAGGGATCGGCAAGTATGATTATTTTTTTGTATGTTACACCTACTTCCACAGGGTTGGACAAATCGTATAATTGTCCCTATATCTGATAGGATGCCAGTTACCGGAGCAAATATTTGACTATAGGAATTCTGGCTGATTTCAGCTCTGAAGCCTTCAGAATTGTGAATAGAGCTCCGGAGGATAATGGAAGCTATAACTGAAGATGATGGGTACGAGTAATATAGTTACAAATTCACTCAACTTTTTATGCAGATGATAGAAGATGCTTCTGGAAATTGCCTAGTTCTGGTAAACAGACATGAATCAGATGTAATAATCGGATGAAGAACTAAATATTAAGCCATTAAAATAGAATGGCTCGCCGTGTAATTATACAGCGGCAATTACAATTAGTCTCTATCCAGAGAAACGGAGCATTAACAAAAGAGGAGTCTCAGGAGAAAGACGAAACGTATTCATGAAAAGAACAAAAATCTGCATATTCATTTTTGGAAAATTTGTGTAGACGTAATATGGAGGAATTGGTAATGTTAGAGTATCGTTAACCCATGACATTACATCCATGGCCACCAATAGACCCACCTTTGTTATGCTCATACACATTAGAGCAAAGTTTTCCAAAACCCACTGATTCTGGCGTGATCGGGAGACTAATATGTGGCTATGGGGTCAATGTCGGCGTTCCTTTGGGAAACGTTTGACTCTAATGATTTTTCTGTCCATTAAAAAAGCAAATAGCGCACGGACAGCACATGGACCCATTACAGTGAATGGGACCATTCACAATTTTTTTTCATGGACCGAATGCACCATTTTTAATCTTTTTTCCACTGGTCTCGGCCATGGAAGTCTATGAATCCGGGAAAAAAAATACGTACAGACGTCACCCTTGTGCAGTCTGTTTGTAATCCATTTTTCACAGATTTCTTGGTAGGTGATAGTAAGAAAAGAAAAACCCACCACCTTAGGCTTAGTTCACACAGGGGGTGGTGGGGCAAGTGGCGGGGAGCTGCGTCACTCTCGGCCACAATTGTCACGGCTTCCCCCTCCCAAATGAATGGGTTGACCCCGGAGGTTGCTGCTGCCAAGTGGACGCCGTGGCTCAATGAGCTGCGGAAGCCGCCTGAAGAAGGGGCAGCTCGCTTCTTTTTTCCATGAACGGCAGCATGCCGCTCATGGAAAAAAGTATCCTGGTGGTCTACATAGACCACCATTGTGAGGGGGTGGATTATGACGTGGATTACGCGCCATATTGTGCCCCCTTAGTCCCCGTGTGAACGAGCCCTTAGAGACTGTGGGAGAGACAGTTTTGCTCTGAAGGTCCCTTTAAACGTCCCCATTTTAGCATGTTCTGTATATCGGAAACATGATAAGAAGTGATGAAAATATGATCTTTAAAAAAAAAATCAAAAATTCCCAGCGTAATGGAAAATTTCAGCCCCTTCGAGATGGTAGTGATTGAATCTGTGCATGGCAAATGGAAATCAGCTGAGTTGCAGAAAACATCTTGTCGTTACACATGAGACCGCAAATAAATACAGAGCAGCAGTAATGATCTGAAATCTTCTCCTCTCGAGACTCACTGATGAAAAATTGGAGAATGTACATCGAAAAAAACTCTTGAATGTACTCAGGGATCTATGGTTAAATTGGAGAACCTCAGGGCTCATCTGGAAAAGTTATTCTCAGGGCCCAGACACCAGCTATATCGACTAAAGTTGTCCCTACACTTGAGAAAAACTTGTTCAAGAGAAAATTATTTGGTGGGTCCAGATACCAGCTACGTAGGCAAAAGTTGTCCATATACTTCAGGTAAATTTTGCCCAACTAGACCACTCCAGTGTGATGGCCTCACGTGTAAGGCTTTCTGACAGTCCCATGAATGGTATTTCGATGGAAATGTTGGATTTCCCCATTAGAAAAAAAATCTGACCATGAATTAGAGTGGAAGCTTCCTCAAAGTTATGGGCGGCTTAGCCTAGATCAAATTGTCAACAAGGACTCATATGTTGTCCATTTAGCCAAAAAGTCTAAGCCCTGTGACAACTGGACTGTTCCAAAGATATCTTCAGTCTTCAATCGCCATTTTTTTGAACCTACTGGAGGTTCTTTTCGACCAGGTCTATCCAACTCTCCAATGATCTGTGACCATCTAAAGATGGCCATACACATAAGATGGCTGCTGGCCAAACCCTTCATCAACCAACAGGTATTTCTTCAGACCCTTCCATCAATATATCATTGGGGAACTGGATCTAAGGTTCCATCAAACTCGTTCTCCCAGGAGAACAAAGGATTAAGCATGCTTCCCCAGTGACAGATCTAGTAGAACTGGTGGTAGACATGATATTTTTGAATATTTTTGATATTAGTAACTACGAGCTGATATATTTCAAGACAAAATACTTTTCAAATCTGGCTTTATAAGGTCACCTTGAGCTTTGTGTATGCGGAAGGAGGGGATTAGTCTCTCAATATATATATATTTTTGAAGAAGGTGGGGAAATGAAAAAAAAAATGTAGTTCCCCACCCGAGGAACATGACTTGATATGACATAATTGAGAAAGACAGCTATACAAAACATTCCTAATGTGCATTACTTATATAATGACTGATCCGTGGCTTGTCTCATAAATAGCTTAAATGATGGTAAAAAATTAATAAGGATAATAGGACAATTACCAGTTGCCTCTGAGGGACTTGTAAAAGTTCACGGTACATGGTATTTTGACAGTAAAACACAGAGAAGTTTCTTATTCGTTTCTATAAGACCACAGATCCATAGATATTAGGATCATAGACTCTAAGGGGTGGGGAACCCTGCCTTTTACCCTCCACCCCCCCCCCCCCTCCCCTCCCTCCGATCTGGTGGTAATATCTAAAATCTATGTTTAATTAATGATCTAATATAAGTTCAGTACCCAAAAGTGACAGGGTCGACCAACAAACTACTGTCCATGGAGTCTGGCAGAACCGCAGCCATGGGAAGCCAGTAGAGGAGAAGATAGATCTAAAGGGTGTGTGGTAATGGGGTAATTTGTACTGTTGGCCATATCTATGACCACATTTATGATTGACTTTGACCATCCCTTTAAATGTGATTTATTTTATTTACATATATCTTAAGGGTTCTCTGATGTAGACCACTGGTGACCTCTATGATTGGTCACTGAAACTTTGTATGCCCAATCCTTCATCATCAGGAGTGTCGAGAGGCATCTATACAACATAAGATTGTTGGACGGTCATGACCCAAATCATCAAGTTATTTCTCCATTTTCTTACCCAAGATGGAATTTTTTTGTATACTACAGTAGCTCAAAGAAAAATTGGGTTGCCAGTCGTAAACAGTGTGGTCACCGCTAAAATTTCAACCCTGACTTGCAATATTTTGGGTTGTAACTTGGTTGTTATTCCGGTGCAAAAAAAAAATAAAAATGTTTTGTTGCCTACAACGTAATAAAGGTCAACCATGTTCTAATGTGGGGGAGATCTCAGGGGTTTCTCAAGCCTTATTTAGATAAAGGGTCACCATTCATGATCAGAAAGGGGTTTTATATATTGTTAGATCAGGCAGTCCATCATAGGACTGGATATGTCCCACTTACGATCCATCACTTCAGGTGGTCCATCATAGGACTGGATATGTCCCACTTACGATCCATCACTTCAGGTGGTCCATCATAGGACTGGATATGTCCCACTTACGATCCATCACTTCAGGTGGTCCATCCTAGAGCTTTGCAATGGGACTGAATATTTTCCATTTATGGTCCATCAGGCCAGGAGAACTTCTAAGGGGTACCTGTCAGGAGGTCCAGAAGAATAGCTGTCAACTTAATGTATGTGACCAACATCTTCTTACGGTATGTGGGTACCATAAACCCATACAACACCAGGAGAACATTAAGACGTTCAAGCTCATGATATCAGCTTTGTAAGTCAAAAATAAGACCTAGCGTGCCGCCAGTGATGTGGGCATCAGGGCAATACTTTGAGGTTCTTTCTTAATCAGCATTTACTTTGCCAGTCCCAATTAACCATGCAAATGGTTCCAAAATGACTTTGTTCATCACATTGAAACAATATTCATTCCACGTTATCACCAAGGGACACCCCACTGCGTTCAAGGCAAGGGATATGGTTACTTTGATGTAGGCAGAAGATAATTCGTTGCCTCAGTTCTTCACCCTGACCACATCCTCTGCTTGTTAAGTCTCTTATGTAAATGAGAATCCTATTTTTTTTCGCCTCTTTAAATGGAATATTATCAAAAAGCCGAACCATGTGTTTATGGAGTGATATCATTTAGCGAGCTCAGATAATTATCACCGTCGATATTACAATGATCTGCTCCCCTTCAATTAACTTTGCCGATTGGACTCATTTGTCGGCTCTTTGTTTGTGCATTTAAGGCTGTAATGATAAGAAAGGAAATGTTTGTCTTGTTCCTTGAAATTATTTAGAGAACATCAAAAATACAAATTAGTAGCGGAATTATAGGAAGGCCTCATGGACATGGCTGTACTGTGGCTCCTGACTACCTTCGAGGCATATCCAAGTCTATGGGGCCATAGATCGCCACTTGCCTCCCATTCCATACAGAAGAAGAAACAGTATGTTATATGTCTATGTAATACCATACCGTGGTGTTTACAGTTCTTAAGGCTTCCTACTATAGAACTAGAAGGACGTCTTGTTCCTCCATATGGTCTCAGTTCACATGACTCTGCCGGTTACATGAAGCCAGGTGAAGATCCAGTTGATGGAATCTGCCGGGTTAAGCATTGCTACATGTCACGGTCATTCTTGCCTTCAGACAACCTGAGAGTTCCAATTTCCCGGTAGGCCCAGGTTCTGACACAGTGATGAGGTCTACAATATCGTTGAAGACAAATCCAATCCGTTGACTGATAAATGTAGATACAATGAAATGAATGTGACCATGTACATGTTCTGAATATGATGGCCCCAAGGGTTATTTTCTTTGGTGGGCCCAAGGTAGGGTTTGCAAGCACCATAATGTTGAAGACTATATCAGTGTTGGAAGATTCATCTTGCAAATATTCATGGGGTTCGCCTGGTCATTTTAGACCAAATTTGTTAACACTTTTACCTGTCCTAGGGATCTAATGAGACTTATGTGGTTAGGAGATTAGAGCGAAGTCTTCTTCTTCTCACAAAGATCTCACCAACCAAACTCACTGTAACAAAAAATGAAGGTACATGATGAATAGCAAAATATTGGCCCACAGAACACTTTCTACTTACAAGTAACCCAAAAAATCCAGCGTATTATAAAAAAACACAGTCATGATGGAAAGATGTCAACTGTCCCCAGGGCCTACTGAGTTCAGAGAACAGGAGCCCGCACTACATGACACCAAGGAGTCCAAGAGAGATGAGTATAACTTTGCTATGTTTATGGGAAGAATATGCAAATCTGTCTTCCATGATGTAATTAGGAAGTCAGTTGCTGCCTCAGTATTGCAAACCAATAGAGGGCGCTCACTGGAATGTGCAAGCCTGTCTTCCCTGATGTAGTTAGGAAGACAGGATTTCAGTGAAACAACCCAATAAAGGCTGCTCCCTTTAGCATCATGCTCGACCTTCCAAGAGGCCTTTGTTTTGCAATGACGCTGGGATTATTACCAGGTATAGTCTCTCAATCCCAGCGTCATTGCAAAACAAAGGCCTCTTGGAAGGTCGAACATGATGCTAAAGGGAGCATACCTTTATTGGGTTGTTTCACTGCAACTGACTTCCTAATTACATCATGGAAGACAGATTTGCATATTCTTCCCATAGTCCCTTGCAAAGTGGAGTGCTAAAGGCTTAATAAGTCTCCACACACCTATATGGTGGTCTCTCCCTAAGGAGTGACAATATCCCCTCAACCCTGTCTTTGCTATGTTTACTCACTAACCATGGGTTGCTGTTTATACTCTGGGGCCTGAAGAAACCATTGAGTTTGTAGGTGGTGATTGGTTACCCCAAAAATTTTGGGTTCCCCCGAACTTTTGGGAACATTCATAATAACCCTGACTCGTTACGAACTGGTTCACTTTTTCCTACCCAAGAAAGTTGTCAACTTTTTGTTTATAGAACTGAACCACACGTTGTCCAAAAAGTTGAATCTGGAATTCATGTCAATCAAGAGATGGGTGACACTTGGTGGAAGGATTTGGATGTTGATTCCGGGAGTTTATCTTGTCACTTGATACTCTGCTGGGGTTGAAGGATCTGTCCTCTTATGGTCAGTTTCACACCGTTAATGAACACCAGATCTGCAACTGTTCCGGGCCCTTGGAAATAACAAACATTTTCTACCTATTCAGTTTCTCGAGCCATGGCTGTGTCGCCCAGCGTATGTGTACATTATGCAGGATTTGTTTAGCTGGAGAGCTCTGTGTAGTTCTTGGTCTATACCCAGCACTTTACAGTCTCCAGTGACAGTAAAGAGGCTTAACATTTCGTGGAGAACAGAAATACATTATAATGATATTCCGAAGCGCTTTGCTCTCTCTGGGTTACTGACAAAATCTTGCTTGAAGTCATCCTAAAAATAAGAGTTCCCGGGTCAGCTTCATCTATTCTTCATACAGCTGAATACAATTATTTCATTTGGCTAATTTCCCAAAAGACGTTGCGATGCAGAAACAGAGGCCAAGTTTTTGTTGGCATTTTTTGTGCTCGTTCTATTTAGAGTCTCATTATAATGACATACGAGGAAGATATCTTAATAACATAGTGCGGAAAAAACTATGAAAAACATAAGGCAGTGCTCCATTTTATGGGGGGTTGGCTGGGCTTTTACTGTATCTCAAAATTTGGAAGCACTGACAAGGTTATGGTGGGATGTTGATGGTGGGAGTTAATTTTTTACTAGCATTTGCCCGGGGGTCATTGGTGGGGGACGATGTGCTGCCAACCCCCAAAGTTATCTGTTGCGCCAACCCTTCCCGTGCGGCACACCGAAAACTCCTCCCTCGCGGGCCACCTCCCACGCAGCCCCGTATTTTCCCTGGCCCACTCAAAGCTGTCTCGTGCGCCCCCTATTGGCTCCCCCAAACGTCCCCACCGTGACCCCCCCCGGCCCCCCAAAACCCTATCCTGCTCAGTATCCTCCCGCACGCTCCCCAGGCCCCCTAAACGCCTTGCCGCGCCTCCACATATGAGGACCTGCAGCGGAGCCGGTGTAAACTTTCGCCAGTTGTGGCTGGGATTTCGGTGCAGTGTGAGACATACGAAGTAGCCTATGTTTCCTTCCTAGGGAATATCTAGGTATGTGTGAAATCTCAGCCAAATCGGTTCAGCCATTTGGCCATGATTGAGGAACAGACATCCAAACACACAAACATCCAATAGTAGGATTCAAGGTCTTGTCGATAAGGATGGCCGCAAATGGTAATGATTTTTTGTGTCCATAAAGTTTATTTCATTGTTAGCAACACAACCCTTTGTACACGGGAAGACGTGCCACCGACTATCAAAGTGTTTGCTTATTTATTGGCTTATTCCTTGACCCTGATAACCCGCCATTTTTGGCAGGACTGACTGACCATCTAAAGTGTACAAAAAGTTCAGCTGATGAACATTTGGCAGATGGGGATCAAAAAATTAGACACGTTGAAATTCAAGAGAGATAAGCAGAGGTTTCTGGAGACTAGAGATGAGCGAATTTTTGACGAATTTCCCTCAAAAATTTAGATTCCAGGGAATTCAGAACTTTTGGGAGTAATTTCTGACTTGTTCAGACTTGTTCAGGTTCTTGTCAAATAGTCAACGACATTTATCTCTCAGTCAATAACCGAGAGTAACCTCTAAATGTGTAAACTGTCATTGGTTGGTTTAGATCACATGTGGTCTGGGTTTACACGTGGTCCATGACGTCAAGCAACCCCGACCACATTAAACCAGTCTGTGGCAGCTGTACTAATTGTGACAGTACTTTCTCTACTTTCAGTAACCTAGAGTTTCCTAAACCACATGACCCAAAATTTTTAGGCCAACTGAAGTGCATATGATTCAGAATTTATTCATTCCAAATGGAATCTGAAACCCAAATGTAGCAAACCTGACCCAAAATGAATCTCTGGAGATTCACTCATCTTTGTTGGGGACAGCTTAAAGGGATCCTATCATTCAGAAGGAATTTTTTTGTCCTTAACACGTCGGAATAGCCTTAAGAAAGGCTATTCGGCTCCTACCTTTAGATGTCTTCTCCGCGCTGCCATTCCGTAGAAATACCAGTTTTTGCCGGTATGCAAATGAGTTCTCTAATAGCACTAGAGGCGGGCCCCAGCGCTCAAACAGCACTGGGGGCTTCCCAATGCTGTCAGAGAACTCTCCAGTGATGCCTACATTTTCTTCAGGAATGTCCTCTTCCTGTGTCTTCTTCCGGCGTAGGCGGTGAAACTTGTAGGCCTCGGGCAGAGGCGATTGCGCATTCCCACAGTCACAAGGAAAATGGTCGCTTGCACAGTAAGTAAGCGGCCATTTTCTTGTGGCCTGTGGGCATGCGCAGTCGGCTCTACTGGAGGCCTATAAGTTTCGCCACTTACGCTGGAAGAAGACACAGGAAGAGGACATTCCTGAAGAAGATGGAGGCGTCACTGGAGAGTTCTCTGACAGCATTGGGGATGCCCCCAGTGCTGTTTGAGTGCTGGGGCCCGCCCCCAGTGCTGCGAGAGAACTCATTTGCGTACCGGCGAAAACAGGTATTTCTACCGAACGGCAGCGCGGAGAAGACATCTAAAGGTAGGAGACGAATAGCCTTTCTTTAGGCTATTCCTATATTTTAGGGACAAAAAATTCCTTCTGAATGATAGGATCCCTTTAAAATCATTTTCCTTTCAGAACCAACCATGAATGTGTACGGGTAACATGAGAATTCAACTATTGTATGGCTACCTATAGATCCACCAAAAGTCTAACAAGTTATGGTCAACGTGACTAGAATTTTAGAAGATTCTCTTTGTGAGCCTATTCTAGTCTGCAATGGTCCAGCAGAAGGTGGTCCCGTCTCGAGCTGACTTACGAGTCATTTGTCACAAAAGTGTGACATTTTGGGATAGTTCACATATAACCTATTTGACTACTGATCTTCTATATGTGAAATAGTAATGTAAAATTTTTTGATGCCTACATGTTAGTATGGGTGGACCTCGAAATCATTTCCTCTGGTTGGCCCAAGGAACCCTAGAGCCAGGCAATGTCCCCTTCAGTTGTGGTAGATTTAGGTCCAAGTGTATTAAAAAGGGACATCGTAAACTTATTTGTTTTTAGTTTTTTTTGTGTGTGTCTTTAAGTTTTTATTGTCCATCTGTAGAATTTGTTAAAGGAACAAAAATCAGAAAAAAAAAGTTTCCATTCGGAGGATTTTGTAAGGACAAGGAGCTGAGGAGGAGACTTGGAGTTTACATCTCGTGAGGATGGAGCTGGCTACATTGAGGTCACTCGGACCCTCCTGGTTTCCTAACAGTTGTCTTTATTTAGTGTGTGGCCAGTAGATGGTGGTTTGCACTGCGTGACAGCTGGACATACATTGGAAGAGGACTGGACTATTTTTGGAAGCTACCGTACTTGTAATGAAGAGCAAATGCTGAATGATACGTCTGTAATGACAATGGTCGAGTATTTCCTGACATTACCTAACCTAGTTAAAAAAATCTAAGTCATAAACCTGGGTTGACCCAGGGGCTGGAAGGGAACCCAAAAATTTTTGTATATCTGTTGTGTTAGCCATATTGATTCCTACGTCATTTTCAAGTTTTTGCTTAGACACTATGGAGAGACTGATTTTGTCTGCATGTAGCCTGTGATTTTTATGTCGGCGATGTGTATGTGCCGAAAATAATAACTGTCATTATTACATAAGCAAAAACATTACTAAATATGTAGTCATGTTGACGTGGTATTTTAAAAAACCTTGCGTAAATAGGTGTCTAGGTCCAGCAGAAAGGTGCGATTATGGCCGGATCTGCCATGAGGCGAGATGAGTATCTTGCCTCAAGCAGCAGATTGCGGAGTCCCTGAGGCATTGACATTATTTCTTGGGCGAATGGTGGTTTCTTTCGAACCAAACATGTCCGAAACTGCTATTATTATATTCCGGGGCCTCTTCAGATAAGGGGAGGCCCAGGGAAAGTGATCAAACACAACAAATAGTGTTACTCAGCATTGCTGGACTCCGGTACACCTTCCTGTTCTCTTTGGCATGTCTATTAGACGTCACGGACCACTGCAGCCTGAAGAAAGTAGAGAGTCACGCTGGGGCCCAGGAGAGGTGAGTAATACTCAATAATAATTTATTATGTTTGATCACTTCCCCTGGGCCTCCGCTTATTATACTCTGAGGTCTGAAGAGACACAAGAGTATAATAATTGCTCATGAGTGGTGAACCCCAAAAAGTTTGGGTATGGCTGAACCCAACATTTTTGGCAAATTTGCAGGGGCCACTATAGGACATTATGCAATATGGAGGGATCACTATGGGATATAATACTGTGTGGGACATTATACTGTGTGAATGGGCCACTGTGTATCATTATACTGTATGAAGGACATTTGGATTATTTCCTAGGGTGGGCCCTAAGAATCATTTTATATTTTTAGGGATTCTACTTCTGCACCCCTCTATAACTACGCCCCTAATAATTAGTATTATAGATAATTACAGGGTTCTAGGAATTACTATAGGGAATTATGGACTATAACGGCTCATTAGTATTTTTCACTTCGTCCTTTGTATGGAAAGTATGTTAACTGTAAGATGGACCTGGCCAAAAACTTTAAAATGTGCAAGAAAATAAAAGTTTTCCAGAGTTGTGACAAGTTTCTTTTCCATGAGTTGACTTGGCTTCGAAACAGTCGGCACATTCCAGGCAAGTTTTCCGTGTGCATCTTTTCCACCGCCAGTCCAGACCTGTTGGAAGATGATGAGCAACGATGAATAGAAAGCAGGAGCTTACCGTGCTCCTACTTGTGTCACTAACACCTCTGTTTGAAGCTGAGATAATAGCCCAGAAGAAAGAAAAATGATGTGCACCAAAAACTGGATAAGTCGAGATATTTATCTCATGGATTTGGTAGAAAAACAGCCCCACACCCAAGTTATCTCAACCATGCCCTACCACTACCTGACTGGGTATTGTGGAGTACTGCTCGAATCTCTATATACCCAAACCACTTCCAAAAATTGACCCCTATGTTGAAAATTTTGCACCTTTTATTAAATGGTTTGTCCCCCCACGAAGAGCTTAAAGGGATTGTCTACTTTAGACAACTCCTTTTGGTGAGAGAGTCCATGAATGATAAGAAGATCACAGAATAACTTACTGCTGAGACCTCAAGGTCCTAATCTATGCAGGTCATCATCAAGTGTTCAACTTCGCCACAGTGCCTCCACAGGGAAAATGAAGTATAACACAGTGCCAATTGAAATCAAATTTTTTTGATCCTTCAGAACCCTTACTATGTAATTTCTTAATAGGGTATCTAAAGATACATTTCCCATACCAGACAACCTTTGTGTGGAGATTTTCCATTGAATTATGTTATTACTGTCCAAGCTACTACAGCTGTCTGTATTATCATTTTGATAGATAGATAGATAGATAGATAGATAGATAGATAGATAGATAGATAGATAGATAGATAGGAGATAGATAGATTTCACCTTGCATGGTCATATTTGAAGTATCTCAGTGAAGGTTGGTAAGATATCCATAGACCTTTACTACTGTGGTTTCTAAGGTAATTTCCTCCCGATAGACATATAACTAGAGATAGGTAGGGTTGAGCGATTAGGGATCGGAAAAGATCAGATCCCGATCAGCGATCGAGCAAATTTCATGATCGGGATGACCTGGAAAATGATCGGAAATCGGATTTTGAAATCTCAAGATCGGCTCAACCCTAAAAGTGACTTTTCCCATAAAGAAGCATTGACTAGGGCTGAGCGATCAGGACCGGAAAAGATCAAATCCCGATCGGTGATCGAGCAAATCTCACGATCACGATTGGCTGGAAAATGATCAGAAATTGGATTTTAACCCCTTCCCGACATGCGCCGTAATAGTACGGCGCGTGTCGGGTCTGTAACTATGGCGACCGCCCGGGAGCCGGGCGGCCATCATAGCCGCCGGGTGTCTACTGCTTCAAGCAGTAGACAACCGGCTCTATTGCCTCTGATCAGTCCCCGGACCGATCGGAGGCATTAACCCCTCCGGCGCTGCTGTCAAAGGCGCCGGAGGCGCCATTTTCCCGGCGGCGCATGGGCGCCGCCATTTTGGCAGGGATCGCCGGCTCCTGGAGCATGCTCCAGGGCCGACCCCCCGTTGCCATGACAGCCGGGAGCCTTGTTAAAGGCTCCCAGCCGGTCTGCAAATTCTCTCTTTTGCAGGCTGGTGTATACAGCCTGCAAAAGAGATGATGCTTTTTTGCAATGCATTGCAATGCATTAGCATTGTAATGCATTGCATTAGTGATCAGACCCCCTGGGGTTCAACACCCCTAGGGGGTCTAATAAATGCAAAAAAAAAATTAAAAAAAAGTAAAAAAAAATATAAAAAAATATAAAAAGTATTAAAAGTTCAAATCACCCCCCTTTCCCTAGAACAGATATAAAAGTAGTTAAAAACTGTGAAACATATACATGTTAGGTATCCCCGCGTCCAAAATCGCCCGCTCTACAAATCTATACAAATATTTTTCCTGTTCGGTAAACGCCGTAGCAGGAAAAATAGTCAAAAGTGCCAAACCGCCGTTTTTTCACTGTTTTAATTCTGCTAAAAATTTGAATAAAAAGTGATCAAAGCAATAACATTTCCCGAAAATGGTAGAACTAAAAAGTACACCCGGCCCTGCAAAAAAAGACGCCCTATGCATCTCCGTACACCTATGTATAAAAAAGTTACGGCCGTCGGAATATGGCGGCTTTTAGAAAAAAAAATTTTTAACACCGTTTTGGAAATTTTTTTAGGGGTCAAAATGTAAATAAAACCATATAAATTTGGTATCCCTGGAACCGTACCGAAACACAGAATATAGGGGACATGTCATTTTGGCTGCACAGTGAACGCCGTAAAACCAAAGCCCATAAGAAAGTCGCAGAAATGCATTTTTTCTTCAAATCCACCCCATTCTGAATTTTTTTCCTGCTTCCCAGTACATTATATAGAATAATTAATGGTGGCATCATGAAGAAAAAATTGTCCCGCAAAAATTAAGACCTCATATGACTCTGGGAGCGGAGAAATAAAAAAGTTATGGGGTTTAGAAGGAGGGGAGTCAAAAACGAAAAACGAAAATCAAAAAATGCCATCGGCGGGAAGGGGTTAAAATCGATCCTGAAATCTCAAGATCGGCTCAACCCTAGAGATGGGTGAACCTCCCGAGATTTAGTTTCAGGTTCGGCTGGCTTGGTTCCATGATTCCAAGTTTGGATAGAACTAGAAGGGACATTATTATATTCTGATCTCAAACCCCAGAGAATAATAGGTTTAACACAGGGGAGGTGTTAAAAAAAAGTATACTCACCTTGCTTCACGCCTCCTCAAGGCATCCAACACTCTCTCAGTCTCCTTGATGATGTCATGCGCCCAGGGTCACTGCTGAGGCCTGTGATTGGGCCTTATCGGTCACATGGGCACGACTGGGCATATCACTGTGACCTAATTACAGGCTTCAGTGGTGACCCCAGACGTATGATGTCACCAGGAGAAGGTTGGATGGCACAAGGAGGCCAAAAAGAGGTGAAAGAAGGGGAGTATACATTTTTAATTTTTTTTTCACCTCCCCTGGGCAATGCATTTTTTGTTCATCAGAGACAAATCCCCAATTGTTTGTCTTGAAAATTTGTAATATTTGGGTTGATTATGGGTTGGAACAGAGTGGTTTGTCCATCTCTACATAAGACTATAGGGTGCTGAGCCCTGGAACCTGAATGGGCCCATAATGTCCTTCTGTCCCCGATGAGGAAGCCAATACCATACCCATGATATTTGGGGTCACCCATACAGATATTGCAGGGGGGTCTTCCAGCATTACTGCTGCCTTTTTTTCATTAGAATGTCGTGAATCGGACCAAGCTCTGGGAAATTTCCAAAAAGCAGCTAAATCTGCGACAGGAAGCCGCTCTCCATTTTTATAAATAGTCAGACATATTTGCTTTCCGATAAGCGCTTTGTTTATTCGCCTCGGAATACGGGAGGTTGTAGATTTATTTATTTTCCCACTTAACTTTACTGTGTATCTGATGCGATAAGGCGTCCTTCCGAGAGGGTTTTATGGCCGCCATAGAGACAGAATCTGAAATGTGTTGATAAACATTGAGGCCTCGCTCGCTCTCTCGAGGACACTGCCGGCCTGTCTCATGTTTTTGTCGTTGGGATCCTGGAACGCGGCTCGACAAAAGCCATTGTCCGTCTGTGTCGTCTGCTCTAGGAAAATAAATCTGTTATGGCAGCCGAGCGCGGCGTTCGCTGTTGTCAACCTGCCGGAAATAACTCACATCGCATCACCGAATGCAGGAAGCTACGGCTAAAAATAAAATTTTACATTCAGTGGCTTGATATTTCTATATGGAATGTATCTACATAAAATGTGGAGTCACTTTGTAAATAAATTCCATGGCTTATCTTATCCTAATCTTCTGACAATTCAGTTGCCACTGGAAACAGTCGACAGGCATGTTGACAGACACACCCCTAACAGTGGGAGGAGTTAAAAATTGATGGCGTTTTCCTTAAGATAGGTCATCAGTATCCCATGGGCGGGTGATCCTACGTCGCAGATTGGGCGAGTGCCACGCCCGCTTCACATTTCAATGATGTCACATACATTGGTCGCATGGCCTATTTGCAGTTCAATCTCAGTCAAGTCAATGGGATTGAGTTGCAATACCAAGTATAGCCACTACACAATGAATGGCGCTGTGCTGAATATTGTGATTTCTTCAAACAGCTTATTGTTAGGGGTTTCAGGTGTCAAACCACCACCGATCTTATATCGACGAGCTATCGTAAGGATAGGTCACAAATATTGCAACCCCTTTAAATGGGATATGCTACAATGAATATATAACCTCTCTCTAGAGTCCATAGACATTAGTGCAGGGGCCTCAAATATTCAGTCCATGGGCCACAAGGGCCTCCGGAAGCCGTTATCTATGGCCCTCTTCCTGATTCCCACAAACCATCTGGATCAGTAGAAACTGGGGAGAAAAGACCCCACTATAAAGTTTCCTGAGCTTGTAGGCTGTAGGTTTGAAGTATATGGGGGCCCCTGCAGGTAGGAACATCGTGTGGGGTTACTGCTAGGGGACATGAAACTGTGCGGGGCCACTGCTGGGGGACATTAAACTGTGAGCGGCCCCTGCTGGGGCACATTAAATGGTACAGGACCACTGCTGGGGGACATTAAACTGTGCGGGGCCACTGCTGGGGAACATTAATCTTTGAGAGTCCACTGATGGGGGACATTAGACTGTACAGGGCCACAGCTGGGGGCATTAAACTGTACAGGGCCACTGCTGGGGGACATTAAAGGGATTCTACCATTAAAAGATGTTTTTCTACTGACCATGTCGGAATAGCCTTAAGAAAGGCTATTCGTCTCCTACCTTTCGATGTGGTCTCCGCCGCGCTGGTCATCCGAAATACCGGTTTTTCACAGTATGCTAATGAGTGTCCGGCAGCAATGAGAGCGGGCCCCAGCGCTAACACACCGATGGAGGCGTCCCCATTGCTGCCGGGACTGCCAAATCCTGCGCCGCCTTCTTCGTGATCTGTGTCCTCCCCTTCTGTGTCCTCTTCTTTGGTCATCAAGGATGACGCATGCGCAGTAACAGGGTCTCGCAGCCAGAGCCAACTGCGCATGCGTCATCCATGACGACCAAAGAAGAGGACACAGAAGGGGAGGACGCAGATCACGAAGAAGGCGGCGCAGGATTTGGCAGTTCCGGCAGCAATGGGGACGCCTCCATCGGCGTGTTTGCGCTGGGGCCCGCCCTCATTGCTGCCGGACACTCATTAGCATACCGTGAAAAACCGGTATTTCGGATGACCGGCACGGCGGAGACCACATCAAAAGGTAGGAGACGAATAGCCTTTCTTAAGGCTATTCCGACATGGTCAGTAGAAAAAAACATCTTTTAATGGTAGAATCCCTTTAAACTGTGCGGGGCCACTGATGGGGGATATTAATCTGTGAGAGTTCACCACTGGGGGACATTAAACTGTATGGGGCCACTGCTGGGGACATTAAATGGTACAGGACCACTGCTGGGGGACATTAAACTGTAAGGGGCCTCTGCTGGAGTTTTTTTTTTTTTTTAACAATAAATGCAACCCATAGTTGCAATTTTCTTGGAAAAAATAAATGGTGTTATGTGATTAGTTGCTAGTTCAAATTTGATAAAGGAGGCCATATTGTTTTACCATGGATTCTGGGAGATTTCAGCTCTGAAGTTGTGAATGCAGCTCTCGGATATGTATAATTGCTGTATATGCTGCAGATTATATTAAAAAATATATATTACTATTCATTTTATCTGATTGAGAAAAGAAAAGTAAAAATTGACTGACTTTTATCAGTTTCATTTGTCTTCCAAATTTTTCATGTAGGATTTGGTAGTGAGATAATGTCTGTTTCTTCTTATTGTGACTGGGCTATATTTATCCTCGACAATCCCCAGCGGTCATGTATGGATGAGAGTGGACAATGACCCGGGGCACAGTCGGATGGACAAAGACACTTCTGCTCTGTCACTTAGTGATCAGCTGTCAGACGGATACTCTAGTTAAATGGTCGATAAAATTGGCAGCCCAAGATAGGGTTAATGGGGGAAGTGAGTGATGAAAGTTACGGCCGAGGCTGCCGCATTCTCAGCTGCCTGGGAACGGCATCTGTGACACTTCTGTAGAATGTTCTCCTCGTTGAAATGAAAGAAATTTTTTCAATAAAGCTTTAGCCTTTGATTATAATGGCCACAGAAGTCTATTTACTTTGGCGTCGCCTATTGCCATTAGATATCTTTACATATTTCTTCTTCGTTGCCATCCGCATAAGACATGAGTTCCTTGGGCCCACCAAAAGAAATACTCCATCAATCCTTCTGAGAACATGTGCATTTCCACCATGGAGGATCCTGGTCTTGGATTGTGTCTAGGGTTGTCTTCCACTAGACCTTTGGGAACAATTATTGTATCACAAACTCTTTGGGACCCATTATGTTGGGTGCTCATTGGAGTTATCTTCTTCTAGACCTTTAGAATTCACTATTGTGCTAGGTCCTCTTTGAAGTTAACGTCTGCTGGACCTCTGGGACCCTTTATCGTGTTGATACCTCTTTGGGGTTTACTTCTGGACCTTTGGAACCCATTTTTGTATTGGGTCCTCTTTGGAGTAGTCTTCAGTCGGATCTTTGGAACCCATTCTTGTGTCATATACTCTTCAGGGTTGTCTTCTGATGGATCTTTTGAACCCATTATTGTGTCAAATACTCTTCAGGGTTGTCTTCTGCTGCACCTTTTGAACCCATTATTGTGTTGTAACCAATTTATGGTTATCTTTGGCTGACCACTGGAACCCTTAACTGTGCTGGGCCCTATTTGTTGTTGTCCTCTGCTGGACCTTTGGGACCCATTATTGTGTTGAATCCACTTTAGGGTTGTCTTCTGTTGGACCCTCGGAACCCATTATTGCATCATGTTCATTTTGGCATGACCTTTTTGACCCATCACTTTGGGGCATCTGGACCTTTGGGATCTACTGTTGTGTCAGGTCTACATTATGGATGTTCTTCGCTGTTTTTTGTGGCCAATTATTGTGTCATATTGCTAAAAAATAGGACATAATATACAAAAAACTTATCATAGCAAAAGTCCTCACTTACAAGATGGTAAACCGCAGTGCAGGCCCCATTGCAGTATATACCATATTAGGGGGCATTCACACGGGGCAAAATGACTCGGATTCTGGCGCGGCATGCAAAATCCACGCAAATTCCCCTTGCGGGATTGGCGCCAGAATCTGCACTGTAAAAAGGCCTCTCAAAACAGTTCAGTGGGGAGACTTTTTAACCGCACGGATTCTGGTGCCACGCAGAGTCGCGCCAGAATCCGAGCCATTTTGCCCCATGTGAATGCCCCTTTAGAAAAAATTCAGGTGCAGCATGCTAAAGAAACATCCGCTCACCCACCCACAATACACGAGGAGGGCAGATGCAGCACTCCAAATGCACACAGATAAAACTCATACAAGGCGCTGTCACATGATAATGTAAGGTTCACAGCACCAAAGAACAACCATTTGTATTTTGCACCTGTGCTTTTTATATCAATGGAGCTTGCATAGCCAGGTATCATCTGGTATTGGGTACGTGTGGCCTTTTTCTGTTTCTGTTGAGGTGTACATATAGAGTTGCTGGGTAGCCCCCCTGATCTAATAGTGTGGGACATGACTAATAGTGCTGAGCGCCTCATATTATCATGTGACAGCACCTTGTATGAGTTTTATCTGTGTGCATTTGGAGTGCTGCATCTGCCCCCCTCATGTATTGTGGGTGGGTGAGCAGATGTTACGTTAACATGTTGCACCTGAACTTTTTCTATCATATATTGCACTGGGGCCTGCACCGCCATGTATCATCTGGTATTGGGTAATTGTGGCTGCTTTCTGTGATATGTTTCTTTCCTCATTGTGTCAGGTTCACATTAAGCTAAGGCCTCATATAGCAGGGATGCGGGAAAAAAACGATCTGATTAATAGCCTATCCTCAAAACAGGTTAGCAATATTTTTAGCCCAGAAAACCTCTTTAATTACAACAAGCATCTGCACTTTTTATGTTTACCCCTCCCCTTTTTGACAGCCACTAAAATCTCTTGCTTTCTATCACATCCCTTAAAAAACGAAAAAAATACAGATTAGTCGTCTCATCTATAACACTCAGAATAGGATTTCCTTTTCCTGTATCTTTTCATAACAAGTTTTCCAGCTCGGGCAAGTGACCAACACGATATAATTTATGAAACTGTTTTTATCTGGCGGTATTTGTGCCAAAAATAACACCGTATTTTATGAAAGTAAAAGCGCGGCCTTTTATGGGTGATTTATTAATTTACGACTCGCTTGTGGACTGTTACACATTTAGATTTTGCAAGGTGGATTAACTTTCATTGTTCTCCAAAAACCAATTAAGTGTGTTTTTGTGCTGTAATCTCCGGGGGAAAAAGACAAAAATAACTATTTACTAGATTGAGAAAGTTCAGATCCTCTCACACAGAGCAATCCCACCTTACATGTACAGAGATGTGGTAAGGCAGAATTATGGGTAATTTATAGGATAATATGATGGAGGAGAGAAGCTGAGCTATGTGATATATCCTAATCCTGTGTGTTTGTATGTTTGTGGGTTTGGATGTTTGTTCCTCAATCACGCAAAAACGGCTGAACAGATTTGCATGAAATTTACCACATACATAGATAGGATCCCCGATTAAAACATAGGCTACTTTTTATCCCAGTAAATGCCATTACTACACGACTGCAGTGAAGGAATTTAGGTTCACACAACACTAAGGGACCTGTGATGACGTCATCACAGGTCCTTAAGCCTTTCTCGGATAGGATCATGCTAGGCAGTGGGATGGGGCTACACACTATTTTGTGGGCGGGGCTATATAGGATGAAGCTGGACAGTGTGAAAGCTGAATAAAATGCTCATGGAAGATCAGGAGACTACAGAACAGAGGGAAGCTGTGCTCTGTTATATATAGGCTTATATGATAGAGGAGAGAAGCTGAGCTTTGTGATATATAGGTTATATGATAGAGGAGAGAAGCTGAGCTCTGTTATATATAGGGTTATATGGTAGAGGGAGAGAAGTTGAGCTCTGTGATATATAGGTTAAAAACTGGGGGCAGAGATGGGGGGGCAACAAACTGGGGGCAGAGATGGGGGGGCAACAAACTGGGGGCAGAGATGGGGGGGACAAGAAACTGGGGGCCGATGAAGGGGAGACAAGAAACTGGGGGCAGAGATGGGGGACAAGAAACTGGGGGCAGATGAAGGGGGGGACAAGAAACTGGGGGCAGATGAAGGGGGACAAGAAACTGGGGGCAGAGATGGGGGGACAAGAAACTGGAGGCAGAGATGGGGGGACAAGAAACTGGGGGCAAATGAAGGGGGGACAAGAAACTGGGGGCAGAGATGGGGGGACAAGAAACTGTAGGCAGAGATGAAAGGACAAATATAAGCTGTTCAGCGCCACCGCCAACCTGCAGACAAAGTCGCGGGTAACTGCTAGTAGGTTATATAAGACTAAGATATACTACTGTACAATATAGAATGACCCCTTATATTTTCATCCCTCTTTTGGGGGTTTAGGTTACTTCTTACTGCCACATATACACTTTAGTGCGGGGTTATTGGCTCGTGTTATAATTTCCCCTTTCCTTGCTCTTCTATTTGATGTTCCCACCACCAGATGCTGATAATTTCCCTCCAGCAATGATTTAGCTTCAGAGACGCTGGATTCCTGCTAGATGAGTCTGCTTCATTGGAAAACTTCCCAAATTGTTTACGCCAGATACCTGTAGTCCAAGATAAGTTAACCAAGCAATGATCGCTCATTATTTTAATATAGTTATTTAGGTTCCATCATACTATGGGGCAGTCACACCCCCTATTATTTGTGTGGTTGAGAAGTTTTGCCATTTAGGCCTCCAGGAAAGCTGGGTGACAATCTAACCATCCATTTCTTGCTCTGTATTCTTTCCTATTCCAGTCTCAGATATAAATGGATTTTAATATTTTAGGCGCAGATCTTCTCTTTGTGAGGAGATAATGTAGGGGGTTGTAAAATGTGATGGCGTCTATTAATCTGTAATGACTCGCACTATCCCCTCATTAAAGTGCCCGCTGATAATGACTCCGAGTTTCACGAGATCTGGAACATCGAAGCAAGAAAATCTTCAAGGATCTGTCTTCACTTTGTCCTCCTTGTATAGATAAACTAAAGTTCAAAAAGTTTGAAATGACTCTGCAGGGGCGTAACCTGAAGCTCCCGGGGCCCAATGCAAAATTTGTAATAGGGCGCCATCTATATTTAGAATAGTGGTATGTCTTACGTAACAGAGGGACCTTTACGTCCTCACAGGGTCCAGGGCTTTGTAGCGGCACCCCTTGTAGCAATGCTCCTTCACACTGGGTTAAAATGGGTTAATGTAGGGTCCATGGTGGTCTAGGACAATCAAGGTGGATAAGGTTTTTGTGCCTGGTGGTCTAGGGCAGTCAGAGGGTTAATTCCAGGGTCTAGAGTTCAGTGCAGCCTTGTCTGATCTGTAAACGGAGGGCGCACGATGAGAGTCCGGCTTCACGTTTTCTTCCTATAGTCATTGAAAAAATGGTGGCTTAGGACACTGAAGAGGTTAATGTCAGTATCTCTGGAGGGCTGTGGCAGTGAGAGGGTTCATCTCTTTACTTTTGGTGGTCTTCAGAGAAGAATTTAATGTAAGGATCCTTGGAGGTCTTGGCCAATGGAGAGGATAATCTGGTGGTCTAGGGTAGTAAAAGGGTAAGATAAAGTATAGAGCTATGAAATGGTTAGCTTTAAGATTCCTACTGGAGGACGGTGAAAGGGTTAATGTGGCATACTTGGGGTCCAGTTGGCTACTTACCTCTCCAGGGTACAGGATTGTCTGTATGGCTGCACAGTTCGCTCAATGATTGGGCAGTGTTATTTAGAAGCGATCTGTCCAGTCCATCCTAGGAGCTGAATGAGCGTGCGGGAACAGACGTAGTTTTTTTAGACAACTGTGGCCACCACTAGAGGGCCACCATATTTATAGCCAAGGGGATGTCTGTAAATCCCCCTATTTTTTAATGGGGGCGCACCTATAATCTGATATTGTGAAGGGAAGCCACCAGGGTTTCCCCCTTCTTTGTTATTTCAGTTTAAGAAACTTCCCCTTTAAGCGGCGGAACATCAGTAGCAGGTTGCATATTGTTTAGTAAGTCGCTACATTGTTTCCACTTCCTTGATGCCGGTTATTAATCCGCCACTTGGGTAATATAACCGGCCAGCCCTGCTGAGACATCTTCTTGCTATGCTCCGAGCACATGAAAGCGAGTCTGATCTCCTCCTTTGAACGTCCTTTTTGTTTGTCTACATTTCGCGGCGGTCCAGTATAACATTTGTCACACTTGCTAGGAATTCGCCATTTCACGGTCAGATGATCCGCTCATTGACTGTAATTAGCAGACCCGTCAGGCCAAGGCCGTCTCCAGTGACTGCTGGAAATGCCTACCTTACATAACATGCCATAAAAATGATTAAAATGCTTTGAAAACCAAAAAAACATCATATAAAGTCACATCGCCCATGGGCTTCATTGGTGGAGTCGTGATCATGTACAGGGTCACAGGAACCTCGTATTCCCAGGGTTAGGAACCGCTCCACTCAGGCATTCGTGACATATATGGTGGCTCCAGATGGACAATACACTATAGAGAGAAGGAAGACCATTGGCAGATATGTAGTCCATCACATCCACTCATTTCACCTTAGATAGACGTATACCAGGCATATCATATGTACATTCTCTTACTGTAAACTATTTATCTTTTTGTAGCTTTTTTTTTTTTTTTTTTTTCACTAGGTTTTCCACAGGTCTTGCACCCAGGTTCTTCTGTATGGAGGGCAGGTACATAAGCATCGTTTGTATCTCAGTTTGGATATGAGTGAAAAAGCTGCGATTGGTTGTTATTGAAACCTGGAGTAAAACTGTGTGTATGTAAAAGTGTCATCCACAGTGCCTTGCCCCTTTAATACTGACCTAAATCGGTGAAGAAAATGGCTGGATTGTTATGGAAACCTGGAGTAAAACTGTGTGTATGTTCAAGTGTCATCCACAGCACCCTGCCCCTTTAAAGCTAACCTAAAGCGGTGAAGAAAAATGGCTGGGTTGTTATGGAAACCTGGAGTAAAGCTGTGTGCATGTGGAGACTAAGTGCCTGCGAGCTTCTATTGGCTGATAAGAGACATGTGACTGTGTGTATGGCAGTTGGAATATGACTGAAAGAGTTGCAGACTTCTATTGGCTAATGCAGATCCTTTTTTGGGAATACTGTATCTCAGGAACGGTGCGTCCTAGAGAACTGAAACCAAATCTAAAACCTTCCTGGGTACCTGATGTACCTGTGTGCCAAATTTGGTGAAGATTGGTCCAGTCGTTTGGTTGCGAATAAAGAACATTTTTGTACATGTGTATAAAGCCTATAGAATTTGGTCCCACAGTTCTGGTGTATTTTTTAAATTCCATACCGTGCCTCCTCTGTCTTATGTCACCTCCTGCTAATCTCCATTACTTTGTGTGATGCCATTTGGATCAGTGGAGCTGCCGGTCCTGAGGCTTTCCATATGCTGGGTTTTATGTAAGACCCTATGAGCCATAGACATATGACATAGAGAGAAGACCCAGCCGCCAAGTATCTGAGCTGAGAACTGAATGGCGGTTTTATAGTATCAGTAGCCGGTGCTCTGCTTAATGTGATATGTGACATTTAGACAGCCGAGTCCCCTGCCTCTTCCCCTCCTGATTTCATTATCTGCTAGACACATAATTATATGCTTAAACTATTTCCTATTGTAATTATAGGTATAAAACAAGATGATCGGACCGCGCGGCCGCCTATAAATATTACATGGCACTTTATTATATTATCATGCTTTACTCGCTGGATAGAATATATAATGGCTCCTTCAATCCTGAGTTGTTAATAGTGATCAGAAGACGTATTGTTCTACTCGGGGACATACATATCATAGATGGGGTACATTTAAGGGGGATTTATAGGTACCTGCAACCCTTTCTGAGGTCTTTACCATTTATCATTGAACTCCGAAGCTGATAAAATAATGTGTGCCTCCTCTAGGGGGAGCTAGCGGTATATGGAACACTTTCTGAGGTCTTTATCCTTTAATTCAGAAACTGAGGTAAATTATGAAATAACGTCTACCTCCTCTAGGGGGAGCTGGCGGTATATGTAACCCCATCTGTGGACCGTATCATTTATTACTCAGATGCTGAGGTAAATGACTCAATAATTTGTGCCTTCTCTAGGGGGAGCTTGTGGTATATATTGTTTAACTCAGAAGCTTAAAGGGATCCTATCACTGGATTCCCTTTTTTTCTGACTAACACGTAGGAATAGCCTTAAGAAAGGCTATTCATCTCCTACCTTTAGATGTCTTCTCCACGCTGCCGTTCGGTAGAAACCCGGTTTTCTTCAGTATGCAAATGAGTTCTCTTGCAGCACTGGAGGCGGTCCCCAGCACTCAAACAGCACTGGGGGCGCCCCCAATGCTGCAAGAGAACTCTCCATCTTCTTCTGGGACGCCCTTTCCCTGTGTCTTCTTCCACCCTAGGTTTCAATCCTCTAGGGCTCGGGCAGAGCCGACTAAGCATGCCAGCAGCCACAAGAACATGGCCGCTTACTCAGTAAGCTGTGTAAGCGGCCATTTTCTTGTGGCCGCTGGCATGTGCATTCGCCTCTGCCCGAGGCCTAAGGCCTAGAAGATTGAAACCCAGGATGGAAGAAGACACAGGGAGAGGGCGTCCCAGAAGATGATGGAGAGTTCTCTCGCAGCATTGGGGGCGGCCCCTGTGCTGTTTGAGTGCTGGGGACCGCCTCCAGTGCTGCGAGAGAACTCATTTGCATACCGAAGAAAAATGGGATTTCTACCGAATGGCAGCGTGGAGAAGACATCTAAAGGTAGGAGAAGAATAGCCTTTCTTAAAGCTATTCCTACGTGTTAGTCAGAAAAAAAGGGTATCCAATGATAGGATCCCTTTAAGTTAGACTTGACAGGTATGGCTTAAACCATAACAGTTTACTTAGTACATATCAACGCGGACACCCCTTCCCAATTTGGAAATGCCACATCCCACTATGAGCGACAACATAGACCCATACATTTGATTAAAAAACATGTAATACTACATTTGTCCTGCAGAGGTCACTGCATGGAATATGAGCGGCTGCATCTGTTACCATCATGAATTATAGAAACATAATACTTGGCGGGAACTTCATTCTATTAAGGGGTAGAATTATCATAATGGACACCTCTAGGGCACGCACCTATACCTTCTATATATTACTATATATACTGTGATATATAATACAATTTCACGCCTCACATTAAATATGGCGTCGCCTGCTGTGCCCGATCAAATGAAAAATGACCCCACCAGCCTTCACTAAATCTTTGCTCTGACTGCCTTGTGTTCCGGGACTCGCCACGTTTCCGCTGACTTTAAGACTTTTGCGATAATTCATTAATTTTTCATTTTCCCTCTTTTATAGAAAGAATAAGAAAACTCCCAAGTCCTGGGGCCGCAGCTCATAAATATCACGGTAAGCAGACTTGTGGGGGTTAATCTGTAGATTCGGTTGGGTTGCTTCGGAAGTAACTTGCTTTGTTGTATCGATCAATCATCTACTTTTCGGAAGACCAAAAATGGGGGAAATCTGGGAGGTTTTCTTTGTGTTTTTTTTTTTTTTTTTTTTTTTGGGGGGGGGGCATTAAATGGTATTGGATTTTATTCCCAATTAGGTTATTATGGATAAATTGCAATACCAGACACAGCCTTTGGACAAGAGTGGTGCTGTTTTGTGGTGGTGGCAGACATACATCTGTTCCTTATAGCCACAGTCTAGAGGCAGGGCTTAACAATCTTACAGCAGACAGGGTGGAAGGGAGAGGCTCCTGCTGCAGCCAGTTGTCTTACAGTCAAACAAGGAGCATTGAAGAGGAAAGGGAAAGGTGGAACTGAGCCCCTGGGACACTTAGATCAGTTCTATTTTCGGCAGGGGAATGACTAAACAAGCAGGAATTAACCAAGGAGGCAGGGCTTAATAATATTACAGCAGAGGGGGGAGGCTCCTGCTGCAGCCAGTTGTCTTAAAACCACACAAAGAACAGTGAAGAGAAGGAAGGGTGTGACTGAGCTCCTAGGACACATTGATCAGTTCTATTTTCGGCAAGGGAATGGCTAAATGGGCTGGATTTAGCCAAGGAGGAAGGGCTTAACAATCTTAGCAGATTGGGCAGAGGGGGAGGCTCCTGCTGCAGCCATTTGTCTTAAAACCATAAAAGAACAGTGAAGAGTAGGACGAGGGAGAGTGTGACTGAACTCCTAGGACACACAGATCCGGTTTATTTTTGGCAGGGGAATGGCTAAAAGGGCAGAATTTGGCCAAGGAGGCCAAATAGGGCAGTGGGGGAGGCTCCTGTTGCAGCCAGTTGACTCACAACTATGCAAAGAATAGTGAAGTGAAAGAGGTAAGTCGGAACTGAGCTCCAGAGACACACAGATCAGTTCTATTTTTGGGAGGGGAATGACTAAAAGGGCAGGATTTAACCAAACAGGCAGTGTTTATCAATCTTACAGCAGACAGGGCAGAGGGGGGAGGCTCCTGCTGCAGCCAGTTATCTTACAAACAGACAAAGAACAGTGAAGATGAGGCGAGAGGGTGCAACTGAGCTCCAAGGTGTCAGACCTCAACCAGTTGGATACTGCTGGCCAGTTCGGTCCAGGTCTTGGACAAACCCTTTAAATTTCAGGGGTGCCCATGGCTTGCAGCCCCTTCATCATATATGACGTGACAAGTGCCCCAAACACTCCACTCCAGTGACTGAAGCTCCGTTATCGCATAGACCTAGAGTTTAACGACAAACTCCCCCCTGCCAGCACTCACCACTAGAGGGAGCTGAGGAGCTAACTGCATCCTGTCTAATGTTTGCGCCCAATGTCTACACAGTATACAGTAAGCTCCTCAGCTCCCCCTAGTGGTGGATGCAAGTTTCTGTTACCGTTTTAAGCCTTTATTTTACAATTAGATGGCGTATTTCTCATATACCATAAGCCTTGCGATAAGAATCCATTAGTATTTAGAGCGTGCTCGGAGTGCGGTTGTGATCTTCGCGCCTTGACATTATAGTGTGTGTATCTTGTAGTAGATGTCACGGACCTGTCTTGGGGCTTCGCTTACATTTGTAGCTGTTCAGCGGAGACGTTCACATAACTTGCATACCTTGCATGCAGAATGAGCCGCTGTCACAATGGGAACTGTGTCTGCGCTTTGTGTCTGCTCGGCTGTCACATCAGGACTCGACGGGTGACACTTTGTCTGCGAGGTTTCTTAAGTGTGAAGATGACAAAGTCAACAGCTCCATCTGCAGACCTCTCCGGATCCGATCTGTAACAAGACACGCAGCCCTCGCTTTATAGGGAATTTATATGGTGTTTTTCATCATATTCAACATCAAATTCAGAATGTGCCCCATTGCTGAGGATGCCATCATTGGGACCTTTATGGATGAATGGTAAACTGGGCTCGGGGGTTCGGGACACCTATTCTAGTGATCTGTTTGGCCCCCTACCCTTTGACGTGGGGCCAGTGGTGTCATATAAAGCTCCAGGGCTCCAATGCAAAATTTGTAATAGGGCCCAATTCTATAAAACTGGTGTCTGTTCATGTTGTAGAGAGGCCATTGGGCCCCCACTAGCAATTTACATCTGCATTCCCTATGGCTATGCCCCTGCTTCTGGCTGTGTCTGGTTCTACAGAGTTGCAATACCCAACACAGCCACAAGGATAAAAGTGGCGCTATTTCAATTACTACAGTGAAGCACTTCATTCTGGATTGGTCATTTAAAGGGATTTTCCAAGAGCTATCCTTAGGATGGGTCATCCATATGTGAATGTTGGGTGTCCACACCCAGGACACCCATAGTTTAAAGAGACTGCGATGCTCTTCTCCATACCAGTGACCTCACATCCATCAGTCATATGGTAAAGCTCCAGCTCAGCCCCGTTCAAGTGTCTGCAATACCAAGAACATCCACTATGCAATGTATGGCGCTGTGTTTGATTTTCGTTCAAGAGATCTTCAAAAAGCTGATTGGTAGGTGGCACACCTCTACCAATCACATACTGATGGCAGGTCATCAATATGAGAAAATCCAGAACCCCAATTTAATATTAAGTCCTGGTAACCCCCTTAAAATCCGAGGTAATCCCAGATTACGCAGGTCATCCCATATGAATCATAAAAGGAGTAATATTGGGTTGTATGAGTTTAGAAAAAATGCCGTACCTGTTTGTTTTCCCGAAACGGCACCCCCCCCCCCCCCTTATCTATGGGCCGTGTCTGGTATTGCAATATTTCAATGAACGGGACTAAGTTGCAATACAAAATACAGCCTGTGCCTAAGTGTGGCGCTGTATATGGCAAAACCGCCTCTTTTTACACTCATTTTTCTACTTTTTAGGGTTGCTCCTATATCAAAATTCCTGTACTTTAAATTGGTGCAGAGTCTGCGGCACGACCCCTATAATCATAGCAGGCTCTGTGGTCAGATCCTCCATGGAGCTGGGATCCGCTGCCCTACTATTAGCACTTCTGTGGTTTACTGCAATATTTGTGGGATTATCTTACATTTTCAATTAAGATATGCAAATGAATGTTATTGCGGTCTCTAGTGTCATTAATGGTGAAGTTTTCTAGGACGGCAATATTATTTTAGATATAGACACTGCCTCATTATAGACAATAGGATATAGTATCATTACAGTGTCAGAATGTATAGGGGTGAGTAATATTGGCAGGGTGAAGCAAAACATCAAGATTATATGCTATGCTATAGCATTAGGCAAATCAATGCTGGTTCTGCAACAGGCTCGTCCTTGCTAGTTGGGAGAGCTGGCAGCTTGCTGTTACGAGGGATCTTACTTTTTCTCATAGGAATGCATTGACCTGTGTTGATTGGCCAGTGTACAGCATTCGGCCAATCAACGCTGGTTCTGCCAGAGGCTTGACTGTGAGGAGACGGAGTCTAAGATTGGACCACAATGGAGACTGCTGTGGTCCGATCTTAGACTCTGCTTCCTCACAGACGAGCCTCCGAATGCTGTACACTGGCCAATCAACGCTGGTCAATGCATTCCTATGAGAAAAAGTCAGCTCCCTCGTAACAGCAAGCTGCCTGCTCTCCTGACTAGCAAAGACGAGCCTGCGGCAAATCAACGCTGGTTCTGCAGCAGGCTCGTCTTTGCTAGTCAGGAGAGCTGGCAGCTTGCGGTTACGAGGGAGCTTACTTTTTATCAGCGCAACTGCAAGCGCTGTGCAGATAAAGCGCACGGACCCCATAGACTATAATGGGGTCCGTGCGCTTTAACTGCACAGCGCTCCTCCTAAACACTCTCCTCCTGCTATTCGTGGACTTGGTGACTCTCCTTTAGTTGAATAGTGGTTTCCCCTGAAACGAGCATTTTTTCCCATAGACTATAATGGGATTCTATATTTGATCGAGTAGTTGAATATTGAGGCTCTACTCAAAACAAATATTGAATCTCGAATATTTCACTACTCGCTCATCTCTAATCAAGATGTCAATATATACTTACATTTCCAGGAGGAGTAACAGAGGACTGGTACAATATGTTAGAATTCAATAGTGTAGGGTAGTAAGTGAAGCACTCGAAGCTTCCATTCCACTTTAAAAGTGCAGAGAGAAAAATCCTACAAGCAAGACTTTTTTCTACGCATTTTTTGTGCAGAAACTGGGCGTAAACCTGGCGGAGTGTATGGGGTCCATGGGTTTCTGCAGGTAACCACTTTTAAAGCAAATTGGGTTTCCATTTCTAGGTCCTGAGGAACAGAAACCCAATCGCAGATATGTATCTAACCTTAATGAAGGCTTTATTGTAGTTATGTGCTCTCCTCCAGAGCACTGTCCCCCTTTATTGTATATACATTGTTTCCTGCACGAATAGGAGTTCAAGCTCACAATGCAGATCGATGGGAATCAGGTCAAGGCTTTGTGATTCCAACCTCACGTTCATATAAGAAACTCTGTGTATATCAGAAAGGAGGTCAGTGCTCTGGAGGAGAGCACATAACTTCACAAAAAGCATAATGGGGGATTTCACTATTCTTCCCATCACTTTTTTGGTGATAAATAGTCGCAAATCATCTATTTAATATCAATAAATTGTCGATTTGCAAGTATTTAACACCATTGCATTGTATGCGCTGGCCTCTACACCTTTCCGAAACGGAGTGGAGCCAAGGGCCGCAAAAGTTGTATAAATGATGCAATATCAATGCTGTTATATATTTGCACCTAACTCATGGTAAGGTGTGGTCTTATCACGAATTTAGTATGTTCTCTGCTAACACAGAGTTCATCAAGACCGGCATACTATATACTGTGTCCGTCAAAGGAGCAGAGAGGAGGTCAGTGCTCCAGATGGGAGCACGTAACTTCAGATCAACCTGTCAATAACGTATTCAATAACATATAATATATTCAATAACATATAATAATAACTTATTCAATAACTTATTCAATATTGTCCATCAAAGGAGCAGAGAGAAGGTCAGTGCTCCAGATGGGAGAACATAACTTCAGATCAACCTGTCAATAACTTATTCAATAATATATAATATATTCAATAACATATAATAATAACTTATTCAATAACTTATTCAATATTGTCCGTCAAAGGAGCAGAGAGGAGATCAGTGCTCCAGATGGGAGCACATAACTTCAGATCAACCTGTCAATAACTTATTCAATAACATATAATATATTTAATAACATATAATAATAACTTATTCAATAACTTATTCAATATTGTCCGTCAAAGGAGCAGAGAGAAGGTCAGTGCTCCAGATGGGAGCACATAACTTCAGATCAACCTGTCAATAACTTATTCAATGACAGTACACAAAGGCCCTTTCTCAAATGAGAGGGGGATCAAAGAATAAGTACTGGAGTGCTTCTTTAAGAGATACACACTTCTTAATAAATTGCGCACATCCTTAGTAAGTTTTTATAAATCTTCCCCATTACAACTAATACAATGACCTAAACCGTATGAGAACCTTTTACATACGGACATCCTTCAGTCCATGCAGTTTTACCCAGCACCACTAGATGGCGCCTAAAACATACGTGACTTGTCTGTGACATCCCTCGGCGTCTCTTATGTGAGCGTCGCCCCTTGTTCAAGCTGCTTCTACTTGTTAAATGTTTGATGCCGTTATAAATAAGACTCCTTCCAATTACGGCCGCGTATCCACATTCATTCCAATTAAGCTTCGTGCAAAAATAAATAAATAAATAAAAAAAAACGAACAAAAAATTACTCGTACTCCGTTGTAGCCTGCAAATCGTATCGCGGCGTGAAATTCTTTTTTTATTTTTTTTATTGTGCGTCTGCAAAAATGCTAGACTGGTGCAATACATCAGCTCCGAGTTAATGAAGCAAATCACAATTCATTTAATTTGCATGCAGAATTTGCAGTGAAGCTTCGGGAAGATTGCCAGCTCTTGTAAACGTCTCAGCTGCCGCTCAGGCCGCGCGGCTCCTACTAATCATTAGATCATGAGGAGTGCTCGGGGTTTCTGTGTGATGCGGGCCCTTACAGGCCATCATAAATTATCTATATACAGGGATCATTGACGTCCGCTCTGCAGAATCCTCTACTGCTATTTTATGCCGCCTAATATATAGTCTATGGCTTCAGGGTAGACTTCGCTGCACCAGTGGTCTTTGGTATTCCAGTGCAGTGTTGAACTGGCCCAGAGAATCCTCTGGGGGGCCCAGGCTCTAACACACAGACGGTCCGGCGTAAATTGTGCACTGTACTATTGTCTATATCCAAGGGGCCCCCGGAATCATTGTATGGGATGGGCCAACCCAGAACTATGCAGGACAGAGGCGATGTAGTGACCAGTGCAGGTGCGGAGGATTTATCAGCCATCTTTTTTTCATACCTTATACCATTTCGACCTTTATGTTAGATCAAAATGTGTCCACGCTATTAAAGAAGCATTCCAGTAAAATAATATTGGTGCTCCATTCGGATTCCGTTCCAAGGCAGAGATTGCAACGGGACGTGGAAAAAATCAGGGTCCTGCTTAATCTTGCTACAGTCTGCGCGGCGCGGATTTGCCCCATTCATCTGGGCCTACTCAGCAGAAGAAAGTGGCAATGGAAGACATCGGCATCCCGCGTCAAATACGGTGGTGGAAAATCAAGAGGAATTTCTCTTCATTTTCCGCCATGTGAACCTAGCCTTAGGGTATGTTCATACAGTGGAAAATGAACATGAATTCCCCTTCATTTTACACCGCCGGCAATTTCACCGCAGTCTAGCTGCAATGGGATGGCGATGCACTGCCTCAGCATTCCATCATGGCATCCCGCTCCTGATTAAGCCCAGATGAATCAGGAGGGAGTCTCAAGCCGCGGACTCCGTGGCTGAAGCAACCGCGGAATCCAAGGCAAGATCGAGCAAGACTATGGTTGAGCGATCGGGATCGGAAAAGATCGGATTCCGATCGGCGATCGAGTAAATTTCACGATCGCGATCGGAGTTCCGACCCGATCTTTTCCAGTGGGATTGAGATCGGAGGTTATCTCAAGATCGGCTCACCCCTAAAGTGACTTTTCCCATAGAAAAACAATGACTAGGGTTGAAGATCGGGATCGGAAAAGATCGGATTCCAATCGGCGATCGAGCAAATTTCACGATCGAGATCGGCTGGAAAATGATCGGAAATCGGATTTTAAAATCGATCTTGAAATCTCAAGATCGGCTCAACCCTAAGCAGGACGCTTCTTTCTTCCGCGACCTCTGCCTCCCATTGAAACCAATAGGAGGCGGATTTCAGAAGGAATCTTCTGCGGATTTGGGGGTGAAACCCCCCAAAACCCCCAAACCTGCGGCAAATAAGGGCCCCTTCACACGGCGTAAGCGCTCAGCTCATTCCGAGCCGTTCACGCTTCCGGCTTTACGTGTTCCCACTGAAGTGAATGGGAAGTGTTTAGAAGCGCTCGCGTGTACGGCTCAGAATGAGCCGAGCGCTTACGCCGTGTGAAGGGGCCCCAACAGTGGCCTTACTCCCCTGAGAACCAAAGAATTGGGTGTACTGAACTCCTATCCCCTGGTCTTCCTCCATCAGCTTATGGTGGATGACAAGACAAGAGGCCACCATAGACAACAGACAGTCGGCCATTCCCAGTCTACACTTGGATGCTTCCTATGACACAGATTTTGTTTGTTGCTCGTCCCCCGCATGCTATATACTATTCTACACGTCCAGATGACGTCTCGTATTCTACCGCATCAATAAACAAAATGTAAACGCTTTATTTAAGAGGTCACTGGGAAAAAACAGTAAAAAGTCATCGGATATCCCTGTGCAGCACATAAAAAGCCATCTAAAGACCGGTATACTGGCGTGGAATAACGACACGACTTTTGTTGGCAATACATAAAGAACAGCAGACGACCGGTAGTATTTCCGCTTTGGCATAAGTCATATGAACCCATATAAATACCGATATAAAGTAACAAATTCCTTAAGGATCAGGGCAACTCTATATCCCCCAACGTGCCGTACACTCTACAAAAACAGACGTTTCCATTCAGGGTCTCCGTACTCATCCCAACCCTATAGCGGGGAGGGGGATGCTTATTCCCTCCTATAATAAATCCGCCATATCACCAGTGGTATAATATAAAATCTCATTTTACAGAGAGCCCGGGCCGGTAAATATATCTTTTTTAATGTCAAGCTTTTTTTGTAGGATGGAACGTGAAAGGCCGAACATTCGTAGTGGAAGTAACACGTTTATTTAGACAGCTGTGTTGTAACTTTCTAGCCCCCTACCGGGCGTAGGTCTACCGGCAATACCAGATATTTTCGGTCGAACTGAGAACATAGTTAAAGCAGATGTCCAGCTATGGTCCATGAGTAATGCTTATCCATGCTTATGGATTGCCTCCTGATACTTCCGAAATCCGGAGAATGCCTTGGCGCACAAATCCACAAAAGAAAAGACTAGCTCTGGTGGACGGTGCCCATCATATGACCAAAAACTGCTTCAATTATGACCCTACTACAGGTCTCTGGAGATCAACCCCCTCATCATTCAAACAATTGTGTCCCATTTAGAAGACCCCCTTTCGTATACTTATCTCTTGGGTTGAAGGACAGCTATAAAGAGTATCTCTTGCTCTGGAGGACTTGTCTTACATAGACAATCCACTATATTGAGTGGACATTATGTAGTCCCTAATTTCCCCTGTGGTGGCACTGTAACTTAGTAACATAGTGCATGAGGTTGGAAGAAGACAAGTCCAACATATAATTCTAGAACATTGATCCAACGGAAGGTGAGCCAATGCCAATTCCACCATGTCAGGGGAAAAATTCCTTCCCGACTCCAATCCTGGCCAAGCTCTGGAGAAACGTGTCCATCTCCAAAAATTTTGAACTCGTAACATATAATAATGTTTCTTTGAAGAAAAGCATCCAGTCCCTCCATGAACTTGTCCATTGCGTCCACCATCACAATGTCCTGTCGCAATAAGGTCCATAGTCTCGCCACTCTTATAGTAGAATCCTCATCTATGATGCTGGTGAAATTTTCTTTGGTTGAACAGATTACCCATAGATAACTTTCAACTGCTTGCGAATGGGATCCTAGCATGAAGACCCTTTGTTTATTGTCAAAGGACCCTTCCATCTTAGAAGAAGAAGTAAATATCCAGCTCACCCCGTGAATTAGAAAAACCTGTTCCTGGGCTGCCCGGATGTGGATGGATTTTGGTCCACGTGCTGACCCTTCGATCTTATTGGGATTGTCCAAAGTGGAGAACGCCTTGAAGAACCCGTGCAGAAGGATAATGTCGGGGAACCCATCTAAAATGGTCCATAGACAGGACAATTCTCTCCTTGATGTTTTTCACCGTGAGGATGGTTGGCATACTTTACGAGGTATCTGGAACATTTAGAATTTTCTAGTGGAAGGTCCCTCTTATGTTTTCTCAGCCAGGACAACACAATACTCATGACCATGACTCACGATGAGTCCCAATTATCCTAATTACGTCTATGGTTGTCTTAAAGCCCTAGTGATGTCCATCTTTCTTCTCGAGGGTGCACAAAGCAATGACTAAATCCCAAGTCACACATAAAACTTGAGCTCTGGGAATAATACTTGAGCTGTTGATTGATCTTTTTGGAAGTTCCTTGGTTTCTGCTCTGCTGATCTTTTATATTTTATATCATGGCCGCGTTTCGAGTTGCAGTCACACACGATATCCCCGGCAGTCACAGCTGTTTCACCAAGTGCTTGCCTCATTGCTGGACCATGCCTGATTACACTGGAGATGGTCACGCTAAATACGTCTGGGATTGTTTCAATTTTCGTGAGAGATTCACCCGCGTTTGGTGTACTGGGGGGGAGTAATGACTTTGGAATTCAATCATTTCTGACATTTTCTTTTGGTATGTGACTTTTTCTTAACCATTTTTGTGCCAAATATCAGTGCATTATCCGTGACTTGGGTATTGAAGATCCTCTAGGCTTCCTCTAAGACCCCCTTAAGCCACTTTCCAACCCCTTATTTATTTATCTTCCTTCTATAGCGCCATCCTATTACACAGCGACATTCCCTATCGGGATGTCATTGGAGTGTGGGAGGAAACCGGAGTACCCGGAGGAAACCTTCTGTCAAATAATGGAACAAGACGCCGTATGGTGTAACCATAGCACTGACCATACCTATGAGCAACCTCAAACATCTCAATGACCACCAACCTAGACCTATAGTCTGTATCCTAAACCCCTATACCACTGACCAAAATCTTACTAAGGGTCCAGGAATTAGCAGACTCCATATTTGCAATATAAGATACTTGACCTGACCTGACCTCCGCCTACTCACCCCCTACTCCAATAGGCTTTATCTTCTATGAGTTTCTTTTCTTCCGTATCTCTGCCTCCCATTGAAAACAATGGGAGATGGATTCCAGGAGGAATCTGCTCCGGATTCGGGGGTGATATCCACCTCCAAATCTGTGGCAACTCTAAGACCTACCTTCATCTTACTGGTAACACTTAATCTCTCCACCCTTTACCATGACTCCCATCCATTCCCGAGACTTCCAAAAATAATGGCGACCTACCGGACTCCCAGGAGTGTGCCACGTGTTATATGGTGAACGTGTCACCAACAAAGGGACATGGCCATGTACAAAAAGGGATGTATCCCAGCCCAAAAGGGGGCATGTCATCCCCAAAGGAACATGACAACTAGAGATCAGCGAACACTAAAATGTCCGAGGTTCGAAATCCGATTCGAACAGCCGCACACTGTTCGGCTGTTCGAACGGATTTTGAACCCCATTATAGTCTATGGGGGGAAATGCTCATTTCAGAGGTAGGCAAAATTCGATACAATTATACTTACCAAGTCCACGAGTGACTGTCGGGCTGGATTCCCCTTGAAGTCTTCTCCCGGTGCAGCGCCCCCGCAGCGTCTTCCGGCTGGAATTCACTCTGCCTAAGCATCCGGGCCTAGGCAGAGCCGACTGCGCATGCGAGGTCGGCTCTGCCCGGCCCGACACCTCAGCAGAGCCGACTGCACATGCGAGGGCATGCTCGTGCATGCACAGTCGGCTCTGCCTAGGCCGGGTGCCTAGGCAGAGTGAATTCCAGCCGGAAGACGCCGCGGGGACGCTGCACGGAGAAGACTTCTAAAGGTAAGAGAAGAACCAGCGTTGATTGGCAGAATGTATAGCATTCTACCAATCAACGCTGGTTCTGCATCGAACCTTAAACTTCGAACAGCTAGTAGTGTTCGATCGAGTACGAGTATTTCGAATACCATAGTATTTGATCGAACACCTACTCGATCGAACACTACTCGCTCATCTCTAATGACAACCCCCAAAAAATTTGCACCGTTCTCTGAGGGCTGGATAACAAAAATTACCAAGATGAGGAACCGTATCTCCATTAAACCAATCATTGTACCATAATGTTGACATCTTGGCCCTATATGAACATAAATTTCGGTTTGGATATGGGCCACCAATGTTTCCGGACCTGGGGTGTAGATTCAGTCCTAGAGCTTTGCCCTACATGACGGAAAGCCTGGCTTCTAGCTTTATAGGACGAAACATGGCTGCATCACGTACAGAATCTTTTTTTATAGGACTGCCGCTGAGCGCGTTATCACTTCTTCCTGCCATAGATTCAATTCATTTCATATTCATATTTGTTCTGGTAAATTTACAGTTGCCGACTCTGTATTTATGGCGCGGTGGCGGCCACATTTTTAAATCCGCTAACGCGGCTTATTAGTGCACGTGCCGGTTTGTACAGATTAAATATTCATGCAAATATTTGTTTTTCAAATATATCAACGCAGGATAACAACATATGTTCACGGCGCATATAAATTTTTAAGCAATTTTTTTTTTTTTTTGCTACAAGAAGTCACAGATTTGCAAGAAAATGACGGATAAAATACCGAGTGGAAAATTCTTTAAAAAAATGGAATCTGCAGTGAAGTTCCCCTTAGGGTAAGTTCACATTGGGTTTTTTGGTCAGGATTTTGAGGCCGTATCTGACCAAAAAGACGGCTCCAGTTGAAATCAATGGGAGCTGATCAGTTTTTTGTCCCGGGAGCGGTTTGTTCCGGCTCTCGGAACAAAGAAGCGAGATGCTCATTCTTTCAAGTGGAGTCGCCTCACGACATCAACCTGAAGACACTCCCTTCCGACTAGGCCCATTCATTTGGGCCTAATCCAGAGCGGAGTGCACTGCACCGGCATCCAGTCGCAGCTACCCGTATCTTGGACCGGAACCTGAGGCGGCCTCCGCCTCAGGTGGCGGTCCAAAAAACCCAGTGTGAACTTACCCTCATTAGACAAAATGCACGGAGCGTTAATCCGCGTGAAGGCTAAAAGCCTCCCATTGATTTCAATGTGTAGCGCCCGTAAGCCGACACATTGAAATGAATGGGATCTGTTTTGAGCGCTCACACTCTGACACATGTATACGTGCCAAAATGCGCGCGCGTTAACTCCGTGTGAACGGAGCCTTATTAAATGGATTCGTCTTAGAAATGGGGTAATCTTTATTTCAGACTAAAGGGTTAAAAAAAAACAAAAAACAGTGCTCATCTTACCAGTCCTCTAACGTTCCTGTTCTGATAGTTAGGTTAGGTTCACATGGCGCAATGTTCGTAGAGGAATCTGCCACAAAAATTTCATTTCACTTAAAGAAACATCAGATGGGGGGGCAAAAAATAAGCCTCCTGCACAATCTTTGGGCCTAAAGCTCCCATTGAAGTGAATGGGAGTAGGAAATCTTTTTGCCCCCGTCAGAGCAATATCCGCAATAGATTTAGCATGACTGGTCCCAGTGCAAAATCCACCATGTGAATATAGTCTTACCGGGATCCTAGATGTTGGAAAGGTAGAACATGGGTTCTCCCCGAACTACAATAAATCATTAGGTCTTACTGAACTAAACCATAGGGCTTCCACTGGTCTATAGACTAGTGGAACTGATCTACTTGGCAATCCTATCTTCCTCTAAGCATTGGCAGATTGTGTAATGTGTTTGGTCACCTTAAAGGGAGTCTGTCAGCAAAATCCTGTATATTAACCCAGCCCACACATAGATAGATTAGGGTCACCCGACTCAAACGGTGTTTTCTCCTTGTAAATCGGAGCCTCTGTTCCCAAGATATCGCCATTTTATCTATATGCAAATGAGCTCTTTGAAGACTAAGGGCGCCGCCATTGCTACAAAGTGCTAACTTGCATGTTTACAAAAATCACCATATCTCGGCAACGGAGGCTCCGAATCACAAGGGGAAAACACTTTCTGATTCAGGTGACCCTAACCTATCTATCTATAGGGCTGGGTTGATATGCCAGATTCTGGGGACACCCCCTTTAAGTCTTGAAACCTAAAACGGCAATTACCGTTCATGTCACACAAGAAGCGTGGGCTTTATTTTTGGGGAAAAATACATCCCATAAATGTTTATTACCACCACTATAATGAGGTTAGTCAGTTCCGAGCGTACACACATATTTCCCAGCCACCAGAATTATAATGGAGCAGCTGTCAAATGTACTAACAGTAATTGATATCCAAGTACATTTAACCATGTGATTGTAAGCTCCGCATTCAACGGCGTCCATGCCGCCATCTGCAGATTTTGGCGTCATTAAGCGCAGGCCACAGACTCTACCGTTCTGTTGTAAAAATTCAATATACAAAATACTAAGTACTGTCACATTTCCTTTTACTGTACTCAAGGGCTAGTTTATGAAAAGCCATGAAAACAAATGTGTTTTGCAAACCCATAAAACCATAATGGAGACAGCGTCTAGTAAATTAAATGCTTTAGAAAAGAAAAATAAGCGTGGTTATGGCCCGCCACAAGCACCGAGAGGGCTCCTGGGCTTGTAAATCAAAGACTTCACTCATTAAAGCAAATGTACCAATTGACGCTATTAGGGTAAAGACACGTGTCATGTCGTGAGCTTACAAAGAGCAACTGGCGCCAATCTTGCGTGAAAGTTATTGTAGTACCCTGCCATGAATGCCAACTGGCACCAAGATGGAGGAGAGGACATAGACTTTGGAGGTCCTTATAAGGCCTAACTCCGGTTGCAGCTACTTTCACTTAAATCGTCCTTCTACATGTTTGTCCATCTAGTTGAACGTCATCTGAGATCCTTCCTGTATTGGTGACGACCACATTGTCTGAACCTGTAGTTCAGAAGAAACCCCATAGTGTAGTTTGGCAGAGATCCTATGGATTCATTTGATGGAGAGCTTATGGTCTAGTTCAATGGACACCCTATGGCTTTAGTTTGTTGGAGAACATATGGTCTAGTTCAATCCAGAACTTATGGTTTCATGGAGAACCTACAGTACAGTATAGTTCATTGAAGACCGTTTGGTTTACTTGGATGAAGTATCTGTGATTTAATTTGTGGACAACTTATGGTCAAGTTCAGTTAGAACTCAATTGTTTTGCTTGATAACAATTGTTTAGTGGAGACTCCATGGTCTAGTTTAGTAGAAGTCTTCTAGTTTGGTTCTGTGGATATCTTATGGAGAAGCTTGGTTGTGATTCTACGGTTTAGTGTGGTAGAGAGCTTATGCTGTAATTCAGTTGAAACCCCATAGTGTAACTCAGCAGAGATCCTATGGATTGGTTTGAAGGAAAACCTATGATCTACTTCAGTTGAGAACCATTTGTTTGGTGGAGAACCAAAGGTATAGTTTGATAGAAAACCTACGGTCTAGTTCAGTGGAGACTCCATGGTCTACTTCAGTAGATGCCTTATGAGATCCTATGGATTAGTTTGGTGGAAAACCTATGGTCTAGTTACATTACAAACCTTTAGTTTAGTTTAGTTCACGTGGTTTAGTTTGGTGGAGAACCAAAGGTTTAGTTTGCGGTCAAGTTTGGTTGGAGACTCCATGGTCTACTTCAGTAGATGCCTTATGTAAGTTCACTGGAGATCCTACAGTTTCATTTGGTAGAAACCCAATGGTGTGGGTCAATGGACACCCTGTGGTCTAGTTCAGCAGAGATCCTATGGATAAGTTTGGTGGAGAACCAAAGGTTTAGCTTGTTGTCTAATTCAGTGGAGACTCCATGGTCTACTTAATTCTACTTCAGCCTTAAGGTATAGCGTTGTTAGTTCATTGGAGATCCTATGGTTTCGTTTGGTAGAAACCCAATGGCCTGGGTCAATGGACACCCTGTGGTCTAGTTTAGCAGAGATCCTATGGATAAGTTTGGTGGAGAACCAAAGGTTTAGATTATGGTCTAGTTCAGTGGAGACTCCTTGGTCTACTTTAGTAGATGTCTTATGGTATAGCTTTGTTAGTTCAGTGGAGATCCTACGGTTTTGTTTGGTAGAAACCCAATGGCCTGGGTCAATGGACACCCTGTGGTCTAGTTCAACAGAGATCCTACGGAGAAGAGAACTGAAAAGTTAGTAGAATAGTAGAGCAATTCTAGAAGTTTCCGCTGACAGACTGTAGACTCTTGAAGACTTCTGAATAATTTTGTTTAATTATGAATATTTCAGGCTTTTATTAGTAGAAAAGTTTCTCTTCAATTCACATTCAATTTCACTTAAAAATAGAAGAATCTATGGAATAGAAATATCCATTAAAGATGAAGATAAGGAAATCAAGGTGGAAATTATGCTAATTGTAGTATAATTGGGCGCTGACCCCGGTATAAATTAATGTATATCATCTGTGATTATCTCCCCGGGGCCACTGACCCTAATTAATAAGCAAGTAACCAATTAACTTCTCAGACTATGAAAATTATGAATTGCGGTGAAAATCTGACCTGTGGACGGTCCCTGGTGGCGCTCCGTGGACAGTTTGATTCATATGATGAAGAGGTCGGTCGGTGACATTTGATGGAAAATAATCATTAAAAAGCAATAATTGACTTTGCGGATATTTGTGGGTCACACCTGGAGCAGCTTCTTTTATTCTATGGCTCAGTGTGAAGAACAAAGACATGGCGGTATCTTTCAGCATCACTATCAATCGCCCTCTCACCCTAATGATGCTGAAGATGGGGAAAGTAGAATTATACAGGGGGCCCCAGAGCTTCGTGTTACACCCCTGTACGGACCCTCAGTAATCATACAAGGGGTGACCAACAATGGAAAGTGCTGAGAAAACGTATTAAAACTTTTAACCCCCTGGATAGATAGAACTCATTGTAATTGTAATTACTACCTCCGTACAGCTAGTACATAGATAGAAAGAATAAGATATAGAAAAATAGGCAAATAAATAGGAGATAGATAGATAGATAGATAGATAGATAGATAGATAGATAGGAGATACATAGATAGATAGATAGATAGATAGATAGATAGATAGATAGGAGATAGATAGATAGATAGATAGATAGATAGATAGATAGATAGGAGATAGATAGATAGATAGATAGATAGATAGATAGATAGATAGATAGATAGATAGGAGATATGGATAGATAGATAGATAGATAGATAGATAGATAGATAGATAGATAGATAGATAGATAGATAGATAGATAGAAGATAGATATGAGATATGGATAGATAGATAGATAGATGATAGATAGATAATAGATAGATAGATAGATAGGAGATATGGATAGATAGATAGATAGATAGATAGATAGATAGATGATAGGAGATAGATCGATAGATCGATAGATATTAGATAGATAGAGAGATAGATAGATAGGAGATAGATAGATAGATAGATAGATAGATGATAGATAGATAGATAGATAGATAGATAGATAGATAGATAGGAGATAGATAGATAGATAGATAGATAGATAGATAGATAGATAGGAGATAGATAGATAGATAGATAGATAGATAGATGATAGATAGATAGATAGATAGATAGATAGATAGATAGATATTAGATAGAGAGATAGATAGATAGATAGATAGATAGATAGATAGGAGATAGATAGATAGATAGATAGATAGATAGGAGATAGATAGATAGATAGATAGATAGATAGATATTAGATAGAGAGATAGATAGATAGATAGATAGATAGATAGATAGATAGATAGGAGATAGATAGATAGATAGATAGATAGATAGAAGATAGACAGATAGATAGATAGATAGATAGATAGATAGATAGATAGGAGATAGATAGATAGATAGATAGATAGATAGATAGATAGATAGATAGATAGGAGATATGGATAGATAGATAGATAGATAGATAGATAGATAGATAGATAGATAGATAGATAGATAGATAGAAGATAGATATGAGATATGGATAGATAGATAGATAGATAGATAGATAGATGATAGATAGATAATAGATAGATAGATAGATAGATAGATAGATAGATAGATAGATAGATAGATAGATAGATAGATAGATAGGAGATATGGATAGATAGATAGATAGATAGATAGATAGATAGATAGATGATAGGAGATAGATCGATAGATCGATAGATATTAGATAGATAGAGAGATAGATAGATAGATAGGAGATAGATAGATAGATAGATAGATAGATAGATAGATAGGAGATAGATAGATAGATAGATAGATAGGAGATAGATAGATAGATAGATAGATAGATGATAGATAGATAGATAGATAGATAGATAGATAGATAGATAGATAGATAGGAGATAGATAGATAGATAGATAGATAGGAGATAGATAGATAGATGATAGATAGATAGATAGATAGATAGATAGATAGATAGATATTAGATAGAGAGATAGATAGATAGATAGATAGATAGATAGATAGATAGGAGATAGATAGATAGATAGATAGATAGATAGATAGGAGATAGATAGATAGATAGATAGATATTAGATAGATAGAGAGATAGATAGGAGATAGATAGATAGATAGATAGATAGATAGATAGATAGATTTTTGACACCTCTGAACCAACTGCAAATACAAGCCCAATAGCAACTGCTACCTCTGTACAACTAATAGATAGATAGATAAATAAATAGATAGATATTATACAAATATCTGCCAAACAGTGTGTTACAGCCTGTAAGGGTTAACAAGATGTCGCTTATGACACCGGAGACCTTACAGCCTATATGTGAATAAATTCCTATTTCCACGGCGGTTCCAGTTACAGAATGTAAATACTGTCACCGTCCACGAGATATTTGATATCGGATCAAGAATGTGAACACTTAACACTATGACCCTGTTATGAACCAAAGCGGTATAGAATATACTATCACATCGTATCCTTACGTGACTGCCCGTGCTCCCATATTCCTAACCCTAAGGGTGCAAACTTTTCTTTTTTACAGTTGTGAATTTGGATTTCTGGATCTGCTTTTTAGTAAAGGTGCAAAATCCAAAATCTCAAGTAAAAGCTGCATTTGACTGAAACGCGTTGGTCCAGTGTCCTCACGTACTGGTTCCTTACCAGCGGACACCCCTGAGTTTGCTCTAAATCTTGGACAACCCCTTTAACAAAGCAGACTCTAGTTTGCTGATATTTTCTGCAACTTTTGGCACATCAACAGTTGTGAACCTAGAACTCCCGCGATGCTCTAATTCTAGATCAAGTATCAATGTTAGGAGTTACAGTTTATCAATTGCTGGGGGGCAGAAGGTTGCTCACCCCTGTTGTAGGGCCCATAGAGAAGGGATCATTGTCCAGGTTCACACGATCAGACTCGACCCCCTTTCTCCGAAAACTGTATAGACTGGCTCTACGGTATCTCCAGCCTTGAGATGGCCCTATCAGGCAGGTTCCACCACCTAGCTTGAGAACAATGTGGGACACCTAAAATGGAAGAACCAGGAACCCTGTGAATAGTACTAAACTTGCAGTACCTTTCCCAGCCACTAAACATGTATGGAGCTATGGTGAGGGATCTGGGAATCAGACCCCCATCAACTCTCTAACGTTCAAGAGATTCCAGCCAAAAAGGGGTGACCTCCCGGCATCACGGGAAAGTGGGCTTGGCAGAATCATCTGGCATCTATTGGGCTTGTGATCATTATACATATAATGTGGACACTTTAAATGCCAGTTGGGTTAAACGAAAGGTTACACCAACGCATTTTGGGTCCATGTCACAAAAAGGGGGCAAGACATGCTACAAAAAGTTGCGCGTTACATCCCAAATGGGCAAAAGAGATGACTGCACCAAGCCATCTAACTGCCAGGTTCCACTTAATTTTGGAGTGGTTCAGCAGTGTGGCCATGGACAGGCCAAGGGTGGCAAGTCATACGAAAAAGAGGTGACCTATAGAACTGGAAGAGCTGACACTTGGGTCCCTCATGTCCAAAATGGGGAGTGATTGTGCCCATAAGGGTGTGATTTTGAGGGGGGGGGGGGAATCACGTGAATGTTGGCGAGTATGCGGTAAATGGGGTCACCTATCGGCAGAGGCTTACCGTGCCTTTAGGTAAATATGGACCTTACCATGATCTTCACTTCTATAAGGCTGAACAATAGAGATGAGTGAACACTGTTTGGATCAGCCGATCCGAACAGCACGCACCCATAGAAATGAATGGAAGCACCTGTGACGCTGACTTTGCCGGTGGCCGGTCGCCGTGCCAGGTGCTTCCATTCATTTCTATGGGTGCGTGCTGTTCGGATCGGCTGATCCAAACAGTGTTCGCTCATCTCTACTGGACAACCCTTTAACCATAGAGATCAGTCTTAGAAGTTTCTAATACCCCTTGGCGCGACGTTCCGACGAGGCTTCCGTCCAGTTCGGAGATCTCCAAATGATTCCAATCAGCAGATAATGGTCGTGTTTGTCCTCTACCTGATTTCCATAATGAAATCTTTAGCATACGCTACCCCCCAGTCCCCCGCCTCCTACCCCCCAGTCCCCCCGCCTTCCGGATGATTTGTTCACACTTATTATTAATTGAAGCGTCCAGCTGCGCCGTCGCTGCCAAGTGCTTTCTAATTAATTCACATTAGACCCGGGATCAAGGTGAAGGATTTTAAGGTAATTGCATAAAAGCAATAGTGACCACAAATTACATTGATTTATCTGGTAGCATTTTGGATCCCGGGCCCGGTCACCTCACTATTCTGTAGGTTAGCTCATAATTTACCTTAATATGCTAATCCTGGCGGAGGCGCCGGCCGTACCGATCGTCCTTAGCTGCAATTTAGTAGCTAAGTGCCGGAATTAAAAGACTGTGACCTGAGCAAATCTATTCAGGGGTTAGAGCGCTTCTAGAATCAAGACGTTTCGGGGGAGAGGATTAAAAAAAACTTACAAAAACAATTTTTATTTTTTATTTTTTTTTATTGATATAACTAATTAATAATAATTCAATTATTGTAATATCTGTGACTGTATTAAAAAAAATTATCTGTTTTTATGTTAAACAGTTTCAATATTTAATATAAATTGTATTATATATTTTTTTATTTTTTTGTTAAAAAACTCTATCCTGCAATTTTCACTCTGACCACTCATCCTAATAATAGACTTAGGCTGAGTTCACAGGGTTTTTTGGTCAGGAATTTGAGGCCGTATCCATATGACCCGGTCAGGTTTTTTTGTCTGGGAGCCGGTTTGTTCCGGCTTCTGTAAAAAGAAGCGAGATGCTCATTCTTCAGGCCGATTCACCTCGCGATTCGGCCTGAAGACACTCCCGACTAGGCCCATTCATTGGGCCTAATCCAGAACGGAGTGCGTGACTGAATGCCGATGCAGCGCATCAGAATTCAGTCGCAGGTACCCATTTTTTGGCCTCCACCTCAGGTTCCGGTCCAAAAAAACCTTGTGCGAACTTACCCTTACACTTTCTGTAGAGGTTTTCTTTGCAGCATTCACCTCATTTACATCACAGACAGGATCACAATAGAAGATAACGCCTCTATAGATAACACCACTGACCCATCATTACATCCACTATTGACAATAGATGATGTCACAGCTTATCTCCTCCCCCCTCTATGCATGGAGCATGTCTAGAAAACGCTCCCATAGACCTCAATGAGTCAGCTCCAGACTACTGCCACCTATGATCATGACTATGCCGTAAAGCAGTTCATTAAATGCTGTTTACAGAGCAGAGGAGAAGCTCAGGCAAGATGGTCGCCCCCATAATCATAGACAGAAAATGGAATTTAAAAAAAAATCTACAATCAGGAAAATAAAAACAAATTTGAAAAACACGATTCATTGTTAAATAAAAAAAAAAAAAATTGGTGGCAGATTCTTATTAAATTTATCCATTTCAAAATTCTAATAATCTGATATGAAATTCCAACTATGTTATTTTTGCTCTTCATGTAGCATCAACATATTCTGTAGAGTTGTATAGAGACTGCAGTCTCTCACATGAGTTCCTGTTCCTCAGGGGCGGAACCAGGAGGAGGGGCTTACTGTCTATGCGCTATTCATGAAGGTGTTTAGGTACAGGACTAGGGAAAAGAACTGTCATTAACTTGGCCACAATTTTACCCAATGTTATCCCCCTCGATGAGCCTGTGAGGATGTTATTGGTGTTCGGGAGGATATGAGAGAACCCTGAGGAACCTTACATAAGCACGGGGGGCAAATTCATACACCCTGAAGATGTTGACCTAGGTCAGATTTGATCCTAGGCCCTTAGTGTTTCAAGACAACAGTGTTGACCACATCTTAAGAAATGAGGCCCTCCATGTTTTATAGTACTGGAGGTCATATGTCCACCTGGGGGCGCATTATCATCATGTGCTAGCAGATTTCCCATAGGCGGTCTCCACATGTAGACAGGGATCCGGCCTAGTCACCTGCTGACATGGCACTGCGCTGGATTTCGAGAGTCTGGAGGTCTTCCTATGGAATATGACTATGGACGTGTTGTGTTGTATGTTGCCAATGGTGCGGGATAAATAACACACAACTATCTCGCACTCTATATATACCGTATACCTATTGTTAGGGCATTGCCAGTGCGAAGCCATAAATATCCATTCCATCTAATGGTTGTAAATCCTCCGGGAGGGCGATGAGGATAATCTGACACCGGATCAACTATGTCAGGTATGAACACTCAACACTGTGAACTTGTCCTGAACCTACGAGGCCGCGATAACGCCGACCACTGACATAGTCCGCATCACGAAACATTGGGTGACTTTGTATTACAAGTAGTGGATCGGTTTCTTTTCCAGTAAAAAAAAATAAATCACCAAACCCCAAATTTAAGAACAAGGGGTTAATACCATGAAGTGACTCTCTTTAGGATAGACCACCAGTTTTTGGTTGGTAGGGATTGAAAGGATTTATCGGGACATACATATCTAAAAAGTGGGGGTTCAACTTCTGAGACCCTCACCGATCAGCTGGTGGAAGAGGCCGCAGCATTGGGGTGAGTGCTGTGACCTCTTCACCGAATACCAAGAACAGCTCTGTACTGGGGTTGAGCCAATCTTGAGATTTCAGGATCGTTTTTAAAATCCGATTTTTGATCATTTTCCAGCCGATCGCAATCGTGAAATTTACTCAATCGCAGATCGGGATCCGATCTTTCCCGATCCCGATCCCTCAACCCTACTCCGTACTTTGTATAGTGGTTGTGCTTGGTATTGCAGTTGAATGGAACAGAAATTCTGCTGTACCATGTGACCAATGAAAGTAATGTCATCGGTACAAGGATAAGGTTGCCGCACTCGTGACCCGGAGAGGGTCCAAGTGTCTGATCACATATCCTAAGGCCACGTTCAGATGACCAAGGCTGTGAACAACATCCGTTCTTCACGGTCGTCTTGCACCCGAGGGTCACCCGTTTTCACAATATCCTCCATACATTAGAGTGTATGGAAGGATCCGTAAAAAAGGACAAAAATAAGACATGGCCTATATTTTGACAGTCCGTGAGAACCATTGGCAGAGGTTCTTTTTGGTTTTTTGGCCATGGGGGAAAAAAACCCATACTTGCCAAGATTTCCCCAAAAACTCAAAAAATCGTTAACCTTTTTGTGTGCACAGCCATGCCCCCTTTGAATGAGACTATGCTCCCTTTGTGACATCATCACACCCCCTTTTGTATACCACTATGCCCCCCTTTGGGCATTGAATGTGCTGGCCGTGACCTCTTTTTGGAAGTGCCCAAGGTAACTGCGACTCCAGGTTTGTCTGCTCTTCCAAAAGTCCAGGAGGTCTCGGCCAGTATGGCAACTTTGCAGGTCACGGGGGGATTGTTTTATAGGATGTCACCCTGGCCCTGGAGCTCGGAGCCCCTGTGCTACATCAGAAGACCAAGGTAACTATAAAAGCTCTGTCCTAACATTCTGTGCCGCGGCCGCTTCAGTTCCTGCAGCCTTGGATGTCAGAGAGTTTAGGATAAGATCTCAGCCTTTATCCCATGCGGAGATGGAGTACCCTCATGTGCCGCGCCGGCCATAACTGACCACAACCTAAAAGTTACTACCAGTCCTCCGTGCAATGTTCCCGCCAGCACTTCCAGAATCATCCCATACATCTGGTGTCTCTTTGAAGGTAACAGAGAAAACAACTCGGTATATCACTGGTTTCCAGATAGGGATGGTCAACCTGGAGGTCATCCAGTTAGTTAATAGATACTGATGTAGCAGAGCTGAGTGTTATATAGTGTGCTTTTGTACATAGGACCTAACACACTACATTCAGCATTGTCACATGGAGTGCTAGTAATTCTCACCTACAGCCAAAATTTTCTTAAAGGGGTTCTGCCAAATTGAATATGGTGTCGAACATGTTATAAAGCAGGAAAAGCTGAGCAGGTTGATATATAGTTCTGCTGGGAAAAAATCAGGATAACCTGTATTTTATAGACATAAATCCTTGCCTGCTTATGAGTCAAGGGGGCGGTCCTATGTAGTGATACAGGGAGTGTTGCGAATCAAGTAACTCCACCCACTTGACTCATATATCAAACTGCTCAGCTCCTCCTCCTCTCTACAATGCTGCCTACAGACAGAGCGTCTTATCTAGGATGTGAGTTATTATTAGATATCTGTGTGACTCCTATTTAGGTCAATAAAATCCATATAAGTCATATTCAGACAGGCCCCCCTAGTGGTGACTTTACCATAGAAGCATACTGAGCAGGACGCATGATTGTTCCGGCACAGCTTCATTGGGATATAAAATTTATTATTCTAATTAAACTGCTTGGATTTTTTGATTGAATTAATAAAAATTAAAGAATATGCCCAGAAATGAGAAATTCCTAATCTACGGCAATAAATCAGTCTCTACGGACTCATATCCTTAGACCTTTGTAATAATTGGATGTGGTAAAAATCATGACAGAATTTACTTAATATAAGTTTTACTCCATATTATGAAGTCCTAGTAAAATTTAGCTGACCGCCATCTCTAGTGTCCACCTTGTTTCATACAATGTGATATCAACATGACCATCTCTAGTGTCCGCCTTGTGTCATACAGTGGTGATATCAACATGACCATCTCTAGTGTCTACCTTGTGTCTTACAGTGGTGATATCAAGATGACCGTCTCTAGTGTCCACCTTGTGTCATACAGTTGTGATATCAAAATGGCCTTCTCTGTTGTCCACTTTGTGTCATACAGTGTGATATCAACATGACCATCTCTAGTGTCTACCTTGTGTCTTACAGTGGTGATATCAAGATGACCGTCTCTAGTGTCCACCTTGTGTCATACAGTTGTGATATCAACATGACCTTCTCTGTTGTCCACTTTGTGTCATACAGTGTGATATCAAGATGACCATCTCTAGTGTCCACCTTGTGTCATACAGTGTGATATTAACATGACCGTCTCTAGTGTCCACCTTGTGTCATACAGTTGTGATATCAACATGACCTTCTCTGTTGTCCACTTTGTGTCATACAGTTGTGATATCAACATGACCATCTCTAGTGTCCGCCTTGTGTCATACAGTGTGATATCAAGATGACCGTCTCTAGTGTCCACCTTGTTTCATACAGTTGTGATATCAACATGACCTTCTCTGTTGTCCACTTTGTGTCATACAGTGTGATATCAAGATGACCATTTCTAGTGTCCACCTTGTGTCATACAGTGTAATATCAACATGACCATCTCTAGTGTCCACTTTATTCATATAGTGTGATATCGTGACCATCTCTAGTGTCCACCATGTGTCATACAGTTTTGATATCAACATGACCATCTCTAGTGTCCGCCTTGTGTCATACAGTGATGAGGTCATCGTGAAGTCATGATCTTGATAAAATTAGAAGACCTGCAAAGCCCAAGAGAGTCAAATGGATCTTGAAAGCCAAAGCAGAGATGGAGGAGAGTTCATGGTGACATGGTGGACTATGTCTTAACACCCCTCCCCAACGTCTTATGAAATATATTAAACAGCTACTTTGATAAATAGACATCAAGAATACAGATAACTAGGCTATTGCCCTGTGGTGCTACCCCATGGTAGGCGATCCCCAGTGTCAAATAAAACCTAAGGGGCCCATACTCATCAGATTGAAGTTGTCCCAATCCTCTGATTTTGGTGGAGTTGGCCAATTACCTGAATCTCATGGAATATAAGCAACCACCAGAGGTATCTGACGGAAAGGATTCAGGGTTCGGCCTAAGACTGTTGAAGGTTATTTCTTAATCCACAAGTAAAAAGGTAGATCCTAGCAGGGATTGGCTCTGATGTCAATTTAAAGTCAGATAGTCTTCTACTGGATTTTTGGGATGGATTATTTGCTTTCCCCAACCCAGCCACTTGCTGCTAAGGTAAGAGCTCCAAAGTCAACTCCATGTGAGATAGTCTTCTGCAGAACCTTGTCGATTATATCAGAACCTTAGTCTACCAAATGATCTCTGGTAGGCCATCCCAGCCTTGGAGGTGACCCAGATTGGTACACCCCATACACTCAACTTTACTTCTTCTAGCGATAGGAAGATGAAGAACTTGGTGGAGAAACATTGTGTGGTGGTCAGAACTAGGACATGTAACTGGTAGACCATAACGTCAAGTGATTGGCTCCAAAGTCAACTCTAACTGGATTAGTCTACTGCTGGACATTTGGGGCTCATTACTGTGCCAGAACCTTGGTCCACCTCTCTAGTAGGCCACCACTTCCTTCGAGTGGTCCATACATTAATCTTTACTCCTTTTAGCAATAGGAAGGTGAGGAACTTGACAGAGGAACATTGCCAAAACATGCGTGTGGTGGTCACCACTGTGATGTTGTTATAAGTATGTTCTGTATGTTCTGTTCTGCTTACTTATTCTGCTTTGTCTGCCTAGCAACAGTGAGGTAGTAATGGAGGAGGAGCTGAGCTTAGGGGGAGGAGTTGTTAGACAGGGAGCCATGATGGAGCATGGAATAAAGTGTTCTGATCTACAAGAGTAACCATCTCATAGTGGACTTATTCCAGAAGACCTGCATCCTCACTACAACACTACAATTGGCGACGAGGATTAAGAATAATCAGCTAAAGGTATTTCACTGCTACAGAAAACTGTGTACAAGACTGCAATCCTAGCACCAGCCATGGCCTGCTTACCCTCCTTTGCTGTATTTGATGTGCACCAGCCCCAAGCAAACTTGGCAGCATGCTGGAATAAATGGCTGAAACGCTTTGAGATATTCCTGCAAGCAATGAACATTACTGACAATGCAAGAAAGAAAGCCATGTTGTTACACTATGCAGGGGAGCAAGTCTATGATATCTTCACAACTCTGCCCAATACAGGGGAGGACAGTGACTATGAGCTAAGCAAAGCAGCACTAACTAAGCATTTCTCTCCATACATAAATGCAGCTTTTGAAATTTTCAAGTTTAGACAGTCAAAACAGTCAGCAACAGAAACCATTGATGAATATCATGTCCGCTTAAGACAACTTGCAACTTACTGTGAATTTTCTGATATAGACAAGGAAATTCTGATGCAAATCATACAAGGTTGTGTGTCCTCTAAGTTAAGGAGACAAGCACTCAGAGATCCCACCATGACTTTAGCAAAGCTACTGGACATTGCACGTATTCATGATGCAGCAGAGAATCAAGCTAAACTTATAGAGAACACAGACTGTATACCAGAGCAGCCATCTTCTGTAGCAAAGCTCACTCAGAAGCCACATGTGCCTCACACACAGGCTGCAGCCTGCTACAACTGTGGAGGTCCTTATCCTCATCAGAAACCATGCCCAGCAAAGGGAGGAACTTGTCATAACTGTGGGAAACAAAATCACTTTGCAAAAGTCTGCAGATCAAAATCACAATCTTCTCTCTCTGCTAAACAAGCCTTGCCACAGAAAGTTCAGGCAGTGCAGTCAGTGTCCCCTGCGGATGAGCCCAGCAGCACCTGCTTATTCTCAGTGACTGAGGGGTCTCGCAATGTGCATGCAATGTCTAATCCCAAACAAGTCATCTTAATACATGGCAATCCGGTGGAGACACTGGTAGACACAGGGGCGTCTGTCAATGTTATTAGTCATGCCACTTATAGCCAGCTAAAGAACAAACCTGCTTTGCAAGGCACTAACCTGAAGATATATCCTTATGGTTCAGCTACTGCATTACCCCTATGTGGCAAATTTCAGGCATTACTAACGGCTGAAGGGAAATCCATCACGGACACTTTCTATGTAGTGGAGTGTTCTGCAGACACTCTTCTCAGCTGCAATAGTGCGGTATCTCTGGGCCTAGTGAAACTGGCAAACAGCGTAACACACTCCTCTGTCCAAAATGTTATGCAGAAATATCCTCAACTCTTTCAAGGCATAGGAAAGCTGAAAGACTTTCAAGTGAAATTACACATTGACCAGTCAGTCCAGCCGTCAGTTCAACCTCACAGGCGCATCCCATTCCATGTCCGCAAGCTAGTGGAGAAAGAGCTACAAGACCTTGAGACAGATGATGTTATTGAACGTGTCGAGGGCCCAACTCCCTGGGTCTCACCAATTGTTGTTGCGCCTAAACCTAAGCAGCCTGGTAAAATCAGGTTATGTGTGGATATGCGACATGCCAATCGAGCCATTCAAAGAGAAAGGCACATTACACCTACCATTGATGACATTCTCACAGATCTAAATGGTGCAAAAGTATTCTCAAAAATTGATCTAAAATCTGGTTATCATCAGCTTGAATTGCATCCAGACTCCAGATATATCACAACTTTTAGCACTCATGTCGGTCTAAGAAGGTTCAAGAGGCTGAACTTTGGCATTTCATCGGCTGCAGAAATCTTTCAGAATGTTATCAGGCAGGTTCTTTCAGGAATACCTGGAGTCCTCAATGTTAGTGATGACATCCTTATCTTTGGCACAACCCAAGAGGAACATGACAATCACCTAGAACAAGTCTTTCAGAGACTGCAAACCTGCAATTTAACTGTTAATCCATCAAAATGCGAGTTCAACAAGACGTCATTGAATTTTTTTGGCTACATTTTTTCTGAAAATGGTGTTTCTGCAGACCCTGAGAAAGTAGCAGCCATAACCTCTGCTAGCCAGCCACAAAATGTCTCAGATGTTCGAAGTTTTCTTGGTCTGGTCACATACTGTGGACGATTCATACCTGATCTGGCTACTGTTTCTGAACCCCTACGACAACTCACTAAAAAGGATACTCCTTGGTCATGGACAGTTGAACATCAATCAGCTTTTGATACACTTAAGTCCAGTCTTTCTAGTGACGCGGTCATGGCCTATTTTGACCCACTAAAGTCTACTGAGCTCATTGTGGATGCCAGTCCTGTAGGCCTTGGTGCAATTTTAACTCAGGTGTCCAAAACTGGCAGTATCTCCACAGTCTCCTATGCGAGCAAGGCTTTAACAGAAACGGAACAGCGCTATTCTCAAACTGAGAGGGAAGCTCTCGCAGTTGTATGGGGATGCCTTCATTTTCATCTTTACCTCTTTGGTCGTCCATTCACAGTGGTCAGTGATCATAAACCACTCATTCCAATCTTCAATAAACATTCATCAAAGCCACCCCCACGACTTGAACGCTGGCTACTACGCCTGCAGAACTATCGCTTTCACTTGAGATATGAGGCAGGAGCTGGGAACCCTGCAGACTATTTTTCAAGACACCCTTCACCACAGTCTACCAAAGACAACTTGCCTGCCACTGTCTTAGCTGAGGAGCATGTAAATTTCATTGTTACTCACTCTGTGCCAAGAGCAATGACCCTCGAAGAAATTAAACATGCAGTGGATTCTGATCCCCAACTTCAGTTGGTAATTGACACTGTTCGGTCTAAGAACTGGAACTCTTTTCTAGCTGAGACTCGTATTCAACCGCAGGGTCAAACAGCATATTTACAGGCCTTCTTTAATGCAAGACACTCTCTTTCTGTATCTGACTCAAACATACTACTACGTGACAACCGCCTGGTCATTCCTCAGAAACTTCAGAGTAGAGTGATCGATCTGGCCCATGAGGCCCATCAAGGTATAGTTAAAACAAAGCAATTACTTAGGGAGAAAGTATGGTTTCCTGGACTAGATAAACAAGTGGAAGCACTTATTGCCACATGTATACCTTGCCAAGCAACTACGGTGGACCATAGCCGAGCACCAGTACAAATGACACCTCTACCAGACAATCCATGGACTGCTGTGAGTGTTGATTTCTGCACTTTGCCGGATCATTCCTATTTACTGGTTGTCATAGATGATTTTTCTAGGTTTCCAGTCATTGAACCCGTTTCCACCACCTCTGCAAGAGCTGTCATACCAAAACTGGACAAAATCTTTTCTGCGTATGGCATACCTGAAACAGTGAAGACTGACAATGGGCCACCTTTCAATAGTGCAGATTTTCAGTCTTTTGCAACTTATCTTGGTTTTAACCACAGGAAAATAACTCCTTACTGGCCTCAAGCCAATGGTGAAGTGGAGCGCTTCATGCAATCAATCAACAAAACTCTTCGGATTGCTACCATGGAACACAAGGATTTGCAGCAAGAATTGTACAGATTCCTTAGACAGTACAGAGCCACCCCACACTCTACTACAGGAACTCCGCCAGCGACTGCGCTTTTCGGCAGGCCTTTGCGCATTAAGCTTCCAAACATCCCAGTAGTTCACGTCCAGACTCCATTGGTCCTCAATGATTCCCTTGCCAAAGGCAGGATGAAAAGATATGCAGATAAGAGAAGTTGTCGCTTCAAACAGCTGGATGTGGGAGACTGGGTCCTTGTTAAAAGGCTGAGACCCAGTGACAAGTTATCATCCCCTTATCATCCAGAACCCTTTCAAATCACACACGTTAAAGGTACCATGGTTACTGCTCAACGCCAGGGTCATCAAGTGACACGAAATGTCTCCCATTTTAAAAAGCTTCGTGACTACAACCCAGGAGCAAGTGCAGAGGAGACAGATGATGAGGACATTTCACCAGGTACAACTGGTTCAGCAACACCAACAAGAGATACCGAAAATTCACAGACTGTTTCTGATAACGAGATGTCTCAACGCTACCCGACAAGGATGAGTCGAAGGCCACCAACGCACCTCAGGGACTATGTTCTGCAGTAAAATTTTCTTTTCAGTTCGGACCTTTTATTTATTGTTCATTTATAATGTTTGCATTTTATTTTTTTTTTATAAGAAGGGGAGAGATGTGATGTTGTTATAAGTATGTTCTGTATGTTCTGTTCTGCTTACTTATTCTGCTTTGTCTGCCTAGCAACAGTGAGGTAGTAAGGGAGGAGGAGCTGAGCTTAGGGGGAGGAGTGGTTAGACAGGGAGCCATGATGGAGCATGGAATAAAGTGTTCTGATCTACAAGAGTAACCATCTCATAGTGGACTTATTCCAGAAGACCTGCATCCTCACTACAACACTACAACCACCAAGAGGAGCCCCATTATGACTTTGACTTGAGTCTCCTTCCCCTCTATTTTTGTTCTTGACCTTGGTATAGATACACTATATGATTTAGGGGAAGGTTTTACCAAGTATTTACCATGTACAGTGGGAAGCTTCTTTTATTAGCGGAGTGTATTATTTTGACTAACAGAAGCCGGAGCAGCATGAATCTTCATAATGTTCTCACCTAATCTACAATCTCAGAAGAAAAAGAGAGAGAAAAAAATTGGAAATGCAATAGAGTAAGTCATGTTGATGAATGTGTCCCGGCGGAGGGGAGAGCGTTTGTTTGTCCTGGCTTCCTTTCAGCTCCATTTCTATGCAGTTCGCTATAGTCTTGTAGACCTCCCATGTCTTGTAGTCTAAATCGGTATCGGTAGATGACTTCAGAGACCGTCACAGACCAGGTGACTTTGTATTATAAAACTTCCAGCCGAGATCTGTCTATTCTTTGATGGTTCTTATAATACTATGGTAATAATGTGTCTTATAAGACGAAGGATTCCATGGCTGTGCGTGGTGGGGGCTACCATGGGGGACTACTTAATATACAGTATACAGCTCAATACCTTCAGAGGAGATGTCCTGCAGCCTGGTAGTAATATGGACCCGGGACATCCCATGTTATCAGGTCTCTTGTCCACCATGCCCAGGTCTTTAGCACTGGGTCACACATGTAGTGCCAGGCAAACAAGCATTTAGGCAACAGGTAATTCCCTCCACTCCCCTGTAACTGTGCATGCTCGGACCGGCCAAGTATGCTGATATACTGATAGCTGATATACTACCCGGGGCTCAGTATGTTGCTTTAGATCTGTATCTAAATACTATAGATAAGATTCAGTATCTATCTATCTATCTATCTATCTATCTATCTATCTATCACTGTCTAATCCCGTATCTCATATCACTACGTATTTGGGATATATTATTGGGTTCTCTTGATATGCATGTTATTCATTGATCTCCAGCTGGACATAGTGAGAGGTATCACAGACATACATGTATAGGTCAGATATCAGTATACAGGCGGTGCTCTGTATCATGTACACTGTGGAAAACACCCAAATGTTGCCTGGAATTTTTCATGCGGTGACTGATCTGTGCAAGATCTGATGTCATTTCACATTGTGTACAAGGATCTCTCAAAAAGCTTGGTCTATCCTATCATCTATCTATCTATCTATCTATCTATCTATCTATCTATCTATCTCCTATCTATCTATCTATCTATCTATCTATCTATATTCTAGGTTATCGGAGGACTTTATGTCCCCTGACCTCCTGATCCTTGGAGGACACGGCAATATGGCTCCCGGCGATTGGATACTTATCTTCTGTCCTGTGGATATGGGGATAACCATCCATAAAGGCACAAACCCCTTTAAGTAGAAGGTCTGGGTGCCCCCTGCAGAATATGCATCTAACACAACCAGTCTGTCTGAATGAGGCTTTATAGGTGACAATAAAATTCAGTCTATTTACCTGGGTTTTTTTTGTTATTTTTTCTAGAATTTTTGGAGAACGCCTCGGCCTCCCAGGAGCGGCAGCAGGTAAGCCCCATAAATGTTATCTGGCTGTTTTTGGCAGGCCTGAGCTGCATTTACAATGTGTAACATAACACAGCTGGACCTCGGGGCTGACCAAGAAAAATAAGGCTGTGTGTGATTTTACTGCGGCCAGTCGTGTGTCCAGGGGCCCGGCCGGAAATGATAACTTGGAGAATAATAAATCTCGGCGGCCCCGTCTGCCGACCCCCGAGCAGCTTCTGTTACTGCGGAGAGTCACTTGTCAGACGGGGTTTTGATATTGAGATTCTCATTTTAGATTTAGATATGAACAAAGTGAGAAATTTACTGTGGTGGGCAACAAACACCCCCCATTATAGGAGCGGCCCCACAGTGGTGATCTGTATGACCCCTTCAGCCAATCAGTGGTCCATACCGTTACGTTCATAGGTCACATGGCCTGAGCGCGCCTCAGTCCTATTTCAGTTGCAATACCAAGCACGGCCACTGTACAATATATGGCGCTGTGCTAGGTAACTACTAAGGGCTAGTTCACGCGTGAAAACAGTGTCGATGATTTTGGTCCTTAGTAGTTACCAAGCACAGCGCCATATATTGTATAGTGGCCGTGCTTGGTATTGCAACTGAAATGGGACTCAGGCCATGTGACCTATGAACGTGACGGTATGGACCACTGATTGGCTGAATGGGTCATACAGCTCACCGCTGCGGGGCCGCTCCTATAATGGGGGGGTGTTTGTTGCCCACCTATCTTATATTCTGCAGTAAATGAACTTGCCAAAACCGCAACCAAAAACCGCAACGTGGATTTTTCCACCTTCCATTGACTCCCATTTAGAGATGAGCGAACACTGTTCGAATCAGCCGATCCGAACAGCACGCACCCATAGAAATTAATGGAAGCATCTGTGACGCTGACTTTGCCGGCGGCCGGCTGGCGTCACAGGTACTTCCATTCATTTCTATGGGAGCGTGCTGTTCGGATCGGCTGATTCGAACAGTGTTCGCTCATCTCTACTCCCATTCATTTCTTCAGGCGGAATCCGCTAGTGGAAAATCGAACACTAGCGGTTGCCATAGGGCTCCATTGTATCGAGGCGGATTTTGAGGCCAATTCCGCGGTCAAAATCCGCTCCATTGGCCCCGTGTGAACTAGCCCTTAAAGAGCCCGCAGCACTCACCTGAATGCTGCAGCCTCTTCAAACAGCTGATCAGCCTGGGTCCCGGGTGTTGGACCCCTACCGATCTTTAAGAGCCCAGAAAAACAATTTATTTTTTAATATCCTTTTTTCTCCAAATTTTTAAGCTCCATTTCATTCTTTTTTAAATGTATTCATCGATTATATATCATTAATATCTTTATATTTAACTTCTTATTCCTTTTTATTATATTTTTATCTATTTCATATTTTATTTATTCCATTTTTATGACACCTTTTACGTATTTTTACGTTCTATTTTCCGCCGTTATTCTTTCGCTTATCTATTTTATTTATCCGTTCTGTATTTTACATATTGGCGCATTAATTTACGACATTTAAATTTTTCCTTTATTATTTCCATTTATTTGATGTATTTATTCATGTGTTTCTCTTCGACCCGTCACTCACTTATCTTTGTATCTTCTTTAGATTTGCGCATTATTTATTCATTCATTTGTTCTTTTATGTTCTTTACTTAATTAGGCATTCGCTTATTTTTTTATTTATTTTTTTATTTTTATTTTTTTATTTTATTTTTTTATTTTTTATTTATTGGGTAAATTATTTATGCGATCTTTTATTTATTTATTTTTTATTTGGTAAATTATTTATTGTGCGTTTTATGTTATTTACGTATCAAATTTATTTTATTTTATTATTTTTCTGGATTTTATTTATTTATTTTTTATTTATTTTTTATTTATTTATTTTATTTTTTATTTATTTTTTGGGTAAATTATTTATGCGATCTTTTATTTATTTCTTTTTTATTTTTTATTTATTTATTTATTTATTTAATTTTTTTAATTTATTTTTTGGGTAAATTATTTATGCAATCTTTTATTTATTTATTTTTTTTAATTTGGTAAATTATTTATCGTGCGTTTTATGTTATTTACGTATCTAATTGAATTTATTTTATTATTTTTCTGGATTTTATTTATTTATTTATTTTTATTTTCTATCAGTCTGTAGTTATTATATGACTCTGATATTTGCAATAATTATAAGCGAAGCCATATGACCCAGGACGACCGTAAGATATTAATATGAACATGGTGATAAATAGCGCACATACTTTATGATACGATACCGGGCTGTAATGTATACGCCATATGTAACAGATCTCCCTAATACACAAGTTTCCATTGCCCGGGTATATATGTGCAGGACTGTATTTGGCCAAAGTATTGCTATACGCTAAATCCATCTAATCCACCGAACCCCCGCCGCCCTCGGATTACAGTCTAGTTTACATTACCTATGACAACGAGCCTACAAGACATATATACAATCATGTATATACTGTATATGTATATAAATAATATTTGTAAACACAAATAGTCACACAAAGTTGTATCATTTTGTATTTTAGATACATTGTAACAGTAACAAAAAGTGAGAGTCGCTTTTCAGTGTCAGTTTCCACTGCGGCACTAGAATTATATTCATGGATCAGGAAGATCAGGATGAACAATTCACATGATTAAATGGAAACTTATTGCACTAATATTATATTGTTCATCCTATAAGCAGACAAAAGACCAATGTGACCAAATCCATGACTGGTGTCTTCCTTCTACACCCCATGGACATAAATCAGAGCCCCGGTGCCGATCCTGTAATTCTGCCGCAGCTCATATTTCAATGGCTGACATGGAGCATATGGCTATAGGGTAACAGGATCTAGAAATCTGTTGCGGTGATTTACTAAATAGCGGTATTATTAGACAAATGAGCGGATTAACACACGCGGTACGTCTGATCGCTCAAACCCCGGACTACAAAGGCGCAGACACAGGTCAGGACAGCTGGGCGGGCGCAGGAATGTCCTCATCCGGTGAAATAGATCCCCACATAGGCTTTGATATAGGACATAGAGGAGTCGGATCAAGAGGGTGAAAAAAACAGACATTGGAAAATCTGATTCATACCGTCATATACCGCCATAGCATATACACCGTAAATAATATGTATATATATATATATATATATATATATATATATATATATATATGACTGCCATCTCTGCTCCCCTATAGCTACGCCCCTGTCTTACTTTATTATTTAACAACTTTTTAGACCCATTTATATAGGACATACCGCCAACATGAGACCCATATATCACTAGTACATATGGTACATACAGCAGACCCCATAAATATATAGCGACGACGCAGCAGATTCCACATGTATATACTTTATAGACCTGAGACCAGACCCATAAGTCAGTATATATTCTCCCAGGACCCTAAATATTTAAGTAAATATGGAGCCCAGACCAGGCCCTCCCATTACAGACCCTGACCAGATCCTCTAGTATATTGACCCCAGACCGCCGAACCAGCCCATATACAGACCCCAGACTAGTCACATAGACAACCCCCTGTATATAGACACTCAGATCAGATCCGTTCTTAACACAGACCCCAAGCCCCACTGTATACAGATCCCAGACCAGATCCTCCTTAGTGCAGACTCCATACCGGGCGCCCCTAAACACAGACCCTAAACAAGTCCTAATACAGACCCCAGTTTACGCTGAGACCAGATCTTCCTTAATACAAACCCCAAACCTAATTCCAACTCAACACAAATCCTTTATACAGACCCCAGACCCAGAGTCCAGATCAGCCCTTATACAGACTTTATACTAGGTGAGTGCTTATACATATCCCAAGACCAGACCACACTGTATACAGACCCCAGACCGCACTGTATACAGACCCCTGACCATACCGTATACAGATCCTAGACCGCACTGTATACAGAACCCTAGTATAGACCCCAGACCCGATCACTCCTTAAAGGGGTATTCCCACCTCACATACTCATCAGTCTTTACTGCTGTAAAATCTTCTTTCTTCCTGGTTTCTTGCATCATTTGGTGGGCGGGGTTTCATATGCAACCTGCCGTTTAGCTTCGCCCCCAAATTAGCATGTAGCTCCGCCCGCCCATATTGGACTATGAAGTACAGGCAGCAGCAACTCCATTCTGTGTTACATAAAGAGACTGCCTGTCTCTGCCATAATGAACACAACTGAATTAGCTAGCCTGATAACTGGGAGAACAGAAGAAATGAAAGCAGCTCCTCTCCCCTATCTGCTAACAGGGAGCTAGGTCACGTGGTGCAGACACAGGAATAGCTAGAAACACAGGCTCGCTCCCTGTACTTAGCCCCCCCCTGAGAGCAGCAGATACATCACTTGACTCATGAGCAGCTAAGTCAGGGCTGTGGCCACAAAGAACTGAATAAAGTAAGATAGTGGACAAACAAAGCAGTTTTGCTGAAGCAGTGTATTTAGGAAAAGTCTTACATCCACATTAACAAGCAGTATAGATAGGATCCTTGTGATGGGACAACCCCTTTAACACAGACACTTTTATATAGACCCCAGACCCCTGATTACAGATCTTAGACCAGGCCCCAATCTACACCACACATTCGGATACCCCGTCTCTCTGGGTCCCTCCAGTCCTGGGCATTGCTGCAGACAACATCTTGCACTATAGATCCCAGCCAGGCTGCTCCATCCAGCTTCACTATATCTACCAAGCTTCTCCCTATTACAGCCAGCACTGCTACATGTGACCGTCTCAGCTCTGCTATATGTGACTCTTCAGTTCTGCTACATGTGACCGTCTCAGCTCTGCTACATGTGACTGTCTCAGTTTTCCTATATGTGATGTCTCAGCTCTGCTATATCTGACGTCTCAGTTCTTCTACATGTAACCATCTCAGTTTTCCTATATGTGACCATCTCGGCTTTGCTATATGTGACCGTCTCAGTTCTGCTATATGTGATGTCTCAGCTCTGCTACATGTGACTGTCTCTGTTTTGCTATATGTGATGTCTAAGCTCTGCTATATGTGACCATCTCAGCTCTGCTATATCTGACGTCTCAGTTCTGCTACATGTCACTGTCTCAGTTTTGCTATATGTGACGTCATCTCTGCTACATGTGACCGTCTCAGCTCTGCTATATGTGACGTCATCTCTGCTACATGTGACCATCTCAGCTCTGCTATATGTGACGTCTCAGCTCTGCTACGTGACCGTCCCAGCTCTGCTACATGTGACCGTCTCAGCTCTGCTATATGTGACGTCTCAGCTCTGCTACATGTGACCGTCTCAGCTCTGCTACATGTGACCGTCTCAGCTCTGCTATATGTGACGTCTCAGTTCTGCTACAAGTGACCGTCTCAGTTCTGCTACAAGTGACCGTCTCAGCTTTGCTATATGTGACGTCTCAGCTCTGCTATATGTGACGTCTCAGTTCTGCTACAAGTGACCGTCTCAGCTCTGCTATATGTGACGTCTCAGTTCTGCTACAAGTGACCGTCTCAGCTCTGCTACATGTGACCGTCTCAGCTCTGCTATATGTGACGTCTCAGTTCTGCTACAAGTGACCGTCTCAGCTCTGCTACATGTGACCGTCTCAGCTCTGCTACATGTGACCGTCTCAGCTCTGCTACATGTGACCGTCTCAGCTCTGCTATATGTGACGTCTCAGTTCTGCTACAAGTGACCGTCTCAGTTCTGCTACAAGTGACCGTCTCAGCTCTGCTACATGTGACCGTCTCAGCTCTGCTATATGTGACGTCTCAGTTCTGCTACAAGTGACCGTCTCAGCTCTGCTACATGTGACCGTCTCAGTTCTGCTACAAGTGACCGTCTCAGCTTTGCTATATGTGACGTCTCAGCTCTGCTACATATGCACACAATAACCCCTGTCCTGCCTCTCCTCGCTGCGCCGCACTTTCCGAGCACTTGAGATTCCTGTCAGACATTGGAAACTTGACGCTACTTTTTCCCATTATTTCGCCTTTTCAAGGCTCGCAGCTAATTTGCAAATCATTTCCAATATTCTGAATAATGGTTTTCAGGCGTCGCCGACAAACACCTTGAATACTTAATAGTTCTTCTTATGAAACAATAGCGAGTGTTCATAATAAGAGGCGCTCGCCGCCCCCCCCCCCCACCCCCACCGCTCCGCCAGGCGAATATTTCATCTTCCTTGTAGACGACTTGGCACAAGTACTTATTAAGTACTGCACAATATTGCATTCCCCTGTAGCGCGGCGCTTGGTGGGCGCTGGTCGGAAACCGTTACTATTTGTGCTAAAGAATGTGATTAAAAATTAAAGACTGTGTTTAATACAAAAGTGATGCATAGCTCTGCACTGGAGCTGCATACACAATACGGCAAACCACGACTATATGCAAAATTGTTCCATTTTGTTAGTTTAGATGCATTGGAGCAATACAAATATTGGTTGAAAAAGTACATTTCCTTTAAGTGTCAGTCTCCACTGTGGCTCTTGCATTTTATTCATGAATCAATCATTGATATTTGCATTGGAATGATAGAAATATTGGTTGCAAAAGTACATTCCCTTTAAGTGTCAGTCTCCACTGTGGATTTTACATTATATTCGTGAACCAATTTGTGGTAAGCTGGCGGCAGGAGTCGTGGTGATTGGTTTTATACTGAGACCGATACATATATTTCCTCTACATTGTATCTAGATTTTAAGAAATAAATGGAGGTATATTATAAGGGGGGCCCCTGCTATAAGCTTAAAGGAGTCTTGTGGGGTTTACATGTTGGATAAGTCCTTGAGCTAACTTGTGAGGGTCCAATCTGGGACCCCACTGTAAAGGGCACTGTGCTCATGAGCGTTAAAATTATTGCTGACTTGGTATAACAGCAGCTCAGTCCCATTCAAGTGAATGGGGCTAAGCTGCAATACCAAGCACAGCCACTAGTATATGTACAGCACTGAGTTTGTAATCAAATTCTGCAGTCTCTTCAATCAGCTCATCTGTGAAGTTCTCAGGTGTCAGACATCAATGTGTATGTCCTGGAAAATCCCTTTAACAAGGAACTTACACCACCTCCATTGCATCTCATAGCTGCCGCTCCACTGATTCCAGTGCAGTTGGAATTTTTTCTCTAGCCCTCACCGTTCCTGAGCAGTCAGTGCTGTTAGTTTTGCTGCCTGATGCGTGACTAGACTCTCTAATATCAAGTGGGTGGTGTCAGACAAGGTCCAATCAGAGGCAGACAGTGTAAGACCCCGCCCCTTTTTCACCCACTTGCTATGAGAGAGTTTAGTTAGCACATCAAGTACCAAAATTATCATTGTCTATTACTCATGAATGGTGGGGGCTAGAGAAAAAATTCCAACTGTGCCAGAATCAGTAGAGTGGCACCTATTAAAGGATGAACAGAGGGGCTAGGGATGGTGAAAGGTCCTCTTTAAAGGGATATTCCAGGATCAGAAAAGTGATCGCCCAATCATATGACTCTTGGCTCCCCTGTCTACCAGTACTGTGGCAGATTGAAGACTAAGGTAAGAAGCAGTGTAGCTAATGTTCCGAGGTTAAGACACCTACTATGGGCATCAATGTCGCCCCCTTCAGGTCAGGACCATTTACCCTAGGGACCACTGCTCAGCCATATTCAATCAATATGTGATAGATCCTCATTCATTGTGGGTATTAATGGCACCCCCTCAAGGTTGAGGCCCACTGATCAGCCATATCCAGTCAACAGGCCTCAGTGGTGCCCCCTTCAGGTCAGGACGCACACGTCTCACCACCCCAAAGGCCCTATCCAAACAGATACATTGTTTCACCCGCTGACTTTTACCGCAGATTCACCGGTTAAACTTTATTTCAAGACAAACGCAATATATTCTAATCAGGGTCCAGATGAAAACAGGGATATGGCGGTGTAAAAAATGAATAGTTTATTCTGTAAATGAGATGTCTGGTGATAACCGCAGGTTCCTAAGGCAAATTCATGTTTGATTCGCCCTCATCTGCCGGATTTGTTATATCTGTCAGATTCACTTAATGCAAATGCGATTTTGATTTCCGAACTTCATTGTAATATATTATTGTCTGTGCCGGTTAACGGGGGACACGGCACGGCGCCGAACCGGTAATTGAAAGTGACTGATTAACTTGCTAGGACTTGGCACATACTCAGAGCGCAGTCTGAATCTTGAAGTTTCCTCTACTTCTGAAATACTCCGTAAAGCCACACTGACATATTGAGACCGCAATTTAGACTCCCTACTAGGGATACGACGTTTGCGATCCCTCTGTTATTCCTCCTGTAAATGAATGGATGAATAAAATAATAAAGGGATACAACCATTCCCTTATTAATAGGCTGTGACTCACTCGGCCTTCTCTGGACAGTAACATCTAGGTGTCAATTTATTCATACATTTCCAGGAGTAATTACAGAGGAACGGCAGTGACAATTTAACAATACATTTCCAGGTGGAATAACAGTAACGAAACACAGTCTATTTGGTAATAGATTTCCAGAAAGAATAACATTACTTTGTGCTATTCCTCTATTATTCCTCCTGGAAATTTATGAATACATCAACAAGTTGTCAGCGCTGATTAGATAGGGTTACACCATGTAGAGACTCAACTTGTTGGCAAGAGAACAATAATATCCAGGTATCAATTTAGTCATACATTGCCAAGAGGAATAACAGAGGAATGAGCAATGCAGAGTTTGGAGAAAAATGTTTGAAATTTGCATATTAAAAGTGCAGGGACACGTGACGGACAAAGGGAGAGTAACATCCAGTTGTCAATTTGTTCAGGCACTTCCAAGAGGAATAACAGAGGAACGACATAATGCTCAGAAAAGGAGATTTGAAGTTTGCATAAAAAGTGGAATATTAACCAAAACATATTTTCATGTTTTGTGTTATCCCTCTGTTATTCCTCCTGGAGATGTATGAATAATACCCTGGAACTAAAATTGAACAGGGTCACTTTATGTAGGTACTCATCCTATTGACATGGCCACAGTATCATCCAGGTGTCAATTTCTTCCTACATTTCCAGGAAGAATAACAGAGGATCAACACTATGCAGCGTTCTTAAAAAAAAAATGCTTGAAATTTGCATGGAAAGTGCAAATACTATCTAAAACTGACATCCTCTTGATATTCCTCCTGGAAATGTATGAATAATTTAACAACGAGGCACAAGCATTGAATAGGGTTACTCTGTGGAGGGACACACGCTATTGACAAGGGGACAGAAACATCCAGTTGTCAGTTTAGTCTTACATTTCCAGGAGGTGTAACAGAGGAATGACAACATGTTCTAAGAAAAATGGTTGACATTTTTATGACATCTTTATGTTTTTATAGGTAAAACTGACTGAAGAAAGTTTTCTTGTTGTGTACTGTTCCTCTACTGTTCTTCCTGGAAATCTATGGATTAGTTATCAACCTGGCATAACTATTGGAGGAGGTCATTCTTTGTCGGGACACTCCTTATTGACAAGGGAACGGTAACCTCCAGGTATCATACATTCCCAGGAGGAATAACAGAGGAATGTGTTCTCTTGTATGAGATCATTCTTTGTCGGGACACTCCTTATTGACAAGGGAATGGTAACCTCCAGGTATCATACATTGCCAGGAGGAATAACAGAGGAATGTGTTCTCTTGCATGAGATCATTCTTTGTCGGGACACTCCTTATTGACAAGGGAACGGTAACCTCCAGGTATCATACATTCACAGGAGGAATAACAGAGGAATGTGTTCTCTTGGATGAAGACATTCTTTGTCGGGACACTCCTTACTGACAAGGGAACGGTAACCTCCAGGTATCATACATTCCCAGGAGGAATAACAGAGGGATGTGTAAGTAGTAACAAAAACTGAGATATTTGTATTCCCCATTTAGTAAGAATTCTACATTATGAAGTTCCTCTGTTATTCCTCAGTCCAATTTGTCAAAATAGTCATACATTTCCAGGAGGAACAGCAGGGGAACATCACAATGTAGAATTATAAGGAATACAGATACTTACTAACTATATCTTTCACGGCTACAAATCTATTGCACCAACCGAGAGCAATGGAGTATTTGGTCAAGTAATATCTCCATCCATGCTGAAAAGAAGCCGAGTGTGAACATGTTTCTATCCCAGCTCAGTTCTCCTGCCCTGTCCCCTCTCACTTTTTGCTTTGGTATTTAGTAGATGTCGGCCCCTGTGTCTTTGCACTATGTGGTCCTGGAATAGTGCGGATTCCCTGGCGGTCACAGACGGAGGGGCCGGTCCTCTGCAGGCACTTGACTCGTTGACAGGGCCAGATTTAGTCCTGGATGACGTATTCTCCTGGGGCCGCCCCACCCCAGGGCACTTCAGGGCTTTAGTGCTGGAGTCGTCCTACATGTCATACTAACAGCATTTAGAATGATGATTCAGAGGCCTAGCTTCTAGTGATCAACCTCTACGTCCCCCTGTTATTCCTCTGGGAAATGTATTTCTAAATTGACAGCTTGCTCTTGCGAAAAGTGGACAGGAGGAATTGTAACGTGCAGATATGTCTGCCTAAGATAACTAAAGTATATTTGCATTCTGTTGTTCTTCTGTCATTACTCCTGGAAATACATTATTCATACATTTCCAGGAGGCATAATAGAGGGATAACACAAAGCAAGAAGAAATGCTTCAGTAGACATCAGTTTTTAGATAATATTTGCACTTCTCATCCACATTTCATACGTTTTTATCTTTGAACGCTGCATTGTGTCATTCCTCTGTTATTCCTCCTGGAAATGTATTAATAACTTGACAACTGGAGGTTACTGTTCCCTTGTCAAAAGGGTGTATCCCTACATAAAGCGGTGCTTTCAATGATTCAATGTTTGTGCACATTTGTTAAATGTCATATGTTTCCAGGAGGAATAGCAGAGGGATATCTCAAAGCATGATAAGATGCTCCAGATGAGATAAGATGTCAGTTTTAGCTAATAATTGTATTTGCACTTTCCATACCAATTTCAAATATTTATTCTTACTATACTGTGCATTGTAGCGTTGCTCTGTTATTACTCCTGGAAATGTTACTCTTCCTTTTTCAACAGGATCCATTGCCCTCCTATATACCCTTTCCCGGGGTGGCCACATTACAGCAGTCTGAATCTCATGCAAAGATCTGTCACCCCTTGGCTTTGCTGAAGTGTCTTGCTTTGTGCTATTCCTCTCTTATTCCTCCTGGAAATGAATAGATGAAAAAAATTAACAACCGGACATAATTCCCTCTATCAGCATGACTGACAATGGATCTGATTGGACAGGATCAGGGGATCAGTATCATCCAAGTGTCAGTTTTTGTTCATCTATTTCCAGGAGGAACAACAGAGTTTCCCTCTGTTGTTCCTCCTGGAAATAGAAAGAAAAGCAAGAAAAAATGTTCCAGGCCTTGTGAGTTTTAGCTCACTAGCCTATTATTAGGCTTAGTGGCCAGACAGTAAATTGCAGGTTAGAGTCCTTTTTTAAAAAATATAGTTAAAAAAAAAAAAAAATCTCAAAAAGTAATTTTTTGTGCCGCGTTCCCTTTAAACCGGAAATGTGAATTTTCCTTGTGCGCGACCAATATAAAGTAGATGATTTATTTTTATGCAGAACAGAAGAGGAGATAGAAGGGATTATCGTCTACCCTTTGCGTTTATAACGGAGGAAGAAGCGGCGGCGGCAGGTTTTTTTTTTTTTGTTTTTTTTTTTAAGGTTTTTTTAATACGGTTTCACATAAAAGATTGGATGACAAACATCTTGTTTAAGGCCGGTGCGAGAAGTTCAAGCGCTATTATGTGTACAATAAAGCAGAATGTAATAGCCGCTCGCTCAATGGGCTTAGCCTGTTTTGTGCCTCTGTAAAAATCCATGGGGGAGGGGATTACGGTCGGACCTCCGCGTTTTATGTCCGCTCATTTAAATGGCGGTAAAAGAGATTATCCGAAATAGAGGGCACAAGTTGCCTGTTGCTAATAGTCTGCGACATTGTGGCCATTGTTATGGGTGTTTTATCCAAAAATGTCACCACCAGACCTTGAGTCCTCCTCATATGTCAGCTTCTTAGTGATATCTGTTACTGGGAAAGCTGGGTAGCCAGTCGAAACATCTTTTAAGATTTCGGTGCCAGTATGCAGTGATACCTCCCCTTTAACACCATCATAGAAGAAGAGGATTCGGTGGCTATAGGGCCAGAATGTTATAGAGCAGATTGTTATCTTGTTGCATAGAATGTGGTGCAAATTGTTATCACGTTATATAGAATGTGGCGCAAATTGTTATCACGTTATATAGAATGGGGCACAGATTGTTATCTCGTTGCATAGAATGGGGCACAGATTTGGTCGCACAGAATGTTTCACAGATTGTTTTTTTGTGGCACGGATTGTTTTTTTTCTGACACATTATTTTGTTGCCTACAATATTTCCCAGAATTTTATCTGGTAAGGCATAATTTGTTTTCTAAAAACAACAACACCAAACACATCATGTCACAAAAAAACAATCCGAGCCAGAAAAACATCTCTACAAGAAAACGTCTCCCAATAAGAATTGGCCCAAGGGGACTTAGTTGCCCATTTGATGCCCTTTCTCCTGCACATGTCCATGACCTCGTCACCCCATAAGAATCAGCCCAAGAGCACTTAGTTGCCCATTTTAAGCTCTGTGCACGCCCTTGACCTCGTCGCCCCATAAAAATCGGCCCAAGGGCACTTAGTTGCCCATATTAAGCCCTGTGCATGCCCTTGACCTCGTTGCCCCATAAGAATCGGCCCAAGGGCACTTAGTTGCCCATTTTAAGCCCTGTGCACGCCCCTGACCTCGTCGCCCCATTTCAACTGGATATAACAAAAACTAAAGATGCCAAATTCCCATAGAGGGGGTAGGGGCTTGGTAATCCAGTACACCCTACGATTAACCCTTTGCCTGTGGCCCGGGTCGCTCCAAAAGTTCACCTTTCCAGCCCCTGTGTTCTATATTTGCGAAGACGTCATGTGTCACGCTCACGCCGCAGTCGTCATTCCTGTAACAGATGCTTAATGGATGGCCACGTGTAAAGGATCACTCTTTGCTAAGATCTATTACCCTGTGGGATTCACTGAGTCTGCACGTCGGTGGTATTTCCTGACTTCAATCTCCCGGCTTGCATTTTTTACCCAGTACAGCATATGACAGGCACTGTGTGTGCTAACCTCCATAGCGCGCTGCTGATTCATGCATCTGCGGAGCGCGCGCTGACATGATAAATGGTATACCTGGAGAGAGTAGATTTGCCGCTTCTGAGCCCACTTATGCCTTAAATTACGGAAAAATTCCAAGAAAAAAAATTCCACACGAGCTTTTTGACTCATAACCGTAATAACGTTTTCCATAACAAAATATCGATTTGCATATAGGCGGATTTATGCAAATTGAAAACCGGTCTTTTGAATTTTTTTTAAAAAATTTTTTCCATTGCAATTCATTCCAGAGAGAGATCTGTGCTTGCTGCTTCATACAATTTTAAAGGAGAGCCCCAGGCAAGGGTGAAGAGCCAAAATTTCAACCCGGTCTTATTAAATCTCATTAGTACGAGATATGGATTTTGGCTCCAAAGCTGCGGTGCAAGATTGTACGAGTCCCAGGGCAAAGAAGTCTTATAGATTACAAAATTGTACATAGAGGCTCATAAAATATACAGAGGTGTCTGGTATTGGTTAAATAAAGGACTAGATTGGTTAAATAAAATAGTGACCCCCAACCAAAGTTTGAAGGATATTGGATGTATGAGAATTTAATGAGAAAAGCGTCTTAAAGGGGAACTCTCACCAGAACCAACATATCAATCCAACCCTGCAGATAGATAGGTTAGGGTCACCTGAATCATAAGGTGTTTTCCCTTTGTGAATCGGAGCCTCCACTCCTGAGATATGACTGTTTTTGTCCACATGTAAATGAGCTCAAGGGCGCCGCCATTGCTCTAAAGAGGTAGTGACCTATTGACAAAAACAGTGATATCTCAGCAATGGAGGCTCCGATTCACAAGAGGCAAAGACTGTTTGATTCAGGTGACCCTAAGCTATCTATCTGCAGGGATAGCTTGATATTGATTCTGGTGACCAGGCTCCCTTTAAAGCTCCTGTACATGTATTATATGTAGTATAATGATGAAATAGCGAGTACAATTGCATCCACTTAGGCCTCACAGAGAAGTTTTTGAGTTGGGATCACTGAATCAGACACGTTACATTGTATGCATATTTTTGCTAGGTGGTACTGGAACCTGTCAACAATTTGTTGACAGACACTCTGCTTAGTCCAATAATGTAGTGCATTCTGGGAGTTCTAGGTTTAGTTACGTCCGTATTTGCCAACTCTCCTTCAGTTTCTTCTGCCAAGAATAGATGAGACCTCCCGGAAGATTTGGCAAATATCCCAGGGGCCTCCCAGGGAGTAGTGCTCTGTGGTCCTTCACTGTGTGTGATACCAGGATGCTTCATCATCACCAGATATCCAAATGCACACACCACATAAAGGGGTGTGGTCTGTTAAACAGGTGTGGTCTATAAAACGGGGGCAAATTTTTTTTATTTTTTTTTTGGCTTCTTAAATACTCCCACACTTCCCAGAAACCAAAAGTTGTCCCGGGCATAACGCAAGGGACTGTATAAAATTTACTAACTTGGAACTAAGTAACTAACTTGTCCATGGCCAGGGTACTTAGATACAGTGAGAGGGCACCTATCACTTTTGTTCCAAGTAGAGTAGGCCTATGACTCTCCATTTTTGGCCCAGCTAATCCAGGTATTGGAGAGAAGTGGGGGTAGGTGAGTATCACTTCTTTTTTTCTAGTTTATACCACCCACAGACTTACCCTTTATCCCAGCCAACCCCTTTAAAGCGGTTATCACCAGCAACTCTCTATAAGCCTAAGGGTGTATGGATGTCTTGGGACAAATTTCGCTCTCACAATAAAAGCCCATCTGTGTATTACTTGGTCAACCGTTCTTTGGAGTGGCCAGCATGTAATACCACATTTCACCTGTAGTGGCCACTGCAGTGAAACCTCTGGCAAGCAACGATCGCTAGGATTGATCACCAGGCCTGCTTTATTTGAGGATAGAAAACAACAACTTCATATCCAAAAATTTTCGAAAGTCCGAATAGAGGCAAAAAAGTTTGTGAACCATCAGTCTATCAGCCAGGGGTGTGAGCAATGACTTGGCCATAGCTGGGATTGATCTTCAATAGATTTCCTTAATTTTGGAGACACATTCGACCACTGATAACATCTGAGCTGGCGTCACGTAGCGCCCCTGTGTGCAGAATTTTCGGCATGCTGTCAGTATTTGTATCGGTTTTAATAAGGTCACCTTGGTGTGTACTGCGTCCGACAGTAGACAAGAAGCTCCCAACAGATTGCGGTATTATTTATAGCATTGTAGGAGCTTTTTTGTCTTCCTTATATACAACGTGTCGCCGCCGTCGTCTTCCGAGAGGAATGCAGTGTATAGCGAAGCCGTTTAGAGAGATTATATTGTGTGACTCCGGCCTTGCAGGATATGAAACAGCGTTCAGGAGTCATTAATGCCTTGACCCCGCGGTGTCACGCGCTTCCATGCTTTCTATTCTTAGATTTCTTTTGTCATCTGAAGTTGAAATACGGCAAACACAATGGCATTCGGTGTTTAGTTTTTCCCCATCCGTCAAAACTGGACCTGTTTCTGGTCATTCGGTAAATGGTCCCAATATCGATTCTCATTGTAGAGGGAGACGACAAAAATAGACCTCATGGGTATTAGCATAAACAGGGCAAATGTCAGGGCCCTGTGGGCTTGTTGGGCCAATGGTGATTGGTTAAACACCTTCTACGTGCCAAGCAAGGGTTAGACGGGGAACCTACATACATCTGGAGTAGACCCTACATAGCAAGAACTGGGGTCAAGTTTGGCCCTTGGCATGGAACATAGCTATAGGAAGCTCAGAGGTGGAGGCTGTACCTAGGCCCCGCTCAGGGCCATTTTAATACAATGGTGGGCCCTGTGAAAAAGTTTCATAAATGGGTCCTCCCCACCATCAATACCTGACTCATGGGAATTATAATGCCCCGTCAGTGGTATAGTGCCCATTAGTAGCCCTCACACTGTATAATGCCTCCCTAGTGGTCCCATACAATAAAATACCCGTCAATGGCCCCTCACACTATTAAATTCACCTGCAGAGGTGTCCCCCAGTGGCCACTCAGACATTACATCCCCCTACGCTTTGCCCCCACAGTATAATGTTAATACCGGGCCCTGGAGCCTCAGGGGAACCCAAAAGTGTCTCTATTACATAAAGCAAAATTATTATAGATAACACATGGGAAGAGGTGAACAAAGACAATAAAAATATAAATCATTTGGTGTGACATTTGCCCTTTGGAGGAGGAGTCCTGGAAGTGATGATCCGGCCCCTGCAGAGCCCTGATCTCAATGTTATCCACTCTGGGATGACATGAAGAGAGAGAAGGATTGGAGCAAGCCTACATCCTCAGAAGATCTGTGCTTAGTTCTCCCAGATGGCGGCGGGAAAGGCAAAGGTCACACCAAATATTGATGGGACTTACATTTGTGTTTCTTCATTTTGGTAATTCCATAAATGAACCATTAACCCTTCTATTCCTGAAAGCACTCTTACGTCTTACCACCCAGGAATCCAACAATTTTGATGGAAACCAAAGTTCCTTCTAGATCTTCTATGATTGACGTAAATGTCACCCACTGCGGGGCTTGATATGTTCACTGGCATGTAGGATCAGACTCTTCTAGGTTTTCTCAGAAAGTGTCTAGGAATATTCACGGAGTATGTAAGGTAACAAGTCTGCCTGGGTAGAGGAATCCTTGGAATTTGGGCAGCCTTATCTTGGTGACTAGATGACAATTGGTGACCTCGAGGCAGAGCCACCTTTCCGCACCCTCTGTTCTTCCTCTTGCAGCCTCGCTCATTTGTCACCCTCTGTGACTAACAACTAGAACTATCTGTAAATTACATCATTGGTATTCATAGAGCAGAATTGAGAAGGTTCTTTGTGCATTTCCAGCCATTGCATTCAGGCAAATGTGAAGGAACGGAGTGATCATTACTAGAAATGGAAAGAAGGAGAAGCTTCTGATTTAGTCATTTTTCATCCTGTCCTATTGTTTTTTCATGTCTTAATACGTTATATAATATCCAGTCCCAATATCAGAACGAGAATTAATGAAGATAACAACCTGTATATACCAGCAAAAACATCAACAAAATACACGTACGCCATAGTAACCATATAGACAGCGGTGTCCTACTGGTAGACCCTCTACGATGGTGATAATGAGGGTCCTTGTCCAAATTGAAGCAACATCAATCAAATGGTCCTTCCCTTAAGCAAGGACTTGTATAGACTCCCAAAAATAGTGCCATATAGTACTGACAAAGCAAGGTCTTAAAGGGAGTGTGTCAACAGAACCAGCATATCATCCAAGTCCTGCAGATAGATAGGTTAGTGTCACCAGAACCAGCATATCACCCCATCCATGCAGATAGATAGGTTACTGTCCCAGAACCAGCATATCACCCCAGCCCTGCAGATAGATAGGTTACTGTCACCAGAACCAGTATATCACCCCAGCCCTGCAGATAGATAGGTTACTGTCACCAGAACTAGTATATCACCCCAGCCCTGCAGATAGATAGGTTACTGTCACCAGAACCAGCATATCACCCCAGCCCTGCAGATAGATAGGTTAGTGTCACCAGAACCAGCATATCACCCCAGCCCTGCAGATAGATAGGTTACTGTCACCAGAACCAGCATATCACCCCAGCCCTGCAGATAGATAGGTTACTGTCACCAGAACCAGCATATCACCCCAGCCCTGCAGATAGATAGGTTAGTGTCACCAGAACCAGCATATCACCCCAGCCCTGCAGATAGATAGGTTACTGTCACCAGAACCAGCATATCACCCCAGCCCTGCAGATAGATAGGTTAGTGTCACCAGAACCAGCATATCACCCCAGCCCTGCAGATAGATAGGTTACTGTCACCAGAACCAGCATATCACCCCAGCCCTGCAGATAGATAGGTTACTGTCACCAGAACCAGCATATCACCCCAGCCCTGCAGATAGATAGGTTAGTGTCACCAGAACCAGCATATCACCCCAGTCCTGCATATAGATAGGTTAGTGTCACCAGAACCAGCATATCACCCCAGCCATGCAGATAGATAGGTTACTGTCCCAGAACCAGTATATCACTCCAGTCCTGCATATAGATAGGTTAGTGTCACCAGAACCAGCATATCACCCCAACCCTGCAGATAGATAGGTTAGTGTCACCAGACCCAGCATATCACCCCAGCCCTGCAGATAGATAGGTTAGTGTCACCAGACCCAGCATATCACCCCAGCCCTGCAGATAGATAGGTTAGTGTCACCAGACCCAGCATATCACCCCAGTCCTGCAAATAGATAGGTTACTGTCACCAGAACCAGCATATCACCCCAGCCCTGCAGATAGATAGGTTAGTGTCACCAGACCCACCATATCACCCCAGCCCTGCAGATAGATAGGTTACTGTCCCAGAACCAGCATATCACCCCAGTCCTGCATATAGATAGGTTAGTGTCACCAGAACCAGCAGATCACCCCAGTCCCTGTAAAGTCTGATCAGTAGGGGGTCTGACTCCTCCAGCTCCCACCTCTGGATCATGAGCCTAGTGATGTCTGGAGAACTGCCATGGCAATGATGTCAATGTAGGAGATTCTCTGCATCTGCTTTGGGTATCTATTGACTTGCAATCTGTGGTCATAAACTGGGATACCGGCTATCGACAGCCTCGAGTCTGCTGACATATGGGTAAAGAGCCCAGGGGATCCAAATCCCCCTGGCTTCCTGCCCTACTCTATGTTCAGATCTCTAATACTACAGTCCCACAATATATTCGGCAATTATTAAGTAACTGTTTATACAGTATCCAAGTATTCTATGGAAAGTACCTCCGAGCAGTTGGTTCGCTCTAAATAAATGGTGCGAAATAAGTCGGAGTTGTAGCTCAGATACAGGAACCTATTTTCATGTTGGGTGACTTTGCTGCCAACTCGGACAGTTGTCTACCAGTCTTGAATCAATTCTTCCATCTTTACTAGTCCAAGGTCCTCCCAGCTCGGCAACTACAATTTTAATTTGGATCACCACAACCAGTGTGCTGGTTTCCAATGGGTCCACCAAGTAGAACTTGAGGGAGCGATCCACTGGGGGTTATGATCTTGTGATTCGTTTTTTGTCCATATAGAAGCCATGGCTCTTCTATAGAGACTTTTTCCAGCTAAGGATCCATACACTGTATGTAAAGTATTGTGAAAAAGTTTTAGGCAGGTGTGGAAAAAATAGCGCAACGTAAGAATGCTTTCAGAAATCAAGCGTATTGTTTTTCAATTAACAAAATGAAGTGAATGAAGAAAAGAGAAATGTAATCCCATCAATATTTGGTGTGACCTTTACCCTTTACCTTCCATCATTTCTTCTCGGTTCTTGCAGAGTGTTTGGCAGGAATCAGTAGGGAGATTGTTGACGCCACCATCTTTTAGACCTAAGCCCAGATCTTCTGAGGATGTAGGCTTGCTCCAATCCTACTGTCTCCTCATGTAATCCCAGACAGACTGGATGGTGTTGAGATCAGGGCTCTGTGGGGGCCGGATCATCACTTCCAGGACTCCTCCTCCAAAAGGTAGCCACACCAACCCTATAGCATGACCATCTGATTTTTGTTTTTATTTCAACCTATGGGCCTCACCATTGACCATCCAATAGGTAGCATGAACTTCAGGGTCCGAGGTTGATGGAACAGATTTAGGAACCCGATCTTGGCACCGTCCCATCTATGCTTTAGCAGACTAAAGCAACCAAACTAAGCAACCCCATAGCCTGTCCTGTTTTTAGTTTTTAGTCCAAGCTATGGGCTTTACGACTGTCCATCCAACAGTTATCATCCAGGTTACAAGGCTGGTGAGGCATATTTATAAACCGTCGCTTGGCAAAGTGAGAACTTGCTCCGCCCATGCTTAATGTAAGCAATTCACCAACTCCAACTCTTTGGATCCTTTAATAGGTTCCTCTCCAATGATTTTGGCATAGCTTTCCTGCACCAATCAAAGGATGGAGTTGGTGGAGGTGGTGGAGGGTCCTCTTTGATCTCACCAACCCCATAGCATGTCCCCCTGTTTTTACTGCAATTTTTCTACATTGTCTCCCTACAAAATATTTTTTAGAAAACCCCTATGGCACAGTTCAGTCCTGGCGCTCTCCTAATCCGGGCTTATCCCGTAAAATAGCGAGGTGATTCGATAAGGACATAGTCGTTTAATTCTCTACGCCAAGCCGCATCGGTTTTCTTTCATACAAGTAAGGAAAGATGTTACAAACCCTGAAATGCGATTGTAAAATCCCCGCTTTTATTTATGGAATCTGTGCACAATTTCTCATGCCAAAGTCTAAGTGTTAGAATCAAATACTGTTTTATGGATACTCGCTAATCCCCATTGCCTGCAACCAGCTCATAGACGCAATATATTTCCAGAGCTCAAACGGCTTTAGCTGTCCCACTGTACTGAGTCATACATCGTGTACGGTGAGCGAGGGATGGCAGGCCGCAGCTGTCTAAGGCCACTGGAACTCTATTCTGGGTTCTGTTGCTGTGGGAGGCGAAAATGGGGAAAAATCTATATATCACAATAGCAGCTTTTTACTTTTACTCAAAAGTTTGCAGCTGTGATATAGATCTGATTATATATAGCAAGTCCCAAGTAATGTCAGCGATGGGAATTGCTCAAAAATATAAAGTGATTTATTAGAATAATATAAAATTCTAAAAAATATAAAATGATGTATTAAAATAATATAAAATACTAAAAAATAAAATATAAAATGATGTATTAAAAAGTATCTAAAAATATAAAATGATGTATCAAAAAATATATAAAAATATAAAATGATTTATTCAAATAATATAAAATACTAAAAAATAAAATATAAAATGATGTATTAAAAATATATAAAAATATAAAATGATGTATTAAAATAATCTAAAATACTAAAAAATAAAATATAAAATGATGTATTAAAAATATATATATAAATATAAAGTGATTTACTAAAATAATATAAAATACGAAAAAATATAAAATGATGTATTAAAAAAATATAAAAATATAAAATGATGCATTAACATAATATACAAAAAATCTAAAATGATGTATTTAAAAATATATAAAAATATAAAATGATTTATTAAATAGTATAATCAAAAATTGATTTATATAAAAAATAAAATATAAAAAAACTTATTAAAAATATAAAATATAAAAATCTAGAATGATGTAATAAAATAATATAAAATACCAAAATAAATACAATGATTTATTTAAAAATATTTAAGGATTTATAAAAAAAAATATATAAAATATAAAATGTTGATTAAAAATATATAAAATGATTGATTAAAAAGCATAGAATAAAAATAAAGATTATATATATATATATATATATATATATATATATATATATATATATATAATGAAATAATTTATTAAACAAATATAAAAATCTAACAGGATTTATAAAAAAAAAGTATAACAATATCCAATTATTAAAAAATATAAATGATAAAAGAAGAAAGTTAAAAAAAAATGTAACATATAAAAGTAGAAAACTATTTATTAAAAAATATAAAATGAATTAGAAATAGAAAATATTTTATCAAAATATTAAATACAAAATACAAAAAAATATAAATTGATTTAGTAAAGAAATCTAGCAATTGATATGTTAATTATTTATGGCGGCCATTTTTGTCATTCGGTTGGTATGTACAACTGCATCAGAGACAGGTAAATGTGATGCGACTTTGGAGAGTTGTTCACGCATATGACTGGTTTTGAGCGCACTTGGGTAGCATTAGAATCAATGCTATCCTGCAGGCTCATGTACACATCAAGTTGGAGTAAACTTTTAGAGTAAATTGGAGTCAACTTTTAGACAGTCTGTGCAAAAGTCTCCATTCAGTGGTGGCCTTCTCTCCTCGGGATAGGCCATAAATGCTTGATCGGTAGGGGCCAACAACCGGCTGTACAGAGGAGCCATAGTGACCAGGCACCTTCACTGCAGCTCAGCTCCCACTCCCAATGCATTACACACTTTAATGCCTCCATAAAGTATATTGTCCCTCAACACTGCCTCACACAATATAATGGCCCCATCACTGGTTTCCATACAGTATGGGGTGGACCAGTGAAGTGGCCACTGTGTAGGGGGACCAGTGAAGGGGCCACTGTGTAGGCGGACCAGTGAAGGGGCCAGTATTAGCTCATTACCTGTATCGTCCCAAGCCTTGTTCCTTCCTGCTCCAGGCACAAATGACAGGAAGAAGCAGGAGGTCGCTGGGGAGCAGGAAGGTAAGTACCAATACTTACTCCTTGTCCTCCAGGTTGTATGCAACCACTAGGGGAACCTTGCTGTTGTTTTCCAGGTTGTATGTAACCACTAGGGGCACTCTGCTTCTGTTTGTACTCTAGTAGACTGCTCCTTGGAATTCTTGTATCTCTGTAAATCTGCTCATCTACAACCCATAGATGATATCCCTATTGTATAACTGCTATTATAGTTTAGTACATAAAAGTGCAAAACCAGCCCATAAGTAGTAGGAATCTGCTCACTAGTATCTCAGGAAACTTGTAGGCCACTTTTTAAATTTTCGATGAACCATTTTCTGGATGACTCTCCAGGTTTCTAAACTATGGTGTAGACCGGAGACCGGAAGGTCAAACTGCTGCAGCCCATATGACCACTCCAGGGCCTAGATAGTGGCCAAGCAAAAAGAAAATATAGCTTCCAAAAGACTAAAGCCAAAAAAGTTAGGTGCCAGCTCCAAATCATAATGATTAGAGATGAGCAAGTAGTACTCGATCGAGTAGGTATTCGATCGAATACTACGGTATTCTAAATACTCGTACTCGATCAAGTACCACTCGCTATTCGAATGTAAAAGTTCTATGCAGAACCAGCATTGATTGGCCGAATGCTATACAGTCGGCCAATCAACGCTGGTTCTTCTCCTACCTTTAGAAGTCTTCTCTGTGCAGCTTCCCCGCTGCGTCTTCCGGCTCTTCATTCACTCTGCCAGGCATCGGGCCGCTTGTAGTGCGGGCATGTGCAGTCGGCTCTGCCCAGGACCGATGCCTGGCAGAGTGAATTCAGAGCCGGAAAATGCCGCGGGGACGCTGCACAGAGAAGACTGCTCGGAGGATCCAGCCCGACCCTCACTCGTGGACTTGGTAATTATAATTTGATCGAACGTTGCCTACCCCTGAAACAAGCATTTCCCCCCCATAGACTATAATAGGGTTAGATATTCGATTCGAGTAGTCGAATATTGAGGGGCTACTCGAAACGAATATCGAACCTCAAACATTTTACTGTTCGCTCATCTCTAATAATGATCCCTTGACTGGTGGAATTCGTCCAGTCGTAATGTAGAGCTCCGAGAGGTGACATGTCTAAATAACGTCGTCAATAGACCCGTAACAGCGACAACCTGGATAAATAGGGCAGCCACTTTGAAATTGTCTGCAAACCACAAAGTCATCGAAAATTTTTTTCTTTCCCACCAGCTTTATTCATCCTCACCAGGAACAGAAACATTAGTAGGTTTTCATAAAGGCATACGTTTGGCTCTAAATCACAGACTTTGCCTCGACTTAACGTTGTTATGTATTCAGATTTTGAACCCATATGCCTCCACGAGAAAACTGCTGAGCTTAATTTTTTTTCCTTAAGTTATTAAAAAGGAATTTGTTGCCTGGCATTTCATTTCAGAAGGTGAAAATTCTTCTTCACAGCTGTTTTGCTTAAGTGACAAAGTGGTCGTATCTTGTCCACCGCCAGCAGAAAAGCAGTTTATCTTCTGACTCCACACCGTGATGTCTCTCTCTTTTTTTATAAGTAGAATGATTAAATCGTGGTAGAGTAATAAACCGATGCAGAATACAGCCAGGGAATAAATATCCGAGCCCAAGACTCCTACAAGGAACAAATCACCGGAAAGATCTTTCCGACATCTCACTGCTATATTCACGGGGAGTGGAAACCAGACGACGGTATCATTAAGGAGCGTTTCTCCCTAAAATCTCCAGTAAATATAAATTCTTAAGACGTCTTCTTCTGACAAGTTCTGTTTATCTGATTTTTAGTTCAGTCTGTTTTTTGGAGACGCGGGAAGTCAACCTTAATGTTTAGCATTAAGGCCTCAAAGCGGTTGTCATACAACTTCATGATGGTGAGGAACGTTGCTCTTCGTGCCGTAGGTTGGACTCTAGGAAACAAGCACGTTATGGCTGCCGTATTGGATCAGTAAAAAGTAACTTAATGATGTAAAATTTACAAAAAGTTGATGGATGACCGACTCAAGGTGGCCATACTTTAGGTCAAGAGCTTTTCAGCCAAGGTTATGTGTGTTATAGTTGGGGAGCATGGAGTAAGTTTGTCTTGTCATCTTCAAAAAGAAAGGGTCAAGCATGTTAAGTAGAGATGAGCGAACAGTAAAATGTTCGAGGTTCGATATTCATTTCGAGTAGCCCCTCAATATTCGACTACTCGAATCGAATATCGAATCCTATTATAGTCTATGGGGGAAAATGCTCGTTTCAGGAGTAGGCAACGTTCGATCAAATTATACTTACCAAGTCCACGAGTGACGATCGGGCTGGATCCTCCGAGCAGTCTTCTCCTTGCAGGGTCCCCGTGGTGTCTTCCGGCTCTGAATTCACTCTGCCAGGCATCGGGCCTGGGCAGAGCCGACTGCGCATGCCCGCACTACAAGCCCAATGCCTGGCAGAGTGAATGAAGAGCCAGAAGACGCCGCGGGGAAGCTGCACGGAGAAGACTTCTAAAGGTAGGAGAAGAACCAGCGTTGATTGGCCGACTGTATAGCATTCGGCCAATCAATGCTGGTTCTGCATCAAACTTTTACATTTGAAGAGCGAGTGGTACTCGACGAGTATTTTGAATACCGTAGTATTCGATCGAGTACCTACTCGCTCATCTCTAATGTTAAGCTGTAACATGCACAACAACCCCCCCAACACATACAGATATGGCAAATAATTTTGAGGCCACATGGTATGCGGCCTCTGGAAATGCAGGACCTGGACTACCGAGACAATGACTAGGAGAATCGGCTTGTTCTATGTTCCTCGTTCATATGTTTCTTAATATTCTGTATAATTTATTGTCATGTTTGTTTCGAGGGAGTTGAATACAGAGACAGTCTTTTAGCACCATGGTCATATTTAACTTTGGGTATTCGTACTGTATTTTATTTTTGTTTTGCTTTGCTCATTTTCCATTAGGGAAGGGCATGTCCTAATTTTAGTTTGTTGCCCTACCCTGTGTAGAATGAGGTGTGTTCATGCTTCGCTGCTGAGTAGTAGGAACAATAAAGTCCTAAATGTGTCTAAAGACATTGGTAGACTATAAACACTATCCACAGCTCAGCAAATGTTTGGTATCTATGAAGATAAGCTTAAAGGGCAACTCCATAAAAAGAGATGCTTATAGTCCAGTACAAAAGAATATAGGCACCTAATAAATTACCTAACCCTATCTATCTGCAGGGCTGGGGTGATATGCTGGATCTGGTGACAGTAACCTATCTATCTGCAGGGCTGGGGTGATATGCTGGCTCTGGTGACAGTAACCTATCTATCTGCAGGGCTGGGGTGATATGCTGGTTCTGGTGACAGTAACCTATCTATCTGCAGGACTGGAGTGATATGCTGGTTCTGGTGACACTAACCTATCTATCTGCAGGGCTGGGGTGATATGCTGGTTCTGGTGACACTAACCTATCTATCTGCAGGGCTGGGGTGATATGCTGGTTCTGGTGACACTAACCTATCTATCTGCAGGGCTGGGGTGATATGCTGGTTCTGGTGACAGTAACCTATCTATCTGCAGGGCTGGGGTGATATGATGGCTCTGGTGACAGTAACCTATCTATCTGCAGGGCTGGGGTGATATGCTGGATCTGGTGACAGTAACCTATCTATCTGCAGGGCTGGGGTGATATGCTGGTTCTGGTGACACTAACCTATCTATCTGCAGGACTGGGGTGATATGCTGGATCTGGTGACAGTAACCTATCTATCTGTAGGGCTGGGGTGATATGCTGGTTCTGGTGACAGTAACCTATCTATCTGCAGGGCTGGGGTGATATGCTGGTTCTGGTGACAGTAACCTATCTATCTGCAGGGATGGGGTGATATGCTGGTTCTGTTAACAGTAACCTATCTATCTGCAGGGCTGGGGTGATATGCTGGGTCTGATGACACTAACCTATTTATCTGCAGGACTGGGGTGATATGCTGGTTCTAGTGACACTAACCTATCTATCTGCAGGGCTGGGGTGATATGCTGGTTCTGGTGACAGTAACCTATCTATCTGCAGGGCTGGGGTGATATGCTGGTTCTGGTGACAGTAACCTATCTATCTGCAGGGCTGGGGTGATATGCTGGTTCTGGTGACAGTAACCTATCTATCTGCAGGGCTGGGGTGATATGCTGGTTCTGGTGACAGTAACCTATCTATCTGCAGGGCTGGGGTGATATGCTGGTTCTGGTGACACTAACCTATCTATCTGCAGGGCTGGGGTGATATGCTGGTTCTGGTGACAGTAACCTATCTATCTGCAGGGCTGGGGTGATATGCTGGTTCTGGTGACAGTAACCTATCTATCTGCAGGGCTGGGGTGATATGCTGGGTCTGGTGACACTAACCTATCTATCTGCAGGGCTGGGGTGATATGCTGGGTCTGGTGACACTAACCTATCTATCTGCAGGGCTGGGGTGATATTCTGGTTCTGGTGACAGTAACCTATCTATCTGCAGGACTGGGGTGATATGCTGGGTCTGGTGACACTAACCTATCTATCTGCAGGGCTGGGGTGATATGCTGGGTCTGGTGACACTAACCTATCTATCTGCAGGGCTGGGGTGATATGCTGGTTCTGGTGACACTAACCTATCTATCTGCAGGGCTGGGGTGATATGCTGGGTCTGGTGACAGTAACCTATCTATCTGCAGGGCTGGGGTGATATGCTGGTTCTGGTGACAGTAACCTATCTATCTGCAGGGCTGGGGTGATATGCTGGTTCTGGTGACACTAACCTATCTATCTGCAGGGCCAGGTTAGTATGCTGGGTCCCTTTATTTCAGATTTCCCTAGTAGGATATTTCCAAATGTAAAGTTTAGTAAATCCATAGCCTAAGATAACTAAATTTCTATTTACACACACTCAATGGTCTGGAAAATACAATTGGTGTATTATGTTTAATGTAATTTTTTATGATCTTTGTTCCCTGTATCTGCATTGAGGAAGGGAATATGCTAATTCCATTGTTAAGGCAGTGTTACATATTACAGGTGAGGGAGCTCGCTGCGGCGCCGGATCTAGTATAACACAGATTGCTTCTAATGGGCTGTGAAACTAAACAGTTCCTGAAATCTCCTGGTGCAAATGACAGCTAAAAACTGTGCCATCTCCGCTCCCTTGTTTGCAATAGGATTAAGCATTTTACTCACATAATAAAAGAAGTGCCATCAAATTAGCCGTATCTGTAAAGCAAAAGCTTTTCCTTGTTGCTCTTCGACCACCAGCTCTTGATACTTTCGGGATGGATTTTCTTGGGGTGGACAATAGAGATAGAGTAGTTTATGGTCTAGAAAAGTAGTCTGGGGGTGAAGAAGCATGATGCGGATCATTGAGACACTGCTGGATGGCTTCAAGGAGGTATCGGTGGGCCCAGAGTTTAACTATACCCTTGAGACTATAATGTCTATGAATGCAATAACTCCATTTAGAGGTGACTTCAAGGCCTTTGACGTACTAGTAGGGTTTACTTCTTATGGATTGATTCACAGGTAACATATTATGGTCAACCAGAGTACCAGATATCCTAAATGGGTCCCAATGAACATAAGACAACTCAATTTGGAGTTGACTTTAGACCTATTGACTTACCAGTAGGGTCTATTTATTGGGAATTGATTGTCAAGTTGTGGGTCAAGGGTGGTTATAGTATAGGAGATCCCAAACGGGTCACAAAGTCCAGAAGACATTTGAGGTGACCCTTGAGCCAGTGAGTTACCAATAGGGTTAACTTTTTATGAATTGATTCACAAGTAACATATTAGAGTTGAACTAACCCATAAGAGTAATGGACATCCCAAATATGTTCCAAAGGATTGGCCCACAAGAGTACCAGAGATCCCAAGTGGGTCTCAAAGGACTGTAAACAACTCCATTTGGAAGTGACTTTAGAGCCAGTCCATCACCAACAGGGGCGACTTTTGCGGGTTATATTAGGGTCAAATTGGCCCAAAAGAGTACCAGAGATCCCAAGTGGGTCTCAAAGGACTGAAGACAACTCCATTTGGGGGTGACTTTAGAGCTAGTCCATCACCAACAGGGGCGACTTTTGCGGGTTATATTAGGGTCAAATTGGCCCAAAAGAGTACCAGAGATCCCAAGTGGGTCTCAAAGGACTGAAGACAACTCCATTTGGAGGTGACTTTAGAGCTAGTCCATCACCAACAGGGGCGACTTTTGCGGGTTATATTAGGGTCAAATTGGCCCAAAAGAGTACCAGAGATTCCAAGTGGTTCTCAAAGGACTGAAGACAACTCCATTTGGAGGTGACTTTAGAGCTAGTCCATCACCAACAGGGGCGTCTTTTATGGATTATATTAAGGTCAAATTGATCCACAAGAGTACCAGAGATCCCAAGAGGGTCTCAAAGGACTGAAGACTAGAGATGAGCGAACAGTGTTCTATCGAACACATGTTCGATCGGATATCAGGGTGTTCGCTATGTTCGAATCGAATCGAACACCGCGTGGTAAAGTGCGCCAAAATTCGATTCCCCTCCCACCTTCCCTGGCGCCTTTTTTGCACCAATAACAGCGCAGGGGAGGTGGGACAGGAACTACGACACCGGGGGCATTGAAAAAAATTGGAAAAAGTCATTGGCTGCCGAAATCAGGTGACCTCCATTTTAGACGAATAGTGGATTTCAAATCCGGGTCATATGAGAATGTGAACTTTGTGACTATGAGACAGGGATAGCTGTACAGGCAGGGATAGCTAGGGATAACCTTTATTTAGGGGGGAATGTTATTAAAAATAACTTTTTGGGGCTCTATCGGGTGTGTAATTGTGATTTTTGTGAGATAAACTTTTTCCCATAGGGATGCATTGGCCAGCGCTGATTGGCCGAATTCCGTACTCTGGCCAATCAGTGCTGGCCAATGCATTCTATTAGCTTGATGAAGCAGAGTGTGCACAAGGGTTCAAGCGCACCCTCGGCTCTGATGTAGCAGAGCCGAGGCTGCACAAGGGTTCAAGCGCACCCTCGGCTCTGATGTAGGAGAGCCGAGGGTGCACTTGAACCCTTGTGCACCCTCAGCTCTGCTACATCAGAGCCGAGGGTGCGCTTGAACCCTTGTGCACACTCTGCTTCATCAAGCTAATAGAATGCATTGGCCAGCGCTGATTGGCCAATGTATTCTATTAGCCTGATGAAGTAGAGCTGAATGTGTGTGCTAAGCACACACATTCAGCTCTACTTCATCGGGCTAATAGAATGCATTGGCCAGCGATGATTGGCCAGAGTACGGAACTCGACCAATCAGCGCTGGCTCTGCTGGAGGAGGCGGAGTCTAAGATCGCTCCACACCAGTCTCCATTCAGGTCCGACCTTAGACTCCGCCTCCTCCGGCAGAGCCAGCGCTGATTGGCCGAAGGCTGGCCAATGCATTCCTATGCGAATGCAGAGACTTAGCAGTGCTGAGTCAGTTTTGCTCAACTACACATCTGATGCACACTCGGCACTGCTACATCAGATGTAGCAATCTGATGTAGCAGAGCCGAGGGTGCACTAGAACCCCTGTGCAAACTCAGTTCACGCTAATAGAATGCATTGGCCAGCGCTGATTGGCCAATGCATTCTATTAGCCCGATGAAGTAGAGCTGAATGTGTGTGCTAAGCACACTCATTCAGCACTGCTTCATCACGCCAATACAATGCATTAGCCAGTGCTGATTGGCCAGAGTACGGAATTCGGCCAATCAGCGCTGGCCAATGCATTCTATTAGCCCGATGAAGTAGAGCTGAATGTGTGTGCTAAGCACACACATTCAGCACTGCTTCATCACGCCAATACAATGCATTAGCCAGTGCTGATTGGCCGAATTCCGTACTCTGGCCAATCAGCGCTGGCTCTGCTGGAGGAGGCGGAGTCTAAGGTCGGACCTGAATGGAGACTGGTGTGGAGCGATCTTAGACTCCGCCTCCTCCAGCAGAGCCAGCGCTGATTGGCCGAATTCCGTACTCTGGCCAATCAGCGCTGGCCAATGCATTCTATTAGCCCGATGAAGTAGAGCTGAATGTGTGTGCTAAGCACACACATTCAGCACTGCTTCATCACGCCAATACAATGCATTAGCCAGTGCTGATTGGCCAGAGTACGGAATTCGGCCAATCAGCGCTGGCTCTGCTAGAGGAGGCGGAGTCTAAGGTCGGACCTGAATGGAGACTGGTGTGGAGCGATCTTAGACTCCGCCTCCTCCAGCAGAGCCAGCGCTGATTGGCCGAATTCCGTACTCTGGCCAATCAGCACTGGCTAATGCATTGTATTGGCGTGATGAAGCAGTGCTGAATGTGTGTGCTTAGCACACACATTCAGCTCTACTTCATCGGGCTAATAGAATGCATTGGCCAGCGCTGATTGGCCAGAGTACGGAATTCGGCCAATCAGCGCTGGCTCTGCTGGAGGAGGCGGAGTCTAAGATCGCTCCACACCAGTCTCCATTCAGGTCCGACCTTAGACTCCGCCTCCTCCAGCAGAGCCAGCGCTGATTGGCCAGAGTACGGAATTCGGCCAATCAGCACTGGCTAATGCATTGTATTGGCGTGATGAAGCAGTGCTGAATGTGTGTGCTTAGCACACACATTCAGCTCTACTTCATCGGGCTAATAGAATGCATTGGCCAGCGCTGATTGGCCGAATTCCGTACTCTGGCCAATCAGCACTGGCTAATGCATTGTATTGGCGTGATGAAGCAGTGCTGAATGAGTGTGCTTAGCACACACATTCAGCTCTACTTCATCGGGCTAATAGAATGCATTGGCCAATCAGCGCTGGCCAATGCATTCTATTAGCGTGAACTGAGTTTGCACAGGGGTTCTAGTGCACCCTCGGCTCTGCTACATCAGATTGCTACATCTGATGTAGCAGTGCCGAGTGTGCATCAGATGTGTAGTTGAGCAAAACTGACTCAGCACTGCTAAGTCTCTGCATTCGCATAGGAATGCATTGGCCAGCCTTCGGCCAATCAGCGCTGGCTCTGCCGGAGGAGGCGGAGTCTAAGGTCGGACCTGAATGGAGACTGGTGTGGAGCGATCTTAGACTCCGCCTCCTCCAGCAGAGCCAGCGCTGATTGGTCGAGTTCCGTACTCTGGCCAATCAGCACTGGCCAATGCATTTCTATGGGGAAAAGTTAGCTTGCGAAAATCGCAAACTGACAGGGATTTCCATGAAATAAAGTGACTTTTATGCCCCCAGACATGCTTCCCCTGCTGTCCCAGTGTCATTCCAGGGTGTTGGTATCATTTCCTGGGGTGTCATAGTGGACTTGGTGACCCTCCAGACACGAATTTGGGTTTCCCCCTTAACGAGTTTATGTTCCCCATAGACTATAATGGGGTTCGAAACCCATTCGAACACTCGAACAGTGAGCGGCTGTTCGAATCGAATTTCGAACCTCGAACATTTTAGTGTTCGCTCATCTCTACTGAAGACAACTCCATTTGGAGGTGACTTTGGAGCCAGTCCATCACCAACAAAGTCTACTTTTATGGATTATATTAAGGTCAAATTGGCCCACAAGACTACCAAAGATCCCAAGTGGGTCTCAAAAAACTGAAGACAACTCCATTTGGAGGTGACTTTGGAACCATTAACTTACTAATAGGGTCAATTTCTTATGGATTGATTCACAAGAAACATATTAGATTATTGGTTATAGGTACTGTGTATACAATAACAAATATTATGGTGTGTATCTGTGGGCCCAAATAACCCTAGCATGGTATGTCTCTTTACAACACCCGTTCACTTAATATAGTAGACCAAAATAGAACCTGTGTAGTAAGAATCACTGTCAAAATAACGAGGTTGTACCCCTTTGAGCTGTACAAGTCAAACACAGCAGAAAATCTAACCCACAACGGGCATTCAACTGAAACCAAAGTCAGATGTTGATAGGGAATATTTTACAGAAGAAACTATCCTGTTGACCAGTTGACCTTCTGGATACTTACTGATGGAAACTATCCAAGGCTAGAGCTATAGGTGGTGCAGATGTAGCAATCTGAACTGTGCCTGATGTCCCACATAAACATACAGTAGTGTTATGTATAGCACACGGTAGGTGGGGGTCCTGTTAGAAAAATTTGTATCGGGGTCAGGAACATGTCTCTACTTTGTGTGGTATCTGCCCTAAATCTGCTATCCTTTGGGTGAACTGGAAACCCATAATTGGACATTTTCTCCTGAAGCATGACCCTGGTGAAAAGTGGTCAGATGTTAGAAACATAACAACGCTCCCCGTCCTGTATAGAAGCCAGAGTTTGTTCTGATAGCTCTTGTCCTTGATCAAGAAGATCTTGTGAGCAAAGGATGTTCACAAGATCTTCCAGAAATATGAGAGTTGTCCTTGGTGGACAAACCCTTTACTGAAATAGTCAACATGGTTATGGATGTCCTTGACCATGGAGGACAAGCTCGTTATAGCTCGTTACTGCTCGTTATGGCAGTTGACATGATTTTAAGTTTTGTAGACCTACATCAGATTTGGTGCAAGGTTTGGTCTTCAGATTTTGGATCTACTGGGCAAATATGATCACTTATTTTTGCTCTCGTTGAATTGAGTAGACCGGATGTCTCCAACTTGTGGATCTCCAGCTTTCGTCTGTCAGAACATGGTAGAAATTCAGTTGACCACTGAAATAGGATGTAGGCCATTGGAAGTCTGGCGATTTTACCGAAATGTGTCCGGTTAACAAAGGGTCAGCACATTTAAGAGAACCATCTGAATTTGATTTCTTCTGTAATGGTCAGAATGGATGACATAGTGAAATTCTTGATAGCGATTGGTGAACAGTAAGCAGACAGGAGACATCTCCATCTCTCCGAAGAACAAAACATAACATTGACTTGCACCTGAGCTATATGATTCCACATTACAAGAATTTGGAGTTGTATTCCCCCGGTGGACAGATTGATGTATTAGTAGCCTAAACTCTCAGACTTTTTGGCATGGTTTCCGTAGTGTGTAGTGTCTGATCTGTAGCCACCTAATTCACTGTAATTATTTTATTGTGTGCTTCATGGAGGTTCTAGAGGCTTAGCTAAAGAAGTGTCCTTTGAGGCCAAGTCTGGTTTTTGTAACTCTACATGATCCAAAAGCTGTATGTAAGACTTTGCCGTAATCCCAAAAAAGCAAATACAAGACAGACAAGTAGAGCTAATGGCCTCAGTAAATTATGTCCTTTGAAAGCCTAACCTGATATCCAGTTACCCCCCCATATCATATTCCCCTGGGCCCAGGGAGGTGAGATATGGGGAGGTGTTTGGTGGCCTCCTCGACTGTTTTTTTAATAAAATATCAACCCTGTAGTATAAAATTAGAATTAGTTTTACTTGGTGGGCCTACAACACCTGTATTATATGGGCCAATTCCTGGATACCACCATGTCCCACCCACTATTCATATAACATTTTTTTCAGTGTATTTAATTTTGTGTAATACCTAATTGCTCCTGTGGGAGTGCTGTAGGGAAATTGAAACCCTTGAAGGTTTTGCTACAGATCACAAGTGATCACTGGGTTTTCCATCAGTTCATTGCCCAGGAACCCTTGTAAAAACGAGGAATTTTACAAAGTGGAGAAGTTTTTTAGGCAACTACTTGCTGTTGTGTTGTTATACGCATGAAAAATCAATAATAAAGGCAAAAATCATATTCTATCAGAGCTAAAATTGCTTCCAGAATATTATTTAGCGTAATATTGCATTTTGTGAGAGTTTCTGCCATACAAATTGTTGGTTTGCAGTTAATTTTAGGTTGATATTCATATCCAAGGTTATAGGAAAGGACAATGAGTTGTAAATAAATGGATGAATTCATGAATAAAGAATCTAAGGATGATCACTTGTCAGAAGCCGTGGACCAAAGCAGTCTTTTTCCTTGGTGAGAAGCCTAAGACTCTTCTTTGGTGACAGAAATAGCAAAAAACAAAAACATAAAGTCACATTATATTATTCATTAGCTTTAAAAAATTCCAAAAATTAGATCAAATCTATCCGATCCTGTTATGGGTTTGTGCCCCGAACTTATTCAATGTAAGAACCTAGAAATGAGTCCGATGAGTCTCACCGAAGTCATTTCTGGTACTTCCGGCGCATGCATGGTTGTTGGAGAAGTACATTATTCACTGCGCATGCGTCCGAGTTCTGGCGCATGCGTACTGAAGCCAATGGGCACTGCTCTGGCTGTAGTGAAGAACAGGACAAGAACTTTTCTTTATTGTATGTAAAATGTGGATATGGACATGGTTAGAGATTTAATGTCCTAAATAGACCAGACTGCCTCACTGACAGGTTCCCTTTAAGCTCTACTGTGTTATTACTATCTTTAAGTCCCGTCAATGAGCTATTCCTCTGTTGGACATGGAGCAGACTGGCAGGAGATTGTAGCGAAGAGTACATGAGGAATGCATCTTCTCGGATTGCTGGTGGTGAGGGTTTTCCAGATCTGGCCAGCCCACTAAATGTTGGAATCCAGGAGGGGTGGGCTCGTAGGAGTCTATATTTGGCCTGTGCTTTGGTATGTAATGTGTAGTGGATACATAGATGGACCAAGATATTATGGTGCATAGTGTATCTCAGGCCCCAAAGAACCCAAGTATGGCAACCAAGAGGTCAGGAAAACAGAATGAGGGGTGACAGAATAGCGAAGTCCAGAGAGAGAGTTTGGAGAGGTGTACATCATCACTCGGTAACCAGCAAATGAATAGTGGGGTCGCAGTGGCAGCATGACAAGCCCCATATGAGAGCCCCTTGCCCATGTCAGGTAGAAGACATCATCATTATTCTTCTGTTGGTTCTCTTTCCCAAGTTGCTCTTCATCTTTGACCCCCAGTAAATTGGTTGAAGCTCCAAACCCGATTGCCGTCTTGTGTCCATCACTGGCACGTTGTACTTCTATCATTCATTTCTAGGTTCAGTGTTCCATTAAGGGGGTTGTCTAAGATTTATCCATTTATCTATCCTTAGGAAAGGCCCTTCCTCAGATCAGCTGTTCCAAAGCCACTTCCAACAACCATACCATACAAAACAAGGGGCCAAAAGCAGTTGGCTCCGTGCCCCACATATAGTGGCCCAGCTCCGATACTGCATCTCCGTTCCGATGGTCACTATACAAGTTGCCCCCTTCACGATCAGTTGTTTAGGCAATAAGACATACATTTTGGACAATCCCTTTGAAATTAATCAACAGAACCCAACTGTATCTGTTTCACCATCGCACTATAGATGGCAACGAAAATGTGGTTCCATTTGCTGTGTTACCATGTGGTGGTGCACGGCGATAGCAAGCGCCATCTTAAGGCAGGATTCTATAAACTACCACTATTTTATAAGCGGATATGTGCGCAGATACCAAAAATATCCCTTTTTATGGTCGCATTAATGGCTTCGAGGGACTTACCAAAGAAGAACAAGACCTGCAGTAAGAATTCCAGCTCCTCCACTCGTGACTCTTTCCTTCCTAGCACCGACTTTGAAGCCAGCAGTGATATTTCTTCTATGACAGTATAATTTAGGACCCGCATTACTATTTATTGGTTAAATGCAAAATAGTGGATTCATAAAGGGAAATGTATATCTACTTCCATTTCCAACGCTCAGGCAATTCTTCTTGTATCTCTCGCTCTCTAAATAATAGAATACTCGGCTTTTGTTCCGTGACCTCCTTTTTACACTTTTTTTTCTAATCTTCTTTCGCAGGGCTCGCTTGCGCTTGCACTTCTAAGCAGACTCCGGGATTGATTAATTTGTAACATCTGGATATCCCATTATAGAAGCAGGTGAGTTGTAAGAGCAAACAGAAGGTCAGAGAAAAAGCTTTGTTTAGAGGAATCATTCTGGGAAGATGATTTAATAAGAGCGAAATGGAGTCTTCAGAAGTCGAAATTACCACATACAAATGTGGAAGGAGCGTGGCGGGAGGAGATGACAAATAACAATATCGGGAGATGAACATTTCGTGTTTTTAGGTTCCTGGATAGCGGGGAAAGGAAATAACAAAGTTTCAAAAATTTTCAAAAATGTAAAAATTGTTCACAAATTTTACTTCCAATGTAGTGACGTTGGATCTTCTGTCTCAGGTTTTTGTAAAGGGCCAAGCTTCGAATTGTATAGACTCATAATATGGCACCTTCTCCATCACATGGTATATTAAGAGTCCCTGCCCACGTGGACAGTTTTGGTATGGAAACTTTGCTCTTTCCAAGACAGCACTGTGCTCGGAGACCTAAACCCACAATATGTATGAGGTCCCTTCTTCACTATGGGACAACTGTCTGATACGGTATTCAGGGAAGTAGTCCCATGTTGAGTAGAACTATGATACTCTGAGTCCAGGTGTCCGGACACAATGCAGTGTGGATTATATGGACTGCCCGTAAAACAGGTACCCTTAAGAGATTATCTCATAATCAACACTTAGGCCCCATGCACATGACCATTTGGGCTTCCACTATGGGGCCGAGCTTGTATTTGGATGACCCTCAGCGTGACATCTGAGTTCATTTCATGGTCCACTCACCTCTATGGGGGCTCCCAATACTTACCTTTCCGAAGACACAGAACAGGACCTACTCTATAATCATCCATGTCATTGCACCAAAATGGATCAGAAGCCTCCATAGATGTGAATGGACTCAGATGTTACTCTGAGGATGACAAACTGTGCCCTGCACCGAAAGCAAACATGGTCATGTGCATGGAGTCTTATGGCCTATCCAGAGGATGTGGGTTACGTATCGATAGTTGGATGTCCCACCGTTGGGATCCCTACCGATCAAACAAATGAGGTTCTCTTGGAACCTGTCTGAATGGTGTGGTGGTGGCACATGACTTGACTCAGCTTTTTTCCAACAATTCTATAGACAATGACTTTGACTACCATTCCAATGGGACCTTGGTTCTTGTCATCGTGGGGGTAGGTGATAAGCATTAATCATGGCACAGCCCCTTAAAGAAGCTACCATATTAGGGCAGCCCATGGAGTGCCAACAACTCTCTAATATGGGACCATAGAGGCTCGACTATGTTGCCTAATAACCAAACCTTTATCCCAAAAATGTCTACTAAAAATAAACTGATGTCCCAAAATATTTCCGCCAGATATCTTCTCTTCCCCTAGCGTTTACGGTTAGTTCACCACCCGCTCTATGGAGTTGGTGATACAAAGTTCTCAGCTACATAAAGAAACTTTAAAAAAAATGTTTTCTCCACTAGATTTTGTTTTGTATTTTGTCAAATCAAATTTGTCCTTTTCTTTTTTACATTCTCGACTGTTTTTGTAAATATGAAATTTTGTTATTTTTTCAAATATTTCTTAAAATTGCTTTCTGAAGACTCCGAAATCTTTAGCGGTAAGAATATAGCGAAGGCCTAACAACATTTCACCTGTTAGTTTTTGATGTGCGGATTATATCAGTAACTCACAAATCGCATTGTACCGGGTGGAAATCGTTCATGTTGTTTGCCGTAACGTAATAAGGACTTCATTACCCGAATTCATGGAAATGCTTCGTACTATTAGTTGCAGATTCCTGGCTCGTCCCGATATGTGTATATAGGTACAAAAAAATGAATCCCTAATAGGATTTTAAATTTTAATCTATTTTTTTGTGTACCATAAAATTTTACCAAAATTTTGTCAAAATTTAATCAGTAAATTAGATTTTTTTTCAATTTTTTTTAAATTTTTTTAAACTTTTTGAAATTTCCTATCCTGTGTCACGTATAGTTGGGACCTGTGGATCAGTTTCCCATCTTGGCCAGCACTTGCCCACTCATTCCATTCTTTAGAATATTTGGCCCGTTCCCATGGGGTCTATTATTATTTTTTGATATTATTTCAAATCTCGTCAAGATGAACAAACACAGACAATGATCCCTGAGGAAAAGTATGCAAATTAGCTGTCCTCCAGACGAAGAAGTAATTTGCATCCTATATTTTATGTGTATTTTTTTTTTTACATTTTTAATATTTTTTTTGTTTTTTTTTCCAAAAACACCAATTACAAAGTCTAAAAATAAATCTATGAAAAAAAAAATGCCCATAGCGCTTTACTTTCAATTTCATTCCTAGATTAAAATGAAGTATTACAAAACAATTACGTCAAGATCAAATGGCCTCGACTAGGGAATCGGGAGGGGGTCCTGTTGTATAAATTTGCCACCAGCTAAATCTACAAAAGACTTTAAGTGCTGAGTTGTTAAAAAACGTTATTGTGGATTTATATGCGCGGTTAATGAGAGACGCTCCGCATCCGAGATATGGAGGAATATGATTACATTGCCGTTTATAGGCATATGGATCAAATATATCCTGTACTAACTGCTCAGTAGAGATTTACGGCAGGAACGTCTTCGCCTTTGTTTCGATATTGTTATTGTTCGGTATAATCTGCAGTGATATCCCTGTTGTCAAAAACTCTGTAACCTCCATCCAACGCTCATGGGCCAATTATAGGTTAGATGGGTCCACCAAGCCCCATTGGTTTCACTGGGATATTTGGGATTGGGCTCACTGTTGTCAAAAACTCCGTAACCTCCACCCAACGCTCATGGGCCAATTATAGGTTAGATGGGTCCACCAGGCCCCATTGGGATCATTGAGATCTTTGGGATTGGGCTCACTGTTGTCAAAAACTCTGTAACCTCCACCCAACTCTCATGGGCCAATTATAGGTTAGATGGGTCCACCAGGCCCCATTGGGATCATTGAGATCTTTGGGATTGGGCTCACTGTTGTCAAAAACTCTGTAACCTCTACCCAATGCTCATGGACCAATTATAGGTTAGATGGGTCCACCAGGCCCCATTGGGATCATTGGGATCTTTGGGATTGGGTTCACTTAGGGGTGGTGGCCAAATGTATTGAGACTTGTTTCGTGAACATTCTTGAGCTTCACTGGGGAAATTTGCGTCAGAGTATAATAATCGAAGGTCAGGGAAAGTACCCCAAAATCACTCATCTCTAGAGATGGACAAGTTTTTTGGGTCGAACAGGTTCTGTACAAACCACACCTTAAATTGGCGTAAAACATGACATCACGACACGTCAAGGCATGCTCATGTGACCACTGGTGGCCCAATCATAGGCCTCAGGGATGGACATGATGTTACCAGCAGCAAAAGAGGCAAAGGAAGGTTCCAGCACAGACCCCGCCAATCAGATATTGATGACCTATCCTGAAACCACCTGGGGGTTGGAAACCCCCTTTAGGCTGGGGCCCCACGTTGCAGAAAGGCAGATTTTGTCACGTTTTTTTGAGCCACAGATAGGACTAGATTGAGCAGAAGTTACAAGTATAAGAGCCTTCTATATATTTCCAATTCCATTTGTAGCCATTCTTGGCTTTGGCTCAAAAAAACGCAACAAAAAAAGCTGCGTTTCCGCAACGTGGGGCCCTAGCCTTAAAATACATATAGCAAAGTATTCCCAAACTTTCACCAGGCTCACCAATATTACATAAATTCCCTTTTTTTTATTTTCTGTCCAGAAACAGCGCCACTTGTGTCCATGGGTGTATTTGGAATTCATTTATTTTAATGGGGATGAGCTGTAATACCATTTGCAACCCATGGATAAGAGTGGCGCTGTGGCGTAAAAAAAAATTCTGACCCATCTTTGACTTTGTGAACAATCCCTTTAATTTGTTAGTAAATGAAGTTGTCCATTAGGGATGGGGAGGTTGTCAGGCTGCGCATTAGTCTTCCAGGCTGTTGGTTGAGCTTACAGACATCTCCTTCTTATTTTGCAGCTACTTCCCCTTTCATCACATTCTGTCATTTTCTTTGGGAAATGAAAAGTGCTGTTTCTCCCTGTGTTACCTTCCCTCTGAAAGGCATCGCAGCGGGGAGCCGCACGTCCCCGCACATATTATTCTCTCTGTGCAGATGGGGAATGTTTCAGCATCTCAAATTGATATTTTCGGAGGCCCTTCAATCCGACATCTTTTTGTTCTGGTTAAGCCCTGGATATGGCAAATAGAATAGCCCCTTATCTAATGGACTGCCCCAGTGAGGAGGAGGAGAGGGAGGAGGAGAGGGAGGAGGCGCCCCGCTGTAATTTACTTCTAGACATTTGTAACTATTAGTAGATTTTTTTTTAATGTGTCATTTATTTACTTTTGTGCATTTTGACATAAAAATTAATTACCGGTAACTAAATGACAATAAATTACAGTAAGTGACATTTTTAGCGCCTATAAATTTCTATCATCTATCTTCTATCTATCTATCTATCTATCTATCTATCTATCTATCTATTATCTATCTATCATCTATCTATCTATCTATTATCTATCTATCTATCTATCTATCTATCTATCTATCAATCATCTATCTATCTATCTATCATCTATCTATCTATCTATCTATCTATCTATCTATCCATCCATCCATCCATCTATCTATCATCTATCTATCTATCTATCTATCTATCTATCTATCTATCTATCTATCATCTATCTATCTATCTATCTATCTATCTATCTATCTATCATCTATCTATCTATCTATCTATCTATCTATCTATCATCTATCTATCTATCTATCTATCTATCTATCTATCCATCCATCCATCTATCTATCTATCATCTATCTATCTATCTATCTATCTATCTATCTATCTATCATCTATCTATCTATCTATCTATCTATCTATCTATCTATCTATCATCTATCTATCTATCTATCTATCTATCTATCTATTATCTATCTATCTATCTATCTATCTATCTATCTATCTATCATCTATCTATCTATCTATTATCTATCTATCTATCTATCTATCTATCTATCAATCATCTATCTATCATCTATCTATCTATCTATCCATCCATCTATCTATCTATCTATCTATCTATCTATCTATCATCTATCTATCTATCTATCTATCTATCTATCTATCTATCATCTATCTATCTATCATCTATCTATCTATCTATCTATCTATCCATCCATCTATCTATCTATTATCTATCTATTATCTATCTATCTATCTATCTATCTATCTATCTATCATCTATCTATCTATTTATCTATCATCTATCTATCTATCTATCTATCTATCTATCTATCTAGCTATACATCCATCCATCTATCTATCCATCCATCCATCTATCATCTATCTATCCAGGGGCGTAACTACCGTGGTAGCAGCAGTAGCAGCTGCCACAGGGCCCGGGCCATTAGGGGGCCCGGTGACAGCCGCTACTGCTGCGTTTTTTTTTTTTTTTTTTTTAAGTCCGTTACGGGCCCTATTCACTTGCCGATCCTGGCGGGGCCGGGATCGGCAAGTGACACTGCGGGCCCCACAGAGGCTATCATTATACTCGGGGGTCTTTGCAGACCCCCGAGTATAATGATCGGCGGACCGGAGAGGTAAGGTAACATAAAAAACAGTGTTACTTACCTCTCCGCGATCCTGCCAGGCCTCCGTCATTCGTGTCTGACGTCACATGACCCAGGCCAGCTTCCCGGGTCATGTGACGTCTGACGTCATTAAAGCTGGACCAGAGCGGCAGCCGACAGGAACAGGTAAGCAACTATCTCTGTTCTTTTAATGGTTTTAATCCCCCGGGTCTCCGATTATTATACTCTGGGTATAATAAATGTTTATAGGTGTCCACAGTGGGACATATGGGGACACTATAGGGGTTAATACTGTGTGTGCAGGGGACACTATAGGGGTTAATACTGTGTGCAGGGGACACTATGGGGGTTAATACTGTGTGTGCATTGGACACTATAGGGGTTAATAATACTGTGTGCAGGGGACACTATAGGGGTTAATACTGTGTGTGCATTGGACACTATAGGGGTTAATAATACTGTGTGTGCATTGGACACTATAGGGGTTAATACTGTGTGTGCAGGGGACACTATAGGGGTTAATACTGTGTGTGCAGGGGACACTATTGGGGATAATACTGTGTGCAGAGGCCACTAATGGACATAATACTGTGTGCAGGGCTTACTAAGGGACATAATAGAGTGCGGAGGAGGGGGTCAGTCAAGGTCTTCGGCATCGGTTTGGGGAGGGCTGGGCCCCATGTCAAAAGTTCGCCACGGGGCCCCGCCATTCCTAGTTACGCCACTGCTTCTATTAATATGAGGCACATGGAGTTACTAAATTGTAATGCACAGGACCAGATTTTTTTTTATCCACAATTTGTCCTGATATAGCGGTCAGCGGTGACAGTATTTAGTCCTGTAGGGGCCACTAAGGGACATAATACTGTGTGCAGGGGGCCACTATTGGGTATAATACTGTGTGCAGGGGCCACTGAGGGACATAATACTGTGTACAGGGGCCACTAAGGGACATAATACTGTGTGCAGGGGCCACTATGGGACATAATACTGTGTGCAGGGGCCACTATGGGACATAATAGAGCGCGCAGGAATGCGTAGGAGGGACTCGGTCGAGATCTTCGGTGTCGGGGGGGGCCCCATGTCAAAAGTTCGCCACGGGGCCCCGCCATTCCTAGTTACGCCACTGTATCTATCTATCTATCATCTATCTATCTATCTATCTATCTATCTATCTATCTATCTATCTATTTATCCATCCATCCATCTATCTATCATCTATCTATCTATCTATCTATCTATCTATCTATCTATCTATCTATCATCTATCTATCATCTATCTATCTATCTATCTATCTATCTATCTATCTATCTATCTATCATCTATCTATCTATCTATCTATCTATCATCTATCTATCATCTATCTATCTATCTATCTATCTATCTATCTATCATCTATCTATCTATCTATCTATCTATCTATCTATCATCTATCCATCTATCATCTATCTATCTATCTATCTATCTATCTATCTATCCATCCATCCATCCATCCATCTATCATCTATCTATCTATCTATCTATCTATCTATCTATCTATCTATCTATTTATCTCCTATCTATTATCTATCTATCTATCTATCTATCTATCTATCTATCTATCTATCTCCTATCTATCTATCTATCTATCTATCTATCTAGTATTTTTTGTTGTAATCCTTCACCCTTCCACAGTAAATTCCCTCTAATCCATCATCTAATAATCCTGGGATTCTCGTATTCCCGCATTTATTCCAGAAACTGCAAATTATCTTGGCAGCGAATCACTTGAGAGAATCATCCCCATATGCTCCTGCACTACTCATCTGATGACAAATATTGTTCTCCGACATCCAATAATCCACCACTTCAATAATCCGGCATCGTAAAATCCCATTGTTGGCCGATTAAAGGGATTCTATTAAGTAACGCTCTCTTATTAACCCTTGCAGCGTCCATTGCCAGCCTGGGCAGTGCGGTGGTCTGGGCCTACATCCCCTGTTCTAGGATTGCAGGGGACAGAGGCTTGTAATGCAGTTTTGGATGGAGGACGAGTGACGCGGCTTCTGCCCTGTCCTCTGCATTGTGTAAAATCCAGCGGGTAGGATATAGCGTGTACAGCACCCAGTTTGGAGGGGGGGTTGGCGAGGATTGTGCTGGGTGCCAGGTGGGATTGCCAACAAGCCACTCTGCCTTGGCCAGGGTATTTAGATATAGGAAACTTTGAAGGAAAACCAACGCATAGCGGGTGCTTTACATAACAAATATTCTGCTATTATAGCCCCAGGATACGGCCGACTTCTCCCGCACAAGCTGCAGGCAGGGATCTACATATGTGACTTGAATGCAATTCATATGAGGTTATTAGAAATATTTTACATTTCCTTTAACTTCTATAGCGTTCTGTTGGCGAGCCAGGCAGACGTGCCAGTCATTTCATTGTATTTGATGATATCATAACAAAGGGAGATTGAATCACTAGAAAATAACCCACATTGTAATGTTAAGCATATTTTTTGAGAATTTTTGATAATTAAAAAAAAATTAATGTCAATATTATAATATATTATCTTTATATTATATTATATTTATATTTATTTATATTTATATTATATTATTATAATATATTATCTATATATTTATTTATTTTTTATTTATTTAATTTTTTAGTACTATATTCTTAGATAATTCTTACTCTGACCACTACGCCTAATAATAGACAGATACTTGCCAATTTCTATATATTTATATATTTTATTTATTTAATTTTTTAGTACTATATTCTTAGATAATTCTCACTCTGACCACTACGCCTAATAATAGACAGATACTTGCCAATTTCATAAAGGCTTTCTTTGTAGCAGCCTCTTCATTTAGATCACAAACAGGATTACAATGGAACATAACACCTCCATAAATGACATAATTACGTCACTACTGACAATAGATGATGTCACGGCTTAACTCCTCCCCCTCCCTACTCTGAGCATGTCTAAAAAACTCTCCCATTGAACTCAGCTCCAGTCTATTGCTGCCTATGGACTTGACAATGCCAGAAACCACATCACTAAACGCTGTTAACAGAGAAAAGAAGAAGCTCCATCAAGATGGCCGCCGCCAGAAAATAGAATTTAAAAAAAAATCTAAAATCAGAAATATAAAAGGTTCTAAAAAGTTATAGATTTCACTGATTTTAATAAATAAATTTTAAAAAATTGACTACAAATTCCCTTGAAGATCCTGAACCCGTCTACAATATTCTGGGATTACTGTGGTTTGATATCAAATGGATAACTGGATAGTTATAGAAAATTTATCCCTAAGGCTGGGGTTACATGGAGGAAGGAGACAATGGGAAAGAAGAAATTGTGAAAAAGTTGCGACACCATTGGATTTTTCTCAAAAAATTACCCTTGGTCATATTTCCCATAGATCACTGCAGCTTCAGTAATTTACTGGGATCTGTTGGGGGAACAGATACATATTAGCCATCTGGTCCCGCTGACATTGGTTGGTTTGGTCAACATTCATCTAATGTTAATGGCCACCATAAGGGAAGAGAACCTCAAGGAAGCTCCTTGACTTGCCCCTGAATACTCGGTGATCTCTTGGCCCAGAATGATTAAGGACACAAGTGAAATTCCTCTGATGTAACTTTCTGTAACTTCACATGTCGTTCATAAAGGGACAGATCCATGAAAGAAGATATCACATCTCAGGAGGCTTTGCCATTCTTGAAATATTTGGCAGCTCCGACATGGTACACTTGAATATTACATCATCTGAGATTCCTCATGGGACCGTACAGAGTGCTACAAGGAATAAAATGTAATAATCGTGGGCTCCATGCTTCCAAAGTAGGTGCAACATCAATAGTATTCATAGCTTCCTGTAATCCCCCAACCCCCGTTGCAGATCCATAGGATGGAGCATTGACATGTCCACTCTTGATGGTTGTACGGTTGTCTTCACACGCGTTGACCATACATAATTTTCTATAGAAACCTGGGAATTACTTCTCCATTAGATTGAAAGGATTTATTCCCATGTAAATCATAGAGGGCAGGACCTTCTTAGAATAAATGGTTAATAATGTGGTTACTTCTCTCCGAGATTCTTGCACCGTAATGTAGTTCAGTGTCAGGAAATCAATAAGTAGTAATAAATTGTAGAGATACGGCTCCAATTACATCCAATTCCTCGTTAGTACATTAAATCATCAAGGGCTATGGTGCGACTGGATGTCCATACAGAGCAGTAACATCAGCTCGGAAATAATCAGGATCTCCATGTGACATTAATGTGTAAAGTCGCAACGTAATTTACTTCTATTTGCATAATGAAGCTGGACTTGGCCTTCTGACTGCCCTGAATTCCCGGCCTGTGCGAAAATTGGAAAACTAGGAAATCAAATCCAATATTATTAAAGGCTATAGACACATTTGCACGTATTGTTATTGTTTCTTTGCTTCCTAAAAATCCTCTTTAAAATCCTATCATTTTACTGCTGTAGAGTCTGTGTTACTCCTTCACATAGTTGGCTGTGCTGTTGCTGTTGATGTAGATCAGTGCACTGCTCCTGGCTGTGTTCACACATTCTAATCCCCCCTTCCTTCTCTTGAAGATAGCATCAGGGGGAATGTCACCGTTTAGATAAGGGGGAATGCATCCGAGTCTTCAGGAAGTGCAGCTCATACACTGTATGGTATCAGAATATAGATAGGGATATGAGTTATTTGGAAAGTTGTAACATTGGGAAATCTAATCTAACATTATTACATCTATCTCTACTCTTCCTCCTTCATTCTCTTGGTGTTGTGGATGCATCTAAGTCTTCAGGGAGGGCAGCTCACACACTGTATGGTAGCAGAGTATAGATATGGATATGAGTTCCTGGCTAATGGGAAAAATCTAAAATTAATAAATCTAATCTAATGTTAGTAAAGGCTATAGACACATTTGCACAGATTTTTGTTGTTGTTGTTTATTTGTTTACTAAAATGAAGCAAAAAGTCTTCATTAAAAATCCTATCATTTTACTGCTGTAGAGTCTGTGTTACTCCTTTACATAGCTGGCTGTGCCACTGCTCTTGATGTAGATCAGTACACTGCTCCTGGATGTGTCGATTTCTTCTAATCTCTCCCTTCCTTCTAAGATAGCATCAGGGAGAATGTCAGAGTTTAGAAAAGGGGGAATGTATCCAAGTCTTCACACACTGTATGGTATGGGAGTATAGATTGGGATTTGAGTTACTGGAAAAGTTGTAACATCGGGAAATCTAATCTAACATTACTAAAGGCTATAGACAGATTTGTATTGTTTATTTGCTTCCTATATTAAGCAAAAAGTCTTCCTTTAAAAAAAAATCATATGATTTTACTGCTCTAGAGTCTGTGTCACTCCTTCACATAATGGGTCGTGTGGCTATTCTCGATGTAGATCTGATAGCACACTACTCCTAGTTGTATCAGGTGCCTCTATTCTTCTCCCTACCTTCTCTTGTTGGGGATATAATCAGGGGCCAGATTAGAGTATAGAAAAGGTGGATAACATCCGAGTCATCAGGGAGGGCAGATCACACACTGTATTGTATCCAGATATAGATAGGGATAACAGCATACTTTCTACATGGGGATGGATCACACAGACTGTGTACCAGTGTAGAGAGAAAGGAGAGCAACCTGAAAGATAGAACAACTCTTGTAACTCAAGGCAACTGCTGATGTATTAATAATCTGTGGATAAAACCAATAAAACTTGACCCTAATAGAAAATAACTTCAAATCTGATGTGAGAAGTTGTCTGCCACTGGACCCTTGGAGTCCAAAGCTGGGTCCATTAGAACTGGTGGGCCAGCCTGACCTTGATGTTAACCAAGCTGTTCTGTTTGCTCGAGTTGCACCTTAGAAGTCTAATGGAACGGTCGACTGAACCATGACTAACCCTCCACGAGGTTCAAGTCATGTACACCCCTATTATTCTAGACACTAATGAGGTAATATACAGTCCGTGGCCTTATAACAAGGTGACAATCACAGTAATGTTTAGTGACTTCCTTTGGTCACAGGTTTTAAGGCTTGTAACCTGCTGATAATGATCTCAGAGGATCATCAAGTAATGAGATTAAAATAACAAGATTCACCTCTAGAAAAACCTTGGATTTCTTCCTGCGGGTTTAAAAAAATAAGAGCAGTAATGAGGAGAAAAGTAGAATTGTCTGGAGAACGGCGGCATGGAAAGTGAAGACATCAAATATTTATGTAAAATATCGACATGCGGGAGAATAGGAATGTGATTATTGTTACTGTTTACTGGGTTAAAACCTTAATATTATGAAATAACAATAATGTAAATACAAGTTTTCTCGTCCTTCTTTGTTTATGTAACTACTTCCTCCTCTTCTTTTTTCTTTCTTCTTAATCTTCTTTCTGTTCTTCCTTCTTTTTTTCTTCGTTTGTTTCTTGTTCTTCTTCATCCGTCTTTCTTATTTGCTTCCACTCTTTCTTCCTCCATACCTTCCAACATTCCTTCAATAATCCCTTTTTTCTTCCACTCATCTTCCCATCCATCCAATCTCACTTCCTCCTTCTCTTCTTTCCTTCCATTCAATATTTTTTCCTCCATTCCTTTCTTTTTATTGACTTTCCTATTTCTTTCCTTTATGTCTTCCTTCCTTCCTCCCCCTTCCTTCCACTTCTTTCTGCCTTCCAACTTTCCTTCCTTCTTTCCTTATGTTATTTACTTCATTCCATCTTGTGGTCTATTGCTAATTTCTTCCCTTCTCTCTTACTCAATTTTCTTCCATCTTTCCTCACTTCTTCCCTCCTTTTCTCTGCCTTCCTTCCTCTCATCCATTGTTTGTTCCTTCTTTCCTCCCATTATTTTTTCTTTGCTTCTTTCCTCCCTTCCTTCCTTCCTTCCTTCCCTCCTTCTTTCCTTCATTCCTTTCTTATTCCTTCCTCCTTTCTTTCCTTCCTTCCTTCCATCGCTTCCATTTCTTCCTTCCTTCTTTCCTTCCTTTCTTCTTCCTCCCTCCCTTCCTCCTTTCCTTCCTTTCTTCTTCCTCTCTTCCTTCCTTTCTTTGTCCTCCTTCCATCACTTCTTTTTCCTTCCTCTCTGCATTAAATCTGTACCCGGACCCCTACCTTCCTTCCTTCCTTCCTTCCTTCCTTCTTTTCTTCCTTCCTTCCTTCCTCCTCCTTCCATCGCTTCCATTTCTTCCTTCCTCCTTTCCTTCCTTTCTTCTTTCTTTCTTTCTTTCTTTCTTTCTTTCTTTCTTTCTTTCTTTCTTTCTTTCTTTCTTTCTTCCTTCCTTCCTTCTTCTTTTCCTTCCTTTCTTCTTCCTTCCTTCCTTCCTTCCTTCTTCCTTTCCTTCCTTTCTTCTTCCTCTCTTCCTTCCTTCCTTCCTTCCTTCCTTCCTTCCTTCCTTCTTTCCTTCCTTTCTTCTTCCTTTCCTTCCTTCCTCCTCCTTCCATTGCTTCCATTTCTTCCTTCATTCCTCCTTTCCTTCCTTTCTTCTTACTCCCTTCCTTTCTTCTTTCCTTCCTTTCTTCTTCCTTCCTTCCTTCCTTCCTTCCTTCCTCCTTTCCTTCCTTTCTTCTTCCTCCCTTCCTTCCTTCCTTTCTTCCTTCCTTCCTTCCTTCCTTCCTTCCTTCCTTCCTTCCTTCCTTCCTCCTTTCCTTCCTTTCTTCTTCCACCCTTCCTTCCTTCCTTCCTTCCTTCCTTCCTTCCTCCTTTCCTTCCTTTCTTCTTCCACCCTTCCTTCCTTCCTTCCTTCCTTCCTCCTTTCCTTCCTTTCTTCTTCCACCCTTCCTTCCTTCCTTCCTTCCTTCCTTCCTTCCTTCCTTCCTTCCTTCCTTCCTTCCTTCCTTCCTTCCTTCCTTCCTTTCTTCTTCCTCCCTTCATTCTTCCTTTCTTTCCTTTCTTCTTCCTCTCTTCCTTCCTTCCTTTCTCCTCCTTCCATCACTTCCTTTTCCTTCCTCTCTCCACTAAATCTGTACCCGGACCCCTACCTCTTATATGCATGGAGGTGGAGTAGGTGAGCTATAGACCATCGCCTATTGTCAATGGTGGATCCTGTGTTATCTATATACTAGGCGTTAACTGCCATTGTAATCCTGCCTGTGATGCTAATAAGAAGTGATCTCTACAAAACAGGAAGTGCCAGTACATTATGAAGTTCAGTTGTCAAAGCGAAATCTGAACAATCTCAGGAGTTTTTGAAGGCATGGAAATTTTTAAAAAATTCTTGAAAAATATGTTTAATGTAAAATTCTAAATTTAATCAATTTTTCTTATAAATGTTTTTTAAAAAAAAGTCAAAATCAATCTAAAATAAAAATCATTTCTAAGGTCAGACATGATAACGCCGTAGCCGTACGAGCTGTATTGTGTATGTCGCATCCTCAGATACAGACGGTTTTTCAAGGTTAGCGGGCCCCGTCAGTGCACTTATCCTGTCTACAGCTATTGATGCACTTTGGGGAGAGACATTTACACCAGATTGATATTTGGAGAGCACATGACACGCACACGAGTTGTCGGCATCTGACAGAATCTCCCCAGAACGCTGCAGAAATGGAGGCCGCTCGGCAATGTTTGAGGAATCAGTGAAAATAAACATTTGGTCTGGCAGCTAATTAGAAATTAATGCCCCGTCTATTCCTAAAGCCTTCTATGTGAGGAGAGGATCTTGGCTTCAAAGGAAACGTTCAATTTGTTCTATGCATGGAAGGCGGCAGCGATGCCTGATTTAGTCTATTCCCTAAGTATAGTGCTGCTCTATAGAAATAGGAAAATTGTATTTTCAGCTCTGTTCACACTGCGTTTGCCGTTTATGAGCTTCAGGCTTGTATATTGAACATTTCAATAGGTCTGATTGATGTGACAAATGCCAAATAAGAGTCCACATGGGATATGTCAGGCTGGTTGGTATCAGGGCCAGCCTTACATTAAATGATGCCATGCGTATGTTATGCTGTTGTACCGTTATATAGTGTGTCAATAACCATACCACGTCTAAGTATCAGAGCCTTATAGTATGGTACCTAAATAAAAGGGCTATAGGTTACCCAAACTGAAATTCAGTTATGTGTATAACAATTCTGTTGTATTGTACTGTAAATAAGTAGTCACATAACACCGTCATATAGTGCTCAAATAATACTGTTATATAGTGCTCAAATAATACCATCATATAGTAGTCACATAATACCGTCATATAGTGCTCAAATAATATTATCATATAGTAGTCACATAACACTGTCATAGTGCTCAAATAATACCGTTATATAGTGCTCAAATAATACAGTTATACAGTAGTCACATAACACCATCATATAGTGCTCAAATAATACCGTTATATAGTGCTCAAATAATACCGTTATATAGTGCTCAAATAATACCATCATATAGTAGTCACATACCATCAAATATTGCTCACATAATACCATCATATAGTAGTCACATAACACCATCAACATGATGACGATGAGCTGTAAGCCTCGCCCTTCTGACAGTGGAGGGATATACTGTATCTAGCACCCCGGCGTATACACTGAATTCAGCGCACTTTCTGCTTTCTAGCGTTATATAATACCGCCTGTCTCTTTAACTATTTTTTCAGCCAGATTCATGGACCATCCATAATCACTTTTAAAGAACTTAAAGGGGCTATCCCGCTATAAACATGTAGCCTCTATCCTGTGGATCTGTGATCTTTGAGGGTCTGACCAGTAGGATCTTCAGCAATCTAATGATCAGATGCTAAGCAAGTGGGGACCCTTTACAAGAACTACTTTCTTCCCAGCAACAGCGCCACCCCTGGCTGTTTTTGGTATTGCACTCACTTGAATGAGGATGTCTATAACCAGAGAATAAGTGTTGCCTCCTCCTTTATACCACTACCGGCTAGATTTCCTAGACCGTCTATGGCCCACCTCCGAGACCTTTCATTGGGTGCGATCAATCATCCTGTCCTTGTAGACGTTGCCGATCCGTTCTCCTCCCAGCACAGCCAAATGTTAAAACAACTTATTTTAGGACAAACCGAGCACAAATCACGGTGTAATTCTGAGATATGATTAGCTCCTCGATCACAGAATTATATCCCGGTGTCTCGGTTTCCAAAGTCAATAATTGGTGTGTGTTTGATAGAACATCATGCCAGTCTCGGGAGTAGAGACCTCATTACTGAAAGTACGTGGGCCTGGTTTTTGGACGACAGTCAATTGCTTGTTCTATTCTTCACGTTAAGTCCTGGGCGGGTGGTGGCGGTAACGCTGCCTTTGCATTTTCGAGGCGCGTAAATGAGGCCTGTGCTTAATGACGACAGGGTCATAAAGCGTAGATTAGGTACACCTGTAATGCGTTTGCATTTAGAAAGCCTCATTAATTTGATTAATCTAGAATAAAAAAACTAAACAACCCGTTCAGTAAAACTCCCGCTATTGTATATCGCGTGTCGGCACCGGCCGGCCATGGCGTTTTACGGGAAAAGAGAAATGAGGCCACCAGGGTAATGTTTCACAACTGGGTGGTGGCGCTGAAACTTCTATACCAGGCTAACATGGTGTCCACGTGGTCCTATACTATGGACTTGTAGGTCTCCGATGTGCCACCATGTAGTCAGTTTTGTTGGAGTCTGCCTTGGCCTAATTTGCGCCAATTTTTGCAACTTTTAAAAAAGTTGCAATTGATAAATCAGGAGTTCAGACAACGGGACGGGCTAAACACGCCAGCCAAAGAGCTAGAAAAGGTTGAAAGTCCCTGCTCTGCAATTTTTTTTCTTGCCATTGCAGGGTTATTTCTATCGAGAGCATCTCCATGATAGAAGGAACCTGGAGAAGGACGCTATGGGCCCATAGACATCTATAGGTGTGGTATGTTGGGGTCATGTCAGGATAAGCGTTGTTTAGGAACAGAGGAGCAGATGGAACAGGCAAGATTGATCCATCTAATGACGGACATCAATGTTACCGAGGAACCTCATTGACTATAGTGGGATATGTTGGGTATCCAACATCTTCAGCACAGAACCTATCCTGACATGGAGCAGACCAACTACGATTGTTTAAGGGATGTTCCATGGTTCTTTTTTGATGACCATTTAGATACGTGATTGGTATGGGGCCATCACCAGCACCGAACCTCTTCTTGGCCCCTATCCATCTAGTACACATGGCTCTATACGTTTTGCAGTGGCGGCAATACTGTAGCTGCACCCACTTTGGAGCAGAGCGGTAATAGTATGGTTTGGCCATTATAATGTACCATCAAACAGTTGAACGATGTTGGAGCTATGGCTTGGGCTAGCTTAACAAAATATGGAAAATCCCAAAAATTTCATACACAAAAGATAAAAGTTTGCCCAACCGGCCAACTATGTGCATGTGGGTCTACCAAAAGAAGGATCGGGCATGTTGAATTTCAATGCTCAACCCTTATGTTCCAAACTTTTAGCTTACTCCCCTCTCCATATTGAGAAGACATGCATGCTTGGCTGAATTAAGCCATGTATGTGTAAGGGTGGTGGGGAATGGTCAGGAGTAGGGTTGAGCCGATCTTGACTTTTCAGGATCGATTTTGAAATCCGATTTCCGATAATTTTTCATTCAGACCCGATCTCGATCCCAATTCCGATCCCAATGCAGGTCAATGGGATTTTTTACTAATCGGAGATCGGATTTTTGAAAACAATCCTATTCATTATACAGCACGGAGTCTAACAATTGAACGCTTTAATTGTTAGAATCCACGCTGTGTAGCGAATCACTAAGTAGCCAGAGGAATTTTTTTTTATCCTCTGGCTACTTAGTTTCCCCTAGTGTCCACTTACCTGCAGAGATGGCTGGTCTGGTGTTCTCGTTCTTCTTCGCCTCTCTGCCCCCTGCCTCCCAGGTTAGGAGAGTGTGGGCGGGTACTGGGAGGGGAGACGTCACGTTTCCCCGCCCTGTACCCACCCACACTCTCCTAAGCCACAAGTACCACTTTCTTCCTAGCTCTTTAACACTAACCTGGTAGGCGGGGGCAGCGAGGCTAAGAAGAATGAGAACACCGGGCACCGGACCAGCCATCTCTGCAGGTAAGTAGCTACTAGAGATGTTAGCTAGTCTCCCATTAGAATGAATGGACGCTCCCGGCGCGCAGTGGGTTAAGGCTGTATGCCAGTTGCTTCCATTGATTGCTATGGAACCACAGCGGAGCCTTCACACTGAGTATACACTCCGCTCAGAATGAGCGGAGTGTATACTCAGTGTGAAGGCTAACATTGTTAGCTTTTCCCACAATGCTTGGCCAGTAGCATAGCATTGTGGGAAATAATCAACGATCTCGATCCCACCTAAAAAGATCGTGTTCAGAATTCCGATCGTGATCGTGAAATTTTCTCGATCGCCAATCGGAATCCGATCTTTTCCAAACACGATCACTCAACCCTAGTCAGGAGGAATAGTTAATGGCCATCCAAGTATTCATCCATCAGCTAGTCCTCTAGGCTAGACTACTGATCACCAACGTAAGAGTTACCAACTACAACCCTCAGCGTATGAAGGACTTGTTTACTTAAAGTTACTATGCTGACTATCTGCAGCCACCACTAGAGGGAGCTTAGGAGCCTACTCTAAAATTATTATACAGCTCCTCAGCTCCCTCTAGTGGTGGCTGCAGCATGTTAAAATGTTGTCTTTCCTGTTCATGTCCATGCAGGGGTGAAATGATGCTTCAACCACACTTATGACATGATAAGAAGTTATTCAGCAGAGAATTTTGGATCTAAAAACCGCTTCATGATAAAAATGGACAATCCCTTTAAGACTAGTTTAATATAAAAGAGCCCAATGGCTAAATAAGCTTGCTAATTACTTCCTTAAAATGTTTAGGTAGCGTCTTTTGCACTTGAGCACTAGTCCCTTAGCCTACGGCCCTCTGTCTTAGTGATGAATGAACCTACACAGGAAAACATAAGTAACGCTAAATTCCGGTGGGAATGAAGCAATGACCTCTAGTTGGCGGAGCCGGAGCCATAATTGCATCATTTCTGCATTGACTAAGTGATCTATTTTTAATTTGCGCGGTTACAATATCTCGACTCGGTATATCACGGTGTCACAGACGTATTAGAAAAGAGTGGGATGATCTATGCCGGTTTACCGTTCGGCGCAGTCGAGCACTTGTCCGCTTTGATTAAGTGTAACATATCCTTTACCCAGAGACGTCGCGAAGATGAGACTTCTGTATTTTGACAACGGGATTCATAATACTCTCTGCCATCTTTTATCTTCCAGATTCCAGAAACAGATCAAAACCCAATATCTAAGCTCGAGGAAGCGTCATTGAGTTTTATGATTAAATCTAATCCTGATAGATTAACGGGAACAAATGCTTGTGGTCAGAAGTATTAAGTGGAATTCGTTTCATTATGCAGCGTCTAAGGAGCCGCTTCCTTATCGATGGCTGCTGCAGACTAAGCCGCGCCATTATAGTCACCTTGCGCGTGGCGTATGACTACTCATACATAAAGTAATGATTGTTTTCGGACTGAAATGATACGTTATTGAATAGAATCATTAGAGACGTGTCTAGATTCTTCCATGATTCTGCTGGTTGAAAATTGCATTCTCTGTTTTGTTCACCGCTGTCTCTTGTTCCCTTATAATATCAAAAACAATCATTTTAAGAGGACCTTTCACCTCCATGACCATCCCCAACTCTCTGCTCTACTGATTCCGACGCAGTTGGAATTTTTTCTCTAGCCCGCACCATTCCCAAGCAATCATTGTTGTTAGTTTCAACACAATTCGTTTCTCTGTTGGTAGGTGGGCGGGCCTTAATCTGTCTGCTTTGGGTCAGGGACCGCCCACTTACCAGTAGAGAGCAAACGTGTACTGAAACTAACAGAGGTGATTGCTCAGGAACGGTGTGAGCTAGAGAAAAAATTCCAACTGCGCCGGAATCAGTGGAGCAGCAACTATTGAAGGATGCAAAGAGGTGGAGGTGATATGGTTGTGAAAGGTTCTCCTTTAAATGGGTTTTGTTGTGTTACCAATATTGTACAGGTGTGTCTTTCCATATGTTCCCTCTTTTTTTGAGATGTTCAGATGTGTATGTCACTAGATAATTATCTTTTCAAAACAACATGATTCTTTGATACTCTATCACAAGAAGTCTTATATGTTTCCACCCAGTGATTGTATTGTGCATGTCGAGAATTTGGCTAGGCTGCTTTAGCACCACTACGTGATTGCTGAGGCCCAATCGAAGGTATAAGTGGTGACCCAGGTCCTACTGGCATCACAAGGGGAGAACCAAAGAAGGACTGGGAAAAGAAAATTGGTAGAGCCTCGGAAAAGGGAGGAAATAGTTGGTTTGTAGTGAACCTCAAAAATCTCTAGTTCATCCAAAATTTTTTGAAAATTTGTAACAAACCAGGTTTGATACAAACCGGTTTGCTCATCTCTAGTCATGAGCTTTTCAACAACTGATCAGCAGAGATCTGATACTGATGACTGATCCTAAGACCAGTCAACTTTGTATGTGTACAGCCAACTGTAGAGTGGAGAATATAAGCTTTTAAAACCTCAGACCACCAGGGATTCTATTAACTTGACTACCCTAGACCTCCAGGAGCTTTACCATTAAACCCTTTGGTTGCCCTAGACCACTAGGAGTTTTATCATTAATCCCTTGGTTGCCCTAGACCACCAGGAGCTTTACCTTTAATCCCTTGGTTGCCCTAGACCACCAGGAGCTTTACCATTAATCCCTTGATTGCCCTAGACCACCAGGAGCTTTACCATTAATCCCTTGGTTGCCCTAGACCACCAGGAGCTTTACCTTTAATCCATTGGTTGCCCTAGGCCACCAGGAGCTTTACCATTAATATCTTGGTAGCCCAGGTCTAGACCACCAGGAGCTTTACCATTAATCCCTTGATTGCCCTAGACCACCAGGAGCTTTACCATTAATCCCTTGGTTGCCCTAGACCACCAGGAGCTTTACCATTAATTCCTTGGTTGCCCTAGGCCACCAGGAGCTTTACCATTAATATCTTGGTAGCCCAGGCCTAGATCACCAGGAGCTTTACCATTAAGCTCTTGGTAGCCCTAGACCACCAGGAGCTTTACCATTAACCTCTTGGTTGTCTTAGACCTACAGAAACATTCTCATTAACCCTTTACTATTTGGCCCCTGAATAGCAGTAAGTCTGGGTACTTCAATGGAAGTTCAACCTCCCCACACTTATCTTCCAGGTCTCCATTATCTATAACGAGACCCTGTGGCAAGACTTTGGATATTCCCTCTGGGTTCTTCCACCTCTTGAGCTGACTGTGTGGGAAACATCTCATGTTATCGGCATTAACGTTATTAACTGCAGAGATCAATGTGGATGAGGAGTTCCTTGGAGTGTATTACCCTGGTTTTATCTGGGGGGGGGTGTATATATTTTCTCTGAGGAGCTGTCTCACTATTGGGATGAATGCAAACAGAGATTATGTGCTATAAGGTCTATGTCAGGAACAGCTGGGGCACATGTTGCTTATACAAGGAGGAATGTGGGGAATGCCTGGGAGAAGGTCGAATCCAGTGAAGTTTTACAACAGGTGTAGAAAGAGAAAACTTTACACAAGGACACTTCCCCCATCGTGTAACCTTAGATAACATAGCCGGGCAGAACTTCAAGGGAAAAATTGCAATTTGACATTTTTCCCGGCTTTTTTTTTTTCATTCAATTAATTTTAATGGGGGAAAATTCAAAAATTTGCTACAATTTCTTAATTTTTTTATATCTTCTTTTGCCCACACTGATACATTGGAAAAGGCTTCAGATGAGTAGGGCTTAGGTCAATGGGACGGGGGTAGCAGTGTTGAACTGGCCCATCCTCCTGGAACGCAGGTTCTAACACAATAATGGTCCAAGAGAAAGTCACCCAAATATGAAGGGTACTATGGTCTATGTCCTAGGAACCACAAGGGTCATTTTATCTGGAGGGCCCAAGGAACCTCAGTCCAACACTGGGGTATGGCTAAGGTGCTTTCCAATTTCTTTTACACCCTTTCATAACTCTCAATGTTTCTTGTTTCTGCATCTTTTCCTTTATGCAAATTTGCCCCAAAGTGACATCTCAGGCCATTCCCATGGGCTGGTGGTCCCAATTTTGGGAGCCAAATTTTGCTAAATATGATAAAGCAAAGTCGCATGCAAGGAGCCTACCTTTAGTCACACAGAATCCCTAAAGTTCCATATTACTCACCCGAAAATATTCCTTGCACTGCTGTATGATACCTCCATGAGGCGTTGTAGGCACCCCTAGAAACATTTCCTTCTTCATATACCCACATGGGTAGTAAGCCTTCTTGCCAAAATTGTAAAGTTGTCTTCAGGTGGACTTGCACACAAATTTATTTTTCTTTGCAAGGTTTTGTCATAGTCATGCCCCTTTTTTGTGTGTCACATCCCTTTTCTATGAGGGGGGCAAGGTAATGGGCTCCCTTTATGGGACGTGTCCAGCACAGAAAATGCCCAAGTCATATGTTAAACAATAAAAGCCCAGCAAATTTGGGAGTATTCCACCAAGTCAGGGAGATTTGCAGACTCTTCAATGACTTCGAGAGGTCACCCCTCTTTTCGTGAGGCTCTCAGAGTTGGCCAGTGTGGTTGAAAGATGAGCCAATCCTCAATGTACCTTCTTATGAGGTCAGAGGTACAATATAGGACCATGATGGAGACAATGGGCACCCTTGTACCATACATAATATGGCCGTGTACATAGTCCTCAAGGGCTAGGGCGCTAAATCTGTGCCCCAAGCGATGGAGCTTCCAGCTTTGACTACAGGTATAGCTTCCAGTGACTTCTTCAATACAAATAGCTAGTGGACATGGTCTCAAATGGAACTTCTTTGTCCATAAATAGGGTTGAGCGATCTAGATCGAGAAAGATCGGATCCCAATCGGCGACGAGCGAATTTCATGATCGGGATCGGCTGGAATATGATCCTGAACTCTCAAGATCGGCTCAACCCCTACCTATGACTTATTGCATTTAGTGTTGAGCGATCAGGATCGGGAAAGATCAGATCCCGATCGGCGATCGAGCAAATTTTACGATCACAATTGGGATTGGCTGGAAAATGATCGGAAATCGGATTTTAAAAACGATCCTGAACCCCATCCATAAATGAATCAGGGACCTGAGCCAGCCACGCCCGAAACAACACAAATCTTGGGTGGCTCACCCATCTCTGGTAGTCACCCAGACAGGAAGTCTTGTCGTGGCTAGGCAACCTGCCATACGACTGTCAGAAGAGAATATTTAGGCCCAAAATATCGACTCTGTCAACTTATTTATGCCATGTGAATGCCGGGACTGTGTCAGGTTCTCATTTCATTCAGGCAATGGGAAGATCTTTCCTAGTAGATTGCAATCAAGTGCCAAGCACAATTTAGAATTTTTTTTTAGACAACGTTGAAAGCCATTATCGATCGGCCGCGTTGTCTTTTCCGGTTTGGTGTAAGTGCTGCGGAGAGTTGTGTGTCATCAGATGACAACTTAGCGGGAAGGAAATACTCTGCCCCAAGCATTGCTTGTAAGCCAGGATTGCAGCTCTGGGGGATGCATAATGCATATTGTTTAGACGTCCTGACAGCTGATCGTAGCGTCCACCCCGGTAACTAGACATCAGTGTCACATGAAGAGATTGTAGAACTTTCCGGAGGTAATTAAAGACTACGGTGCGGAGAAATTCTGGAAATTTACATACAAGTAGGAGAGACGCGTTTTCTAAAAATATAGCTAACTATCGCTTGCGGGGAAGAAATATTCAGTGAGATTCCTGAGCAGATGCTTATATTAGATCATATGGGAATTTTTCTTTAGGGTTTGAAATGTAAAGGTTTTCTGAACTTCCCGTCAGTCATCCATTAGCCTAAAATGGCCGCTTACAGGGAATCACAGATGCAATGACAGCTGTATAAATCTGTATACAGAGAGCTCCCTCTAGTGGCAGCAGCAGGTAGCTGCTATAGCAATATCAAGATGAGGCTTAAAGGTAGAGATGGGTGAACTGTTTCATCACAAGATGAACCTTTAGTGAGTCCAATAAATGCACCATTTCCCTGAAAATGCAGGGTATTTTTTTAGAAATATTCAGATCAGTCTCAAGTGCAATGGGGGCGTGTCAGAAGCTCAAGTGCACTTAAGCCTCATTTGCATATTTCTAAAGGCATCAAATGGTGCATCTGCTGGGCTTTATAGAGGAATGATGGTGCTCAGTATAATGTCCCCAAGGACTTTTCTGCTGATAAACTCCCTTTAAAGGGGTTGTCTGGGAAAGACCAGGGAGAAACTCAGGGGATACCAGGAACACCGGGGTGGGTATAAAACAAAAAGAGTTATACTCATCCATCCCCAGTACCCCATGACTCAGTGGGCTGGAAGCAGAGAGGCTCACCAATGACCTCAGTGGTCCCTGGTAAGGAGCTGGTGACATCTGCATGATGTCATTGGATTCCTCAACTCATTTGAACAAACCAGTCCTTTGGGCTTCCAATTTGCTAAGTCCCAGCACGAGAGGGGACCGGAACTGTACAATGGATCACCAATATGACTTTTTCTTGTTTTATACCCACCCTGGCTGCTGTGTAGCTTCCTATAAATTCCTGGACAACCCCTTTAAGCTGGCCATACACCTTCCCTAGTTGGTGGCCAATCCCCCATTGGACAACAGATGTTCTTTCCATTGTGGATTCTCAATGGGGTGAGGGGTGAAATCCACTGCCAGATACCTCTGTCAATTTTTGTTTTTGGCATCAAATGTGGGAACGGAGGTGCAAGCTCCAGGTCCCGCCAAAAAATGGCACATGGTCCCTCTTCTGTAATTTAAAGGGGTTGTCCAGGGAATACAGTTTTTTCCTGGCCACAAGTGACCGCTGAGTCCTAAGGTCACTACCACTGGAAGAAGCCTTAGGTTGAGTTCAGATGGGGTTTTTTAGTCCGGAATTTGATGTGGTGGCAGCCTCAGATTCCGGACCAAAAAACGGGTAGCCGCGACAATGCAGTGCACCCGCATCCAGTCACGGCACTTCCCTCCGGATTAGATCCAAATGAATGAGCCTAGTCGGGAGGGAGGTGTCGCGAGGCGGATGAATCAGCCGCAGAATCCGCCTGTAGAAAGGGCATGTCGCTTCTTTTTCCTCAAGCGGGAACCAACTGCTCCCATTGATTTCAATGGGAGGCGGTTTTTTTAACCAGGATTTTGACACGGAAACCCTGACCAAAAAGACCCCGTGTGAGCCCGGCCTTAGGGCGCTGCCGGACTGGAAGACACCAGAAAACCGGGAATGGGAGAGTATGTTTTTGTTTTTCCCCTGCCTTCAGGAAACAAAAACTTTACTTCCTGGACAACCCCTTTAAGCTAATGCGCTCCTTGTGACCAAGCAGGTCAACCCTGACCAAGTCTTTGTGTCGATGGCCTTTTCCTTTAAGAATTAGTCAGTCCTGTATTGTAGATCAGTAATGGGATAGAGAATTAGGCATCTGGCGTCTCATTTCCTTTAAGTAAGTACCCAGATAATGGGGGGGGGGGGAAGTATCGTCATGATGAGCGATAAATCAACGTAAGTGGCGGAGACGCGGATTAAATTCTGCATGTAATTGAAACTATCGAGATTATTTTATAAGCTGGTCCTGAGTGTACAAATCACTCCGGTCATCTCTAAGCCCCGCAGATGGATTCCTGACAGCGACGGAGACAAGTCGTATTTCTAAAAAATATTCTTACTCGACTTGGGGTCTAATAATGTTTCGGTGACGATGACAGCTCCATCCCAATGACACTAATGAATACTGTAGTGAAATATGGCCCTTCCGGCGCACTCTATATGGATTGATTTATGGACACCAGTACCTAGGCTGCAATTCACACGGGGCTTTGTTTTCCTATAAAAATTGTTAGTTCTACTATTTCCAAAATAGCTCCGACTAAAATGTAAGTTGATACATGGATCGGATACAGGTTTAGGAACGGGAATCTGTCCGGTGTAGTAAGTCCGGTGTATATGGATTCAATTCACCCGATTATTGTCAACTCAACATATTGGGCCGTAAAATTTTTGCCCTGTGCCCCTTTTAGGAAGTGACACCTTAAACCATGCCCCTTTAATGAGGTGGGCATTTTTTGTTAACATGACCAGCACATAACATGCCAACATCACATACGGAATGACGAACAGATCGGTAGATGCCACTGGACCCAGGAGGTTTGACAATTTTTTGGAGGCTCTGGGAGGTCACCTCAGGTTCTGGTCCAAATATGGGTAGCCGCGACTGACCGGCATCCAGTTGCACACTCCGCTCTGGATTAGGCCCAATGAATGGGCCTAGTCGGGAGGAGGGAGTGTCTTCAGGCCGAATCCTAAAACTTACCGGTTCACTTGTACCCAAAATTTTGGCAAAATTTGCAACAAATTGGTTCATTATAAACTGCCAGTGTACCAAGCTTCTACCGACCCTTTTCTGGGTGACATGTCCACCCCGGTAGCTGGGTCAGATGACCACCAAGGTCTTCATCGTCCACAGGCCTCCCATACTTCCCCTTTAAATTGCTGCTAGTCCTGTAGGAAGCAATTAAGTAACCATTTACTTACATTTTCCTGACGCGATCGATACCCTGGAACCTAGCGCGGAAGGAAGTTATTTTGTATCTGTCAGGCTTTTCATACCGGGGCTTCTACTTAATTAAATCCACTATTTTACCGACTCGCTGTATTAGCATATTATGACTTGCAACTTTTTTTTATTGGTAGGGGCGAGATTTTTTTTTTTTTTTTCAATTTTTTTTTTCTCTTTTTGCATAAATCATAAGTTTTCCTACCCGGAATGATTGGGTTGAGATTATTGCGGTACGTTGAGTGATTATCAGTGGCGAGTCCAGGCGGTGTTTACCGAATAAACATCCCCCGAGCCGGGAGCCCATATTTAATGTATGAGGAATGTAATGACATTTTTTGCAGGCAATTTCAGGCCCATCAAAATGACTGTTTGGCAATGCGACTAAGCGGCAGGTTTTTATACGGGACGCCGTTTGCGGCCACGTGTGCGGGCCCTTGGCACCGAGGAGGTCCGATTCAGTTGCCTTTTATTTACAGATGGTGCCCGTTCGCTCTCGGAGGGTGCTTGCTTTAATTTAGAGCAAGCGCTTGGCTATGTAAATGGTTATTGATATTTGCTGTATAATCAATAGGCATTAACAGAACAGCGCGAGGACAAGCGGGCAAATTCAGAACATTGTCGGGATATTAAATACTACTACTTGGGTTATTAAAGGGCCAGCCAGGTATATACTGCACTACAGTCTACAGGCTGGTACCCAGTTCAAGTGATTGATTGCTGCGGCCTCTTCGCTACTTACCAAAGCACAGCGCCGTATTTTGTATAGTGGCGGGGCTGGGTATTGCAGCTCAGCCCCATTGACTAGAATGGAGCTGAGCTGCAGTATGACCATGTGACCAATGGACTACGTAGAGGAAATCCATATCGCGGTCCTAGACAACCCCTTGTTGTTAGAGATGAGCGAGTAGTATTCGATCGAATACTACGGTATTCGAAATACTCGTACTCGATTGAGTACCACTCGCTGTTCGAATGGAAAAGTTCGATGCAGAACAAGCATTGATTGGCCGAATGCTATACAGTCGTCCAATCAACGCTGGTTCTTCTCCTACCTTTAGAAGTCTTCTCCGTGCAGCTTCCCCGCGGCGTCTTCCGGCTCTTCATTCACTCTGCCAGGCATCGGGCCTAGGCAGAGCCGACTGCGCATGTCCGCTTGTAGTGAGGGCATGTGTAGTCGGCTCTGCCCAGGCCCCCTGACAGAGTGAATTCAGAGCCGGAAGACGCCGCAGGGACGCTGCAAGGAGAAGACTGCACGGAGGATCCAGCCCGACCCTCACTCATGGACTTCGTAATTTCTATTTGAGCGAATGTTGCCTACCCCTGAAATGAGCATTTTCCCCCCATAGACTATAATAGGGTTCGATATTCGATTCGAGTAGTCGAATATTGAGGGGCTACTCGAAATGAATATCGAACCTCGAACATTTTAATTCACGAATCAGGTGCCAACCTTCTCAAAACATTCAGGAGGTTCCTGCATAAAAGGGTGGCCTCCTTGCAGGCAAATCTCTCAGACATATTTCTGATCACGTTTCGGTCATGAAAAGGGGCAGGACTGTGTGTCCATGTCCCAATAAGGGGTATGACACTCTACAAAATATGGCCATGCCATGTCCCAAAATAGGACGATGCTTGGAACATGTGAGGCGCTCTTGGAAGGAGGCGGCCATGTTCTTCTAACCCTCTGTCACCCCTTTAAGCGTCCACCAAATTTATAGCACAAGTCTCCGCGCCGCAGCCCCTTGGTAGTGATAGAACTTTCCAATCACAAATTTTATATAAGCTATTGTATTCTTCTGTGGCTATACTGACCCCTGGGTATTGTATTGTGAGATCATTAGGACAAGTCAATAAGACTGACAGCAGAGCTTCACCAGCAGATGATGATATATAACATGGCGTCTGTAATAAATGACTGCAGATGGAATGGATTCATGATCACAGAAAATGGGTTAAGGTTCACCCTTAAATAGAATAAAAGAAACAAACCCCCCCCCCCCCCCCAAAAAAAAAAAAAAAAAAAAATCGTAATTATTCTGGAGTCCTCCAGATGTCTAAGTGAAAAGAGATGAATACATTCTAGATGTAGCCAGTCGGCGACTACCCTGGGTCTCTGTTATTCTGTGGTCCGTACTTGCCCGCTATGTATTACATTGTATCTGAATATACTAAGGAGAATCTTTTCACCTTCTCGAGGCTTTTGCTACAAAAATTTTCTTTACAAATAGAGATGGGCGAACCGGGTTGTTCCCGAATATTCCAGGGGCCACTCGGCGATCGAGTAAATTTCACGATCGAGATCGGAATTCTGATCCCGATCTTTTCCGGCGGGATGGAGGTCAGAGGTTATCTCAAGATCGGTTCAACCCTATTCATCTATATATCATGAATAGGGTTGAGCGATCGGAATCGAGAAAGAGTGGATCCCGATCGGCAATCGATCAAATTTCACGATCGAGATCGGCTGGAAAATGATCGGAAAACAGATTTTAAAATCGATCCTGAAATCTCAAGATCGGCTCAGCCCTATCCATCTCCCTAATCTTTCATCTGCAAGACATACAGGTACACCCGGACATATACAGTCAATGAGTGGTCTGGAACCGGTTAAAGAACAACATTCATGTCCGTGTCCATTAAAGAACATAAAGGGAACATAGAAACATAGAATTGTCCATCATATTAAAGAGTTCTAATCCAAAGCTGCAGTACCCCTCATGACCTCTGGGTGTGCAATACCAATCAGTAATTTGTTATACTATTCTAGGGTAAAATTAATAGGCACCAATCGTCACCTGCTGGGAGTTGTAGATTTGCAGCAGCTGGAGAAATACATGTTGTCCCTTAGCAGCGTGCCTGAAAGCGCAGAGTTGCACATGTTTCCCACAGATGACATTGCAGGACTAGGAACAGCTGAACATTATCCTGGCTCCAGATCTCAGGCCATTTGTTATTTAGTCTTTATCTGCCTTTGCAGAAACTGTGACCTGTTGCCGGCCGGGGAGTTAATGGGGAGATCTCGCATCCTGAACGCTCCTATTTTATGACACTTTATACATTGGCGCTGTTTTTTCCCTCTTCCTGTCTTAATGACTCAAGTGTCGATCTCATTAAAAAACACAAACACGTGTGACCCATGAACCGGGGACAGCGCGGGGACAGCGCGGGGTAATATTCACAGGATGTTCACAAACAGTAATAGGTTTTTATTTTCGAATTGGAGAAAAAGCAGATGAATTTTTTGATTATTTCATAGGAGATAAAATAGATTTTCAGTTTTATATAAAAGAAAGAAAACGGTAATAAGTCATCCTTAAAGGGGTCTTCCAGTGAGACAAAATGGATTCCAAAAATTCAAAAATATTACTACCCCTATTGCTTCCTACTTAGGAAATGGTCACACAGGCGATCGCTGATTGTTCTAGTGACCCATATAGGCTACGCCAAATTTACTACAGGAAGTAAAGAAGCAATTGGGAATCGGCTTCTATTAATCTTTAACCTGTTCTGTCCCCTTTCTCAAAAATATTAGCCTGCTAGATAACCCCTTTAAAACCATCAAATATCTTGTTCAGCCCAGCTCATCCTAATTCATGAATGGAAATGTAGTGATCTGGACAGCTATACATTGTGATTGTACATATGTATGTATGTAAGCAAACGTTTGTGGGTTGTTCCCGGTGGGTTGTGGTGACAAATGTCAATAACAATGTCTTTTTGTTAAGGGTGTCCCTACGTTAAGTTGTTCATATGATGCAATTGAGAATGGAGCGTAAGAACAAGTGTTTAATTTCCCTGCACTGCCTCCGCAGGTGGAACAAAGTATTACACTGTTATCACTGTTAATCTGTGGATTGTTTAAGCAAAGCACAGACATTTTGGATGCTCCAGAGAGAGTTCCCCCTATAGAATAATGTCCCCCGTTGATGCCCCACTCACAGTATAATGGCTCCATTGGTGCCCCACACACAGTATAATGACTCCACTGGTGACCCACTCACAGTATAATGTCCCGATTGGTGCCCCAGTAACAGTACAATGGCCTACTCATTGCCACTGTACACAGTATAATGGCCCCCTCAGTGCCCCCACAACCAGTTGATTGGCTCCCAATATGCCTAAAACAATCACATAACCAGCAAGGAAGCTTGTTTAATTTTTTTATTTTTTTTTTTGGGGGGAGGCTCCTTCTGCAGTCAGCTATCCCACAGCCAGACACAGGGCAATCAGGTAGAGAAGGGTAAACGTGGCTGAGGTCCTGGGATACACAGGGATGATTTCATTCCCATTTTTTTGGGAATTTAGAATGTTTTCTGTTGCGTGTTGTAGTGATTAGAAGCTTCTATTTCCTTCATTTCCTCTTGTATGTGGTGGGGTGGATTACGCCGGGTATGGCACTAGTAATGCACTGCAGGAGATCAATCAGCTCAAGGTGTTGATACCTATGTAAATGAGTCGCTGTTAATGAGGAGATTTTACCACTTACAGAATGTCACCTTTTAAATGGATTTTCTTTTACACTTGGCTTCTCTTTATGTTGAGTCGCATTTCTCTCATTTCTTGACGAATAAAATTAGATGACTAGTCTCGAGCATCAGATCTTCTTGTTTCCATACCTCTCGTGCTTTAAGTACTTTTAGGCTTTGACTTACTTAAAAAAGACCAAATTTGAGATCTTTACAGTAATTATTATTTAATGAGGTGCAGAGACGGAGTTTGTGCATATTTTAGTGTCTTACTTTTAGGCCAGAAATCACTAAACCGCCTCAAGCACGCTTAGATTTTTCTTACCTTCAAGGTCGAAGCTCTGACCCGCCGCATTTAGTCATAACAGGATCCGGTTTTCTGTCCATATTTAACTTCTTTTGCACTTGAGTTAAAGGGGACCTTTCACCAACTTCAACTTTTTGTAACCTCCAATAGGCACCGCTCCACTGATTCTGGTGCAGTTGGAATTTTTGCTCTAGCCCCCACCGTTCCTGAGCAATTGTGTTGTTAGTTTTAGCACCCAATATACTAATTTGGCTCTCTCCTCTCAGGTAGGTGGTCACAGACTACCTGTTCCATCCCAGGACCGCCCACCTAATAGTAATATTGGGTGTTTAAAGTATCTGCACTGATTCCTCGGGATTGGTGTGGGCTAGAGAAAAAATTCCAACTGCGCCGGAATCAGTGGAGCGGTGACAATTAATGAAAGTAAAGAGCAGGAGTTGGTAGAGGTGGTGAAAGGTCCACTTTAAAGAGATTCTATCATCAGAAAACCATTTTTAACTAAACCCATGTCGGAATAGCCTTAAGAACGGCTATTCTTCCCCTACCTTTAGAAGCCTTCTCTGCACCACCGTTTGGTTTATAGTCCCGGTTTCTTCCTTATGGTAATGAGTCTTCTCACATCACTGGGAGTGATCTCCAGCACGCAAACAGCACTGGGGGCGTCCCCTGTGCTGCAAAAAGATTCTTCCAGCGCCGCCTTCTTCGTGATCTTCGCCTCCGCTTCTTCTCTCCTGTTCAACCACAACAGAATATCCGACTGCGCCCACTGCGCATGCCCGTTGACCTTTTTTCTGTGGCGTCTCCCATTCGAGTCTCTTCAGTCTCTACTTCCTGTTTCCTCTTAGCGCACAGGAAGTGACCTCTGAGCCAATCACTGATTGTTTCTGCTGTGATTGGATAAGTTATCGCTTCCTGTGTGTCAAAAGGGACCAGGATGGGTCAGAATAGGAACAGCAGAAGAATCGATGAGGAGGTTATGTTTATCTGATTAGGATTATCACTTCTTTTAGGGGTTTTCTTGCCTTTCTAACCTATTTCTGAGCTAGACATCCCCTTTAAGAACAGGACCATCCTGACAATAGGAGCAAAGTCATTATGGAAATCAGTTTAGGTTCACCAAAGGTGTCATCTGATGGGTTCCCTATAGCACCAAGACCCCTATGCCTGCACTAATTACATTACACCCTAATCACTCCCTAGGGGACTGTTCAGACAAGAGGAACAATTAAAGTCACTGAAGCAATCTCTAATCCAAGAAACTGGGCCTCCAAGTCCATGTAAAATGTGAATGTGTAGATCCTTTGAACATTTTCAGTGCGTTCTGGAATTCATCCGAGTCTTTTACAGTCACTACCATTTGGAATAAAAATCTTAACATCACCGAGAAGAAATCTTTACAACTGTATTTCAGTATTTCCCCCTTCACGATCCTACTTTAGAAGCCCAAATAAACATAAATTATGGCTTAGGAGTGCACAAATCTCCCGCTAATCTGTCTTGCAGGGAGGAAGATATCCTATTACCATAGACATTACATTTGTGGACTGTGTGAACACCTTCATCAGGACAAATGACAAATTTAATGTATATAACAAATTCATATTTTCTCTTCTGCCGGTGGATTGAACCGGGGATTCGTGTTATTTTTCACTTAATGGTATGGTTTTTCTGTCTGCTGCAGGAATGCAGACATCCGTCGATCTTCCTAATAACTGCTCCTAATGGACACAAAGAGAGTCTATGAGTGAATAATGACCCCCGAATTTATACATATGAAAAAAGTTATTGTCCGACAGGCCGCGTTTACAGAATTAAAGAGCGCGCGGTGAGCACCTGCAGGGCATTACTCATTTCTGGGGAGCTTTGTAAGAGGGTTGTCAGTCTAAACCAGTTTTAGTAGATGCCATCTCATTTACCTTTTAGGAAAAGCACAAACAGTGTTTTATGGATGTAGGATACAAGAGAGTAAAAGACAAATTTACTGTATTAGTCATGAGGTCTATACAGTACATCAAGTTCATCAGGGTATGAGGTCCACCAGGTCTATGAGGTTCATCTGGTCTATGAGGTTCATCTTGTCTAAGAAGTCAATCAGGTCTATGAGTTTCATCTTTTCTATGAGGTCCATCAGGTCTATAAGGTTCATCTTGTCTATGAGGTGCATTAGGTCTATGAGGTCCATCAGGTCTATGAGGTTCATCTTGTCTATGAGGTCCATCAGGTCTATGAGGTTCATCTTGTCTATGAGGTGCATTAGGTCTATGAGATCCATCAGGTCTTTGAGGTTCATCTGGTCTATGAGGTCCATCAGGTCTATGAGGTTCATCTTGTCTATGAGGTCTGTCAGGTCTATGAGGTCCATTAGGTCTATGAGGTTCATCAGGTCTACGAGGTTCATCTTGTCTATGAGGTCCATCAAGTTACAGCACTGTATTGAAGATGGAGCATGCACTATAAAGTTCCTGGGCCTATTATAGGAGATGGTCTAAGGTTCTCCCATATACTAGGCTCCACCAGGGGATCGGAATGACGGGCAGTCCATCCACTAAAACAGTGGTTACCCACAAACTGTAAGTGTGTCCGTCAAGTGCCCACATTTTTAGCTGAAATTTCAGCTAGCCCCTCAGTCATAGGTTACGCTGTGATCATCTTATTATCGAGCAACCCTTTCACAACGAGAGGATTATCCAAAGTGGACAACATCTTTACCTTCACTCAATCCCCGAGTGGAGGGACAAACCATTTGATAAAAGACCGCTTGGGATGTTAAGTTCCCCCCTTATATTAAAACTGATCAATATCAACAGGACACTCTTTAATCAGTTTATTATCAGGAGACTCTTCCAAGAAAAAGGAATAATCAACCTCTTTTAACCCTATTTTAGATAATATTGAGGCAAGTTCTATATGCCACCACTTCCGTATGGGATATGCCATATCCTGAGACCAGTTCAGGTGTGTATATATTGAAAGCAATCACCCCCAGCTCAGGTATTGAATAGTAAACCATTCCTTAAAGTGATCACAAGCAAGTGTACAGAAGAGTATGGATACTACCAATCTCCTCAGATCTATGAGGTCCATCAGGTCTATGAGGTTCATCTTGTCTACGAGGTTCATCTTGCCTATGAGGTCCATCAGGACATGAGGACCTCACGTGTTAAGTGATTCACCACCTGGGGAAAATTTATGTAAAAAAAATTTTCATCAAGGATGACTGGGAAGCTTAGGTGGGGTGTCTACTTTGACTAAATCCTTTCCATAATCGGTATTAAAAGGGTCCATTTGCTCAGGATCTCCTCTATTTGCCAGAGTGGCTTCCAGTTTGGAGGACCTAACATGTCCATGAGATTGACTTCAATAAGTGTCATGTAGTGTTTTATTACAGTAAGTGGCTGATTTTCCTTGAGACATCTAACCATCATGGGTCCTAGTTGTGGTACCCACATCCACCATTGGCTCATGATACGAAGAAGAAGTTTGTGGACAAAAGTTGTACAATTTAGACCATTCAATGGCTACGTTGTAGTCAAGCACTATTAGGCACTCTGCCGGGGGGTCAGTCATTGTATCCCATTAAATTTTCTGCCTTAGATGAAAAGCCATTCATTATACAACAATTCTGTAGCGTTGCTCAAAAAATAGTCATTGACGTCAAGACTTGTGCTTAAGAAATCCTGAAAAAGGAGCAGTCATCTGTCCAGGGGCTCTGAAACGGCATCTGGTAATGTATTACGATACTCTATATTACACCCGTCTTTTTGGTATTAAAAACTGACAATTCATTCATCTACGAAGCCATCAATGTATAATTTCTAACTCATAATTTTCTACGAGTAATCTGGGAAAATTCCTTCGCACCTTTGTTGGGTCATATTTCTTTTCCCGTCTTCCTTTTGCCCATAGGGACCATGTAGAAAAGTAATTTGTTCTATTATAAACTTCACATCTTGGCGACTGCTGTGGATTTATGCCCTGTTCAGTCATGCAGTAGAGGAAATAAAGAAGATACCGTATTTAGGCTGCGCGTGGTAAAATGCATGGACCATTAATTGAGCTTGAAGTCCATGAGACTATATTTACGAAACTGGTGGCAACCATCTACACCAAAGGCTAGAATAGTCATGACTACTGCAATGAGATATCAAGAACACGTAGACTATTTTTGTATGTGTTATTCAACAAGTCAAAGAAGCCATGACCACCATTTGTTACCATTGACCACACCAATAGTCAGACACTATAAAAGTCAATGGAGATCATGTCCAACTTTGAGAGTCCACAACATTTCTCTTGACTTGTAAGAGGATGCCACAAGGTTCCGAGTCACCATAAAGCTGGCCAAACCTATTAGATAGCTATCGGACTAATTTTACTTTGGACAACAGCTAACTTTCTCCAACATCCTTTACGCATGCGCGAAGAGTGTGTATATGTTCTGAATGAGGAGTAGTGAGAAGGTCACTGGTGTTGGAAGTAAGTTGGGAGCTCTCTTTTAGAGGCTTGACTGGTCTTGCCAAAATTGAAGTGTTTGCCCGACATTACTCATACAAATATGATCAACTCATCTAAATTTTACTTGGGTTAGGTCTCGTAATCCAATTATCATTTCCCAGAGGTCTCCAATGTATCTTATTTGGCTATATTGGCTGATCTGCCCAATGCGGTTGAAAATTTTAAATATAACATTTTAGTAAGTGGTGGACTTGGGTCTCCTCCATGTATCTTCATGTCATGTGGCCATATGGCAGTGATGGAGTCATATATACAACTATCTTCGCTAACTGACCAAATGTTTGGGCTAAAATGGTCCAAATAAAGTTGCACATTAGAATTTTTTTTACAGATGAAACATTACCAAAGTCTACTTAGAAGACCCTTCCTTTTGGGCTCAAAGTAGAACCAAGATGAGTGGCCCGATATGCCCAAATTCTTTTCAGGGCTTCCTAATAAAGTAATTTTGTGCCACCAATCTTGAGCCAAAAGGAAAGATACAAGGACACAAGACAGGGCACAAGCCATGACCACATCTTATATTCTTTAAAGAGTCATTCTCTGAACCCAGAGGTTTTAAAGTTTAGGGTTATAGCGAAAGATCAGCGAACAGTAAAATGTTCGAGGTTCGATATTCGTTTCGAGTAGCCCCTCAATATTCATCTACTCGAATCGAATATCGAACCCTATTATACTCTATGGGGGGAAAATGCTCGTTTCAGGGGTAGGCAATGTTCAATCAAATTATACTTACCAAGTCCATGAGTGAGGATCGGGCTGGATCCTTCAAGAAGTCTTCTACGTGCAACGTCCCCGCGGCGTCTTCCGGCTCTGAATTCACTCTGCCAGGCATCAGGCCTGGGCAGAGCCGACTGTGCATGTCCGCACTACAAGCGGACATGCGCAGTCGGCTCTGCCCAGGCCTGATGCCTGGCAGAGTGAATGAAGAGCCGGAAGAAGCCGCGGGGAAGCTGCACGGAGAAGACTTCTAAAGGTAGGAGAAGAACCAGCGTTGATTGGCCGACTCTATAGCATTCCGCCAATCAATGCTGGTTCTGCATCAAACTTTTACATTCGAATAGCGAGTGGTACTCGATCGAGTACGAGTATTTCGAATACCATAGTATTCGATCGAATACCTACTCGATCGAGTACTACTCGCTCATCTCTAGTTATAGCGCCAACAATGACAGCGATCAGCTTCAAATTTTTGCAACAATTTTTGATTGGCCAACAAAAGTTTTCCTATTTGCGCTTGCACTACAAACTTTTAGCAAAAAAAAAAAAAAAAAAATCCAGCCCACCCCTGAAAAACTTCATTTCTTCTAATCATATAACCTTTGACCTTATGATAGGCCAGGATTAATAACGCGCGTATCTCTGCTAACCATTTCCAACACGCCTGCACTTTGCAGATCAAACCAATCAATACGGCGGCTTCACCGGGGACAGGGCTTCAAGCAAATGCATAGTGTATACTTTTCGATTGATTTGTGTTGAGATTGTTGTAGAATTGGTTTATACCTCTTCGCAGTGTGTCAGGAGTGAAAAATGTGTCCGATTGGTAGAGTAACTATTTGGTAAAGGTCAGGGGATGCTGGGAGAAAAAAAAAATTAAGGTTTTTCTCACTTTCCATCTATATAACCTGACTATGAGGCAGGAAAAAAAATTGAGGGTTTAGTTGGTGTATTAACTCCTTCATGAAAGTCACAAAATCAGAACTTTTTACCTTCGTAGACCAAGTTTTTGCTATAGTACTGTAGGCTTTGTATTGCTTTATCATAGTCAATGGGGTTATATTATAGACATTATGATTGTACAATATGTAGCCTTTACAATGGCAAGTTTTTGGTTTGTGGAGATGGTATGGCTTTCGGTTTTACCAATACCACCCGGGTGAATACTATTTAGAATTAGGGCTAGTTCACACGTAAAAACCTCCTGGCTTATTTTGGTCCTGAAAAAAACCGCTTCCTAATTAGGAAGCTTTTTTTGACATTGCCAGGCTTTTTTTGGAGCTTTTTTTTGTAAAAACCGCTTCCAAAAAAAGCCAGGCTGTTTTCCCCTCCCATAGAAGTGAATGGGCTAAAAAAAACCGCTAGCGGTTTTTTCCGCACGGTTTTTTGCAAAAAACAGCTAGCGTTTTTTGCAAAAAAACGCGCTGAAAAAAACCTGCGCTGTTTTTGCCTCCCATTCACTTCTATTGCTTTCTTCAGGCGGAAAACGCCTGAAGAAAGGTCATGTCGCTTCTTTTTTCTGCTAGCTGAAAAATAACTAGCAGAAAAAAAAAAGCTAGTGGAAAAAAAAGCTAGCGGAAAAAAAAAGCTAGCTGTTCACATAGGGCTCCATTGTAAAGGGGCTGATTTTGAAGCGAAATCCGCTGTCAAAAAACTCCCCTTTGCCCACGTGTGAACTAGCCCTTAGGATGTTACGAAGGCTGGTTTTAATGATTTTAGGTGTCTAATATGGCCAATATTTTGCAGACTGGCCATTGTTGACTCTACTGAAAGCAGGTTTGTATGGGGAAAATCAATTGGACATGTTGGATCTTTTTGAACATTGTTGGGTACAGTCAATGGCGACATTTTGAGAGTCATTCATGTCCAACAACAGATGACCAACGCATCAATAGAAGCCCAATATAGGTCAGGCAGATCTAGGAGTAGATAGATCAACGATTTGTTCTTCAAATTTATGACATTGTCCTACAGAACCATGACCCTCAAGTCCTTTTGAAAACCACCATGTAAAATCTCTTTGACGTTAGATTGGTTGTTACATTGGACCATGCTTGGTCCAGTACTATGCGTTTAATTACAGTGACAGTTTTTTTTTAATCTTAAGACCCTTTTGTGTTTCATAAGGGTTCTTCACCAAGGTTATCATAGCCGAACACAACGTGACTCATCGCTCACAGTGTGACCCATCAGTAGGTTCGATCAACAATCTGTACTAAACCTACCAAAGAGGGTTCAACTTTCCTGTAGCACCATTGGAGGTGGAGTAAAGTATATATGTTGGGTTCTCCAGTGTCAGAAGGATTCTTTGTTGCTGTTCTCCCTAATTATAAAAATGAAAGCCCAGAAAGAACTATCCTACCAAGATCCCACCATCTCTGCACCAAACTTCTCATCGCTTGGCAGTCCAATGTTCCCTCACGTCTTCTGTGGGTCTTGAACCTCTACAATTACAACAGGGGTTTTACCATCCCAGACTTTCGTCTACCTAGGCTTGACACATTGTCCATGTTGGTAAGAGTAGCACCTTCTGGACTTCCAAAACTTGGTTACACTTTATGTTACACAGTTGGTAGCTAAAATCTGCCCATGATTCAACATTTTGATATTTTCAACTTTTTATCACATAATTTCCATTATTCCTTAGTATTTTATTCTGTATCAGTTTCAATCTATGTTCCATTTGCAACTTTACTTCATTGACTTAAGAAACCTCCTACCAATCTAATTTTCTCAGTTTTTAGCCGTTTCCGGGCTGAAATAGTAGAAGGAATGTCAGTGATGAAGGAAACATCTCAAAGTGAAGTTTTTGCTCATGGTTATGTGGTTCACAAGATATCTCTACCTCAGTTCTTACTAGTGGTTATAGTTAATCTTCCCCTATATAGCAGCTTCCATTTTGCAGGTGGAACTAACTAATGTAGCCCAATGGTCTATTATGGTGGACGAAATGGACAGATGTCCCACCTAGACAGTCTGGTAAACCTTGGACTTTCTGACCATTCTACCTTCTCATAATTGACAAATATTCATCTCAAGGAGATTTTCTACCATGTGGATTTGGCTGTAGTAGTTTACCCCTCTTCTTTAACCCCTTATCCTAAAATTGGACCTTGGACGCTTTGACAAGTAGAGTGTTCTACACATAGTTTTCAGCCTTATCCTATTGTCCATGTATAACTGGTGACTACTGGGCAGCATCTCTGTTAGGTTACAATCATATTGGTTGTTAGTTGATCAGGAACAGAAGACAGCTGATATAGCTATATTGCCTTGTGTCCACCAGCATATTCCCCCTCCCAGTGGGCATGACTGCCGGCTTACCATCTCTTCCCACCGTGTCGATTTGCTGTCGGGTTATCAAATCTTCCCACTGTATAGATTTGCCTCTCCATTGCCATGCATGTGTTCTGTTTTCTGCATCAGTAGCATGAACGTGCTTCTGGCATAAGGTATTCCTGTATCTGACCTGTATCTGACCTGACCTCTCATTGGACCCTTAGCATGGTACTGACTTTATACGTGTCCGCTTCTCCTATCCTACCTGTTACCTGTGTTCAACCTTGGCTTGATCCTGACTTCTGAACCTTTGTTGCCTGTCCTGGCTTCCAACTTGTTCCTGACATGTTCTTGCCTAAACGCTGGTGCTCACACTGGAGTCTCTCCACCAACAGGACCTACTGCTATCAATATTGGGACCACCTCAGAAGGTACCAACCTCCAGATCCCTGTACAAGGATTAAGGGGTGACCACCAAAGAAGTTGCTTAGACAACGTCCTTTAAGGTGACCCAAAGCCAAACCAATCTGTTAGCACAGTGGGTTAATGGAGTAGGTTAATACATGTGAAGATATGGCTAAAAAATTTGAAAAAATGACACAATGGGTGGTCAATTATTGCCCCGCAGGTTTGCAAGTCGATGGCTTCCCTTGTCATACGGGTGATTTTCCTGATTGTTTCCCAGCGGTTGCATCGCCGGTAGCTCATTCGTGTAGAGCGTTCCCTCCAGGATCCATCTGTAGCCCAAGACGTTCCATTTGCATGAAGAGCATACAATTAGCATACGGCTCCTCGCTGAATGACGACATTAAGACCTTTGTAATTTTAATTAAAGTACACGGAAAAAAAGAGAATAATCCCTTTAAGACGGGACGGATCACAATACAAATAATTGCATCGTCTGATCCAGTGTTGGAGGAGAACACGACTGTATTTTATCCCCCCGCAAAATGACTTCAGATCCATCTTCTGGACGTAAAAACCATAATGATGTAGCAGCAAGACACCGCTCTAGAATGGCTCACCGTGAAATTTAAACCTTTTTCATGATAACCTTTGGAGTAGTAAATTAGAAGTTTTATGAAAATCATATTTCTTGTTAAGCGTCTCGGATCACGCGAGGTCTTTGGGGGAGAAAAAACAATTTTGACTTTTTAATGATAGAGTTTTATTATCGGGTTTTGACAAACTAGGACAAACTTGGCATTTCTTTTTATTCGTCTTTCACTTAGGAAGCTTTTATCGCGAGCGCTGTTTACGGGAGTATTCGGGGGCGTTGGGCGGTAACTTTTTATTAGGGTCATCTGTGTTTGATCGGCGGAGGTTCAGCCTCGGCATTGAGTCTGGACAAAGCTTCTGTAAACTGTGAAGAGGACGTGGTGCTCACAGGATCACCCTGGTTCCTCCATTGCACTGCTGGGCAGGGGGTTCTGGAGGGCAAACGACTGGTGATCAAAGATTGATAATAAGGAAAGGCCATTGGTGTCCATGTCCAATTGAAGTTTTTGGCCTGGGAAAGGACCAATGATTTATGAAGCCTCATGTGGACGATAGAGTCATAGGCGCCATATGGTGCTGTGCCCCTGGACTAACAAGTGTTTACACTCCTGGTACCTTGATATTAGTAGCGGAAGGGGAACAAGTTGTTCTAGGCTGTACAACCAAAACCAGTCCTTTTTGTGTAAGCAGAGCCCCCCGACTAGAGTGAGTGAACTTCCAAAGCTTTGATTTGTTTCAGGTTCGAATGGCTCAGGTCCCTGATTTGTTTTGGGTCAAACAAGTTCAGGTAGAACCAGAAGTGACATTATTACTCGATGAGGTCTCGTCAGACCCCAGAGTATAATAGGGGGAGGCCCAAGGGCGGTGTACAAAATAAAAAACACTAACATTCACCTTTCCTCTCCTATAGAGGATGAGTTGAATACAATGGTGAAGCGGGGAGGTTCAGTGGTAGCACCAGGAGAGGGACATAATACTGTGGGAGAAACTGCAGGGGGAATATTTATTGTGAGTGAAGCAGGGAGGGGGCATTAAACTGTGGGGGTAGCTGGAAGGGGACATTATACTGAGGAGGTAACTGAAAGGGGGCATTATAATGTGGGAGCACCAGGAGAGGTACTTTATACTGTGTGGCCAACTAAAGGGGACATTATACTGTGGGGCCAACTGGAGGAGGACTTTATACTATAAGGTCACCAGAGAAGGACTGTATACTGTGGGGGAAACTGGAGGAGGTCACTTTAATGTGGGTGCACCAAGAGAGGGACTTTATACTATGGGGCCAATTGGAGGGGGGCATTATAATGGGGGGCAGCTGGAGGGGGATATTATAATGTGAGAGCATCAGGAGAGGGACTTTATACTGCAGGGCCAACTAAAGGGCAACATTATACTTTGAGGACAACTAGATCGGAACTTTATACTATGAGGTCACCAGAAAGGGACTGCATACTGTGAAGGCACCTGGGGAGGGACTGTATACTGTGGAAGAAATTGGAGGAGGACATTATAATATGGGTGCACCAAGAGAGGGACTTTATACTTTGGGGCCAATTGGAGGGGGGCATTATAATGGGGGGCAGCTGGAGAGGGACATTACAATCTACAATTTTGCCATCAATTTCTGAGGAGTTAATTCAAAAATGAAAACCAATATGGCTGCACTTCCTGTCACTTTTACAAAAACGACTGCCATGACAATATCTTTGTGAATAAAACGAGCATACTTTCCAAACTTTGTCTACCATGTTAACTTTCAGTTTACTACTACATCGCCAGTTTTAAGTTTTCGGTGGAAATGCCCTTTAAATCCACCCTGTACAGAGAAAAAAAGTCAATTTTCTCTTTATTGTAAGTAAAATCAACTTTTTCTGCTACAAGATCAAATCTGTAAATTGCTCTTTTACATTTCGAGATCTCATATTTCTAGTTAAACCACATCAATTTACCATGATACCTATAAGAACATTACTTACTTTCACACTCGCCTTCCAGGATTAGCTATAATGCTTTATGGAACCTCATGGGATTAACCCAATGTGAGCCCAAATGAACGAAATAAGTGTAGGGCCGGGCTCGGGGCCAAAGACAGAAACCCTAGTAGAATATATTCAGCTTCGCAATAGCTGAAACATAAAGGATTGGTATTGAAAATGAGCTTTTCTTATACAAGTTGATCTAGTATGGTGTCTTGATTATTTGAGGCTGTTTTTGATACTGATATATCACTTAAAGGGAGTGTGTCACCCAACCCTAGCATATCAATTAGACCCTGCAGATAGATAGGTTAGGGTCACCTGAACCAAACGGTGTATTCCCCTTGTGAATAGCTGCCTCCATTGCCGAGATATCACTGTTTATATTGATATAAGAATGATCATTTTGGAGGAACAAGGGCGCCGCCATTGCTACAAATACCTCATTTGCATATTGAAAAAACAGCAATATCTCGGCAATGCAGCCACCGATTCACATGAGGAAAACACCATTTGATTTAGCTGATCCTAGCCTATCTATCCATGGGGCTGGGATGATATGCTGAATTTTGGTGACACACTCCCTTTAAAGGGATTATCTCATGAAAACAGCCCCTATTCCATATGCCCTATGGTCAAGGCGTCCTGTATTAGCCAGAAAGGTGAGCCACTGCCCCTTGTTCTAAGATTCTTGGCTTGTGAACATAATAACAGAACTGCAGTAAAGACTGACATCTACATTGACAAATTGTAAAAATAAGAGGGATATAACTTCTGGAACTCTAAAAAGGTGAGTGAGCAGACATATATTACCAATGTTGTAGACCAAGACTTCCCACAAGAGGAGAACTCAAGGACTTATATCTCCAGGCGCTATTTTCTTCCAAAAAAATATCTGTTTAATGTATGTTTTTTAATGAAATAACCCGGAGAGCTTAGTTATATTTAATGCATTTGACATTTCAAAGTTTCGGCTTTTAAGATTTATTTGAATACTACCTTTTCCATTACACAGTTGACCAACCCAGGTAATGAAAAAATTACATACAAGATATTCCTAAAACCTTTCTGGACGGACTCCTGTAAACGGAAAGCACTTAATGGTTATTTATGGGACCCCAAGACGGAGAGAGTCACCTACTGATGGGGCCACTGGTATAGATTGTCTCACCTTAGGTTCAGAACTTGTAAGCATAAGTTTGTGTGTCCTCTTCTTGCAAGTTACGCTACGTTTTTGCAAGTACTGGTGTAACAGAGTCCCCGAGGATCTGGTACCCATTGGGTACCCATTGGGCCAAGACTCAATAACAGACCCCAAAAGAGACCCCAAAGCACAACCCTCTTTGGGGTTGTCACGTGGCTTTCATAGAGTTTTAATAGCAAACTCTGCCTAACTGGGGAGAGGGATCATGGCATAACCTCACCGTTAGTGTCCCATGATTGGGTCAATGCAAAAATGCCCCATAATCAGCGGTTCCTAAGTGTATAGGGGCAGGTCTTAAAGGAGTTGTTCGGCCACTTGAAAAATTTACAATGGCTTACAAAACAAAAAAACAAACAAACATAAAAGGACTAATACTCACCTTATATCACATTTGGGGCACTTTGGGGGCCATTATATTACATATGGGGCACTGACTAGGCCATTATATTACTTGAGGAGTACGGAGCAGACCATTATATTGCTGGTGGGGACCATTATATTATATGTGGGGCCATTATATTACACGCAGGGAACGGAATGGACCATTATATTACATCTGAGGACACTATGGGGGCCATTATATTACATGTGGTGCACTACAGGGGTCATTATATTATATAGGGGGAACTGACTGGACCATTATATTGCTTGTACTGTGTGGCCATTGTATTACAATATTACACGTTAGGTGTTGTGGGACCATTATAATAAATCTGGGGCATTGACTGGGCCATCAATTTACATTTGGTTCACTTTAGGGGCCATTATATTACATATGGGACTTTGACTAGGCCATTATATTACATGCGGGGTGCTGACCAGAACTTTATATTGCTTGTAGGGATACTGTGAGGGCAAGTACATTACATGTGGGGTGCTGTGGGGGTCTTTATATTACACATAGGACAGCATATAAGCCATTATACTACATGTGGGAACACTGTAGGACCCATTATATTACATATAGGACACTGTGGGGCCATTATATTACATATAGGACACTGTGGGGCCATTATATTACATATTGGACACTGTGGGGCCATTATATTACATATAGGACACTGTGGGGCCATTATATTACATGTGGGAACACTGTGGGGCCATTATATTACATATAGGACACTGTGGGTCCATTCTATTACATATAGGACACTGTGGGGCCATTCTATTACATATAGGACACTGTGGGGCCATTCTATTACATATAGGACACTGCGGGGCCATTATATTACATATAGGACACTGTGGGGCCATTCTATTACATATAGGACACTGCAGGGCCATTATATTACATATAGGACACTGTGGGGCCATTATATTACATGTGGGAACACTGTGGGGCCATTCTATTACATATAGGACACTGCGGGGCCATTATATTACATATAGGACATTGTGGGGCCATTCTATTACATATAGGACACTGTGGGGCCATTCTATTACATATAGGACACTGTGGGGCCATTATATTACATATAGGACACCGTGGGGCCATTATATTACATGTGGGAACACTGTGGGGCCATTGTATTACATATAGGACACTGTGGGTCCATTATATTACATATAGGACACTGTGGGGCCATTCTATTACATATAGGACACTGTGGGGCCATTCTATTACATATAGGACACTGTGGGGCCATTCTATTACATATAGGACACTGTGGGGCCATTCTATTACATATAGGACACTGTGGGGCCATTCTATTACATATAGGACACTGTGGGGCCATTCTATTACATATAGGACACTGTGGGGCCATTCTATTACATATAGGACACTGTGGGGCCATTCTATTACATATAGGACACTGTGGGGCCATTCTATTACATATAGGACACTGTGGGGCCATTATATTACATATAGGACACCGTGAGGCCATTATATTACATATAGGACACCGTGGGGCCATTATATTACATACAGGACACTGTGGGGCCATTATATTACATATAGGACACTGTGGGGCCATTCTATTACATATAGGACACTGTGGGGCCATTATATTACATATAGGACACCGTGGGGCCATTATATTACATACAGGACACTGTGGGGCCATTATATTACATATAGGACACTGTGGGGCCATTATATTACATATAGGACACTGTGGGGGCCATTATATTACATGTTGGGGTCGGTACATAATTGTTAGCCTTATTTTATTAACATTGATATTAATTATATGACGGCCACGTTGGGTGTTCTCGGTTGGACTATTTTCTCACTAGGGGCTATTGGTTGAGAAACACAATATACAATATTTGTGATTTTTTTTTTTTTAAATGTTTTTGAAGTCTGAATGCTTTTAGTGTAATGTACAGAACAGATATCAAATACGGCATCTTCCCCCCCCCTGACCCGGCCGACACGACACATACAGTCAGTAATGGCAAATACAATGACTGGTTACAGATGCCTGACACGCGTGTAATTATGATAGATAGAGCTCAGATCTTGATTATGACCCAACCCCCGGATCATTCCAGCTGGCGGGAAATAGGTCATAGCCTTACCGAGAGCAACAGGTCGGAGAAGAAAGAACACAGAGCGTCTCCTGATAATTACCGCCATTACATTCTCCAAAAATCCTGTGTTATTAAGGCTCACCTCGGAGCCATGCCGCAAAGAGGCAGAATTTTGGGCTATTTTTAGTAAATAGTTGCTTGAAAAAAGCAAAAATGCTGGAAAAGTCAATGTAGGGTGTGAATTTTTGCATGACATAAAGTTTTTTTTTTTTATATGAAGTCTTCTACGCAGTCAGTGCCGAGGAGAATGGGGCTTTAAATTTGCCCTGAGTTTGGGGTTGAAATGTTTGAAGGTATGGTCATACCAAAGAGATAGGACACATGGGTCAAGGACAATGGTCCATTCAACAAAGTCACTCTTAAAGGGATTCTATCATTAAAATTTAATTTTTTTTGTCCCTACCATGTAAGAATAGCCTTAAGAAAGACTATTCGTCTCCTACCTTTAGATGTCTTCTCTGTGCCGCCGTTCTGAAGAAATCCAAGTTTTTGCTGGTATGCAAATGAGTTCTCTTGCAGCACTGGGGGCGGTACTTAGCGCTCAAACAGCACTGGGGGCATCCCCAATGCTGTGAAAGAACTCTCCAGCACCGCCTTCATCTTCTTCAGGAACGGGGTCTTCTTTGTGTCTTCTTCCAGTGTTGGCTTCAACCTTCTAGGCCTCGGGCAGCTGCCCGCCACAAGAAAATGGCCACTTACACTTACTGTGTAAGCGGCCATTTTCTTGTGGCTGGCGGGCATGCACCATCAGCTTTGCTCTAGGCCCGAGCCCTAGAAGTTTGAAGCATATCCCTGGAAGAAGACGCAAAGAAGATCCCGTTCCTGAAGAAGATGGAGGCGGCGCTGGAGAGTTCTCTCACAGCATTGGGGACTCATTTGCATACCAGCGAAAACCAGGATTTCTGTGGAACGGCGGCGCGGAGAAGACATCTAAAGGTAGGAGACGAATAAACTTTCTTAAGGCTATTCCTACGTGGTAGGGACAAAAAATTCAATTTTAATGATAAGATCCCTTTAAAGGAATTTTTCACTGAACATAACTCTATTTAAATTTGTAAATTTAAACTGAAATTGAATTTTTGCAAAATCAAATCATTAAAAATTTTGCTGAGTTTCAAGGATTTTCTACCAAAATCATGACCAGGTTTCTGATCCCAAGTCCCGACCACAGAAAGTTCCTGCATTTCTGGTCCTATCCATTGGCAACCGATCAAGACAACAGATGTCACCGCTAAGACAGTTAGAGAAAATCTATAAGACTCTGCAAATTTTTTAATTGCTTATATTTGCAGAAATGTTTAAATTTTGTGATTCTGTTCATGGAGAAAGTCTGCGGGCTTCTACTTTATGTCACCTGACTAGTGAATTACAAAGGCTTTGGATTGCAAGGGTTTCGACAAATCTTGGCGAAGGAGTTCTGCTGTATTACATCTTGTTGGTGTTTACTGACAGCCTCAAGGTTATTTTCTGTATCACAGATATGGCTGAACATTATTTCACGTTGCGGCATAAACATACAAAATTCTGCAGATCAAGGTGAAAATTTAAGTCTCCCACTCGTGCAATGACTACCAATGCGGTGTCAATGTAAAGTTTGATAGCGAGAACCAAAGGTTCACAGAACTGCAACTGAGAAATGTGTCTGTGCGGGTTTTATCTACGTGTCGGATTATTTTTTTTTTAAGACCCCCGAGTATAATCGGAGACCCGGGGGAGGGGCGGAAAAGTAGTAAACCCTGATACTCCATTCCCTCTGGGCTCCCTGCACTTCATCACAGTTGTCTTCGGTTATCTTCTGGCCTCTTCCGGTCTCCTGTGTGACATCACGGGTCCGCTACAGAGTGTGCTGATATCATGATGACCCTTTTTCCGCACTTCCCATGGTCCTCTGCTTATTATATTCTAGGATCTGAAGAGGCCCAAGAACATAATAATAGCACTTTGGTCTTGTAAACTGAGTTAATGGTGGGGGGTCCTGAATGTCCTCATCTCTTGGCCAAAGTGGAGAGAGTGTTTATGGATCTGAAGACCCCCGAATATAAGCGGAGACCCAAGGGAGGGGCAGGAATATAATAAACCCTGATACTCACCTTCCCTCGGCCCCATGCACTTCATCACAGTCGTCTTCAGTTAACTTATGGTGGACCGACATAACGGAGAGCCCGATGCGGGTGAAGTAATGTAAGTTCTTGAGTCATCCATCAATATGTCCCCCAATGAAATCGTAGACATATGGAAGAGCAGTAGGGTGCCATGTTATGGTTGTATACAATGGTGGTATACAGACAGGTAAAACTCCTATACATTACCTCAAAGGTCAAAGTGACTCTATTGATGTCTATTATTATATGTCTAGCACAATATTATTATTATTATTATTATTATTATTATTATTATTTTATTACTATTATATATTATTAGGGTTGAGCCGATCTTGAGATTTCAGGATCAATTTTAAAATCCGATTTCCGATCATTTTCCAGCCGATCGGAATCCGATCTCCCAACCCTAGTCAAGGCTTCTCTATGGGAAAAGTCACTTTTACTGTTGAGCCGATCTTGAGATAACCTCCGACCTCGATCCTGCTGGAAAAGATCGGGATCGGAATTCCGTTCGCGATCGTGAAATTTACTCGATCGCCGATTGGAATCCGATCTTTTCCAATCCTGATCGCTCAACCCTGTATATTATACTTTGCATATGATTATTTATACAGTTTTATTATATTTTGTCTATTATTATATATCTTGCACAATATTATTATTATTATTATTATTATTAATAATAATTATTATTATATTATTATTATTATTACTTTTTTATTGCTATTATATATTATACTTTGCATATGATTTTTTATACAGTGTATTATATTTTGTCTATTAAATATTATTAATTATTATTATTATATTAATTATTATTATTATATTATTATTATTATTATTATATTATTAATTATTATATTATTATTATATTATTAATTATTATATTATTATTATTATTATTACTATATTAATTATTATTATTATTGTTATTATTATTATTATTATTATTACTTTTTATTGCTATTATATATTATACTTTGCATGCTATTCTTTATACAGTGTATTATATTTTGTCTATTATTATATATCTTGCCCAATCTTATTATTAGCATTCCTTTTTCTTATGATTACTTATTATATGTTGCATATCGCTCCCATCTTTAGCTCTGATCTGACACTTGATTGCGTTGCGAGCTGATCTCCTGCTCCCTGCTCTTCATTTTTCGAGCTGACCCTGACATTCGAGAGATTGTCTGGCATGCACATGTATAGTATAAGCCTTTTAAAGATATTATGTCATGTAGGCCATGCCTACGAGTGCTTTGCAGTCTCCATTGGCTAATTGCGGAGCCGGGAGGGGTGGGCTTGCCGGAGTGTATTACTTGAGAGCTGCTTGAGGGATTTCTGTGGGATTGCCCAGTAGTGCAGCAGCTGCTGATGCTGCTCCGTATACACCGCAGCCTAATACAGATCCAAGAGCAGATATCACAGGGACACACACACTGCCCCGACTTCTCAGCCCTTACAAAGTCTCTTAGGTGATGCCAATAGGATTTTACAGGCTGGACGCAATTTTTTAAAATTTTTTATTTTTTTCTTCCATTGGCGATGATTCTTGAAAGTTCGGATAATTCTTAGATAGACCAAATTTTATGGTGTGATCCTATTATCCGGAGACGCTACCACCCCCCTTATCGCCCCCTCCTCCCGCATCCCAGTGTGCGGGTCTCTCATTAGGACAGTGACAGCCGGCTACTAGATTTTATACCGTGTGCCGGATTTAATGCTGAGACATGCAAAACAATAGCTCGGGGAACGGTGAAGCTAAAGACTATGGAAAAGTCGAGTAGCGAAGACTCTTCTATACACCGAAGTCCGTCTGTGGACAGCAGGGACTCAGCTAAACCTTCTACCTCAAGCAGGGAATTTGGTAGAGGATTCACCGCCGGAGCTTTTTATGGCAATGCAGGATCTCGTACACAGAGCCATGCCGGCGTAAAGAGGGACAAGTACACTGCACCCAAAGGAGGCAAATATGTGGTCTTTTATCTGGATCTATCCTTTGTTTTTCTTCTAGAATTTAAGAAGTGCAACATGGCGAGAGGCTGTCTGTGTTGTTTGAAATATATGATGTTCCTCTTTAACTTGATATTTTGGGTAAGTCCATTTATATTATTCTTTGAAGTGTTGTGTGTGTAGAGCGCCGGCGCCAGCCTATACCGTAGCGTCGCGGGCAGAGTATGTATCCTGGGTACTCACCGCTTGTCTCCAGCAGCAGTGGGGTTAAAGCAGGTGCCATAGTATCTTAAATATAAGTGATGTATATGTCTATGGCGCCAACCTATACTGTAGCGTTGTGTGCAGAACACTTGAATGTGTACCCTGTGAGCCGACCCCTTGTCTCCAGCAGCAATGGGGTTAAAGCAGGCGTCACAGCACCTAAAATATAAGTGACATAGATGTCTATGGTGCCAACCTATACTGTAGCGTTGTATGCAGCACCCCTGAATATGTACTGACCACTTGTCTCCAGCAGCAGTGGGGTTAAAGCAGGTGCCATAGTACCTTAAATGTAAGCAGTTTATATGCTTATGGCGCCATCCTATACTGTAGCGTTGTGTGGCGAACTCTTGAATACGTAACTTGGGTACTGACCCCTTGTCTCCAGCAGCAGTGGGGTTAAACCAGGCACCACAGCACCTAAAATATAAGTGATATAGATGTCTATGGCGCCAACCTATACTGTAGCGTTACGTGCAGAGCACGTACCCTGGGTACTGACCGCTTGTCTCCAGCAGCAGTGGGGTTAAAGCAGGCGCCACAGCACCTAAAATATAAGTGATATAGATGTCTATGGTGCCAACCTATACTGTAGCGTTGTATGCAGCACTCCTGAATATGTATTCTGTGTACTGACCACTTGTCTCCAGCAGCAGTGGGGTTAAAGTGGCTTAAATGTAAGTGATTTATATGCATATGGAGCCAACCTATACTGTAGCATTGTGTGCAGAAATCTGGAATAGCTATCCTGTGTACTGACCACTTGTCTCCAGCAGCAGTGGGGTTAAATCAGGCGCCATAGTACCTTACATGTCAGCAATTTATATGTCTATGTCGTCAACCTATACTGTAGTGTTGTATGCAGAACTCCTGAGTACGTAAACTGTGTACTGACCGCTTGTCTCCAGCAGCAGTGGGGTTAAAGCAGGCACCACAGCACCTAAAATATAAGTGATATATATGTCTATGGTGCCAACCTATACTGTAGCGTTGTATGCAGCACTCCTGAACATGTATTCTGTGTACTGACTACTTGTCTCCAGCAGCAGTGGGGTTAAAGTAGCTTAAATGTAAGTGATTTATATGTCTATGGAGCCAACCTATACTGTAGCGTTGTATGCAGCATTCCTGAATATGTATCCTGTGCACTGACCACTTGCCTCCAGCAGCAATAGGGTTAAAGCAGGTGCCATAGCACCTGGGTTAAGAGTTATATGTAAATGATGTATAGGTGTACGGTGCCAACCTATGCTGTAGCGTCATGCACAACACTTAAGCATGCATGCTATGTATTTATGCACTTCTCTCCAGCAGCTGTGGGGTTAAAGTAGCTGCCCTATCCCCTGGGTTCTAAGAGTTGTATGTAAATGATGTACATGTCTATGGCGCCAACTTATACTGTAGCGTCGTATGCACACGCTCTGTGTATTGGTGACTTCACTCCAGCAGTAGTGGGGTTAAACCAGACCTATACTGTTGCGTTATTAAGTATGCGCTCTGTGTCCTTACACCCCCTTTCCGAAAAAGTGAGGATACAGTAGATGCCACTGGATTAAAAGTGAGATGTGAATGAATTTTTATGTCTATGGCGCCAACCTATACTGTAGCATTGTATGCACACACTATGCCTATGTATTCATGTATCAAAGGTTTCGTCCCAGCAGTAACGGGGTTAAAGCAAACGCCACAGCACCTGGATTAAGGGTTAAACACGTGTGGCACCAACCTATACCGTAGCCTCGTATGCAGAACTCCTAAGCATGCACTCTGTATAGACCACTTCTCTCTGGAAGCAAAGGGGTTAAAGAATTTGCACTACGTTGGCGGGGACAGGTGGCAGTTTGCACATTTTCATTCTATTCGTTTCCTATTGCACCATAGATGCTGGGATCTGAAATTTTTACAAAATTTCGACTACCTCTTGTGTTATGTGCATAGCACCGACATAGTCCGAGGCGTAGTCTGTAGGGTGCAAGTTGTTTCTATGGGGCTGCCTAATTTAACTCTTTCATACGCGGCTGGAAAGTAGAACTCTGGGTGCACTTGAGCCCCCCCTGTGGTGCAGGACAACTGTGCAAACCAATGTACTAGTATAATGTGCGATTAATAGAATAGAATAATATATAATAATAATAAAAATATAATAATAATAATAATAATAAAATAATAATAAAAAATATAATAATAATAATAATAATAATAATAATAATAATAATTAATAATAATATAAAATAATATAAATCTTGCATTCCTAATACAGCGCCCCTTGTCCAGCCCCTCGGTCGCCTCTAAGTCGTATTTCACCGCCACTTGCAGAGTCTTTGCAGGTATCTTCAGGATATTATCCAGAGTGACCCCAGACATTGTAGGTTTATGTTAGGATAATCACATAGTGTATACCCAGTGGGCACGAGGTGCGGGCATCTATCATACCTTACCCTGTTACCAACCGAAATAACTTCAGAAATGGGGGGGGGGGGTATTGAATATAAGAGGGTGACTGCATCAGGGACCAGGAAAGGGGGAGGGGGGATAGGAGGATGCAGCAGGATGAGCACTGCCCACCCGCCGCCAGGTATATGCCATGCATTGGGAGTTAATGACTGAGCTGTGGGCATGGTGTTAGATTTACGGAGCAGCAGAGCTGGATTTGTCAGTCTAATAACTGTCCGAATATAATAAAGGGGGTCCCCTCGTTCACTATACATTGGGCAAGTGGGAGGGGGGCTATCCAAGCTAAACAACCCCTCTATTGTGGTATCCTGATACTTTGCGACCGCTGACAAACTCAGCTCTGCTACATAATAAGAATGTGTTGAAGCCTGATCTGGCTCGATGCCCGTTTAGCGACATGGGAAAAGATGCCCTGACTGCGGAGCGGTGGGGGGTACTTAGTGCGGAAGGGGTTAATGGACTGTGACCCCCCCTCCCCTCTTCTCTCCAGGCGGGCTCGGTGCAGCAGTGCTGGTTATGCGCACAGCTCAGACTAATCAGAATAAGATAGATGTCCTTATGCCGCATTATTAGTTAGTGAAAGCCCCAGTGTGGCACTTTATACCATCGATTACCCTGGCACAGTCTGCAGCTCGCAGCCATTCAGACACACTAGCGTTATAGATGGCGGTATAGAACTATAGCATTACACCGGTAAGCCGCCGGCCTCTCATCAACCATCGCCTATTGTTCACTACTGCGATGGCGCCAGCGTAGACCATAGCGCTGCACAGGGAATACCCTCACTGGGGTCTCCGTCCCCCATGGGGCTCATAAGCTAGTGAATGTGAGCTCAGTGAGCTGTCAGGTTCTCTCTCGCTCGCCCAAAGCTTCCCCTATGGCTTCTATGTGCATAATTATTTCTATGGGGACGTAAAATACATAGAAAAAGAGAAATCTGCAGATTCTCCGAGAACAGGAGGAATGATCAAAAGGTTCTCCAGTTCCCCCCACGGGAGGTGTCCCGGCTCTGTTAACTATTTGGGGTCCTGATGTTTGATTTGTAGGTTGTGTTATAATGTAATGTTATATTATACTGGTATATTATATGTTATTATTGCATGATATATTATATTATATTACATTATATTATATTACATTATATATTATATTACTTTATATTATATATTATATTACTTTATATTATATTACATTATATTATATTACATTATATATTATATTACTTTATATTATATATTACATTATATTACTTTATATTATATTATATTACATTATATATTATATTACTTTATATTATATATTATATTATATTACTTTATATTATATTATATTACATTATATATTATATTACTTTATATTATATTATATATTATATTATATTACTTTATATTATATTACATTATATATCATTATTTTCATTATTTTATTACATTATAATACTATATATATATATATATATATATATATAATTTTATTATATTATTATATTATATATTTTATTATATTATATATCATATTATCTTATATTACATATTATACAGTATTATATTCACACCTATTATTGTGTTATATTATATTTATACTGTACGTATTGATTTTCAGTTATAGTTATTAATAAAGCGCACACCTATGCCATAGCGGTGTATTCTCCATAGACAGGACAAGTTACCCATAAGGGGTTAATCTGGCGCACAAAATATAGCATACAATACAAGACTATTAGACAACAATGAGTTAATAGAGGAGGGTCCTGGTAAAGAAACAAGAGTGTCTCTCTCACTGGAGGACTCCGCGTGTCCTGCATTATACAGGCAACCTATTGAGTTTAATAGGAATGGTGTAATACATCATTACTCCTGAGGGGGTGCTGTGGGGAAACTAAACACTTGCCACTGATTTCCCTGCTGGTTACTTTTAATTGTTGCCGGTACAAGGGGCAAGAAAACAATGTACTTAAAGTCACAGGACCCTTTTCTTTAAGAAAAAGCAGGATCAAAAGTGGATGATCCATTTAAAGGGGTTATCCAAGACTATGATGTTGACCTCCACTGCCTTTTCTCAGACCAGTGACATCACGTCCATTCGCCCATTGGCTATGCTGCAGCTCAGTCCCACTCAAATAAATGGAGCTAAGCTGCAATACCAAGCACAGCCACCATGCAATGGTAAACAGTAGAGATGAGCGAGTACTACTGGAAACGGCCGTTTCGAATAGCACGCACCCGCTTCCATTCATTCCTATGGGTGCGTGCTATTCGAAACGGCCGTTTCCAGTAGTACTCGCTCATCTCTAGTAAGCAGTGAAGAGGCCACAGCATTTAATATTATAGACCTAGAACACCCCTTTATATTGCTATTAACTGTTATTTTTTTTGTTTAAAGGGGTTTCTTTCAAAAACAGCGCCACACTTTCAATCAGTTTGTTTGTGGTATTGCAGTTCAGTCACAGTCGCAGATTTGCAATACCAGACACAACCTGTGGACAGGTGTGGCACTGTTTTTGGAAAAAAAGTAACAGTGTCTTTCTAATCCTAGGCCAATGTAATATTAGAGTGCCTCTATCACATATTAGAACATCTCCTGTCCCAATAATATCCAGTAGAGGGGGCTCATGGTTTGGGGGAGTCATCCAGGGCAGATTCAGTTTGCAGACGTAGGTCTATATCTATGTTCCCTACCCAAGGCAGACTGGTACCCCCATCGCCCAGCACCTGACCCCTCCGCCAGCCTAATCCTGGCACCTTAGGGGTATCTCCATGGGGTTAATTCTTCCCATTCCTAGTCTAGGGGGATGGTATTGCGGCGCACACTATATCACTAGTATATGTCAGATTGCTTCGTACCATCTGCTGCTGCTTCTTACACAGATTAGACTTGTCTGAGCCGGGGTTGTTTGCTTATGGGTTTTAATTATGACTCCAAGATGTTGAGATGTAACAGACAAGACGTATAGGGGGCTGCAGAAGCCCAAATTAAGGGCACAGGACTCTACGTGCAGCCTACTGGTACTAGGGGTGACCTAGTGTCCTGTTATTACGTCCGACACTGATGGGGAGAGGGGGGTCGTTGGTGAAACAATTCCTGGTATCTTCTGATTGGCCACATGATACCAGGGCTCTCAGCTTAAAGTGGACCGGTCACCGCTCCTGACATCTCGGCTGTACTAAATACCCGCATTGACATTGAGATGACAATTCTGTACAAAGTCATCTTAGAACTCAGAGTTGCCCAGTTCCTCTGTTATTCCTCCTGGAAATGTATGACTAAACTGAGAACTGGGTGAGGTTGACAGCTTTGTTACTGTCCAATCAGTGTTGGGGGCGTGTGTACTTGATTTAATGGTGTCCAATCAATCCTTGTGGTCCCTAAATAGATTGCTACTGTCCAATGAGTCCTGGGGGCGTGTCTCTAGTCTGTTTGATACTTGGCCATCAGTCCTGGGGGCGTGTCTCTCTTTAGTTTGAGACTGTCCAATCAGTCCTGGGGGTGTGTCTATTTAGTTTATACTGTCCAATCAGTCCTGGGGGCGTGTCTCTATTTAGTTTATACTGTCCAATCAGTCCTGGGGGCGTGTCTCTATTTAGTTTATACTGTCCAATCATTTCTGGGGGGGGGGTCTCTCTTTAGTTTGAGACTGTCCAATCAGTCCTGGGAGTGTGTCTATTTAGTTTATACTGTCCGATCAGTCCTGGGGGCGTGTCTCTATTTAGTTTATATTGTCCAATCAGTCCTGGGGGGCGTGTCTCTATTTAGTTTATACTGTCCAATCAGTCATAGGGGCGTGTCTCTATTTAGTTTATACTGTCCAATCAGTCCTGGGGGGTGTCTCTATTTAGTTTATACTGTCCAATCAGTCCTGGGGGGGTGTCTCTTTATTTTGAGACTGTCCAATCATTTCTTGGGGAGTGTCTCTATTTAATTTGATACTTGACAATCAGTCTTGGGGGGGTGTCCCTATTTGGATTGCTACTGACCAATCAGTCCTGAGGTTGTGTCTCTATTTGGTTTGATACTGTCCAATCAATCCTGGGGGGCGTGTCCCTATTTAGTTGGATTCTGTCCAATCAGCGCTGGGGGCGTGTCCCTATTTAGTCTGTTACGGTGGGGGGCGTGTCCCTATTTAGTTTGATACTGTCCTATCAATCCTGGGGGGTGTGTCCCTATTTTGTTTTATACTGTCCGATCAGTCTGGGGAGGCGTGTCCCTATTTAGTTGGATTCTGTCCAATCAGCGCCGGGGCGTGTCCCTATTTAGTCTGATACTGTGGGGGGCGTGTCCCTATTTAGTCTGATACTGTGGGGGGCGTGTCCCTATTTAGTTTGATACTGTCCTATCAATCCTGGGGGGCGTGTCCCTATTTTGTTTTATACTGTCCGATCAGTCCGGGGGGGCGTGTCCCTATTTAGTTTGATACTGTCCAATCAACGCTGGGGGCGTGTCCCTATTTAATTTGATACTGTCCAATCCGTCCTGGGGGGGCCCTATTTAGTTTGATACTCTCCAGTCAGCGTTGGGGGTGTGTCCCTATTTAGTTGGATACTGTTCAATCAGTGATGGTAGTGTTAGAATGTTTGAACACACCCCTTTGACCAGGTGAAAGGTAAAACCCAGTTGTATATTTCCAAGAGGAACAACATAGGAACAGCAAAATACAAGTTACAAGAGGTCAAAAAGTAGTCAGAAAGTTGTATGTAAATGTATTTAAAGGGCCCTTGAAGTGTTGTCCAACTATATACTGTATATAATGCACTGTAAAGACCTGATAACAGAGAACAATAGAGTGCACTGAACAGTAACTATATAAGACTAACCACATATTGGTTATTGTTGGGGCGCGGGCTCCTATATTGATGTGCTTCGGCGCTCTTTGGCGGCCGACTTATTATATGGTGCTCTTATGTGCAGGATAAATCCTCAGCTGTGCTGCCAGTGACATCCAGGTGACAGAAACCAATGTAGGAATTAGAGAGGGTGTGAGGGAGCTACAGATGAGGTTATTTGTAAGCAGAGGAGACAGTAGCGGCCACCATATGCTGCCCTACTGAGGGACACAATGCAGGATTTATCCATACAAACCTATAAGCAGCCATATAGATAATGATATCTAATAATACACTTAATAATACACTAATAATACACTTAAAGGGAGTGTGTCATCAAAACCAGCATATCAACCAAGCCCCACAGATAGATAGGTAAGGGTCTCCTGAATCAAATGCCGTTTTCCTCTTGTAAATAGGCGGCTCCGTTGCAGAGATATAGCTGTTTTATCAATATGCAAATGAGCTCTTCGGAGTAATAAGGGCGCCATTGCTCATTTTCTTATTGACCAAAATGGGGATATCTCGACAATGGAGGCAGCGATTCATATGGGCAAAACAGCATATGATTCAGGTGACCTTAAGCTATCTGTCTGCTGGGTTAGATAGATAGTCTGGATTCTGGTGACAAAGTCCCTTTAATACTTTTCGAAACATTTACTGTATGTGGCTTACTATGTCCCTATAGAACAAAACTGAAAAGTATATACTGCATAAAAACTATATTACTAATATATCTAAATTGTACAGGATTAGAAATAAATAGATGCTTGCTTGTGAAATAGCGCCACACTTGTCTGCAGGTTGTTTGCGGTATTGCAGCTCAACACTGTCCCACAATAGCAATTGATAACCCGTCCATGGGATAGAGAATTAGTATCTGAATGCAGGGGGTCTCACTGATGACAAGAATGGAGGTCCTCTGTCGAATGGAGCGATGGACATAGACCAAGACTGCTCAGCTAGTCGGTCCCATAGAATCCCGTCACTCCATGGCCCATGAGACATAGGACTCCGGTTCTCTTGATCAGGTCCTGGCCCTGTAGATAGGTGATGCATTGTTGTTATGCAATGACCTGTTTCATTTCAGTAACAGCACCACTATTATCCAAGGTTTAGCCGCAATACCAGACACAATCCATGCACAAGAGTGGCGCTATTTCGGGGATAAAAAAGTAGACCCATATAAAATCTATGCCCCGATATTGCAGCTCAGTCCCATTCACTGTACCATGTGACTGATGAATATGATGTCATCGGCACAGACTGCGGTTGCCTCTCCCTTCATCTGAATTGGGCATTCCAGAACCTGGTTCTGGGCTAGTTCTGACCCTGGGTCATGTGATCAAAACCAGTTTTCCCCCTTCCTCCTCTCGTGGTACCTGTGCTATTGGGATGGGCTTTACCATGTCATAGGAGGAGGGAAGGGGCGAAGTGCCCCGGTGCTGGTTCTGATCATGTGACCCAGAGGTCGGAATCCTCATATCGCCAACATTCTATCGGATAAATCTGAGTCATTTTTATTCCTCCGACAACCCCTTTAAGGATAAGTCGTGGATATGTAAGCCCCTTTAAATACCATACATGTTTGTCAGACAATGCCCATGTCAGTGGCAGCTGCTCCCAGATGACCCCTACTTAAAACAATATGGTGGGGTGGGAGACAGCTGTCCCCGTGAGTCAGATAATACATCAACTCAGATGCCACCGGCTTGGCGCGGTCACTACAGGTGTAGGCCATGTTTGATAGAAAAACAACAGGTGGGGGTGGATGGCACATGTCCTGTCTGACGGGTGGTGGTCTCGCCCCATTAAAGGAGAAGTCCACTTTAAAAAGTTTCCCATCCTCCCGGCCACCCCTGACAGATGGCTGCGATCTTTCCATCAGGCTCAGCTCACGATACAGCGACGCCTCAGTGTCACGTCAGGGGAACACCAGAATAGCAGAAGGCGCTGGTCCTGCGGCGCGCACGGCCAAGACGGGAGCTCGGCTTCCCATATCAGCGGCCAAAATCGTATTTCCCCTGGGTTTGACGTCCAGCGTCATTTTCTATTTAGGTCTTGGTTTGGTCGCGCTAATGTAATATACCGCGCTGACGGTGTCCCCCGACAATTGCTAATCCTCGCTATATGAATTTATTGGAGATTTTCTCCCCGTTTCCGCCTCTTTTTTTTTTTTTTTGCGCCAGCAGGAACGTATAGGAAGTTTTTGATTTATTGCGGTAATTTTACAGCTCACCCTACTTTAATTAACTATTGCTTCCTCATTACTGGGGTTTCACAGCAAAGGCATAAATCATCATTTCGGGATTACGGGTCTTGTAATAAATCACCCGCTTTGATGTAAATGCAAGTGATGGGATATTTCTATATGGCTGGGATGGGCAGAGGGTCACATGTAGCCCTCAGAGGGTCACGTATACTGTACGGGGCGAGAACATGCAGTCATACAGTCCATGTAGACAGGGCCGGCGTCAGCGCACGGCATAGTCGGGCAAGTGCCGGGGCCCACAGAGCCTCTGGGGCCCCCCGGCACTTGCCTGTCACAATTTCAGCTCATCGGCGTCCGTCCGCCGATGAGCTGGAATACATACGCGATGCAGGAGCTGTGAGATCAGCTCCTGCTTTAAAGCTCCGGCCCGGCTTGCGTGTGTAGGCGCGATGACGTCATCGCATCACGCCTACACACGCAAGCCGGTCCGGAGCTAAGCAGGAGCTGATCTCACAACTCCTGCATCGCGTATGTGATTGGAGGGAGAGAGAGAGGAGCGTCGGGGAACGATGGAAGGTGAGTGATAGAAGGTGAGTGATAGAAGGTGAGTGATGTAAGTGTTTGTTTTGTATTACATTACATATTAAGGTGAAACATAATGAAGGGGGCCCATGAAACTGGGGGGCAAATGAAGGGGAGGGGGGGAACGGCATGACACTGGGGCAGATGGAGGGGGGGGGGACGGCATGACACTGGAGAAGATGAAGGGGGTGGGGAGAGAATGGCATGGAACTGGGGACAGAGATGGAGGGGGCCCAATGAAACTGGGGGGCAAATGAAGGGGATCGGGGAACAGCATGACACTGGGGCAGATGGAGGGGGTGGGGAGAGAACGGCATGGAACTGGGGACAGAGATGGAGGGGGCCCAATGAAACTGAAGGGGCAAATGAAGGGGAGGGGGAGAACGGCATGACACTGGGGCAGAGACGGGGGACATGAAACTGTGGGCAGATGAAGGGGGAGAACGTGATGAAACTGGGGACAGAGATGGAGGGGGGACATGAAACTGGGGGCAGAGGAAGGGTGTATATGAAACTGGGGGAGAGATGGAGGGGGGGCATATAATTTACAGGTGACTGTAGGAGGATTATACTGTGTGGGAGCACATAAATGAATGGGTGGAATCAACATAAAAGTGGGTGGAGCTATATTTGCAGCGGCGCGCACATTTTGCCCCTCTTTCTACTCTTTAAAAGATTGGGAGGTATGGCGTTGGTGATGCCACACTCCTGCATGACGTCACTCGCTTCATCTGCAACGCACAGTGTCTCGACTCCCCCACCTCCTTTACAAGGGGGCCCACTGAGGCTCTGTCGCTCAAGGGCCCATAAAAACCTGGAGCCGGCCCTGCATGTAGTGATCATAGTGCAGTCTCACAGTCCATGTAGTGATCATAGTGCAGTCTCATAGTCCATGTAGTGATCATAGTGCAGTCTCACAGTCCATGTAGTGATCATAGTGCAGTCTCACAGTCCATGTAGTGATCATAGTGCAGTCTCATAGTCCATGTAGTGATCATAGTGCAGTCTCATAGTCCATGTAGTGATCATAGTGCAGTCTCACAGTCTATGTAGTGATCATAGTGCAGTCTCATAGTCCATGTAGTGATCATAGTGCAGTCTCACAGTCCATGTAGTGATCATAGTGCAGTCTCATAGTCCATGTAGTGATCATAGTGCAGTCTCACAGTCCATGTAGTGATCATAGTGCAGTCTCACAGTCCATGTAGTGATCATAGTGCAGTCTCACAGTCCATGTAGTGATCATAGTGCAGTCATACAGTCCATGTAGTGATCATAGTGCAGTCTCATAGTCCATGTAGTGATCATAGTGCAGTCATACAGTCCATGTAGTGATCATAGTGCAGTCTCATAGTCCATGTAGTGATCATAGTGCAGTCTCACAGTCCATGTAGTGATCATAGTGCAGTCTCACAGTCCATGTAGTGATCATAGTGCAGTCACACAGTCCATGTAGTGATCATAGTGCAGTCTCACAGTCCATGTAGTGATCATAGTGCAGTCATACAGTCCATGTAGTGATCATAGTGCAGTCTCATAGTCCATGTAGTGATCATAGTGCAGTCTCACAGTCCATGTAGTGATCATAGTGCAGTCATACAGTCCATGTAGTGATCATAGTGCAGTCTCATAGTCCATGTAGTGATCATAGTGCAGTCTCACAGTCCATGTAGTGATCATAGTGCAGTCTCACAGTCCATGTAGTGATCATAGTGCAGTCTCACAGTCCATGTAGTGATCATAGTGCAGTCTCACAGTCCATGTAGTGATCATAGTGCAGTCATACAGTCCATGTAGTGATCATAGTGCAGTCTCATAGTCCATGTAGTGATCATAGTGCAGTCTCACAGTCCATGTAGTGATCATAGTGCAGTCTCACAGTCCATGTAGTGATCATAGTGCAGTCTCATAGTCCATGTAGTGATCATAGTGCAGTCTCATAGTCCATGTAGTGATCATAGTGCAGTCTCACAGTCCATGTAGTGATCATAGTGCAGTCTCACAGTCCATGTAGTGATCATAGTGCAGTCTCACAGTCCATGTAGTGATCATAGTGCAGTCTCACAGTCCATGTAGTGATCATAGTGCAGTCTCACAGTCCATGTAGTGATCATAGTGCAGTCTCATAGTCCATGTAGTGATCATAGTGCAGTCATACAGTCCATGTAGTGATCATAGTGCAGTCTCATAGTCCATGTAGTGATCATAGTGCAGTCTCACAGTCCATGTAGTGATCATAGTGCAGTCTCACAGTCCATGTAGTGATCATAGTGCAGTCTCATAGTCCATGTAGTGATCATAGTGCAGTCTCATAGTCCATGTAGTGATCATAGTGCAGTCTCACAGTCTATGTAGTGATCATAGTGCAGTCTCACAGTCCATGTAGTGATCATAGTGCAGTCTCATAGTCCATGTAGTGATCATAGTGCAGTCTCACAGTCCATGTAGTGATCATAGTGCAGTCTCACAGTCCATGTAGTGATCATAGTGCAGTCTCACAGTCCATGTAGTGATCATAGTGCAGTCTCACAGTCCATGTAGTGATCATAGTGCAGTCATACAGTCCATGTAGTGATCATAGTGCAGTCTCATAGTCCATGTAGTGATCATAGTGCAGTCATACAGTCCATGTAGTGATCATAGTGCAGTCTCATAGTCCATGTAGTGATCATAGTGCAGTCTCACAGTCCATGTAGTGATCATAGTGCAGTCTCACAGTCCATGTAGTGATCATAGTGCAGTCACACAGTCCATGTAGTGATCATAGTGCAGTCTCACAGTCCATGTAGTGATCATAGTGCAGTCTCATAGTCCATGTAGTGATCATAGTGCAGTCTCACAGTCCATGTAGTGATCATAGTGCAGTCATACAGTCCATGTAGTGATCATAGTGCAGTCTCATAGTCCATGTAGTGATCATAGTGCAGTCTCACAGTCCATGTAGTGATCATAGTGCAGTCTCACAGTCCATGTAGTGATCATAGTGCAGTCTCACAGTCCATGTAGTGATCATAGTGCAGTCTCACAGTCCATGTAGTGATCATAGTGCAGTCATACAGTCCATGTAGTGATCATAGTGCAGTCTCATAGTCCATGTAGTGATCATAGTGCAGTCTCATAGTCCATGTAGTGATCATAGTGCAGTCTCACAGTCCATGTAGTGATCATAGTGCAGTCTCACAGTCCATGTAGTGATCATAGTGCAGTCTCATAGTCCATGTAGTGATCATAGTGCAGTCTCACAGTCCATGTAGTGATCATAGTGCAGTCTCACAGTCTATGTAGTGATCATAGTGCAGTCTCACAGTCCATGTAGTGATCATAGTGCAGTCTCACAGTCCATGTAGTGATCATAGTGCAGTCTCACAGTCCATGTAGTGATCATAGTGCAGTCTCACAGTCCATGTAGTGATCATAGTGCACTCTCACAGTCCATGTAGTGATCATAGTGCAGTCTCACAGTCCATGTAGTGATCATAGTGCAGTCTCACAGTCCATGTAGTGATCATAGTGCAGTCTCATAGTCCATGTAGTGATCATAGTGCAGTCTCACAGTCCATGTAGTGATCATAGTGCAGTCATACAGTCCATGTAGTGATCATAGTGCAGTCTCATAGTCCATGTAGTGATCATAGTGCAGTCTCACAGTCCATGTAGTGATCATAGTGCAGTCTCATAGTCCATGTAGTGATCATAGTGCAGTCTCACAGTCTATGTAGTGATTATAGTGCAGTCTCACAGTCCATGTAGTGATCATAGTGCAGTCTCACAGTCCATGTAGTGATCATAGTGCAGTCTCACAGTCCATGTAGTGATCATAGTGCAGTCTCATAGTCCATGTAGTGATCATAGTGCAGTCTCACAGTCTATGTAGTGATTATAGTGCAGTCTCATAGTCCATGTAGTGATCATAGTGCAGTCTCACAGTCTATGTAGTGATTATAGTGCAGTCATACAGTCCATGTAGTGATCATAGTGCAGTCTCACAGTCCATGTAGTGATCATAGTGCAGTCTCACAGTCCATGTAGTGATCATAGTGCAGTCTCACAGTCCATGTAGTGATCACAGTGCAGTCTCACAGTCTGAGCCTTCCTGATACCATTGCCCACCACTACTGTATTAGACAAGATCTGACTCTTTGCAGCATTTGTGGCTTTTCTATTTGTCGTAGGGACAGATTCTATAAAGAAGGGACCAATCCAAACTGCGGGGCTTATCAGGGTGCAGGAATTTATTTGAAGCTCCTGTCATAGACTTCTCATTCTTTCCTGACAGGGCTCTTAGGCCTCGTCTTCCTCCTCCTCCTCCTCCTCCTGTATTCTGCAGTACTTACTATCAGGTGTTTTTTACTGATGCAGAAAGTGATACACGGAGAGATTTACAGATTGCTGAGCTGGTAGATGTGCGAGTACACAGGAAGTCTGGAGGGGAATAATATATGGCTGGGGGATGGCGGCAGGGCAGAATTATTCACTGGCGGCATTGTATTCTATTCTCATTTTTTTTTTATTGTAGAGCCGTTATTAAAGGGGTTGTAGCTTTTATAAAAAGGCACCTGGCTATCTGCCTATCAGCACTAGTCCTTTCCTTTAAGGGTCCACACTTATCCCTTGTACGCGGCTTATTGTTCTAGGTCATAGGGTGGGAGGGGGCTTTATAACGTCTATGGATTCTAGGCCACATGGTCATGGGCAATTCCTTTATCCGAGCGCTGCATGGTGGTACTATATAAGCTCTGTACTATCTGAGCGCTGCATGGTGGTACTATCTAAGCTATGTACTACATGAGCGCTGCATGGTGGTACTATCTAAGCTATGTACTACATGAGCGCTGCATGGTGGTACTATCTAAGCTATGTACTACATGAGCGCTGCATGGTGGTACTATATAAGCTCTGTACTATCTGAGAGCTGCATGGTGGTACTATATTACCTCTGTACTATCTGAGCGCTGCATGGTGGTACTATCTAAGCTATGTACTACATGAGCGCTGCATGGTGGTACTATATGAGCGCTGCATGGTGCTACAATATGAGCTCTCTACTATCTGAGTGCTGAATGGTGGTACTATATTAGCTCTGTACTATAGGAGCGCTGCATGGGGGTACTATATGAGGGCTGCATGGTGGTACTATATTAGCTCTGTACTATATGAGGGCTGCATGGTGGTACTATATTAGCTCTGTACTATATGAGCGCTGCATGGTGGTACTATATGAGGGCTGCATGGTGGTACTATATTAGCTCTGTACTATATGAGCGCTGCATGGGGGTACTATATGAGGGCTGCATGGTTGTACTATATTACCTCTGTACTATCTGAGCACTGCATGGTGGTACTATATGAGCGCTGGGTGGTGGTACTATATGAGCTCTCTACTATCTGAGTGCTGAATGATGGTACTATATTAGCTCTGTACTATATGAGCACTGCATGGTGGTACTATATGAGCTCTCTACTATCTGAGCACTGCATCATGGTATTAACTTGGCACTATATCATGGTACTATCTGAACACTGCATGGTGATACTGTCTGAGCACTATATCATGGTATTACCTGAGCACTATATGGTGGTATTATATGAGCACTGTATGGTTGCACTGTATGATGATACTGTTTGAGTACTGCATGGTGGTATTACTAGAACACGGCATTGTGGTACTGTCTGAGCACTGCATGGTGGATTTACCTGAGCACTATGTGGTGGTACCGTTTTAACACTGTATGGTGATACTATCTGAGCACTGTATTGTAATACTGTCTGAGCACTGCATGGCAGTACTGTCTGATCACTGAATGATGATATTATCTGAGCACTTCCAGGTGCTATCACGGTGTCATATTTATCTAGGCAGCTGTATTTACCTATGACATTTGTGCACCATATTGTGTGGCTATTGTTATTCACCATTGTATGGTATGATATTTGTATATCATATGACAGTGTACCATATTGGTGGGGAGTGTCAGCAGAAGGTTCCTCATAGTGCATCATATGGCTGGCCTGGAGAGGAGATCACATACAGAACAGAGGTTGCATCGGGGCAGTATGAAGATTATTGTAACGTGCGTGTGGACCCATTGCGCACCTAACCGGTTTGACTTTGGGTCACTCCTGGGGGAATTCTCTAGGTGACAGCTTACCCTGATGTATCGAGAGATACAATTCATAGCACGAAGGGTTAGGCAAGGTCAGAGTTAGGTATCCAGACACAGGTCCAGAGTGAGGTATATAAATGGCAGGGCAGGTGGCGCAGGTTCAATGCACGGTACGAAGATGGTCATACAGATATTACAAGCACAGATTCCTTGGCAGAATACAAGGTACCTTCGAATCGGACAGAGACGTGGTCAGGAATCAGGCCAAGGTCAGGGCTGGATCAGAGTCAGATAACAAGGTCATACTTGAGGACTGGAGCTTAGAATAGGTGGACGCTGGCAAGTACGACCAGGCGGTATGTAGCTCCTAAGATGCCCATACACCCTCGATAATTCATCCAGCAGCCATTCCTCCCCACTCCCCCATACATATGTACACTCGGCTTGATGAAAAGAGAGTAAGTCACTTGTCAGACAGCACTGGCAGCAGCTCATCTCCCAGTATGTGTGATGTATATTTATAGATGCACACTATAATATATTATAGATGCACAGTATAGTATATTTATACAGCCCTGTAATTCGTCTCCATTGAAGTCTTGCATTACATTTACTTGGAGGAATCTTTGTAAACACCGAAGCCCGGGACGCTCGACTCAATCTTCCTTGTTAAATTGCACAATGACTCACAAAGCATCTCCGGACCTTGTACATCAGACCTGAGATGGGATGACAGTCACTCAGGCAGTGCACTTGTAGTGTACATTATGTCCTTGTCCAGATTTATACCCTTTACCATGTAAGCATAAACAGTACATTATCTGCGCGACGTGTGAACAGGAAGGTTAAAAGTCAGCGGCGTGTATCAGGCGGCTAGCTGTCAGCTCCCACTTTTCCGTATTTCAATCAATAGTAAGCGCTGAAGCTTTCCCTCCTGTATTTATGTGAAGTGGAAGCATAAAAAGAATCTTATTTTAAGGCTATGTTCACACGTCGTAAATCCGACAAAGGTATCTTGCATTTTGATGTGGATGTGCAGCAGGTTTGCCAGTGGATTAAAGGAGTTTTTACAGGATTTACATTTGATTTAGTTAAGTTCTCAGTATATAAATAAAAAATGTGTAGTATTATTGATAGTCAATCCATAAGGTAGGTCTTCAGTATCTGATGAGTCAGGGTCTGACCCTTGGGATCCCCACCGATCCTCTATTTGAAGAGATCACAGCATTGCAGTAAGCGATGCGGCCTCTTGACTGTATGCCAAGGACAGCGCTGTAAATGCTATAGTGGCCGTGCTTGGTATTGCCTTTACTTGAATGGGACTGGGCTGTGAACGGACTACGAGATGAATGAACATCGCCCATGAAGTGGAAGCAGTGGTCACCCAAGGAGTTGATCTGAGGCAGTCCAGGGTGTCCAACCCCCCCCCCCCACACACACACACACACACTAGAACATCCATATGTAAGTCCTGGAAAACCCCTTTAACCCTATTAAATGTAAAGGGGCATAGGCTTGGTATGTCCATCCAGAGATACTGTAGTGAATTTGTCAACAGGGTTGCAGGAACTCTGTACACATGTATGGGCTTCAGACTTTTAGCAGATTCTATGCAAATTTAGGCATGGGATCTTCAACTTGGTGTGAAATTCCATATGTGTGAACATGCCCATCTTTTTCCCCTTCTATGGTTGATCAAAATTAAAATAAAGCAGTATATACCGACAGAATGACAGCCAAATCTGGCATTACTTCAGCTCTAGGTGTCAACCTGGCCTCCAACCCAAATGTCTGTTTGCCAGGTTCGGAATGGCCGTATATACTTCACACATTATACGAGTTCATGGAAAAGCTTCCCCCATCCAGGGTCCTCATCTATTAGTGAAGTGAAAAGCAACTTTAAATTTGGAGAACTCAGCATTGATTTTAATAGGAATTGTGTAATACTCCATTTCTCCTGTGGGGTTGCTGTGGGGAAATTTAACACTTGTTTTTGACAGTTCACCTTATATCACAGGAAGTTGCAGCTCTGGGATATCCTGTGATCAACTGATCATTAGGGAATTGTAACTAATTGGGATTAATGAAAGCAGTTATTAATTATTAAATTATTAATTATTATCATTGCCTACAAATACGAAGATCTTTTGATGGACATTCCCCATTACCAAAGTGTCCTCCAAGATGCTGATGAAAGCTAGTTCATTACTGGGATACCCAGTGATCTGATGTAACCTGCAGCAGGTGTTTAATTTCCCAGCAGCACTCCCGCAGGAGAAATAAAGTATTACATAATTCCCAATAAAATGACTGAGATGTCTATGTAACGTGTGGATAAGTTGGGTCCTCCAAAAAGGAGGACGTGTTTCTATCTTAGTAATAGATGAAGGGAACCTTAAAATCAGAAGTATAAGATCAACTTAAGTCATTGCTTATCGCTATTGTCTTATTGACAAATCGTGGATCTGAAGAGTTAAAGAGTCAGTTGCCGCAATATCGAAATGGACAGGGCAATTCATCGTTGAGCGGTTTTATTGCCTTTTACAGCTTGGCAAGGAGGAGTTGACACTAATATTGTGTGTAGATGGGTCTTGAACACGTTCCTCTCTATCTCCACCTCAATAACGGCATCCATTGAGGCAAGGCAGTCGTGCATTTTGCATAAGCGTCATGAGCTGGGGTGTAATGAGCATGAAGATTAGAGGAAATTGTGTTATTAAATTGGACATTGATGAAATGAAGCAGACACAGGAAAAAAGAATCACACTGGGAACAAGCAATAATATGAAGGCCTCGAGTCCCCGAATCAGCCAGATGGAGACATTTACAATTACATCGGAAATATGATCTATACACTGCACACATCATTGAGACTCAGAAGAAGGTTCTCGAGCCCGACTTGTCTCCTACACAATGGATCAAACCAATGTAAATTCTCTAAAAGTGACTGGAAGGACTAGAGAACCTCATCTATTATCACTAGCTGAGACATACACAGTCTATAGAATAAGAGATCAATGGTGTGGACAATCCCTACTTGTTAGAAATGTCCTTGTCTACTGGAATCCTGACCGATCAGCTGGAATATGTAGGGTACACCCAGCTGAAGGTGTTCAGTTTCCCTGTAGTGCCACCACTGGAGAAATTAGATATTACACATTAACCATTCAAGCCAAGGTACGTAGGACACAATAAGTCCTCCGGGGCAAGAGACACTCATCCAAGGATGAGGAGACTGGACCAGGAGACTACACCCAATGACTTAGAATTCTGAGAGGTGGAAAATATTAACCCAGAGCCGAGAGAGGGTTCGCCCCTGTACATGTTTGCCATACCCCCTTTTCGGGAAAGTGGCGAAGATGATGCAGGTTTTAGAAAGTCACAATTTCTTTGTGCAAAACCACTTCGAAACTAGCATACAAGGCATAATAGCATCTGCCCCATTGTGTCTTTTGATCTATCTATCTATCTATCTATCTATCTATATCCTATCTATCTATCTATCTATCTATCTATCTATATCCTATCTATCTATCTATCTATCTATCTATCTATCTCCTATTAAACTAGTTATCTAACCATCTATGGTATCTACCTAGCTCTTTCTCTGTGTTATCGACCTTTTTATCTATATATAGTATCTATCTATCTCCTATCTATCTATCTATCTATCTATCTATCCATCCATCGTATCTATTTACGTATTTATCACCTCTCTCTGTCTATATTTATCTATCGATTTATCTCTCTCATATCTGTTCTATCTATCTATCTATCTATCTATCTATCTATCTATCTCCTATCTATCTATCTATCTATCTATCTATCTATCTATCTATCTATCTATCTATCTATCTCCTATCTATCTATCTATCTCCTATCTATCTATCTATCTATCTATCTCCTATCTATCTATCTATCTATCTATCTATCTATCTATCTATCTATAGTATATATCTATGGTATCTATGTATCTATCTCATATCTATCTACCTCTCTATTGTATACCTTGTGTATATATACAGTATATGTTGTATATATTCCAGACTTCCGTAGCTCTCTATGTGTCTGGGATTGATAAATCCGTGGCCACATTGATTACTTTCCGCTGCCTCTGACTGTGAGCGGTTGCTTCTGACTAATCCTCTCATCACTCACATCTCAGAGATGGTTTTTTTCTCTCCTACGACACGAAATGACAAAGACCACAACACGAGGTGGGGACGACGTGGGGACGTATAATTATTTACCTCCATTCACCTCAGACAGCTATAGGTGCTAAAGAAATTAGACAGAGGAGATCTGCCGAGCAAGGGATTTAATCACCGCTTTCCCAGACTTCATTGTCCAATCTGCTGAAGGACAACCTCAAGACGTCTCCCAGAGTTTCACATGGACAGAGGAAAATTTCAACAAAATGTCCTGTGACAGTTGGCACTTAGCCTAACAAGTACAGATTGGACAGCTGCTTTGGTCGCGGCTAGAGTAGAATTGGCCATTAATCACCTTTCATCTCTTCCCACCATGTAGGTTCACTCCCCGTCATCCAGTTACAGTCTCATTTTCTTTCACGGCGTAGGAAAGGAATCCTATTGTTGAGTAGACTGAAGCAGACACATGTAACCGGGGTTATTGTCCCCCTGGGTGGCGGCAATGTGGAGCAATATTTGGTGTGCCATCACTGGTATTCTCCTGCTATCAATCACATTGACTCGTACAGAACATTCCTAGACAGTCCCATATCTACACCGTAGGATCAGAAATCTCCTATAGATCTAGTTTGTTACATTTATTTTATAAAAGGGTTGTCCAGCTTAGAAAACACAACACAAACCATTGATATGAATGAGCATAGTGTAATATTCTATTTCACCTGCGGGGGCACTGCAGGGAAATCGAACAGTTACTGCCAGGCTTTCCACCAGATCAGACAATCACTGGAGGTCCAGCAGGAAAATAATTCCTGATGAGGCTGTTGTCAAGGGAGCCGTCTGACGTGTCCATTGCTGAGCCTTAAAGGGAGTATGGCAACAGAACTCAACATATCATCCCCGCTGTGCAGATAGATAGGTTAGTGTCACCAGACCCAGCATATCACCCCAGCCCTGCAGATAGATAGGTTAGGGTCACCAGAACCAGCATATCACCCCAGCCCTGCAGATAGATAGGTTAGTGTCACCAGATCCAGCATATCACCCCAGTCCTGCAGATAGATAGGTTAGTATCACCAGACCCAGTATATCACCCCAGCCCTGCAGATAGATAGGTTGGTGTCACCAGAACCAGCATATCACCCCAGCCCTGCAGATAGATAGGTTACTGTCACCAGAACCAGCATATCACCCCAGCCCTGCAGATAGATAGGTTAGTGTCACCAGAACCAGCATATCACCCCAGCCCTGCAGATAGATAGGTTACTGTCACCAGAACCAGCATATCACCCCAGCCCTGCAGATAGATAGGTTACTGTCACCAGAACCAGCATATCACCCCAGCCCTGCAGATAGATAGGTTACTGTCACCAGAACCAGCATATCACCCCAGCCCTGCAGATAGATAGGTTACTGTCACCAGAACCAGCATATCACCCCAGCCCTGCAGATAGATAGGTTACTGTCACCAGAACCAGCATATCACCCCAGCCCTGCAGATAGATAGGTTACTGTCACCAGAACCAGCATATTACCCCAGCCCTGCAGATAGATAGGTTACTGTCACCAGAACCAGCATATCACCCCAGCCCTGCAGATAGATAGGTTAGTGTCACCAAAACCAGCATATCACCCCAGCCCTGCAGATAGAAAGGTTAATGTCACCAGAACCAGCATATCACCCCAGCCCTGCAGATAGATAGGTTAGTGTCACCAGAACCAGCATATTACCCCAGCCCTGCAGATAGATAGGTTACTGTCACCAGAACCAGCATATCACCCCAGCCCTGCAGATAGATAGGTTAGGGTCACCAGATTGAAACAGTGTTTTACCCTTGTATTCCATTTATTGAACAATGTAATAGAAGTAACATGAAAATCTGTTATATTTCTGTGAGCCGTTCCAATTCATTCTGACCCTGAAGGGTTTTCTAGTTTAACGTGTCCATGAAATCCTTCAAGGAATTTACCCCTGTTGAAAGTCATGGACCTGGCTACGTCAGCTTCTTTACGATAGGAACATGTGAAATTTAGAAGCACCTAAGGCTAAACATGTCAGCTCCGTCATATCACAAGGCCCTGACACAAGAAATCTGTGTATTACTGGGGTGAGGTTAGGAGGTCAAATTAGTCAGAGAAGGTATGGGCCGTGTATAGGGCCGATTCCCTAAAGGGAAGTGGGACTGCAGAACACTTGCATTGAGCAAACATGCTCTAGTCCATACATAAGCAATGGGCAACCAGAGGCCACAGGACTACATGTGTATTGTAGATGGAGATAGCTCAACTACTGTTGATGTCAGATTCTCAGCATTGTGGGCAATAAGATCCTGAGATTTGACAGCAGCAGAGGATGACTGTGTTTCTTGTAGGATGAGGCAGCGACTTGTCTTTTAATTTGGAAATTTTGCTTCCTCTCTATGTATTGTTGGCACGGTGTCTATTGTTGAGATCAGGCAGGGAGAAAACCCTCTATAGTCAGTCAGATCCTGGGAATCCTCAGCAGCAGAAGATGACTGTGTTGCTTGTAGGAGGAGGCAGTGACATTTAATTTGAAAATTGTCTTTCTTCTCGTTTCAATGTTGACAAGCCTCAACTATTGCCAATTAGATCATCAGAATTGTGGGCAGGGATAGAAATCTATGTAGCCAATGAGATCCTGAGATTTGTCAGCAGCAGAGGATTACTATGTTTCCTGTAGTTGAAGGCAGTGACTTTTCAATTAATTTCGAAATTTTCCTTCCTATCTATTGCTGACAATCCTCAACTATTGCTAATGAGATCATCAGCATTTTGGTCATGACTAGAACTCTCTGTAGCAGCAGAAGAGGGTGACTGTGTTTCTTGCAGGTGGAGGAAGTCACGTAATTTAATTTGGAAATTTTTCTTTCTCTCGAGTCAGTGTTGACAAGCCTCAACTATTGCCAATAAAATCATCAGAATTGAAGATATTGATAGGACCCCCTGTAGCCAATCAGCTCCTGTGACTCAACAGCAGTAGAGGGTGACGGTTTTTCTTGTAGGAGGAGGCAGTGACTTGACATTTAATTTGAAAATTGTCTCACTTCTCTGTTTATTGTAGACAACTGTCAACTAGTGCTAATAAGATCATCAGAGTAGCCAATCAGATCCTGAGACTCACAGCAGCAGAGGATTATCGTGTTTCCAATAGGAAGAGGCAGTGACTTGTCACTTAATTTGGAAATTTCCCCTTTCTCTATCTATTATTGACAATTCTCAACTATTGCTGATGAGATCATCATTATTGAGGGCAGTGATAGAACCCCCTGTAGTCAATCAGCTGTCAATCAGCTCCTTAGACTTAACTGCAGCAGAGGATAACTGTGTTTCTTGTAGAAGGAGACAGTGACTTGTCACTTAATTTGGAAATTTTCCTTCCTATCTATTATTGACAATCCTCAGCTACTGCTGATGAGATCTTCTGAATTGAGGACAGTGGTAGTCAACCAGCTCCTGAGACTCAACAGCAGTAGAGGATAACTGTGTTTCTTGTAGAAGGAGGCAGTGACTTGTCACTTAATTTGGAAATTCTCCTTCTTATCTATTGTTGACAATCCTTAACAATTGCTGATGAGATCATCAGAATTGAGGGCAGTGGTAGATCCCTCTGTAGTCAATCATCTCCTGAGACTCAACGGCAACAGAGGATAACTGTGTTTCTTGTAGAAGGAGGCAGTGACTTGTCACTTAATTTGGAAATTTTCCTTCCTATCTATTGTTGACAATCCTCAACTACTGCTGATGAGATCATCAGAATTGAGGGCAGTGCTAGATCCCCCTGTAGTCAATCAGCTCCTGAGACTCAACAGCAGCAGAGGATGACTGTGTTTGCTGTAGGAGGAAGCAGTGACTTATCATTTAATTTGGACATTTTCCTTCCTATCTATTGTTGACAATCCTCAACTACTTCTGATGAGATCTTCTGAATTGAGGACAGTGGTAGTCAACCAGTTCCTGAGACTCAACAGCAGCAGAGGATGACTGTGTTTCTTGTAGGAGGAGGCAGTGACTTGTCATTTAATTTGTAAAATTCCTCCATTCTCTATCTATTGTTGACAATCCTCATATATTACCCTGCGCACATTAGAGGAATTTCATGTTGAGGTTGACAGAGGTCGTATGGTAACATAGGCGGCATACGTGATGCAAAAGCAGGTGATTTATCAAAGCCGCTGTAATATTGAGCACAGAACAGCAGCTACTGATTTATCGAAGGAGCAATTCCCACCGGTCCCAATGACGTTTTCCGTCTTATTTGATAGATTTGTTTTTCTGCGGGTTTATTACAGACAGTACTTTGCGCCGCTCCAGGTAAAAGTTTTAACCCCATTTGTTGCGTTGTTGTATATTTTGCTTTATTGTTGTCATTGATCTTGCGAGATAAAGCGTCGCTCTCGAGCTGCCAGATGGAAAATTGATAAACCCTATTTAAATGGATTTTATGTTTTTTTTCTATTTTTATTTTTTTTAATTTTCCTCTATTAAATAATTGCCGAAAATATATTACTTTCACCTTTTTATACATTTATTTAACTTCCATTTGTGATTGTTTCGATTGTGGAGCTGAGCGAAACATTAAAATAAAAAATTATATTTGCATATTTCAATTTCTTTACATGATAAGTGAACCTGTCTCGTATATGCGCAGGCTCGGTAATAATTTACACCTCTGAATTACCATATCCTTCATGACAAGGTTAGTTTCTAGTGATTTAGTAAGCCATGTGCTTGTTTAAAAAGACAAGTCTCCATTTTTTTTTTTTTCAGAAACAGCGCCACCCCTGTGAACAGGCTGTGGATGGTACTGCAGCCAAGTTCCATTCACTTAACAGCGCTCAAGTGTGACTAATAGAACATATTTCACAAAAATATTGTAAAAAAAAAAGATCAATAAGTCCATCAGAGAATCCCTTGTAAGTTCCCCTTTAAATAATCCTTTCCTATACCCATTATCCTAAAGGTTGTACTGTTCACCGAATCATATCGCCGCTCTCATCGTGTAATTTACAAACTGTAATCTATCTTCCCCTCCTCGCCCCCTTCCTCCCACAAACACTCGCCCTACCCTATCTGGTTTATAGCAGCTCATTTATTATCCCACCTGTATTTTCTCTGCCGGAATATTAACTGTTTCACATTTTGGGATAAATTGGTCGGTTTTGGGAGTATTTTGTTATATTTTGGTAGGTGTATCTGCCCTAAGACAAGCTGGAATCTGCTGAAACGTATAGGTTGTCCTTCTTAGGAGTTGGAAGCATAGAATTGTCTATCTGTCTATATCCTTCTTGGAGTCTTTATGGGGGGGGGTCCATCTGAACTAATATATATATATATATATATATATATATATATATATATATATATATATATATATATATATATCATGTCTCCTGCAAAGCCACTACAAAGGTCGCTTTCAGACATCTGCAATACAATTACATTGTAAAATCTGTATTATGACCATAGTGCTGAGATACTAATCTATCTATCTATCTATCTATCTATCTATCTATCTATCTATCTATCTATCTATCTTCTATCTATCTATCTATCTATCTATCTAATCTCTATCATCTATCTATCTATCTATCTATCTATCTATCTATCTATCTAATCTCTATCATCTATCTATCTATCTATCTATCTATCTATCTATCTATCTATCACATGACTTCTTTCTTTCTTTCTTTCTTTCTTTCTTTCTTTCTTTCTTTCTTTCTTTCTTTCTTTTTTTCTTTCTCTCCCTCCCTCTTCCTTTCACTCTCTCTCCCTTCCTTCCTTTCTTTCTCTTGCTCTCTCTCCTTCCTTCCTTCCTTCCTTCCTTCCTTCCTTCCTTCCTTCTCTCCTTCCTTCCTTGCTCTCGCTCTCTCATTCCTTCCTTCTTCCTTGTTTCCTTCCTTTCTCCCTCCATCTTCCTTCCTTCTCTCTTTCCTTCCTTGCTCTTGTTCTCTCTCCTTCCTTCCTTCCTTCCTTCCTTCCTTCCTTCCTTCCTTCCTTCCTTCCTTCCTTCCTTCCATGATTACATGTTCTGTACTCCCATGGAGGTCTCAGTGTAGGTCCCTGGTGGTCTGGAGTGTGGTCGTGTAGCACATGAGATGATGGCTGTTGATCTTTATCTACAGCTCGGTCTCCTTACAGATTCCCCTTGTAGACGTATGAGCTGTTGCTGCAGTGCTGATGTTCTCAGGTTCAGTAACCCGGCAGCTTGGCCCTATTCTTCTCTCTCCTGGCTGCCTTGGATCGGCTCCAGCCAATTATGTCTTCATTCAGGTGGAGCCGGAGCTGCTGATGTTTAGAACGTGCCGATAAAATGCAAACGTTTGTTTTCAGGGCTGTTGCTTGTAGTAAAGTCGCCCTCCATGTTCAATAGTCCTCGCTTTATTTATTTATTTTATGTCTCGTAAAAAATTTTGTGACTTTTTATGTCACATCTGTCTGCGCGGGCAAAGGCTTCATTTTATATTCACTATATAAAAGTTATATCTACTGTACATTAATTATAATAATGGTTATTAAGATGTAATAGAGAACTGCTGAATAGCCTAACCTGTATCAAATCTATCTAACTACCTTAGGAAACCGGTGGACCCCATAGACCGGTGGACCCCATGGGGTCTGTGTGGTTTCCTCTCGGTTTCCACATGAAAAATGCGGACAGAAAAGTGATGCTTGCAGGACTTTTCGATCCTCATATTTCCTGCGGATAGGGGAACGGTATGGCCCAAAAGCAGATGTTAACCGGGCCTCAGCCTTGCCCCTACATGTACATGCATACACAGTTCAGCCAACGAGAAGTCCACATAAGATGGAAACAATAGGTCCATATAAGGTGGTAACAATAGGTCCATGTAAGGTGGTAACAATAGGTCCATATAAGGTGGTAACAATAGGTCCATGTAAGGTGGTAACAATAGGTCCATATAAGGTGGTAACAATAGGTCCATGTAAGGTGGTAACAATAGGTCCATATAAGGTGGTAACAATAGGTCCATGTAAGGTGGTAACAATAGGTCCATATAAGAAGGTAACAATAGGTCCATATAAGGTGGTAACAATAGGTCCATGTAAGGTGGTAACAATAGGTCCATATAAGGTGGTAACAATAGGTCCATGTAAGGTGGTAACAATAGGTCCATATAAGGTGGTAACAATAGGTCCATATAAGGTGGTAACAATAGGTCCATGTAAGGTGGTAACAATAGGTCCATATAAGGTGGTAACAATAGGTCCATATAAGGTGGTAACAATAGGTCCATGTAAGGTGGTAACAATAGGTCCATGTAAGGTGTTAACAATAGGTCCATATAAGGTGGTAACAATAGGTCCATATAAGGTGGTAACAATAGGTCCATATAAGGTGGTAACAATAGGTCCATATAAGGTGGTAACAATAGGTCCATATAAGGTGGTAACAATAGGTCCATATAAGGTGGTAACAATAGGTCCATGTAAGGTGGTAACAATAGGTCCATATAAGGTGGTAACAATAGGTCCATATAAGGTGGTAACAATAGGTCCATGTAAAGTGGTAACAATAGGTCCATATAAGGTGCTAACAATAGGTCCATATAAGGTGGTAACAATAGGTCCATATAAGGTGCTAACAATAGGTCCATATAAGGTGGTAACAATAGGTCCATATAAGGTGGTAACAATAGGTCCATATAAGGTGGTAACAATAGGTCCATATAAGGTGGTAACAATAGGTCCATATAAGGTGCTAACAATAGGTCCATATAAGGAGAACCCCCCTTCCTTCTAATCCTTAGAAGACTGAATACTTGTACCTATTATTTGAGGTCACACAATGCCTGCTTCCACTTTAAGAAATTGGCTGTCTTGGAGCACTTTAGGAGTTGGGTAAATTGCCGGTACATGATAAACAGAGCGATCTTTAGATAGAAGCAGCGCTGTATGACAACGTATGACGCCAATAAATAGAATGTAAGCTGCACGGTGTGAACCTGGATATAATACACCGCTAGTTATCATCCAGCGATCCTTCTTAACTAAGACTTAGAGTGTCCATTTTGGTGCATTCTGGAGTTTACGCCACGATGCCACATAATTGAGCACTTAAATGGCAGTAAAGAGTGGTATATAATGATATATAATGGTGGGCACACTGAGAACACCTATAATCTGAGCATGGATTCACAGGAGCTACATAGAGTAGTAAAATCTGAGATTGTCATCCACGTAATAGCAGAAAATAACCGTATACCTGAGTGTCCAGGGTGAGTAAGATGGAAATAATATGTTATACTGCACCTATAGTATATATACATAGAGAGAGACAGAAACATGGACACAAGAGAACATTCTACATAGATAGATAGATAGATAGATAGATAGATAGATAGATAGATAGGAGATAGATAGATAGATAGATAGATAGATAGATACTATCTCCTATCTATCTATCTATCTATCTATCTATCTATCTATCTATCTATCTCCTATCTATCTATCTATCTATCTATCTATCTATCTCCTATCTATTTATCTATCTATCTATCTATCTATCTCCTATCTATCTATCTATCTATCTATCTATCTATCTCCTATCTATTTATCTATCTATCTATCTATCTATCTATCTATCTATCTATCTCCTATCTATCTATCTATCTATCTATCTATCTATCTCCTATCTATTTATCTATCTATCTATCTATCTATCTATCTATCTATCTATCTATCTCCTATCTATCTATCTATCTAATCTATCTATCTCCTATCTATCTATCTATCTATCTATCTATCTATCTATCTCCTATCTATCTATCTATCTATCTATCTATCTATCTATCTCCTATCTATCTATCTATCTATCTATCTATCTATCTATCTATCTATCATCTATCTATCTATCTATCTATCTATCTATCTATCTATCTCCTATCTATCTATCTCCTATCTATCTATCTATCTCCTATCTATCTATCTATCTATCTATCTATCTATCTCCTATCTATCTATCTATCTATCTATCTATCTATCTATCTCCTATCTATCTATCTATCTCCTATCTATCTATCTATCTATCTATCTATCTATCTATCTATCTCCTATCTATCTATCTATCTATCTATCTATCTCCTATCTATCTATCTATCTATCTATCTATCTATCTATCTATCTATCTATCTATCTATCTGTCTCTCATGTCTATCTATACACAGAGCATACGCCTATATACTGTATATACCCTGTACATCCCTGTACTGCACATAATCTCATTAGGAGGTAATTTTAGAAATCTGCAGCAATTACTATTGGTTCAGACTCATTAAGTCGTCTGCTTCATTGATCACTAACAATAAGCTATGGCGCGGTTATTACTGCAGACCGATATACGGTATATACTGAGAGTACACTAGTAATACATGTCTATACAGCAGGATACAGTATATACTGAGAGTACACTAGTAATACATGTCTATACAGGAGGATACAGTATATACTGATAGTACACTAGTAATACATATCTATACAGCAGGATACAGTATATACTGAGAGTACACTAGTAATACATGTCTATACAGGAGGATACAGTATATACTGATAGTACACTAGTAATACATGTATATACAGCAGGATACAGTATATACTGATAGTACACTAGTAATACATGTATATACAGCAGGATACAGTATATACTGAGAGTACACTAGTAATACATGTCTATACAGGAGGATACAGTATATACTGATAGTACACTAGTAATACATGTATATACAGCAGGATACAGTATATACTGAGAGTACACTAGTAATACATGTCTATACAGGAGGATACAGTATATACACAGCAGCTGCCGGTAGATTCTCTGAGGTCGGTGTCCTGGTATAAAATCCCTCATCTACATGATCCATTGTCGTCAGTGACACTTCATCCTGAATATGGTGTCTTGTAGGAACTGCAGAAAGAGGATTTGTCACCACACAGACCTCTAGAAATGAGGACATCCATGAGCGAGGCTGGTGGGGGCAGCTGTGCCCAGGACACAACCCTGGGAACACAAATTGTTATAATGAGCGGCGACATTATTAGAATTCACATGTAATGTCCTGGATCGGGGATGTAGGTCGTGGTCGGTATTCAAACTCTTCCCTTTTAAGTAGATCAGGCTGAGCTGCAATGCCAGACACAATCTATGGAGCAAAGTGGCGCTGTCCCTAATTTTTTTTGGGAAACAGTGAATGCAAATCATCTCATTGTAAAGAAGACCTTTCACCTCCTCAACCAACTCTTGACGTCTTCCAATAGGTGGAGCTCCACTGATTCCAGCACGGTTGGAATTTCTTCTCTAGCCCCCACCGTTCCTGAATAATTGGTGCGGTTAGTTTCAGTACCTAGCATAATAATTCGGTTCTCTACTGTCAGGTGGGCGGTCCCTATCTCAATGTCCAGTCTAGGAACACCCATTTGGCAGTAGAGAACCTAATTAACTTATTGGATGCTGTAACTAAACTAATTCATTACTCAGGAATGGTGGGGGCTAGAGAAAAAAATCCAACCGTGCTGGAATCAGTGGAGCAGCACTCAGTTAGTCAAGATGGTGAAAGATCCTCCTTAAAGGGATTTTCCAGAACCAAAGCATTAGATCTTAAGTCAGACACCTGTTTAGCAGTTTGACATCACGCTCTTTGGTCACATGGTCAAGCAGCAGCTCAGTCCCATGCAAGAGAATGGAGCTGAGCTGCCATATCAAACACAGCCCCTAGCCAAAGTATAGCGCTGTGCTTGATATTCACCCTACTATGGGTAGATCATCAACATGTCAGTTCCAGAAAACGCCTTTAAGAACACTGAGGTGTAGTACCAGACATAACCTGTGATCTTATAGTGGCGCTGTTTGGAAAAAAAAATCTAACCCCATTAACCCACATTGATCAGATTTTACCCTGTATACAGATATACTGTCTACATTCATATCCCGCACATACGCCTTGTACGCCGGATCTCCTACGCGTTTTCTTCCGTGGTAATTAATTTCTCTGTTTTTTTTTTTTTCAGTCCAAAGCGAATTTTCTCCTGTTTGTCATCCATAGGATTTAGCTGTGTGTGCTGGAAAGGCTTGACATAAGCCTCTGGGGACAGGTTACCATTGGGGGAGCCGTTTCCTGCTTCAGCAGTCTTGAGGATTTTTTTGCCTCTCCTTGGTATATTGCATTATGTGGCTGACCCAATCCTTAGTGACAGCTTGTCGGGCTGATTAATGCGGACTCTGGAGAATAGCTATCTGCTGTCTGATTGATTCACGCTGCCAATGCAATCCTCTCCTACCTTTCCCATAGTCCCCGCCATAAACAAATGATTTAATGAGTAACCAAAATCCATTCCTTTGAGCTGCAGATCGGAGATGTGAGAAGAAATCGCCAAAAGATAGCGCAAAAAAATCCTTAAATCAACCGTATCTGCCAACACAAGATTTACTAATCTCTCACAAGTCACGGCTCAGTGATTTTCTGTGTCCAATCATTATCATGTTGTTTCGTTAATATCTTTTTAAGAGCTATAGCGCCTCTCCTGGTCGTAGGACGGGTCTGGTATTGCAGCTTTGGAAAAATATGTTTAAATACAAATATGTTTTATCGCCTTCACTAACGCCAGTACTTACATCCTTTCATAGCCACTACTCCGCTGATTCTGATGCAGTTGGAATTTTTTCTCTAGCCCACACCATTCCTGAGCAATCAGTGTTAGTTTTGGTGCCTGGTGTGGTAAAGTGGGCGGTTTCAGTGGAGACAGTGTCAGAGCTCAGAATCACGCCCCTTGCCTGCCCCGCCCATTTCACAGTAGACAGTTTATAAGGCTCCAAAACTATCAGCATTGATTGCTCTGGAATGGTGAGGGCTAGAGAAAAAAATTCCAACTGCAAAAGAATCAGCGGAGCTATGCCTATTAAAGAATTTTAAGAACTAGAATATTCTTGTGCTTAGGAGTCCAGTGGGTGGAGCAAATCAGTGATTGACGGCCTTGCCTGTCCTTCCAGAGATAGCTCTGCAGATAGATAGATTAGTGTCACCAGAACCAGCATATCACCCCAGCCCTGCAGATAGATAGATTAGTGTCACCAGAACCAGCATATCACTCCAGCCCTGCAGATAGATAGGTTACTGTCACCAGAACCAGCATATGACCCCAGCCCTGCAGATAGATAGGTTAGTGTCACCAGGACCAGCATATCACCCCAGTCCTGCAGATAGATAGGTTAGTGTCACCAGAACCAGCATATGACCCCAGCCCTGCAGATAGATAGGTTAGTGTCACCAGGACCAGCATATCACCCCAGTCCTGCAGATAGATAGGTTAGTGTCCCCAGAACCAGCATATCACCCCAGCACTGCAGATAGATAGGTTACTGTCACCAGACCCAGCATATCACCCCAGCCCTGCAGATAGATAGGTTACTGTCACCAGACCCAGCATATCACCCCAGCCCTGCAGATAGATAGGTTACTGTCACCAGACCCAGCATATCACCCCAGCCCTGCAGATAGATAGGTTAGTGTCACCAGACCCAGCATATCACCCCAGCCCTGCAGATAGATAGGTTACTGTCACCAGAACCAGCATATCACCCCAGTCCTGCAGATAGATAGGTTAGTGTCCCCAGAACCAGTATATCACCCCAGCCCTGCAGATAGATAGGTTAGTGTCACCAGAACCAGCATATCACCCCAGCCCTGCAGATAGATAGGTTAGTGTCACCAGAACCAGCATATCACCCCAGCCCTGCAGATAGATAGGTTATTGTCGCCTGAATCATACAGTGTTTACCCTTTGTGAATCGGTGCTTCTGTTACTGAGATATAACGTTTTTATCAGTATGCAAATGATCTCTTTGTAGCGACAAGGAAGCTGAAATTGCTGCAAAGAGCTAATTTGCATATTGACAAAGCATCAATATCTCAGCAACAGAGGCTCCTATTCACAAGGAGAAAGCAGCATCTGATTCAGGGGACCCTAACCTATCTATCTGTGGGGCTGGGCCAATATGCTTGGGGGTCTGGTGAGAATCCCTTTAAGCCATTTTCACTCTTTCCTGACAGATTATATTGATTGTTCCAAATCTTGTCCGGCAGCGGCTAACAGCATATACGCATTCACAACGCATGTGCGATCTGAGTATGCATGTGTATAGAGGGGTCAGAAGGAATAGCTGCCGCCAATAGTTGTAGTTAGTCTTTTCCCCAACCTGAAACGCCTGATAACAGAAAGCAATAGATTATAATACGGACCCTTTAGAGTCCCTGTACTCGCAGTAGTCACAGTAAATCCTGAGCCCCGCGACTATGAACGATCCGGTTGCCCCCCGCCACTTAACGTTCGGTATCTAATTCTGTCAGTACGGCAGCTGCGCTATTTTAAGTCGTCCTTTCAACGATTTGTCATTTATTCAATCCAACGCAAAAAAAAACAAAACCTGGAAGTGCTGGTAGAATAGTAATCTAACCGTATTGTACATGTCAATCATAAAAAGCTCCAGTGACAAAGAGACGGCAAAAAGTTACATCGGGTAATAATCAGATTTAGTGGGAAAATTACCTTCCAAATCTTCTTATTCAATCTCGGAACATTCTAATGCAGTCAAATCACCGCACAATCTGCGACTCCGGAGCCGTGATTATAACGTTACCGGTCTGCAGGCGATGGGAGAAGTTTAATATTAAAAAAAAAACTTTCCCCCTACAGTATAGAGAGAAGGTCAGGCCGTACATCTCCGAGATGACCTCTGCGGCAGGTCCACCGAGCCAATTTTCTGGCAGAAAAACCCGATCACCTTAAATAACTCGCTATTTCACTTGTGCCGGCTCCTTCCAGCTTACTTTTTTTTCCCGGAGAGATACAGCCCCCGCAATAAAAACCTTTCTGAAGATCAGATAATTTTTTTTTTTCTTAAAGTGGTTCTTCGCTTTGGAAAATATTTACTTTGTAGACGGGTCACCAGACAATTGGTTAAGCTCAACCAATATCTCCATTGCCGAGGTATTTTGTCAGATGTGTGTGTGCAAATTATCTTTTTGGATCAACAAGGACATGGTTATTAATCCATCTATTTTTCAAGCATGATTTAGAATACAGTTTCCTAATTTAAATGAAACCTGGCTATAGGGGGAAATGTGAATGTAGTAGAGCTGAGTGTCTGGAGGGAATTGTGGATGTAGTAGAGCTGAGTGTCTGCAGGGAAATGTGGATGTAGTAGAGCTGAGTGTCTGGAGGGAAATGTGGATGTAGTAGAGCTGAGTGTCTGGAGGGAAATGTGGATGTAGTAGAGCTGAGTGTCTGGAGGGAAATGTGGATGTAGTAGAGCTGAGTGTCTGGAGGGAAATGTGAATGTAGTAGAGCTGAGTGTCTGGAGGGAAATGTGAATGTGCCAGAGCTGAGTGTCAGGAGGGAAAAGTGAATGTAGTAGAGCTGAGTGTCTGGAGGGAAATGTGAATGTAGTAGAGCTGAGTGTCTGGAGGGAAATATGGATGTAGTAGAGCTGAGTGTCTGGAGGGAAATGTGGATGTAGTAGAGCTGAGTGTCTGCAATGAAATGTGAATGTAGTAGAGCTGAGTGTCTGGAGGGAAATGTGGATGTAGTAGAGCTGAGTGTCTGGAGGGAAATATGAATGTAGTAGAGCTGAGTGTCTGGAGGGAAATGTGGATGTAGTAGAGCTGAGTGTCTGCAATGAAATGTGAATGTAGTAGAGCTGAGTGTCTGGAGGGAAATGTGGATGTAGTAGAGCTGAGTGTCTGGAGGGAAATATGAATGTAGTAGAGCTGAGTGTCTGGAGGGAAATGTGGATGTAGTAGAGCTGAGTGTCTGCAATGAAATGTGAATGTAGTAGAGCTGAGTGTCTGGAGGGAAATGTGGATGTAGTAGAGCTGAGTGTCTGGAGGGAAATGTGAATGTAGTAGAGCTGAGTGTCTGGAGGGAAATGTGAATGTAGTAGAGCTGAGTGTCTGGAGGGAAATGTGGATGTAGTAGAGCTGAGTGTCTGGAGGGAAATGTGGATGTAGTAGAGCTGAGTGTCTGCAATGAAATGTGAATGTAGTAGAGCTGAGTTTCTGGAGGGAAATGTGGATGTAGTAGAGCTGAGTGTCTGGAGGGAAATATGAATGTAGTAGAGCTGAGTGTCTGGAGGGAAATGTGGATGTAGTAGAGCTGAGTGTCTGGAGGGAAATGTGGATGTAGTAGAGCTGAGTGTCTGGAGGGAAATGTGGAAGTAGTAGAGCTGAGTGTCTGGAGGGAAATGTGAATGTAGTAGAGCTGAGTGTCTGGAGGGAAATGTGAATGTAGTAGAGCTGAGTGTCTGGAGGGAAATGTGAATGTAGTAGAGCTGAGTTTCTGGAGGGAAATGTGAATGTAGTAGAGCTGAGTGTCTGGAGGGAAATGTGGATGTAGTAGAGCTGAGTGTGTGGAGGGAAATATGAATGTAGTAGAGCTGAGTGTCTGGAGGGAAATGTGGATGTAGTAGAGCTGAGTGTCTGAAGGGAAATGTGAAAGTAGTAGAGCTGAGTGTCTGGAGGGAAATGTGAATGTAGTAGAGCTGAGTGTCTGGAGGGAAATGTGGATGTAGTACAGCTGAGTGTCTGGAGGGAAATGTGGATGTAGTAGAGTTGAGTGTCTTGGAGGGAAATGTGGATGTAGTAGAGCGGAGTGTCTGGAGGGAAAGTGGATGTAGTAGAGCTGAGTGTCTGGAGGGAAATGTGAATGTAGTAGAGCTGAGTGTCTGGAGGGAAATGTGGAAGTGGTAGAGCGGAGTGTCTGGAGGGAAATGTGAATGTAGTAGAGCTGAGTGTCTGGAGGGAAATGTGAATGTAGTAGAGCTGAGTTTCTGGAGGGAAATGTGAATGTAGTAGAGCTGAGTGTCTGGAGGGAAATGTGGATGTAGTAGAGCTGAGTGTGTGGAGGGAAATATGAATGTAGTAGAGCTGAGTGTCTGGAGGGAAATGTGGATGTAGTAGAGCTGAGTGTCTGAAGGGAAATGTGAAAGTAGTAGAGCTGAGTGTCTGGAGGGAAATGTGAATGTAGTAGAGCTGAGTGTCTGGAGGGAAATGTGGATGTAGTACAGCTGAGTGTCTGGAGGGAAATGTGGATGTAGTAGAGTTGAGTGTCTTGGAGGGAAATGTGGATGTAGTAGAGCGGAGTGTCTGGAGGGAAAGTGGATGTAGTAGAGCTGAGTGTCTGGAGGGAAATGTGAATGTAGTAGAGCTGAGTGTCTGGAGGGAAATGTGGAAGTGGTAGAGCGGAGTGTGTGGAACGGTGTGGGTGCTGTGAAATGTGTGTGGGACATGGATGCAGCAGAAATGAGTGTATGGAGGGAACAGGTTGTAAGCAGGGGAGAACCATGAAAGTGGCAGAATTGTGGGTGTAGGGGGAAGCATGAAGGTGGGAGAGTTTTGTGTGCAGGAAGGAAAACATGGTGGCAGCAGTGGTGCGTGTACTGGAGGAGGGAAATGTGGACATAGCATAGCTAAGTGTGTGAAAGGAAGGTATTGTAGTAGAAATGACTGGTGAGGTATATTGATGTCACATAGCTCAGTGTGTAGTGGGAACAGACTGTATGCAAAGAATAAACATGAAAATAGCAGAACTGTGGGTATAGGGGGAATAAAGAGGTAGCAGAGCTGTGTGTGCAGGAAGGGAAACATGGAGTAGCAGTGGTATGTGTGTGTGGAGATTGGACAGCTAGATGTTGGTTTGGAGAATATGGAGGTAGCAAAGCTGTGTGTGTAACAGGAAAAATAAGGAGAACAGAGGCAGAATATAACTTTTTTTTTTTTTATATATGGGCCTTAGAACATTAATAGGGGGGGGGGGGGGTCTTGAGTCCCACCCATAGGGTTTGGGATCAGCTGGTGTGTCATGATATGTACTGTTCCTTTTAAATTTACATATTCTTTAAAAGACATTTGTTAAATGTTCAGAGATTTTTTTTTCTCCAAGGTTCTGAACTGCTGCATATTATGGAAATTTTTTCTTGACATTGAGCTCGGCGATGAAGACGCTCAGTCGTTGGAAGATATGGTTTGATAATTACCTAAGAGTCTGCTAATTGAGAATTGATTATATTTTATGATCCCATGTTCCCAGAATAACTACTGAACAGCTGACCATAAATTTCGACAAGTCGACCAGAAGATTGTGAACATTTGTATGGCCTAGCAAAACGGCGCTGCGGCTTTTAATATTTAATCCTAATGATCGCCGCCATATAAAAACCGCTTCTCGTAGACCTTCGCCAAGGAAAAGGCGAGACGCCCGGCTTACTTGTGGGCACCTCAGCTAAAAATGACAATGAAGATGACTTAATATTCTCAAGGTCATACCAAGTTCTTCTCCCACAACCTTCAGACTGACAAAGAAACCTACATAACATTGTAACTGATAGCGGTATACGTATTTTATTCCATAGACTGCGCATGGTTATTGTATTTTATTCTCTTTTTAGAAAATTGACACAATGCTATAACCAAATATAACATAGGATTCTCTTGACACCAAGTAGTTCAGTTCCCTGCAGTGACACCACTGGTGAACTAAGGTATTACACCGCTCTTGCTGCAATCAGTGTACTACATGGACATTCTAGGTCCTCCAGAGTGAGAGACACTCTTTACTCTTCATTGTAGTTGAGGTTCTTAAAAAGAGAAGGCTACCCCTTTATTAAAAGGAAATATTGCCAATTGTTTTTTATTTTATTATGTTTTATTTGTTTTAAATTCAGTTATTAAAGCCAGATTGTGAAATCTATCACTTTTTATCCAAATCTGTATTTATTTTTTGATTTTTTTTATTATTATATTTTCTGTACATGATTATGGTGGCAGCCATCTTTCCTGAGCTTCTGTATGCCTATATAGTGCTATGGGCGATACTTACGAGAGGTGGAGGTGATGTATGTTATTCCGTGAAACCACTTCCCGCTGCTGTATGTTGTATAAATATCATGACATTTAGGGTAACGGCAACGGTAATTCCTCATAGGAGGTAGATGATTAATAGCATTAATAGAATTTGGATGAGATGTCGCTTGTGGTTTACACCTTCTTAGATTCCATTGTTATGTTAGACTGTGATACAGGGTGGGGGATTCTGGCATTTGCCAGAGAAAATTATTCTTAAAGAGAGTGTATCACTAGAACTTGGTCAATCCTACTGAATTTGTCAAGAATAGCTTTTGGCCTAACAGGTGTTCGGCTGCCAGGTATAGTAGATGTATGGCCAGCTGTAGGGCTTACCATCCGTCAGGACATTTGTCCATTCTGATGGACCTTTTGGTTCCCTACATAGGATCGTCTGTCAACTTAAAGGGCCGGTCCAATCCTGCTATGCCATTTTCTTTCCATGACATAACATTCCTTAAGAACACCAAAAAATATTTAACTTTTTGATTTACTTGAATTTGTTGTTTTTGTTTTTTTTTTAGTATTTTTTTTTTGAATGCCTTCTATGCTATGGGTTGTTGGAAAAGGAATGAGACGTCTTGTAGAAAATGTTCACAATGAATAATCTTGGTGGACCAGGTGGCTCTTTTCTGTTGTCAACATCTATGCTAAGACTCTTCGGAAACAACTGTTGCAACCACCAACCCGAGCACCTTCTGTTTCCCAAGCGAACTATAATGCCCCCTCCTCTTCTCAGGAAATGAATCAGATTTACACTTCCTAGGAGTTAGCTGCTGAGAAGACCAGATGGCTCTCCATCATCTCCTGTTACCAGAACGTAGCCTTAAAATGTTCAGCCCAATTTAATCTTCCTTCCAAAGCCAAGAAACCCCCCCGAGGACTGGTCATAAGCCGTACGTCAACAAGGACCTTAGGAGACACGATTCTGTGCAGTTATCTTCATTGAGTTCCCATGTGGTCAGAATGTCACTTTAGGAGATCGGGTAGACAATACCTTGGATTAAGGAGTGACCAACTGAATGAAATCGGAGTCAGCTGGGTTCCTTTTTGTTTTTTTTTTTTACAAGACCTGTCTTGGAACCTCATGAGATGGAGTCTAAGTCTTTGTACAGCTGGGAAAAGATCAATCTGTAGACGGTGTATTGACCAAAAGATATTGGACATGTTTGTGCTACAACAAAATGGCGGCATCATTAAATTTTCCATTACATAGAATCCAAAAATTGTAATTTTTTTTTGTTATATGGGACTGAGCTGGAGCACGGCCATGTGACCAATGGTGATAAGATCAGCAAGTGAGTCTTGGATAACCCCTTTAAACCACATCTTGGGAAAACCTTATAGAGTCCCATAGAGCGGCTGTTTTTTTTTTATATTTTTTTCTCCTTTTCAAAAATGTGCATAGAACACACTCCCTGGATGGGCTGTAAAAATAGCTAGAATCTTCTTTCTTAAAGGAACTCTCCATACAAAACCTTTACGCTGTTATGCACCACTTTTTCGTCTCTAACATGTAGGAATAGCCTTAAGAAAGACTATTCTTCTCCGCGCCGCCTTTCGGTATAAATCCCTTTTTTTATCGGTATGCAAATGAGTTCTCTCGCAGCACTGGGGGCGTCCTCAATGCTGCGAGAGAACTCTCCAGCGACGCCTCCATCTTCTTCAGGAACGGGTCCTCTTTGCGTCTTCTTCGGGCCTAGGGCAAAGCCGACTGTGCATGCTCATCGGCCACAAGAAAATGGCCGCTTACACAGTAAGCCAGCATTGGATGAAGACGCGAAGAGAGTGCATTTCTGAAGAAGATGGAGGTGGCGCTGGAGAGTTCTCTTGCAGCATTGGGGATGCCCCCAGTGCTATTTGAGCGCTAGGGCCCGCAACTCAAAAAATTGAGTTTTAATGATAGGATCCCTTTAAATAATCTCTGGGTTTTTTTTTTTTTTTTTTTTTACTTTTATAAATTTTTTGAAAAAATGGATCAAATTTAACTATAAATTTACATCGTCTTCACCTTAGCCCCGCCCCTTTTCTTAGACAAATTTCTAAACCGTTCTTTTTTTTTTTTTTTTTTCCACCTTTACTCCTTTTATAGCATTCATTGATATTCTGCTACACCTCCTTGGGGAATGAAAGCAATCCCGAGCCGCTTGCACTAAGTGTTTGCATCCCCCTGTCATGGAGGACGGGCCTCGTGAAATTTAATGAGTTGATCTGACTATAATTTCTTTGACCTTTGGTCATGATACATGTGCCGGTTGCCATCGATTCCTGATACTGCGCTGGATGGTAACTGGATTATTGCTGTACGCTGCAGCACGAGCTCGAGTAATGACAGACGTCAACCTGTAACTTAATAAAAGGGCCGCGGATAATGAGAGGCCCAACCTGACATTATGGGATGTGGATTCTATAAGATGAATATAGTAATATACAAGCTCCTGGGCCCCAATGCAAAATCTGTAATGGACTCTTCCCTTACCAGGGTGTATGGGTCCTTAAATAATAAAGAGGCTTTTGGTCACCTGCAGGCCCCAGGGCCCGGCAGGGTTTGTCACCCTTGTACCTCCTGGTAAGATAATAGCTCCAACCTATAACCCTACAGTATTGATAGGAGGGCAAGAAACCCCCATGAAGCGGATGCCAATTGCCCCATTAGGGGGAAAAGATTCCTTCTCGACTCCCAATCCAGCAATCCCATGGGGCAATCGGGAGATCTTGAGGATCTTCATTCAACCGATCGATGGGAGCTTGAGGATCTTGAGGATCCTCATTCAACCGATCGATGGGATCCCAGTGGTCAGAACTTATCCCCTATCCCGTAGATAAGGGACATGTAATACGTGTGGAGGAAATTTCACAGATTTTCCATATATTTTACATTCTTATGTGATGCCTCCTACAAATAGAGAGTAAGGCCGGTTGCAGACGACCGTGGCCGTGTTCAGTGTGCTATCCGGATGACACACTGACCCCTTCATTTCTATGGGCCCGTACACATGACAACGAATTACATGGTCCCATATAGAACAGGTCCTATTTTGCGGCTCCTATTCATTTAATGAAAGGGACCGCGGAAACATGGCCCGTGCATGGGCAGCACACGGGAAACATCCACGTGTCCCCCGTGCGCCACCCATTCCTTTAATTCACAACTGGCCGGCAGCACATGGTCATGTGCAACCGGCCTGATATTAATATATATGAGATAAGGATAGAATTCTATTTTCGTAGAAACAGCGCCGCTTTTGTGCACAGGCCATGTCCAGTATGAATTCTCCATTTTGAATGGTACCATTACAAAATACACTTTGTCCCATAAACTCTAAGCCCTCCTATGGCTCTGTGAATAGGAAAATTTATGGGGTTTGGAGGGTGGGGAGTCAAAAATGAAAACCGAAGGGGTTAAGCAGGACATACAGACTTTGTATTTACTTGGCCTTTCTGTCTACATTACCTGGCTCAAGCGTCTGCGCTTTCCTGGCAGTCATTACATATTTAGTCGTGTTGCATCCCAACCGTAGGCAACGATTATGTCATGCGGCTTGGTCAGGCCATAGCCACGGGCGGTGTCGTTCAACCTTGAGAGATGACATTTTGCATTCCTTCTCCTGGTTGCCACCTGTCCACTCTTGTGTGTTACGTCGCCGTACGCACTGACCCGAACCATCCGGCGGTCACAGTCCTCCGTCCTAGGAGGCGACTATCGTACGTTACAGCCTCTCCTAGATTATCATGCAGATGACAACGCAGGTATATAGGAAATTCAATTACCTGCGGCGGCCGCGGCGGCCTCAGCATCGCATCCGAAGTGATGTTTTTCACGAGTGTCTCTTTATCGCCCGCGGGCCGGGGAAGAATAACACATTTTTTGGTGTTTATGTGGGATAAAGCGCTCGCTTGTGTTGTTACAAGGATCCGCTTTAAGGCCGTTTCGCCGTTCTTTTCACTGAGCATACTTTTAATTACTTCGGAGAACGCGATAGACAAAACACGGCAGATGTAAGGAAAAAAAAATCATTCTTGCATTCATAATTCTGAACAATTGGGCAATGACCTGATTCTAATTGCTGGAAATGTGAAATGTAAGGTTGTTTTGTTGCAGCTGGTTTATTAACATAAAACTTCCATGTGAAGGGGGGGGGGATTTTGCATGGCGGGGTTAACCCTTAAGGCGAGGATTGAAAAATCGGGGTGGGGTGGTGGTAAAAATTTGCTTTGGAATTTTAAATTTTTTAAAAAAATTTACGTAAATATTTAAAAATTTGAGTGGGGGGGGGTATTTTGCATTGCGGGGTTAACTCTTAAGGCGAGGATTGAAAAATCGGGGTGGGGTGGTGGTAAAAATTTGCTTTGGAATTTTAAATTTTTTTAAAAAATTTACGTAAATATTTAAAAATTTGAGTGTGGGGGGGGGTATTTTGCATGGCGGGGTTAACCCTTAAGGCAAGGATTGAAAAATTGGGATGGAGGGGTGGTAAAAATTTGCTTTGGAGTTTTTTAATTTTTAAAAAAATTTACGTAAATATTTTAAAATTTGAACGAGGGGGGGGGGGAGGTTATTTTGCATAGCGGCGTTAACCCTTAAGGCAAGGATTGAAAAATCAGGGTGGGGTGGTGGTAAAAATTTGCTTTGGAATTTTGATATTTTTTTAAAAAAATTACGTAAATATTTTAAAATTTGAACGGGGGGGTTATTTTGCATAGCGGGGTTAACCCTTAAGGCGAGGAATGAACAATGGAGGTGGGGGGTGGTGGTAAAAATTTGCTTTGGAATTTTGATATTTTTTAAAAAAATTTACGTAAATATTTTAAAATTTGAACGGGGGGGAGTTATTTTGCATGGCGGGGTTAACCCTTAAGGCGAGGATTAAAAAATCGGGGTGGGGGGTGGTAAAAATTTGCTTTGGAATTTTGCTTAGTTTTTAAAAAAAAATTACGTAAATATTTTAAAATTTGTAAAATTTGTTAAGAAAAATGTAAAAAATTTGCTTTTTTTTTTTTTTTTTTTTTTTTTTTTTTTTGATCTGTTGATATTACCAAGGGTATGTTTTGGATCTGAGACTCTTCAATACTTCATTCTCTTCTAAGGTTTCGGCATCTTCTGTTAGGGGTATGTTCACACATCTTTATTTTCAGTATCCTTCCTATCTTGAGTCAGAATCCGCTCTTAAATCCTGTAAAATCAATAGAAGGCTTAAAAAAAATAAAGAGCAGTTCACCAAAAAAACCCGTGCCTGGCTACGTTACATTTAGAAACAGCGCCACAACGGTCTACAGGTTAGGTATGGTATTGCAACTTGGCTCAATTTAAGAGAATAGAGTTGCAATACCATATACAACCTGTGACCAGGAGTGGCAGTGTTTATTCTAATCTTGGACATCCCCTTTATCATGACTGTGTTTCTATGGGGTGAGGTGTCTGGGACGTCCCTGTAATATTACGTATGACCCTAATTTTCCGTTACTGGTTACGGTATGTAGATGATCGCCATGTCTGAGCTTCAGATGGAAATAAACTGAAGCTGTAAGCGGGGGAATTCTCACAATGCTGTAAGATATCTCCCATGCTCGGCTCGTAGGAAGATTACATGCAGTTATGTCAGGCAGGCAGGTCAGCTGTGTATCGCTGCCGCAATATTGCTTTACCATATGGAATCCCCAAGGTGCCGACTACAAGCCAATTTGTAACTCACTAGTTACTAGAATGGCAAAATCTGTCTCTAAGCAATGGCAGGCTGTGCAATGAAAAATCCTGCATTGTATATTGACTCGAAAATAGATCTGTCTGTGTGAGACTGTAGAAGATTGTATGAGACTATGATAGACTCTATAAGACTGTACAAGACTGTATTACACTGTACTAGACTCTATAAGACTATGTTATACTATAAAAGACTATATTATACCTTACAAGACTGTATTACACTATACTAGACTCTATAAGACTGTACAAGACTGTATTACATTATACTAGACTCTATAAGACTATGTTATACCTTATAAGATTGTATTACACTATACTAGACTGTAGAAGACTGTACAAGACTGTATTACACTATACTAGACTCTATAAGACTATGCTATGCTATAAAAGACTATATTATACCTTATAAGATTGTATTACACTATACTAGACTGTAGAAGACTGTACAAGACTGTATTACAGTGTACTAGACTCTATAAGACTATATTAGACTATAAAAGACTATATTATACTATACAAGACTTTATAAAGCTTTTTTAGACTATACAAGACGGTATTACACTATATAAGACTATATTAGATGCTATACAATTATTTTAAACTATGTAATACCATATTAGACTCTATAAGACTGTATCAAACTATATAGGACTATCTTAAACACTTTAAGACTATATTAGACTCTATAAGACTATATAGGACTATTTTAGACATTATAAGACTATATCACACTATATAGGACTATCTTAGACTCTACAAGACTATATTAGACTGTATAAGACTATATAGGACTATTTTAGGCACTATAAGACTATATTAGACTCTATAAGACTATATAGGACTATATTAGACTCTATAAGACTATATCAAACTATATAGGACTGTCTTAGACAATATAAGGCTATATTAGACTCTATAAGACTGTATCAAACTATATAGGACTATTTTAGGCACTATAAGACTATATCAATCTATATAGGACTGTCTTATACAATATAAGGCTATATTAGACTCTATAAGACTATATCAAACTATATAGAACTATTTTAGACACTATAAGACTATATTAGACTCTATAAGACTATATAGGACTATTTTAGACACTATAAGACTATATTAGACTATATAAGACTGTATCAAACTATATAGGACTATCTTATACAATATAAGGCTATATTAGACTCTATAAGACTATATCAAACTATATAGGACTATCTTAGACACTATAAGACTATATTAGACTCTGTAAGACTGTGTAAGACTATATTGGACTATATTTGACTATTTTAGACACTGTCAGATGATTTTATAGTATGTAAGACTATATTGGACTCTATATGAATATATTAGAATATGCAATGCTATATTAGACTCTATAAGACTATATTAGACCATATCAAACTATATAGGACTATAGTAGACTGTGTAAGACTATATTAAACACAATAAGACCATATTGAACTTGATAGGACTATATTAGACTGTATCAGACACTATAAGACAATGTCAGCCTATATATATGATTTTATTAGACTATATAAGACTAGACTTTGATAGATGGGATAGGGGTCTCTACCAAATGGTGAATTGCCATAAGGACCCTAGTGGGTGGTCACCCAATAGAAAATGCCGAATAGTCACGATTTATTGCTCCAAGAATGGAGTGTACCACAAATGGTGCTTTTTGTATGTCAGAAAACTGACATATAAGGCATAGTAAATCAACCCAATTATTTTTTCCTGAAGAGAAGCAAGGTGAGGTCTAGGTATGACCCCTGATATCTCCTGAAGGACACTAGAGGGTGAGATGTTGGTTGGGGTGTTGGGGCTCTTGGCTGGTTCAGTCGGGCACATCTCTATACTAAACTTCTCTCGATACAGTCTCCACTATCTTATTCCAGCTCTGAATCCTTACGGTACATGGCTAGACACTAATAAATTATTATATACTGCAATAAAACGTGTAGACTAGTCGGGGAGGTCAAAGGACACTCGAAATGTCCCTAAGAGCCACATCTGGCTCCCAGGTTTGAATTGTAAAATTTGACCACAACATTGTGATGAAAAAGGGGACCACAAAGTGGAAACAGATGGGGCTGTGACTCCGGACCTGTAACATGAAGTCAGGGCTGGGTCACCGGGGACTGTAAATTTGTTCTGGTCCCTTAATGAAAGAACTATAAATAATCTGTATAAGGCCCAACGGTAACGCCGGCAGCGACAGTCTAACCTGCAGAGGTCCCTCTATGACCCATGGAGCCGAGACACAAGCAACATGGCTGCCGTAATAACTGACGTGAAGGAGGTAATTGCCAACAATGCCCCTCGGTAGTGGCCATAAGTACTAGCATAGTGTTAATGGATGGGGGAACTCACTCTCTATTTGAGTGGTCTCTGACCTGTGGCTCACCAATGGGGTATAGCTAGGAAAGACTGTGCCCCATAGCACACTTTTGACTAGGGTGCCCAAGATACACAATATGATGCCCCCTCACCCCCTATACTGGCCCCCACACAGCATAACGCTCCCTTTACTGGGCCCTACTCAGTATCACATCTCATTTACTGACCCCCACACTGTATAACATCCTCTTTGCTGGCCCCCACACAGTATAACACCCCCTTTACTGGCGCCCATACAGTATAATGTCCTCTTTATTGGCCCCCATTGAGTAACTGCTCCTTTTATTGGACCCCACGCAGTGTAATGCCTCCTTTACTGTCCCCCACTCAGTATAACTCCCCCTTTACTAGCCCCCACACAGTATATCATCCTCTTTGCTGGCCCCCATACAGTATAACACCCCCTTTACTAGCCCTCACACAGTATAACTCCCCCTTTACTAGCCCCCACACAGTATAACATCCTTTTTGCTGGCCCCCATACAGTATAACACCCCCTTTACTAGCCCTCACACAGTATAACACCCCCTTTACTGGCCCCCACACAGTATAACATCCTCTTTGCTGGCCCCCATACAGTATAACATCCTCTTTGCTGGCCCCCATACAGTATAACGCCCCCTTTACTGGCCCCCACGCAGTATAACAGCCCCTTTACTATCCCTCACATAGTATAACACCCCCTTTACTATCCCTCACACAGTATAACACCCCCTTTACTGGCCCCCACACAGTGTAATGTCCTCTTTATTGACCCCCATTGAGTAACTGCTCCTTTTATTGGACCCCACTCAGTGTAATGCCTCCTTTACTGTCCCCCACTCAGTATAACTCCCCCTTTACTGGTCCCCACTCATTATATTGCCCCTCCACAGGCCCCCACACAGTAAATTCTTGACCCCCACACAGTCTACTATTCACTTTACTGGCCACATACTGATTTCCTCCATTATAAGCCCCATACACTAGACCGTTCCCCTTACTAGCCCCCTACACAGTAATTTCCCTCTTGACTGACATCCATTCACTATTCTGCCCCCTTTGCTTGTTCCCAAGCAGTAACTGCCCCCTTTCCTGGCCCACCCCCACAGGTTGACATTAGGCCACAGTCTACTGATTGACATTTGGACATTGTTCAGATCGCAATGGGAGGCCATTGGAGGGGATGAGTAAGTGAATATGGACCATTCCAGCAGGAAACTGAGGCCATGTCCCCTACTATTGGGCCCCATAGCACCCACTTTGGTAGTTACTCTACTGATTGTGAAGACATGATGGAAGTTGTAGCTTGGAGACCACCACTCATGATACCATCATTGCTCATAATGACAGTCTCCGAGACTATTTTACCCGTTTCTCCAGACATTCGGAGCAGAACTGATGCCATGACCCCAATGCCCATACCTGATTGATGGTCTCCATATATTTCCTTGCCCGCCATATGTCTGCTGTGTTTATTTGGCCTCCAACCACAATGACTTGACTATTTTTCATGTGGGAAATGTACATTTTGCTAAATGTTTGCCGGGGAACAGACTAAATGAAATAGAAGTGACTTATCTGAATGTGCAGCGTATGGCTGTATGAATAAAATATCTGCGCTAATTCAATGAACTTTCTCGAAAGCGCCCGCAGCTCCTTCCGCTGAACATGCCTCATAGGTTAGCGCTGCTTAGCAAATCCGCCTTTTATTGCCTCATATTAAAGCAATACGTTACGTGAAGCTTAAGTACTGTCTCGCCTCTAGACCTGCACTGACAGTAAAGTGATTTATGGGATTCTGACCCCATGGGGGTCAAAGTATTCTGCGTGATGTGCCGTAACGTATGTCTATACCGGAGAGTGATCTCAGATGGTGGTGAAAAAAAATCTCAGGGTTATGGTACAGGTGACCATTGGCGGACATTGCTTTGAAGGAATGCGCTTGGAATTTTTGAAGACTTGGAAGAATTTCTATTACGTTAAATGGTGGATCCCATGGCAAGAATGGAGGAGAAACTATGAAGTAAAGAATGGGGAGGGGCTTAAAGGGGAGAACCAGCCAAAATTAACCTGATGAAGTCAGAGATTCATTTAAGTGAGTGTGTCCCCATATCACCCCAGCCCTGCAGATAGATAGGTTACTGTCACCAGAACCAGCATATCACCCCAGTCCTGCAGATAGATAGGTTAGTGTCACCAGAACCAGCATATCACCCCAGCCCTGCAGATAGATAGGTTAGTGTCACCAGACCCCAGCATATCACCTCAGCCCTGCAGATAGATAGGTTAGTGTCACCAGACCCCAGCATATCACCCCAGCCCTGCAGATAGATAGGTTAGTGTCACCAGAACCAGCATATCACCTCAGTCCTGCAGATAGATAGGTTACTGTCACCAGAACCAGCATATCACCCCAGCCCTGCAGATAGATAGGTTAGTGTCACCAGACCCCAGCATATCACCTCAGCCCTGCAGATAGATAGGTTAGTGTCACCAGACCCCAGCATATCACCCCAGCCCTGCAGATAGATAGGTTAGTGTCACCAGAACCAGCATATCACCCCAGCCCTGCAGATAGATAGGTTACTGTCACCAGAACCAGCATATCACCCCAGCCCTGCAGATAGATAGGTTAGTGTCACCAGAACCAGCATATCACCCCAGCCCTGCAGATAGATAGGTTAAGGTCACCAGATCCAGCATATCACCCCAGCCCTGCAGATAGATAGGTTATGGTCACCAGACCCCAGCATATCACCCCAGCCTGGCAGATAGATAGGTTATGAGACACTAACCTATCTATCTGCAGGACTGGGGTGATATGCTGGTTGTGGTGACAGATAGTTTAGGGTCACCAGAACCCAATATATTAACCCAGCCCCATAGGTAAGTAGCTTATGGTCACGAGAACCCAGCATATCTACCTGTGGGGTCTGGTGAAAGATTCCCTTTCTGGTTCTCCCCTTTAAGAAGATATCACATTGGTAATGTCCATGATCACAAATCATAACTGATTTTCAAGACTGAAGGACTATATCGATTTTGGGGAATCTGCTGCAACCTTCTGATGCTAGCCACCTTCAATAGCCCTCAACTGAAATTCTTCTGGTCTAGTTGTTTTATCTGTCGGGGGTTTGGCCATGTCCAATCAAATTAGTGTCATATTTTGTGTAGTAGAAATTTCTGAGCAGTACCAAATAGGTTTCAGTGATCTGTAGAGATCTTTCATTTGGCAATCCATGGTGGTCTGACCAGATGTCATATGTATCTATGACACATGAAAAGATCATGCTGACTTGAGTCCCCGGAAGAGAATTTTCTTGTATATAGCTTAAGGGTAGAGGCAGTGACCAGAAATGATTCAGACGTGGTTGCCCTCAAGGTATTTTTTTATAAAGCAGGAGGCACATGACATATGAAGAGATACAATTCTTGAAGGGGGTGAACAATACCTAAATCATTCATAAAGACTCAAAGAAGCTTCTTAAACTTAAAGTTGGCCTCTTCTCTGAGATGTAGACCTTAATAATAGTTAGAGGTTGTAGCAGAGGAGACCATGACCAGATCAGTCATTGTTATGAAGCACTGATACACATTGTCTCGGATAGATGGGGCATAATAATCACTGGATCATTCAGTGTTACGGTTGAGGGCACTTTTGGCGTACATTGTCTTCAAGGATAGCCGTTCAAGGATATTTAGAGAGTGGGATGGTACCTTTAGGAAGAACTGCTTTTCCATTATCTGGTGGGTCCCTTAACTAGAATGACATATGAAAGGATGCTGTATCCATGACCCATGAGAAGATCATGCTGACTAGAGATCCACATGAGGAGAATTTCTTGAAGATATGACCAGAAATGATTTAGACATAGTTGCCCTCAAGGTATTTTTATAAAGCACGAGGTACCTGACGTATAAAGAGAAACAAATCATTAAAGGAGTCAGCCATGCCTTATTGATTAAATGAAACCTCCAAGATGTTCCTCAAACACTTGACCTCTTCCCCGTAAATCCAGTCCTTATTAATCATTAGCCAATCTACAGTAGCAGAGGAGACCAAGCAGGACATCTTAGGGCATTAGAAACATCTTCTCGAAAACCACAGAAGGAAGATCTTCTCTTTGATGGTCTTCAAAACCTTTCAATCATATGTCTTCAAGGTCAAGTTTGATTTCACGAAGGAGCTGACCTCATAAATTCTTTTACTTGTAGGATTGTAGGAACTATCCATACCCAGCTACTGAGTGGTGGTCCCATGTTCCTTATTCTCACAGATGTGATTTGTAAAAGCCACTTTATGTCAGCCTGTGGCCAATTTGGATAACTAAGTTCTGGATTTCAGGTCTTCGTTCTTAATCCTTCTGCTGTCTTGGCTGGTGACTGATGTTACCGTAATTCAGATCTGTTCTTTTTGGAAGAAAATTATGAACTGAAGATTTGAGTCTGGAGAGTTGTCTATAGTACAAATGAATGAATTATAGTTACAGTTTTGGAAGGATGCTTCGTATAATTTGGACAGACGGTATCGTCTCCACTCTAAGAGTTTCGGTACTTGCTGCGCACTACGGGGATTGCATGTCTTCGAAAACGAGCAGAAGACTCAAGCCCCGGAACAAACAGAACTATTTAAATATGTATAAATTGCCTGGTTTTCTGCAAACAGAGCACGTGGATGGCTTCTCAACTATCAGCCCCTGTCAGCTACACAGTAGGACGTCAAGGAAAAACAGAAGATAAGCTTCTCAGTATTAACATCATTCTGTTGGTCTAGGTTCCTGAAGCTACAACCACGTTTCTGATCTGTGATAAAAACCTATTAAGGTGCTCTTACCTGTTCGATAGCTGGTGGACAGACACTCGTGTTCGGAATGGGAAGAGTAGAGTAAGCCAATGCCAGACACCTTATCTTCCCTGAGAACAGAAGGCTCTAGCATGTAAAACTCAACATGCCCAATCCTTCTTTCTTCTGACATTAACCGTTGGAGGAGAACGAAGAAACCCCAGATTGTCCACTGAAATTGTTGGTTTTTCCAACACTAGTGTATGGGCTCCTGTAATATCTTATGTTATCCATGATACTGATGTTGAGTGTTGGGAATGTTTATTGGGCACTCATGATGCCCATAAACCAATGGTCTCACCAACAAAGTCAAGACCACAAGCAGTGGTCTATGTTTCTGTCCAACACACCCAAGAACATAAAACGACCAGTCATCGAAGCCAGACCATAGCATACAAAGATCACCAATTAAGTGAATACTCATCTTTTCAATACACGTTGAGGTCTAGTAATGTTCATCGCTCAAAACAGATGGAAGTCACTCAATATCTCGTTCTGGATTTTCCACTCCACTTGGAGACCACTTCAAGTGGTCACAAGTAGTTCGGCAGATTTTGATTAGTTCTGTTTTATTGCTGTTTAAGGCAGTGGTCCCCAACCTAGGGATCTCCAAACTTCAAGCCCACGACCTCCCCAAATTGTTATTGTTTGATTTTTCTGAAATTCCGAAGTCCAAATGAGGTGTCACCTACCTGTCCATATAACATGTCAAGAATACAGAGTAAAAACTAGAATGCTATCACCCCCTTCCAACCTCAGGACATAGGGTTACAATTGGAACTTAAGGGGCCGGAAGAGTCATTCTGTCTGATATATGTGTCCTTCTTTAACTGTCTTCTAAGACATAGGGTTGAAACCGAAACTTCAGGAGCCCAAAAGGTCCCTCGGGTTGACAAATGTGTCCTTCCTTACCTTTCCACTTAGCTTAACATATGCCAAGATGTGTGGCTAATGATGATCAGCTTTAAGAAAAACATGATTTTGCATTATTCTATGGGGTGTTGTTTAGGCTACAACACTATCATCGCCCTACATAGGGTTGCAACTGGAAGTTTAGAGACCCAAAAGATCCCTCGGCCTGACAAATTTGTCCTTCCTTACCTTTCCTCCTGACTCAACATATCCCGAGATGTGTGGCACATGATCACCAGCTTTGACAATAATATGATTCTGCACTACTCTATCAGGAATTGCTTATACTACATGTCTATGTGCGACCACCCAGTGGTTATTATGCGAACTGTAGTCTGTTGAGGATGTTCCAAAAAATTTTTTTATTTTTTTTATGTAGATTGTGAGCCCCATATAGGGATCACAATGTACAATTTTTTCCTATCAGTATGTCTTTGTAGAATGGGAGGAAATCCACACAAACACGGGGAGAACATACAAACTCCTTGCAGATGTTGTTCCTGGTGGATTTGAACCCAGGACTCCAGCGCTGCAAGGCTGCAGTGCTAACCACTGAGCCACCGTGTTGTCCCTTGGATGTTCCAAAAATTTGTACAAAAATTAGAACAAAATTCAGGTAACCTGTTTCCGATTTTGCATTGGGGCAGAAGCGTTACCCATAGGGTTGAGCCGATCTTGAAATTTCAGGATCGATTTCTGATCATTTTCCAGTCGATCGCGATCGTGAAATTTGCTCGATCTTTCCCGATCCCGATCTCTGAACCCTGGTTACCCCCTCCCACCCTCACTTACCCCATAAATACCCCCAATATGAAAGTCCCATCATTTTACATTGTTTTTCTTGTTTTCTCCCGTTTCCTGACCCCCCCCCATCTCTAGTCTGCTCTGACAGTCTCAGCATTTGCTATAATTTATGAACTTTCAGAATTTACGGATGCCAATAAATAAAGGATGATTGTAATAAATGGCCATCTCTATTTAATGTCTCACCGCCGCAGCCTGACCAGCAAAAACCCATTTTTCACACTTTAAGAACCTAATCAGTCTCCTCCGTTATTGACTTTCTGTTGTCGTCCCGCTAAGCACCTGCCCTTTTTTACATTCTTGATTGATACATAAGACTGATGCAGTCAAATCGGCGCTCGCGGAGGGAAAAAAATGAGCAGAAAACGGGCAAAATATACATCACGTCCAACTCGAATTATTACGGACATTGATTACTATTTAACTATGTTAATTGTTGTATTTATGTATCGCACATTGGGCGATGTAGACGAGTTATTACATGGTCGCTGGGAAAATCTATGGACAGATGTAGCAGAGCTGAGCGCGACTGATGTTGAATTTGTCATTTGCTCCGAAATGGCAATAGGTTATGTTGGGTCTTGTATTAAAGGGGACACGACGTAAAATGTGTATTAAATATTCTTTATATGTCTTTGTTGGGGTGTCACTCTGTTATTGCTCCTGGAAGTGTATGAATAAACTGACAACTGGGCGTTACCAGGTAATGTTATCCAATCAGTGCTGACAGGCAGATTGTGTAGGATACGCCCCCTTAACAACTGGGCGTTACCAGGTAATATCATCCAATCAGTGCTGACAGGCAGATTGTGTAGGATACGCCCCCTTTAACAACTGGGCGTTACCAGTCTAATATCATCCAATCAGTGCTGACATTATTAGATTGTGTAGGATACGCCCCCTTAACAACTGGGCGTTACCAGGTAATATCATCCAATCAGTGCTGACATTATTATATTGTGTAGGATACGCCCCTTTAACAACTGGGCGTTACCAGGTAATATCATCCAATCAGTGCTGACATTATTAGATTGTGTAGGATACGCCCCCTTAAAAACTTGGAGTTTCTTTTCTCCAGGTCAAGTGTGTCCTACTAGGTAGCTCTGATGATTTAGGGACCCCCCCCCCCCCTCCCCAGCTGGTAATGCCTTGTTGTCAATTTATTCATTCATTTCCAGGAGGAATAACAGAGGAATAATGCAACACAGTGTTCTAGGAAAACAAACCCCAAAATTGGTGTATCACAAAGAATAAAAGTATTTACTGGTACAGATATGGAAAACAGAGGACCCTCTACTGGGCCCTGGTATCCTAAGGGGCCCCAAAGGTGCAATATAGACAACTCCTCTTGGAACTGACTTGGAAGCCAATCATTTACCCCGGGGTCTATTTCATATCATATGACTTTATTAATTTATTACGATATACTTAAAATGGGGGGGGGGGATTCTGTAGAAATAAGGAGTGGGCCCTTAATAAGGAGTGGGCCCTTAAATTTATTTACTTTAAAGGGTCCTAGGAACCCCCATCTGACACTAAACTGATGACAGATTCAACTCTGCTACATCCAACCTATGTGGGGCTACTGGCCCCATGGTAAAAGTGGGTTAATACTACTTCTACCTATCCTTGCATTTGCCTGTAGCTGCCACTAGGGACAGTTTAGAGCAACGTAGCCTTGGTACACGTCTTTAGCTCCCCCTAGTGGTGGCTGTGTGCGGACAGAGTTTTAACATTTGTATAGAGGGAAAAAGGGAATTTGTAGCTCGTAAATCACACTTGATGAAATTTTGGAAATTATCATAAAGTTGTAGGACATTTGGCAGGTTTGTGGCCATGTCTGACCCCGTCTATTGTATATTGTATTTCTACAGATACGGGAAGGCTATAAATTAGTAATATAATATGAAATGTATGTACGGCTCCGCTCATGTCCATTGACAGCTGTCATATCGGATTCCTTTCACCTCTGCCCTTCTCATAAAGGCAAATTTGATTTGTATCATCGGTCACAACATTTGTGGATTTGTCGCGGCCATTAGGGGATTCCTTATGTCATGTTTTATTTATGGCAGGAATGTGCTTGTGTTATGTCGTACATAGGTGGGATGAAGGCAGGGGCTGCCGCATGTGTCTTATACGGCGGAAGATTTATGGAAATCCATTTAGAAACTGATTTCAGCCCTGCTTTGCTGCAGAGATGCATTCTGGGTAAAAAATGCAAACAAGCTGTTTCTACACATTGATTGCAACTTTATCAATGGATTTGCTAAATGCACAGTCTTCACGGCTGCATCGCCTACACAAGGACATTAAATATTCACGATATTCACGGAGCGCGGCCGCTCTATAGTAGGCCGCGGAGATCGCTGAATTTCAATCATTGCTGCCGATAGATTCCCACTTGAAATGTTTGTGTTTAATGCAAAACAATGAAGCAGAGGCGGAGAGCGGTAGTCAAACACTTTAAGATTCATAGATTTGTGTTTTTTATATGTTCCGCCACAATACAATCAACAGAAGTGGAAAAGAACAGGTTTGTCCTGAGCTTTCCGATTTAGGAATAGAATACTAAAGCTGCAGTGAAGACTGACACTAATGACAGAGCTTTTCAAAAGTGACATTTAATTTTTAAATTTCTTTAAATGACTCTCCATGGAAGCGTTAAAGTCATGTTTACTTGGTTTCTGCCAATCTGGAGAACCATGGGTGTCGTCTTGTAGCCTGCTAACACCCTGATGTCCCAGGAAAATAACTCTCTAGTATATCTATAGATTACGTAAATTTGGGGTAAAGTTGGGGCTACCACCCCTAGAGGGTTGCTTAAAGAGGACCTTTTACTATCTCCAAATCGTTATAGTCTTGAATCCACACCATTTTACTGATTCTGGAACAGTTGGAATTTTTTCTCTAGCCCTCACCATTCCTGAGCAATCAGTGCTGTTGGTTTCAGCACCAATATGCGGTTCTCTACTGTCAAGTGGGCGGTCCTGGACTTGAGCAAATAATATAGGAACGCCTACCTAGCTTACTGGGTGCTGAAAGTAAAAGCATTGATTGCTCAGGAATGGTGGGGGCTAGAGTAAAAATTCCAACTGTGCTGGTATCAGTAGAACAGATACTATTAAAGGGTGCAAAGAGGTGTAGGTGGTAACAGGTCTCTTTTAAAGGGGTTTTCCCTAGCCACAGGTTACAGTATAAGTGTCTGATTGCTGGGGATATGACCAGTAGGACCCCCAGTGTTCAGGTGTGCAAGTTAGCCTGTATGCTTCATGTGAATAGTGTGGTGATGAGCATGTTCTATTCACTTCTATGGAACATTTGGAGACCCCCTGTGATCAGAAGTCATTCCATATCCTAAGTGTTATTGATTGTTCTTAAGGACCTTTTGATAAACTTGAGTGAACCAGCTCATAACCATCTAGACCTGTTCCAAGTTTTCCAAAAAATTTGAGTTTGGTGTAACCTATTTTTGGGGGTTCACTACCCATGAATCGTTTTTATACTCTGGGGTCTCTTCACCCCCTAGACTATAATAATCGGGGTCAATCAAAGACCTCACCACTCCCCGGGGATACAACCAATGAGGCAGGTAGAGGCAAGAAGATGTCAGAAAGGAAGACTAGACACCGCGGTAGAGTCCTGAAGAAGTAAGAAGATGTCAGGAAGGAAGACCAGACACCGCGGTAGAGTCCTGAAGAAGTAAGAAGATGTCAGGAAGGAAGACCAGACACCACGGTAGAGTCCTGAAGAAGTAAGAAGATGCCAGGAAGGAAGACCAGACACTGCGGTGGAGTCCGAATAGGTAAGAAGATGCCAGGAAGGAAGACCAGGCGCCGCGGTAGAGTCCTGAAGAGTTAAGAAGATGCCAGGAATGAAGACCAGACGCCGCGGTAGAGTCCTGAAGAGGTAAGAAGATGCCAGGAAGGAAGACCAGACACCGCGGTAGAGTCCTGAAGAGGTAAGAAGATTCGAGGATGAACTGCTTATTATTTTTCCACACCACCCCAGGACCTCCGATTATTGTACCAATTGTAAAGTATAATAACGCCACTTCCAGAGCCAAAACTTGCCGGAAAACCTCACCAATAATACCTATTCACGGTAAACCAATTTCAGAGACCTCCCCCAAAGTCTTCTCCTGGCATTCCGTTCATGATTGTAGATGACTTTTCCCTTTAAAGCCCCGTACATATCGCTGCTTTAGTTCCTCACAATGCGAATATTTCAGCTCGCCGCGTTTAATACATTTAATTTCGATGTTTGTTAACAGACTTGAAATGACCCTCTCCGCTTATTACCCTATTGTACGGCTTAGAAATACATAATGCTAATAGCGCAAATCTAAAGCCCGGGATCCATTCCGGCGGTGCAGGCTCAGGCAATTACGTTCCATTGATTTGCAGTTTATTATGTATATAGTGTGTGACCATCCCGGCCTCCGCAAACCCCTTCTTGCCGGCCCTAATCCGGAGGACAGAGTCAGATTAGACGGCGGTTTTCCGTCCTTTGTATACCGCCATTTACATAATAGACTTCCATGGTTTGCTCAAACTTTTATTGATGAAATTGAAGGGCAGCTGGGAGGAAATATATTTTATAAGGTTTTACAGTTACTCCGCTCCTGCTTAATGAAGCGCGGGGATGATTAGGGGTTTGCTTTGCAGCGGTTTGGAAAAGTGTTGAATATTCAGCATCGGAGGATTAGTTACTGTCATAAACTCATTTTGTTCTCCTGGCTGAGGACCGGCTGTGATTTATTGAAATCTGTATTCTCCTTGCAGATTTAGGACGTAGTATAAGGGAATCGTTAATAAAGATGGCCGCCTGCATTTGTGCAGGTTTTTTTTTCCCCCGGTTATTTAGCTATAAATGTTCTTTAGGGATGTAGGACAATTTAACGGTGCTGGATATTAGTTCCTTGCGGTATTTAAAGAGGTTGTATTAAAAAAAAAAAAAACATGGCTGCATTCTGTAAGAAACAGCGCCACTTCTCTTTACAGGTTAGGTGTGGTATTGCAGGAGCTGAGCTGGAATGCAAGACGTAACCCATAGTCAGGTGTGGTGCTGTTCCTGGAATAAAGCAAAAATGGGGTCTATTTGTGGTTCCCATCAGGAAAGGGAGCCCCCTTCTGGTGCTTGTTAACTATACATGTAAACTCTCTTGGGACATCTAGGTGTCACTCGGAATAAAGGGTAACCGCCAAGAAGAGCTGGCGAGTCTGCCGACTCTCTATAAGGGTTTTTTGGACCGGAACCTGAGGCAGAGGCCGACTCAGGTTCCGGTCCAAAATACGGGTAGCTGCCACTGGATGCCATTGCAGTGCACCGGCATCCAGTCGCGCACTCCGCTCCAGATTAGGCCCAAATTAATAGGCCTTGTTGGGAGGGAGTGTCTTCAGGCGAATGTCGCATCCGACTGAAAAAATGAGCATGTTACTTCTTTTTCTAGGAGACGGAACAAACTGGCTCCCGGAAAAAAGAACTGACCATCTCCCATTGATTTCATTGATGGCCTCAAAATTCTGACCAAAAAACTGTGTGAACTTACCCTAATTCTATTAATAGGTGCGGCCATCGCATTTTCTTGCCCGTGTCACAAAAAGGGAGCGGCCTGCCTAAAAAATTTCCATCGCCGCACCTCAATTTTATCCGAAAGCTGTAATCTAAATTCCCCTGCAGCTCCCCCACAGGAGAGAGAAAGCATTGCAGGATGTCCTTGAAATTGTATGTTATACTGTTGGGAATTCATTTTCCAAAGGTTAAGTTCAATTTTTATTTTTATTTTTTTGTGTTTTTTTTTTTTCTCAACCAATTCATTTTTTTGTTACTCTTCAAGAGAAAATTAGATTTTTGCTTTTTTAAAAAAAAAAAAAAAAAAAAAATTCCTTCTAATACATTTGGAAATTAGATTCTGAGCCTACCCAAATGACAATTTGTCACTTCTCGCTCTCGCGTCTTTTCATCTCAATTCCCAAATCCCTGGAAACGTGAAAGTCACGACGAGGTAAATGATACCCATCAATCTCCGTGAGCATAAATCTCCGGCCCTCTGCTCGTCTCATTATCACTCTGCATATTGATTGATTAATTAAGCGTGTTACAAGTAGCCTCATGACCCGACCAGACGAGACGATTCCGTTCAGCGGAAATTCGACGATAACTTAAAAGTAGCATTTTTGCGGCTTATTACTGTATCGGAGAAGATATAATGGTTATTCCCAAGATGCCGTCCTACTGTTAGCCGTACGGAAGACCAAATGATGGTTTAATAGAAAGGAGCAAAGTTCCTTGTAAGATCTTTTGTAGAAACAAGACACTACATGATGATACTCATTACGGCCTAGAATTTTCAAAAGCAAACAGATTTTCTAAGTGTTACCGTTTCAAGAATATGTTCACTCCAAGGAGACAATCATTCTGCAGATGTTAAGATTGCCGTGCCGAGAATGTAAGTGTCTCTACTGTTTCATAAGATAGGACGTGTAGCTGATTCTAGACGGCATGGATCTACAGCTCGATGACATAATAAAACATGGAGGATGGTTAATGGTTATCTATCATGAAACCAATATATCTCAGAATTTTGGCATGGATCTATTTTGACTTATGAATCATAAGGGGTTGAGCGATCAGGATCGGAAAAGACCGGATTCTGATCGGCGATCGAGTAAATTTCACGATCGAGATCGGAATTCCGACCCGATCTTTTCCAGTGGGATCGAGATCGGAGGTTATCTCAAGATCGGCTCAACCCTAAAAGTGACTTTTCCCATAGAAAAGCATTGACTAGGGTTGAAGATCGGGATCGGAAAAGATCGGATTCCGATCGGCGATCGAGCAAATTTCACGATCGAGATCGGCTGGAAAATGATCAGAAATCGGATTTTAAAATCGATCTTGAAATCTCAAGATCGGCTCAACCCTACTTATGCCCGCGCATGCACAGTCGGCTCTGCCTAGGCCGGATGCCTAGGCAGAGTGAATTCCAGCCAGAAGACGCCGCGGGGACGCTGCATGGAGAAGACTTCTGAAGGTAAGAGAAGAACCAGCGTTGATTGGCAGAATGTATAGCATTCTACCAATCAACGCTGGTTCTGCATCGAACCTTAAACTTCGAACAGCTAGTAGTGTTCGATCGAGTATGAGTATTTCGAATACCATAGTATTCGATCGAACACCTACTCGATCGAACACTACTCGCTCATCTCTATTGTAGACCATGCCCCTTTCCCAGTACAACAGGCCACTTTTAAAATAAACCATACCCCTTATCATATGACTTATCAAAAGTGGGTATCTAAAGCACATAACAAATGAGGCAGAAGGCACGTAGGCCAGGTTTTGGTGCATGGTGCCCTGAATTCTGGTGTATTTTCATTAGTATATCTGCCCCTTTTTGTTACAACTTTAGGGCATTGGGCACGACACAGATCCTTGTGTCTTGCCCTACACCAGTGATTTCCAAAGTGGTCCAGGTGGACCCCCAGGGGTCTCAGCCTCGACGCAAATTTCCATCATTAGATCTAATCTTCACATTTTTCGACAAGTTTTGGGAATATGGTAGAAATGTGGCAGCAGGGGGTCCACCGAAACCAGTAATATTTTGAAAGTGGTCTACAAGAAAAAAAAGTTTGGGAACTTCTGCTCTATACTAGGAAACTAGTGCATCACTTTTGCCTTTGGAAGAATACCTATCCTTTAACCTACTCTGACCTACTATGTATCTTCGGGGCACTGTTCTTCTGTGCATAACTCCATTCCAAAATTTATGACCTTGTTATTTTCCCATCAAAGTACCCGTATGAGGGCTTATTTTTTGCAGGATGCAATGACTTGCCAATGGGATAACAAAGCGCCCACTCATTCCAACAGATCCTTTAGATGCAGCAGTTGACACAACCATTAAATTCACCACCCAACTATGCCATGATGGAGTTAAATATGACAATATGGCCAACGCTTTGACATCATATTATGAATACAGGGCTCGAGTGTCTTGCACAACATTGTTCTGGATACATGTAATACCGTGCGCGCATAGCGGGATCGATCGATAGACCTTAGGGAAAACCACCTTGATCTGCACGGCCGTGTGACCTGATATGACAGGAGAGTCACATAGAAGTCGGGATAAGATATCATGTTTAATTTTTAATAGGATTTAGTGGCTACACATGCAGTAAATATTGCTTACTGGTACAAATGAAATATACCGCTGTTACGAGATAAAGTGTGAGTATATAAGATTACACGCCGTTAAATCGGACTCATACTTAATATATCTCGGATCTCGCTAAATATATAAGTGGATTTCTAATGAACGAGCCAGTATTTACAAGAGTTTTTGCATATTTTATAGCGCGACATAGTAGTATATGTTGAATAATGTATTAACAGTTCCATAACTTTTTAACATTCATCTCTAGTTTTATTGTACTTTTTAATATTGATACACTGAGTGTTTTATCGTCCATAACTCATGCCCTGCGAGGCGCAGTATAAAGGATTTGTCAGTTTCAGCATTTTTGGAGTGATGGTGCAATGCCTCGAATGAGGAAGAAGTAGGCCTGTTTGGGTTTAGGCGGTTCTTCCGCAATGGAATGGAAGGCAACACACGTGTGTCACGTGATGGGGAAACCGTGGGAGGCTACGTAAGGGGTTGCACTCAGGAGAAATTGTAAAAAATAGTGTCAAGCGTCTTGTAGGGCATCTTGAAAGTTACAAATTAGCTTCTCTGGATGGATGATAAGGTTGGAGAAAGACCCAAGGCCAACACATAAACCTACTAAGTAGGGTTGAGCCATCGTGTTCAGAAAAAATCGGATTCCGATCGGCGAAAGAGAAAATTTCACGATCGCGATCGGAATTCCGAACACGATCTTTTTAGGTGGGATCGAGATCGGTACTATTTCCCACAATGCTTTGCTTAGCCTTCACACTGAGTATACGCGCCACTCATTCTCAGTGTATACTCACTGTGAAGGCTCCGCTGCGGTTCCATAGGAATGAATGGAAGCAGCCGGCACACAGCCTTAACCCCCTGCGCGCCGGCTGCCTCCATTCATTCTAATGAAAGACTAAACTAACATCTCTAGTACCTACTTACCTTACCAGAGATGGCTGGTCCAGTGCCCGGTGTTCTTCTTCGCCTCGCTGCCGCTCCACGCTGCTCTTCTCGTCTTACTGCCCCGCCTCCCAGGTTAGTGTTTAAAGAGCTAGGAAGGCGGGGCTTGTGGCTTAGGAGAGTGTGGGAGGTCTCCCCTCCCTGTACCCGCCCACACTCTCCTAACCCACCCACACTCTCCTAATCTGGGAGGCAGGGGGCAGTGAGGTAAAGAAGAACACCGGAGCAGCCATCTCTTCAGGTAAGTGGACACCAGGGGGGACTAAGTAGCCAGAGGATTAAAAAAAATCCTCTGGCTACTTAATGATTCACTACACAGTGTGGATTCTAACAAAGCGTTCAATTGTTAGATTCCATGCTGTATAGGGAATAGGATTGCTTTTAAAATCTGATCTCCGATTACTAAAAAAAATTCCATTGACTTGCATTGGGATCGGAATTGGGATCCAGATCGGGTTCGAATGAAAAATGATCGGAAATCAGATTTTAAAATCGATCCTGAAAAGTCAGGATCAGCTCAACCCTAATAAAGACACAAGTCCATCGAGACCAACCCATAAACTTAAAATGGTGATCCAGAGGAAGGCAAAAATCCTTAGAGAAAACCCCCTACAAGATGACAAGCATCTTGGGTATAAAAGTTAGGGCCCCCTGATAGCTGATAAGTTGGATAAAGACCAAAGTCCATCAAGACTATAAAACTACTTAGTTGATCCAGAAGAAGACAAAACCACCCTATAAGACTGCCACCAATTGTCCCATCAGAGGACTAAAATTTCTTCCCAACTCCAAATCTGGCAATTGGATCAAATCCCTGGATATAACATTTTATACAAAAAGTTTCCATAAAAGTTTTTACTTTCAAAAAGTAGTAGTTTATCAGGTCAAAGCTTAGTCCCATTGGAATGAAGCATGGTCATGTGACTGAAAGACAAGATATCAGATCCCAAGAAGAGGAAATGCAGTTTGATATCCTAGTTCTGGACACCCCCTTTAAATGTCTCTATCTTGGCTGGTTATGTGTCATAACTACACAAGACTGATACCCTTGAGAAGGTTGTACCTGACACCGGAATCTTCTCTGTCCCAACACCCTCCCAAGCCTAGCACAGGCATAACATAGTTGGTCAGTTTTGCCAAGAGCGTTCCTTATCGGAGTCGGACCCCTCAACATTTGGCCCTGCCTGATTCTCCAATATCCCACCACCCTTCCTGAGTCACCCCAGTAATGTTTTCTTCCCGCACGGCTTACACTCATTGCTCTCCATATAATGACTCCTCTTTATGCTGACTCAGAAAGCTGAACTTACCCGAGTGTCACATTTAATTATGTTACAGTCCATACTGAGCAGTTGTTATTTTCCAGGTACGCCCATGGCAGTCACATCCACATTACTTTCCACTGCAGAATATTCTTCCCTCCGCTTGTTTTCTTCTCCATTATTACTTGTTTATATCCTGGATTAGCGATAATTGGGACACTTCTATGTTCTGTCTCCCGAACCTTCATGTATTGTTATTTTTAGAACTTCAGCCCGGAATTTCTCGCCAATTAGCGTAATCATCCTTCGCTGACTCTTTCTAGAAAGTAATGATACATTTGTTTTTTAGAAAGCAAAGGAATAAATTGTTTATGTAGGAATGATATCTATAATTAATAGGAATATCAAAATGAAGAAAAATAGATCAACACGTAATAAAAACATTGCTTTACATATAAAATTAATTTACTTAAGGAGATGAATTACATTGTATTATATATCCAGTACTGATCCTGAGTTACATCCTGTATTATACTCCAGAGCTGCACTCACTATTCTGCTGGTGCAGTCACTGTGTACATACATTACATTACTTATCCTGTATTATACTCCAGAGCTGCGCTCACTATTCTGCTGGTGCAGTCACTGTGTACATACATTACATTACTTATCCTGTATTATACTCCAGAGCTGCGCTCACTATTCTGCTGGTGCAGTCACTGTGTACATACATTACATTACTTATCCTGTATTATACTCCAGAGCTGCGCTCACTATTCTGCTGGTACAGTCACTGTGTACATACATTACATTACTTATCCTGTATTATACTCCAGAGCTGCGCTCACTATTCTGCTGGTACAGTCGCTGTGTACATACATTACATTACTTATCCTGTATTATACTCCAGAGCTGCGCTCACTATTCTGCTGGTGCAGTCGCTGTGTACATACATTACATTACTTATCCTGTATTATACTCCAGAGCTGCGCTCACTATTCTGCTGGTGCAGTCACTGTGTACATACATTACATTACTTATCCTGTATTATACTCCAGAGCTGCACTCACTATTCTGCTGGTGCAGTCACTGTGTACATACATTACATTACTTATCCTGTATTATACTCCAGAGCTGCGCTCACTATTCTGCTGGTGCAGTCGCTGTGTACATACATTACATTACTTATCCTGTATTATACTCCAGAGCTGCGCTCACTATTCTGCTGGTGCAGTCACTGTGTACATACATTACATTACTTATCCTGTATTATACTCCAGAGCTGCACTCACTATTCTGCTGGTGCAGTCACTGTGTACATACATTACATTACTTATCCTGTATTATACTCCAGAGCTGCACTCACTATTCTGCTGGTGCAGTTACTGTGTACATACATTACATTACTTATCCTGTATTATACTCCAGAGCTGCGCTCACTATTCTGCTGGTGCAGTCACTGTGTACATACATTACATTACTTATCCTGTATTATACTCCAGAGCTGCGCTCACTATTCTGCTGGTACAGTCACTGTGTACATACATTACATTACTTATCCTGTATTATACCCCAGAGCTGCGCTCACTATTCTGCTGGTGCAGTTACTGTGTACATACATTACATTACTTATCCTGTATTATACTCCAGAGCTGCGCTCACTATTCTGCTGGTGCAGTCACTGTGTACATACATTACATTACTTATCCTGTATTATACTCCAGAGCTGCGCTCACTATTCTGCTGGTACAGTCACTGTGTACATACATTACATTACTTATCCTGTATTATACTCCAGAGCTGCGCTCACTATTCTGCTGGTGCAGTCACTGTGTATATACATTACATTACTTATCCTGTATTATACTCCAGAGCTGCGCTCACTATTCTGCTGGTGCAGTCACTGTGTATATACATTACATTACTTATCCTGTACTGATCCTGAGTTACATCCTGTATTATACTCCAGAGCTGCACCTAATCTAATGCCCATTGAAAACAGCTACACAAAGGGGCATTTCACTCTGGAGGACCCAACATGTCCATGCTTTACATGGACAGCCTATTGCTTTTTAATGGGGACGGTGTAATACTTCATTTGTCCTGCGGTGGCACTGCAGGGAAATGAAACACTTGCTCTTAGATTCACCTACAGGTTACAATTGGGCTCAAGTTTTCAAGATTGATTTTTTTGAATCAATGGCCAATGGATAGCAAATCTATAAAAATAGAAACACAATAAAAGACAATTGCATGATCGAAACGAAACAAGGAAATACGCCGCCGCTGATGGTGGGGAAGTAATTGCTTCTCGGCACTACGCTTACCATGTAAGTAGATTTATTCCAGCTGTGCCGAGTTCAAACAGGCAGCTGTTACCGTGGAGTTGGAGGTTATTATTGCCTCCATATGCAGCTAATTCCACTTTTTTCCAGAATTTTAAAAAGCCACATTTTCTCATCCTGTTTACGAGGCGGTGGGAGAAGTTTGCTTACCGCCATAAACTACAAAGCTGCGAAAGGAGAAGAAAAATCTAATAAAGGAGGATTAGTGATAAACACCTGTCACCATCTCTCTTCCCTTTACAGTGAAGTTCTTTTTTGAAAGATGCGTTTGGCAAAAAAAAATAAAAAAAAAAATTTCGGAATCGTAATTTGAACATTTGAAGTTTTTTAAATTTGTTGGTTGGGACGCGTTTCCTCTTTTAGCTGCATATATAATGTGTATTATGTATGATGTCTGTAAGTGGAGATAAAGGAGACGTCGCTATAGGAGGCAACAGGTGTTGTAATCTGTAAAGTATCATATTATAATGAATATTAGCTACAAAGAGTGTCCCTCCCTCTGGAGGACCCAACATGTCCATGCAATGCATAAGATTTAAAGGGGTTTTCAGGGAATAGAGATCACTCCTTAGGATAGGTCATCAATATCTGTAGGGGTCTAAATCTGATCTGTTCGGTTCCTGTATGTTGGATTTCCAATGATCGCATTATGATTGGTGGTCATAAATGTGTAAATCCTGGAAACCCCTTTAATTTCCTGATGTGGTGGCACTCCAGGGAAGTAGCATACTTGATGTCAGGTTCTTCTTCACCATAAGATCAATTTGTACCACTTTTTGCCACTATTTGTAATAGGGTTTGGTGTTTTGTCCAACTCCAGATGCATTACAAAACACTTCAGGCAATTCCTTGCAGTTCCTCAGGGGAGGGGCATCCTGGCTAGCATTGAAATTCCTCAGGGGAGAGGCATCCTACCTAACATTGCAGTTCCTCAGGGGAGGGGCATCCTGGCCAGCATTGAAATTCCTCAGGGGAGAGGCATCCTACCTAACATTGCAGTTCCTCAGGGAAGGGGCATCCTGGCTAAAATTGCAGTTCCTCAGGGGAGGGGCATCCTACCTAACATTTCAGATCCTCAGGGGAGGGGCATCCTACCTAACATTTCAGATCCTCAGGGGAGGGGCATCCTACCTAACATTGCACTTCCTCAGAGAAGGAACTCTCACTCACAAACATGTGGAGTTCCATATTATGGAATGAGGTTGTCTAAGTTGTATAATCCTTTAACATTAAGCTCTTGACCCAAACAAGAACTTATACGGGCAGATGCTTGGTGGTGCATGTTCCCAAGTCCTTGATGCCAGGTGGGTACCAACAAGCCTTTCCAACTGGCTAGGATACAAACATATTAGATGCCTGACCATCTGATACATATGAAGATGCCCCAGTTTGTCAACAGCCGCAACTGTTGGGGTAAAGAAGAAGAACAAGGAACGTTCAAAAACATTTCCATATCCAAAATCAGGACATTTAGGTTCTGCCCTGAGAAGCTACGGCCCTACTTATCCTATTTCTTATTGTATCTGTCATCCACGACTCACACGATCTTATGTACAGGCTATATAAGGTGACTGTGATTACTTCTCCGTACCAGGCTGAAAAAGGGTTAAAAGTAAAAAACACAAGAAATGGCTACAGCAATGCAGAACCTGAGAGCTCTTCTCAGAAATTCTCAAATTTTGGCAAACCCAGTTAAAGCGTAAAAAAAAAAAATATCTTCCAAGTCTAAGTGCTTTTTTAAAGCTGCCATCGTGCTGCGCGGAGCGCACAGTAATCGCTCAGGTTACCTGCTCCGATCCTACAAGGGCCCGCTGTTATAGGAGAATTTGGCATTGTTCCATTTTCTTTTAACTGCATAGAGAAATGTAACAATAATGAACGCAACGAATACGAATACGAATAATGTCTCCAGGAGAAGTCAAATGTTACTAGACAGGCATTCCCTGAGCCGGGTCACAAGATATTCAAGACAATGCAAGTTTGTAGTCTAGTGACAGCAACAATGTATCAGTTCGGTGACATCATCAGATTATTAATCTAGTGACATCGTCAGTTTATTGATCCGGTGACATTACTAATCTACTGAAATCTGATATATGCTCCTGCACCTTTTTGTAGGGCCAAATTGGAGACCAAAAAGGGGCAATTGCCTAGAGGCCTCCACCACCTATGGGCCACCCACTCAGTTCATTCACACATGTAAGGAGACTATACAAATACGGTTAGAGATCCTTCTACCCATCTGCTTAGATAGATAGATAGATAGATAGATAGATAGATAGATAGATAGGAGATAGATAGATAGATAGATAGATAGATAGATAGATAGATAGGAGATAGATAGATAGATAGATAGATAGATAGATAGATAGATAGATAGGAGATAGATAGATAGATAGATAGATAGATAGATAGATAGATATGAGAGATAGATAGATATGTAGCTAGATAGATAGGAGATAGATAGATAGATAGATAGATAGATAGATAGATAGATAGATAGATAGATAGATATGCGAGATAGATAGATAGATAGATAGATAGATAGATAGATAGATAGATAGATAGATAGATAGATATGAGAGATAGATAGATAGATAGATAGATAGATAGATAGATAGATAGATAGATATGTAGATAGATAGATAGGAGATAGATAGATAGATAGATAGATAGATAGATAGGGAGATAGATAGGAGATAGATAGATAGATAGATAGATAGATAGATAGATAGGAGATAGATAGATAGATAGATAGATAGATAGATATTTAGATATGAGAGATAGATAGATGGATAGATGGATAGGAGCGATAGATATGAGAGAGAGAGATAGATAGATAGATAGATAGATAGATAGATAGATAGATAGATAGAGATATAGATAGATAGATAGATAGATAGATAGATAGATATGAGAGATAGATAGATAGATAGATAGATAGATAGATAGATAGATAGATAGATATGAAAGATAGATAGATAGATAGATAGATAGATAGATAGATAGATAGATAGATAGATAGAAGAGATAGATATGAGAGATAGATATGAGAGATAGATGATAGATAGATAGATAGATAGATAGATAGATAGATAGGAGATAGATAGATAGATAGATAGATAGATAGATAGATATTTAGATATGAGAGATAGATAGATGGATAGATGGATAGGAGAGATAGATATGAGAGAGATAGATAGATAGATAGATAGATAGATAGATAGATAGATAGATAGATATGAGAGATAGATAGATAGATATGAGATGTAGATACATGTCAGCTGACAGCTATATCACAGTGTATATTACATATACTATGGCACATGTATCCCAGCCCTCTGTTGCAGTGAGTTCACGCTGTCTTGTTCTCTAGCAGTGCGGCAGAACCGCTTTACACTCCGGCGTTCCAGTAATCGCTATAGAAGGTCATCAGGAAAGGCAGTAAAAGCTCTAGGCCGGCTCTAATTGTTTCATTTACATACTGAAGTGTTCTCTGAAAGCTGGAGAAGTGAATACACCGACTCCATCTAATTGCTACACAAGGATACGGCCTGGTCATGTCCTATACTGTAAGGGACATCAACGCCGCCCGTAAACAACCGCTTAAAGGGATTTTTAATTGATGACCTAGCCTTAAAATAAGTTATCATTTGAAGATCTATGAGGGCGCCGATATCTGGGACACCTTCAAATTACATCAAAATGTGAAAACACAAGTAAAATATCTTATTTCTACACTAAGATGTGATGGTTTGTAATGACAGGCCCAAAGCCTGAGGCTGTACTACTGAGAGCGTCCAATTCGCAGGACTGGGATGCAGCAATATCTACTGTAATGTGTAGACAGATTTGGAGACCATCTATACAAGTTCTCCACATTCTCTTCATCACCATTTTTCAGTAGTGCAGCCTCAGGCATTAGGCCTTCAACTTCAGTCAATTATATCTCAGTTTAGAAATAAGATATTAGAGAGCAGTTTTCAGATTTTTCATATACACCAAAGAGTCTATTGTAGGGAATGTTCTTCTGGTAGACGTCCTTAGTCAGCACTGTAGGGTGAGATAACGTATTATATACTGTGCTGTGACCCCTCCATCATCTGCGCTGAGCTGCCCGATCCCCGCTGTTCATCGTCTCAGATGTTGTATCACGGCGCGGCGCCGGCTTTGCTGCTAAATAATATCATACTTAAATGTTCACTTTGTAATTAAACTCTGAGCTTCATATGTTGAATGGACGCAGAGGAACAGTTATAGGAATGGATGAGCGCAGATCACTGACTTACTAAATCACATTTCGTAATGGCTTTTTTTTTGTGTTGTTGTTAGAAAGAAAACTGCAGAGAAATCCTCCGAAATGTAGATTATATAGTATGTACTTATCCGTCTGATATGGATCTACCTACCTGTATAAAATATCTATCTATCTATCTATCTATCTATCTATCTATCTATCTATCTATCTTTCTTACCCATAACTTATCTACTTACCCTATATCTGTGTACCTACCTTCCTAAATTCTATCTACTCCATATCTAGGTATACAATAGCTATCTGTCTGCCTATCTTATAGCTATCTTTCTATTTACCTGTCTATCTAGCTGGTGATATCTATCTATCTCCTATCTATCTATCTATCTATCTATCTATCTATCTATCTATCTATCTATCTATCTCCTATCTATCTATCTATCTATCTATCTATCTATCTATCTATCTCCTATCTATTTATCATCTATCTATCTCCTATCTATCTATCTATCTATCTATCTATCTATCTCCTATCTATCTATCTATCTATCTATCTCCTATCTATCTATCTATCTATCTATCTCCTATCTATCTATCTATCTATCTATCTATCTATCTATCTCCTATCTATTTATCATCTATCTATCTCCTATCTATCTATCTATCTATCTATCTATCTATCTCCTATCTATCTATCTATCTATCTATCTATCTCCTATCTATCTATCTATCTATCTATCTATCTATCTATTTATCATCTATCTATCTATCTATCTCCTATCTATCTATCTATCTATCTATCTATCTATCTCCTATCTATCTATCTATCTATCTATCTATCTATCTATTTATCATCTATCTATCTATCTATCTCCTATCTATCTATCTATCTATCTATCTATCTATCTCCTATCTATCTATCTATCTATCTATCTATCTATCTATCTCCTATCTATCTATCTATCTATCTATCTATCTATCTATCTATCTATCTATCATCTATCTATCTATCTATCTATCTATCTATCTATCTATCATCCATCTATCTATCTCCTATCTTTCTTTCTTTCTTTCTTTCTTTCTTTCTTTCTTTCTTTCTTTCTTTCTTTCTTTCTTTCTTCTATCTATCTATCTATCTATCTATCTATCTATCTCATATCTATCTATCTATCTATCTATCTATCTATCTATCTATCTATCTATCTAGTAGCCCATGTTACTTACAGTTGTTCTGCCTTCACATAATTCCTATCTCAGCCCTGACTATCATGCCGCCCCCAGATACTTCCTTCCTTCTAGATACAGCTCAGTTATATTTGCTGAATGCTCACCTACACTATATATAGCTCCCCCCGCCTATAAATATTTTGCCTTCTGTCATTTTCCTATTCATTGACTCGCAGATAATGATATTCGCTCTGGAGCCGGGTTTTATTTTCATGTACTTTATGTTCATTATCCTAATAACATGTGTCCGCCTTGTTTGCATTCAGTTGGGCTTGTCTGGAGATTGTGCGCCACACTGACAGCGAAACGTCTCCTTGTTTAATTGGAAGCTGATAAATATACCGCCGCCAGACGGGTCACAAAGGTTTTATAGACGACCTTAAAAATGGGGAATTATTTGTCACTTACATTCAATGCCTTGAGTCTAGAGGCGAGGGAATAGGATACAATCAGTTCTGGTTTTTGGAAATGTCACAACCTAGGAGGTGCTGTCTCCAGGACCTACCAGAATGGAGAAACCAGACAAACCAGAACCATGTCTACAGCCTAGGTCACAGCAATAGTATACAATAACCTACCATCTACTGTCAAACCTCTCCAAAAGTCCACCTCTTTCAGAAGACCACTCCTTTAACCAGACCACCAGAGGTTTTCAGTTTTCCGTACTAGCCATCTTCTTTGAAGACCACTTTTGGGAGGTCTCACTGTATGTAGAACTACCAAGTAGGGTTCTATCTGGAGAACCACCTAACGTTACCATGTACCATAAAGACATGGTCACCAAAATCCCCATGATTACACTGCAAAGGTCATCCTGCTGATGGGATCTTTAGAGATCAATCATAACCAGTGAGTAAATTGACAGCCTTCTTTCCCTACAGCACCCCTGCAGGTGACATGAAGCATTACACAATTTCCATTGAAATCTATCCATGTAATGCTTGGACATAACCGGTCCTCCAGAATGAGAGACACTCTTTGAAGCTTTCATCTACTCTGGTTAATTGGCAGCACATGTTCATTTTCTCTACAGCACCACCGCAGGCGAAATAAGGCATTACACACTCTCCATTGACATCTATCCATGTCATACCTAGACCTAATAGGTCCTCCGTCTAAAACAAATTCACCTTTTTTTTTGTCAATATATACATGTAGATGAGCTTTTTGAAGCAATGAGGAAAATGAGGTATCAGCCCCGCCCTCATTGCGCCAAAGAGCTCATTTGCATATTGACAAAAACAGCAATATTTTAGCAATGGAACCTCCGATTCACAATTGGGGAACGCTGTCTGATTCATGTGACCTTAATCTATCTCTCTGGAGGGCTTGGTTGATATTCCAGGTTCTGAGGGCAACTAGGATAGTCCTCCAAGAAATCAATCCTCTTGCTTAATACAGTAAAAAAGTTCTTGAGCTAAATTAGGACAAAGTGGAGCTGTTCTGGTTTACAAAACTTATAATATCACTGTCTCCTTGGTATGTCCCTGCATTTCATAGCTCATTAATATCAATGGATAAAAGCGTAATACTTCATTTCTCCTGCGGAGGCACTGTAGGGAAGCTGAACACCTACATAATGACAGCTGCCTTAAATAGAGGGATTGTAGGATGCGGACAACCCCCTTAGCTTTATACAGAGTACAGTAAATATATATTTTCTTAGCTTAAATTATTTTCACGGCTGGAATGAAACCTTTCCTATAAACATGTCTAGAGATTTACCCAGAATCCCGCTGTACAAATCCCTAAACCGCGGTCACCTCCCCGTAGTGTGGCAATGAACAGACGTACCTATAGTCTATTAATTATGGGGGCGGCACATTAGGGTAATAGCCCTCAATGGCTGCTGTGATTATTCGCAAAGTGCTTTACTCTCTCATTTTTAAGTTACCGTTCACATTTCCAGATGATGATAAAAAGTGTATATGGCAAAAATATTCATTATCACAGCGGGGAAACGACATTCTAATGACACGAGCCTAATGGCCGACCGAGGGAATGGATATTTCCAGGTCAGAATATTTTCTCGCTTTTTAATTTTTTTTTAATATTTGCTCTTTCGGAACACAGTAAATCGGAAGTATAAAGTATTGGGGATGTAATCATGTAATAAGCGACAATCCGAGGTTTTTCTTGACGTAAATTGGTACTGTCTGGAAGTTTTGAATACTCAAGTTTGATGGCGCGGGAGTATCTAGAAAATAACAATTCCGAGACAAACTGTGCTGAGCCGTCGCCGAAGACTGAAATTAGAATTTCAAAAAGCAGGTAATGGAAAACAAAAACATCAGCCGATCTGAACGAAAAAACCAAAGTGTTCTTATTCCCCCGGGGTCTTATATTCTGTCTCCGCTTAAAGGGAATGTGTCACCTCAAAATGACTTTAGGTTTTTATGATGGACGTGGTGTTTTTTTTAAAAATATTTTTGAAAAATATGTTTAAAAGACTATATCCTGCAATATTCACTGAGGCCACTAAGCCTAATAATAGGCGGCTACTTTCTAATTATGTAGGGTTTTTATTTGCAGCAGTGTCTTCATTTACATCACATAGAAGATAACACCTCTAAAGATATCTATTACATCACTACTGACAATAGATGATGTCATAGCTTAGCTCCTCCCCCTCCCTGCACTAAGTATATCTAGAAAGCTCTCCCATAGACTTTAATGAGTTGGCTCCAGGCTATTGCCGCCTATGGCCATGACGCTGCTGTAAATATAGATATGCTGTGGATATAGCCCTGATCTCAATATCATCCAGTCTGTCTGGGATGACGTAGAGAGAGACGGATTGGAGCAAGCCTACATCCACAGAAGATCTGGGCTTACTTCTTCAAGATGGCGGTAACAACCTCCCTGCCGAGTTCCTCTCTTCAAGTGTCCCCAGAAGAATTGATGGAAGGCAAAGATTGAAGAGATTTCCATTTCTCTTTTATTCATTCATTTCATTTTGTTAATTTGGTTTATCCCCATGCCTGCCTAAAACTTTTGAACCATTTGATGGTTTTTTTTCTTTTGGAGGAGATCTAACTTGCTCCAATGCAATATAATAGAGTAGCGAGCCATGGAGGATCTACCAGTGCCTTCCTTCATTACAGGAATAGCTAATGGACACAGTGTAATACCTCATTTCACCAGTGGGGGCAGTGTAGGAAAATAAAACACTTCCTTTAGAGTTGATCGCTGGAGATCTCAGTGTTAGGATCAGTTTATCATCAGTGGATTCATCTAACAAATCTAGATGAATGTCGAAGATCCTTAAGCTTTGGTCTAGAAGGTCTACAGGTCAAGATCAGTGGGATGATTGTGAAGAAGTAAATGGGGGCATAGCTGTGAAAGTATGTGACTATAGGAAGCCGAAGACAAAAAATCTGAACAGGGCCCTTGGTCGCCTAAACCTTGTGAAAGAAGAAAGAGATGTCTCCCTAAAGACTCTCCTTCGCACGCACTGTCTTCTCAGCCCTTTGATCTTGGTGGGAGTTCACCGGACACCGAGATTCCTCAGCGACTACAACTCTCCTTTATGTCATAAACCGAAAATAGAAGGTAAAATCTGCCAGCAGGCAGCCGGCCCCTCGGAGGTGTCCAAGAAAGATGCTACGTGGTCATTTGGGCGGCTTTTTTGATATTTGACCTGCGAGAGAAAACCAGTGGACTGCCTTGAGACAGGAAATTCCTGGTTTCTCATAACCCTATACCTTGTCTTCCAATAGGTAAATCTCTCTCAGCAGTGATTATGTCAGCAGGAGAAGCTGAGAAGCTTACGGCACAAATAGATCAGGAGGTGAAATTACAGTAAGAAGCTCTTCCTAATATAGCGCCCGGCCTAATAGATTTCATTTGATTTCATCTATGTTGGAGGACTAGATCCGTTAGATAAAAAAAGTCACCATTTATTAGGGTATATCAATGTCATCTGGGAGGGCACTCACCTCCAAGCAGCATCTCCCAGTATTGTGGGCTTAAAGGGACTGTCCTCAGGAACCAGCATATCACCCCAGCCCTGCAGATAGATAGGTTAGTGTCACCAGACCCAGCATATCACCCCAGCCCTGCAGATAGATAGGTTAGTGTCACCAGACCCAGCATATCACCCCAGCCCTGCAGATAGATAGGTTAGTGTCACCAGAACTAGCATATCACCCCAGCCCTGCAGATAGATAGGTTAGTGTCACCAGACCCAGCATATCACCCCAGCCCTGCAGATAGATAGGTTACTGCTACCAGAACCAGCATATCACCCCAGCCCTGCAGATAGATAGGTTAGTGTCACCAGACCCAGCATATCACCCCAGCCCTGCAGATAGATAGGTTACTGTCACCAGAACCAGCATATCACCCCAGCCCTGCAGATAGATAGGTTAGGTCCATGTGGGGGGTCACCAGGTAGCCCCTGAACATGCCCAAGCCATGAAAGTCAGTGGGCCCCCACCAATAAGACAGAATAGGCCACAACATAAAATAAAACAATACAGGATAACCTTTAGTTAGTGTCACCAGGACCTACTGTAATACCTAATTCTTTTCCCACTTCTATTCCCCCTCGTAGAAGAGTCCGGAGACCCCTAGCCCGCATGTCACGAGAGCCGAATCCGCTTCTGTAAAGAACCTTTCAGTCACCGCTTATATATAGTCCAATCCTACAGGGCATGAAAAAGGACAAAAACATTATTTTGATAAATCCTATTATAAAAATGGCAGATAATTAGTCGGTGTTATTAGCCGAGCTAATGACTAATTAAAGCCACCCGGCGAGGTTCCATTGTTATCTCTTGTTTCCTAAAGCTAAACCCTGCGCTATTCTGCAGAATGAGCCTATTCTTCTATATAAAAGCAATTTATAGCGCAGGAGAGCTCGGTCACATGCATAAATAAAGAGAGCCATCAGGACCGGGCTACACAGGGCTAAGTGCCATGATTTAAACCATATTATGCTGAATTATGGCCGTAAGAGCTGCCGCGGCTCACTCAGGAGGAGAACCATCTCCTTACATTAAAGCTAGATTTGTGTGCGGCTATGATCCAATACATTATACATATAGTACGTATCTAGAGGTGAGGGGACCCCATAACAATGCTTAAAGAGGACCAATGACATCCGTCATCTGATCGGCGCTGTCACCCTGAGAATTTTGGTGTTCTGTTTTCCCAAATCTGTTCAGCTATTCCAAAGATATAAGCCCCATAAGCACGTTAAGGTCTTCTAGCCAAGTGGGTGGTAGAATGGCATGACATAGAGAACACAGAGAAACCACATTGTTACCGCCCATTTGGCTAATAGAACCTAATCTGCATCAACAATGACAGGGCTTATATCTTTGGAATAACTGAATGGATATGGATAAACAAAATACCAAAGTGCGCAGGCGATGATGGATGTCATTGGGATTATTAAACCTGGTGACAGGTCCTCTTTAAATTGGGGCTTCCATTTGGTATTGTTGAACATCACCACACTGCTAAGCACCACCGATTGGAAACCACATTGTTACCGCCCACTAGACTAATAGAAACCAATCTGCATCCATAGTAACAGGCTATTCCAAAGATATAAGCCCCATAAGCACGTTAAGATCTACTAGCCAAGTGGGTGGTAGAATGGCATGACATAGAGAACACAGAGAAACCACATTGTTACCGCCCACTTGGCTAATAGAACCTAATCTACATCAACAATGACAGGGCTTATATCTTTGGAATAACTGAATGGATATGGATAAACAAAATACCAAAGTGCGCAGGCGATGATGGATGTCATTGGGATTATTAAACCTGGTGACAGGTCCTCTTTAAATTGGGGCTTCCATTTGGTATTGTTGAACATCACCACACTGCTAAGCACCACCGATTGGAAACCACATTGTTACCGCCCACTAGACTAATAGAAACTAATCTGCATCCATAGTAACAGGGCTTATATCTATGGAGTAGCTGAACGGATTTGGATAAAGAAGACATCAAAGTACACAGGGGATGATGGATGTTATTGGGATTATTAAACCTGGTCCCCTTTAAATTTGGGCTTGCATTTGGTATTGGTGAACATCATCACACTGCTAAGCACCACCGATTGGAGAACCTAGTACTTGTTTCCCTTTCCTTTCCATGATTGTTGACTTGATTTCCATACCATGCATGCTAAGATTTTTGGGTATGTGGGTAAACTGGGCTTGGCCTCCTCCTGGGTTGTCTCTATGGTGTCCATGCCCCTGAGTTTACCATTCACAACTCCCAGTAGGTCCCAGATTATCACGAGGCCATGCTATATTGTACAAAAACCTAATTAATACACTAATGAAATATAGAAGGATCTGTCATTTGAGGAATATCGGATCTCCTCGCTGTTTCTCTGCCATCTGTTGTGGCCTTGTGATGAAAAACAGAGGCAAAAAAAAAACACTTGGCTGTTTTTGCTGCAATTTTTTTGAGCCATGGCCAAAAATGGATTCAAAAGGAATTGGATATAGAGAGAGAGGATTTGTATTTCTCTGTGTGGACCCATTTCTGGATTGGATGGAAAAACCTGCAGAAGAAACTGGAACAAAAAGACCACGTGTGACCACAGCCCAACAACAAAAAAAATTCAGGGCATTTTTAGGTGTCCCAGCTAGCCATAGCTTGAATCTCAGAATCATTCACTTCCTACAAACTGTAGAGTCTTGTGTTGATGTTTTTGGAAGACGTCAGCCATGTTTTCCTAATCCGGTACAACCACTTGACCATAACCATGACCATGACCACCAAGATTGGTGACCGATGAAGTGACCGATAATGGAAAAATGGACACCGGGACTCTTTTTGATCGATCAAGAGCCTGTACGTATGAAATATATAGTATTATAATGACCTGGCTCTGGGTAATCTGGATGTTTTTTTTTTGTTTTTTTTTTAATTTTATGTCGATAATTACCAACGGTGTAAATGTCTAGACAAAAAGCCAGTTCTACAGAAATCGGCCCCAGATGCTGCTTCATAGTTTCATAAAAATGTAGAAATCTCCTTTATGTAGCTGAGCAAACAACTGCCAAGAAAACCTGGAACTTCATCAGACTCTTGTGTAGAATGCAAACAAACAAACAAAAAAAAATAAAATAAAAATTTGAGCCTCCTTTGAACATTCATTAAAAATAACTGCAGGTGCACAAAGATGGCAGAATTTCTTTGCTATTCATTAATCTTCGCTATTACTTAATTACGGAATTAATTAAGGATACGGTAATTAACATGTGGTTGTTTATTTATTATTATAAATATTATTTATTAATATTATATATAATTATATTATTATTTATTATTAATATTATATATATTTAGATATTATTTATTTATTATTTTTATTTACTAAAATTCCCCCAAAAATTTGAAATGCTAAAAATTCATAAAAATGTTTAGAAAATAATAAAAAATATAAAAAATATATATTTCTAAAAATGAAAAAAAATATTCATTAGAGTCCTTTTAAAATTTTTAAAATTAGATTTTATTTATACGTAAAAAAATTATACGTTTTAATTCACATTTTATATCATTTATATGCATTTTTTTCCACTTAAAATTTTAAATATAATTTTTTAAAAAAATAATCCTATAACAATCAATTTTATTTAACTGTATTGTAATTGTTTTAAATTTTTTAAATCAATTTTAGTAGTATGGGAGGAAATCCACGCAAACACGGGGAGAACATACAAACTCCTTGCAGATGTAACTCCTGGTGGGATTTAAACCTAGGACTCCAGCGCTGCAAGGCTACAATGCTAACCACTGAGCCACTGTGTTGCCCCTAATTTTTAAACAATTTTTTGTGACCCTTTTATTCCACTGTTTTGTTTATTTTATAGTTCAATTACCTAAAGGAAATTGTAAAAATTCTATCTGAATTTTCTCGTTACGTCGTATCGCTACGTATTGCTAGTGGATGACCAGTGAAGAGTTAACGTATTGCTTATACCAGACAAACAGCTTAGATTTGGCTCTACAGTAAAGACTCAATGGCTGTTTAGACAGGAGGGTTGTGTAAGGGGAATGCCAGTTTTTCTTACACGACATCTGTCATTCGCAGCGGGCAGGAACAACATTGTGCTACTTGTTGCAGGATATCATTCTAGGTGCCATTAAAGGAGACCATAGATTTGGTCGCTTTTATTAGTAACCATATACAATCCAATAATTTACACAATTTGTTAAAATTGACCTAGAGCCCCATCGTTGAGCCACTTATCGTAACATGAGATATTCTTATTCACTTACTAAAATCCCATATCCAAAATTCTCCATATTTCTTACGATTTTTTTAATATATTTTTTTAATTGTTTCCAAAAATCCCTCCACCCCCCCACCCCCCCTCAAAAAAAAAAGAAAAAAAATCAGGATACCGATCTATCAACTTGAGCGGAGATTCTCTTGCTCTGGAGGACCTGGCACAACTTAACAGTCTATGAGTTAAATGGGAACGGTGTAATACTTCATTTCTCCTCTGGTGGTGCTGTAGGGAAAACAAACACTTCGGATTTCAGTTGATCATCTGTTTTTTAACAAAAAAGGGTTTGTCAAAAGTGGACAGCCCCTTAACACTGCAGTACCAGTGTAGAATGGGAGTCTTTCAAGGTTCACTTTCCATGTGTTTAAAGAATGGATGGGCTGCCACCTTGTTGAATGGTCATTTGGGATATTTCTGATAGGTATTACATCTTGTATCCATATCTGACCCCCTATCTTCATTGTCTCCTTAGGAGTGGCCTCTTGCACGTATAGCATTGCACCATTTTCTCAGCATCCTTCTATCTTTGTTGTTGCGTTGTACATTGTATATTCACATCAGAATCCTTGGGCATATTGGCTAACAAGCCTGTGCATGTAACTACTGGGAAGGAAACAATGCTTCGGTATCTTATTTCATAGCCAGCCTTCAGGTCTACCACCTGTGTAATTATTTGCGTGTTTGGTGCCCGGGCAACCCAGAACCAGCAACTCGCATCCATACCCAGTTATAGTCCCAATTTTGAGACTATTTCAACTTTTTGTGTCTCATTTCGAAACCTAAAGTTTCATTCGACAACTTTCAAGGTTAGGGTTTTGTTTGGAGCCTTCATTGAGGCTTTGTATTTGACGTAGTCAGCTATAGTGCATTGTGCGGTCAGGCCCAACAGAGCAAAAGAACCTGTAATATAATTTAATTTTTGTTATCTGTAACACAGGGAGATGGATTGGTTTGCCTAAGGACACATGAAGTTGGTCTTGGAACAATAGGATTTGGTTCTCATTATAAAATCTCGGTCAACGTATCGCCCTTCTGCCTAGTGATTACAAAGCTCACACCGTAAGGACACGCTGGATGGAAATGTTGCTTTGTGTTTCCCCTTCTGTGCTTAGTTAACATTCACAAAGAATGTTATTTTAAATTGGAAAAAAAAAACCTGTTCATTTGTCACAAAACAATGATAAAATAATTCGGCCCCGGGCAAATATTCTGTTCGGCTTGTGAAGGTCCTACGGGGACCCAGAAACAATGAATAATCTTAACAGCTTTCAAATATTTCCACTTTGTGATAAATGAAGATAGCAACGCTGGACCTGTGTTCATTATGACCCGTCTGGTGGTTGTAGGATGGAGAAGGACGTTTTTGGCCAGTTGATGGCTGAGAGATACAAGGAGAGATTTTCCATTTGTTGATATTTTTAGAGTGGGCCCAGGGGTGAACCTACCTTTTTTGCCGCCCGAGGCGGACGACAGAAAAACGCCCCCCCCCCCCCGGAGCGGAGGGGGGTGGGGCGGAGGGGGGTGGGGTGAAGGGGGGCGGAGCAAAGGGGGTGGGCGGAGCAGGCAGGGAAGGGAGGCCGCTAGAGCAGTGCTGCGTCCACAGGGCCTCCCCAATCCACCGCTCGGTGACGGTGATGCTAAGCCAGTCCAGGACAGCTTGTCCTGGACTGGCTTAGGTAAGCAAAAATGTCGCCCTCCCCGGGGTCCTTGCATAGCGCCGCCTGAAGCGGTCGCCTCATGGGAGGTGCGGCGCTGAGTGGGCCAGAATATTTTTGTTATTATCAAGTAAAAGGGTAACCTGGGTAGATATGCCATCACTATAGGAGATTTAGGTCGTTGTCCTAGAACAACGACCCTAAGGGGGCAAAAAGATCCTCTGACACATAAAAAGACTCCACTTGTGACATGTGAAGCCCAGTTACATCATTTAGTTCATGGAGACCACGGAAATGCATCTCCTTTGACATTCGCCCCATAGACATGTGACTCTAGAGCCCAACAAGTTCAGTCAATCCTACTAAGATCTTCTGTGTTACTTTAACATCTCTATGTGTAGTATTGAATTTGTGTGATCGTCATCTGGATTGGCCCATTCATTTTGATGTCTTCCAGTCAAGTACCGTAGAACAATGAATATCCCCTTCCACATAACCGTAGATTGCTTTAAGAGATACCATGATGATACTTTTGTGAATTAAAGGGGTTTTCTGGCCCCCACTGGGTAGGTCAGCCATTTGGGAGGTCCAACATCCCAATCCTGGCTGCCTCTTGGTATCCAAAGTGGGTGAAGCCAGAAGAAACTCCTATTCAAGTAATTTCTTGAAAATATTTCCGGCCTCGTACATAGCAGTAACTTCTGGTACCCCAAGACAGCAAGATCAGCTGATCGGTGTGGGATCCAGGTATTGACCAATCACAGGATAGGTCATTAATAGAAAAAACCCTTTAAGATACTTTTGTCAATTAGAGCAAAGTTAACTGTTCTCTCTGATTCACAAAGGACCACCTGACTATCTCATCTGTATGGATACCTTCAAACGTCTCAGCAGATGATATCAAGGGGAAAGAAGGACCGAGTGTCATGAATTTCAATCTTTTTGTTATCAGGGGAGACATTCACCACCAGAGGTGTCTGACAGCAGATTACGTCCCCCTCTCCTGTCACAACACAAGCTGTGAAGCCATGTCTAGAGAAAGAGCTGTTGGCCAAACAGATTTTAAAGAGATACGAGCACCTTTATTTGTGCCATCTGATATCTAGTTAGAGTGTCATTCAACTCAAGCGACGTGACTTTTATATTATTCAAGTCTTTGTTTTCCACCCACCGAGGTCAGAAGAGTTGATCATTTTTCATTGTCTGCTCTGGCAGGTGGGTGGATCAGTCTGCAAGTGGATGGATGGTTGGAAGATCTAGTTGTCAGATGATTGAGCGGAATGAAAATCCCTTCTTGATTACATATTATTCCATGACTTTGATGGCACGTTGTGTGGTCAAACCTGCAAGGGAATGGATGGTTGGAAGGTCTAGCTGTCAACCGAATGAGTGTTTGGCTGAAAAAGAATAAGAATTCCTTCTTGATCTTATCTTTTTCCATGACTGTTACGACATGTTGGATGGCCAAAAGTGCAAGTGAATGGAAGGTTGGACTCGGCACTTGGCCGAAGTAGAACGAAAATCCCTTCTTGATTATATCTTTTTCCATGACTTTGATGGCACGTTGGATGGTCAAGCCTGCAAGTGAATGGATGGTTGGAAGGTCTAGCTGGCAACTGAATGAGTGTTTGACCGAAAAACAATAAAAATTCCTTCTTGATCGTATCTTTTTCCATCACTGTTACATGTTGGATGTTCAGTTGTGCAAGTTAGAGATGAGCGAACACTAAAATGTCCGAGGTTTGAAATCCGATTCGAACAGCCGCACACTGTTCGACTGTTTGAACGGATTTCAAACCCCATTATAGTCTATGGGGGGAAATGCTCGTTTCAGAGGTAGGCAAAATTCGATAAAATTATACTTACCAAGTCCACGAGTGACGATCGGGCTGGATTCTCCTTGAAGTCTTCTCCCGGCGCAATGTCCCCCCGTCGTCTTCCGGCTGGAATTCACTCTGCCTAGGCATCGGGGCCTAGGCAGAGCCGACTGCACATGCGCAGTCGGCTCTGCCCGGCCCGACGCCTGAGCAGAGCCAACTGCGCATGTGAGGGCATGCCGGCGCATGCGCAGTCGGCTCTGCCTAGGCCAGATGCCTAGGCAGAGTGAATTCCAGCCGGAAGATGCCGCGGGGACGCTGCACGGAGAAGACTTCTAAAGGTAAGAGAAGAACCAGCGTTGATTGGCAGAATGTATAGCATTCTGCCACTCAACGCTGGTTCTGCATCGAACCTTAAACTTCGAACAGCTAGTAGTGTTCGATCGAGTACGAGTATTTTGAATACCGTAGTATTCGATCGAACACCTACTTGATCGAACACTACTCGCTCATCTCTAGTGCAAGTAAATGGAAGCTTGGCCGAAATAGAACGAAAGTCTCTTCTTGATCGTATCATGTCATATGTACGAGAGGCCTACAAAGAACTTTACAGGAGATCCTTAGATTCGGAGAACACAATAGAATACAATGTATTTACTGGATTAATACACAGGGTAATATTCTAATTTTTTGGCCTCGCTTTGTATTCCCATTACCTTTATAGAATGAGGAGTTATATCTTGGTTCCTCCTCTGAAAGCCAAGTAAATCTGCAGAACACACCAACAGCCTAGTAACATCTGTTTATATTCTGGATTTGCGACGTAGTAATATATCTTTATGGAAGAGTTGTAGCTTAAAAACATTTTCATTTTCTTCCGTGAAGGTTTTTTGTTTTCCCGGTGAATGTAAGCGGGTTGTTTGCTGACAGTTATTAATGGTTGCACCGTAACACAAACAAGCAGATTGAGGCGAAATGAATATACTTGTTATAGTTGCCAGATACATTTTCACTTCCCCATATATTTGTTTTTAAAAGCATCGGGTAATGTGATTTTTACGCATTTGAACTGGAGCCTAATTTCTTAGCAAAGACTAATATAATTTTATCGCTTTCTAAAGTAGATCTGTAAACAGGCAGCGCTCTTAAATTAAAGAAAATTCTGCTACGAAAAATAAACAATAAGAAACTGGAAAAGTTCAGGGCGCCAATGAATGGTAAAGGAAATTCGTCTGTTGTTTATGATATATGAAGATAATGGCTATCCCTCCCAATTCCCCCATACCCATATATGCCAGCTTGGCTTGACTAAGTTGGCTAATAGTAACCGCTTGGCTAAGCGGTCATGGGTTCCTCGTTGGGAGAGGGGTGTAAACTAGAGATGAGCGAGTAGTATTCGATCGAGTAGGTATTCGATCAAATACTACGGTAATCGAAATACTCGTACTCGATCGAATACCACTCGCTATTCAAATGGAAAAATTTGATGCAGAACCAGCGTTGATTGGCCGAATGCTATACAGTCGGCCAATCAACGCTGGTTCTTCTCCTACCTGTCTTCTCCGTGCTGCGTCCCCGCGGCGTCTTCCGGCTCTGAATTCACTCTGCCAATCATCGGGCCTGGGCAGAGCCGACTGCGCATGCCCCGGAACAAGAAAATGGCCGCTTTGACTGTAAGTGGACATTTTCTTGTAGTGCGGGCATGCGCAGTCGGCTCTGCCCAGGCCCGATGCTTGGCAGAGTGAATTCAGAGCCGGAAGACGCCGCGGGGACGCAGCACGGAGAAGACTTCTCGGAGAATCCAGCCCGACCCTCACTCGTGGACTTGGTAAGTTCTATTTGATCGAATGTTGCCTACCCCTGAAACGAGTATTTTTCCCCCATAGATTATAATAGGATTCGATATTCGATTCGAGTAGTCGAATATTGCGGGGCTACTCGAAACGAATATCGAACCTCGAACATTTTACTGTTTGCTCATCTCTAGTGTAAACCACTACCAAAGTCAACTTCGAAGAATTTCAATATGTCCAATTCTAGTTCCTCCTCCATACCACTTGAGTCAACAGCCTCACCAAGATAACAGTCGGTAAAGATAGGCGAAACGGTTCGTCACGAGGATACCCCAAACTGAACAACTGGGGATCTGTCTCGGAACAAGATAAAATGGCCACCACAGCAAGCATTGTGGTACCTTATTTTAGGAAGAAGAGACCCCAGAATATAGTAATGTCACTTACGTCTCTATCAAAACTGGTTTGACCTGAGATAGTCCAAAATTACTCTTGAGTGGTTTGTCCATGTCTAGTCAGCTAGTCTTACCAAAATTTTCAACTTTGGTCTCTATATAGGCACCTTAATACTTAAAGGGATTCAGTCACCAGGACACAACATAGCAAGTCAAACTCCGATATAGATAGGTTAGGGTCACCCAAATCAAGTAATGTTTTTCCCAATTGGTGCCTCCATTGTTGAGGTATCACCATTTTTGTCTACAATTTTGTAGCCGCTTACCTCTTTGGCGCAACAGTGCATTACACTAATGTAAATTATACTTTTATGTACTGTCCCTTGGATAGGGTCATAGCTATAGAAGTTGAACCCAAGGGAAAACCACTTTTCCACCATATATGAAGACAACCAGTGTTCTAGTTGACACTTCATGATCACCGGCGGTCACTGGTATAGATTTTCCACCGTCGCTCATGTTACGCCTCTGCCCTTGAAGAGTGACACCTTAGACATCTGCCATGTCTGCCTGATAGATAACTACTCCCATAGGGCTTTCTAATCTCCAAACCTTATCGTAGTTGAATTCACCCATCGAACATATAATATGTAGTTAATCTGGTAAATCGCATCGCCACGTGCCATTCATCGACGGTAATGTGAAACGCACTTCTGAATAAACATTGAAGTGACTATTATGTCTCCATTCAGAAGACAAGCTATAATACATGTAATTTGTAGGATAGTTAAGCGGAGAGCATCATTTTATCTTTCCATCACGCCTGAGCAAATCACAAAGCCGAATATGACAAGCGTCATTCTTTATTTTCCACTCTACTTACGGAGTCAGATGTCTCCTGTTTTCCCATCACGCATTATACCAATTGTCTCACGTATGACAGTCTGTATTGATCTTTGGCTCCTCGTAGAGTACATCACGGTTTTCTGTCAAATTTAGCTCTAGCCGGTAAATGGAGTCGCTTTCTATTACGTTTTCTATTGGAAAATGGGAAAATCTAAAAAACAAAAAATAATATTCAAAAATCTAGATTGTCAAACCATGAAAGCCGGAAACTCCTGATGTCCTACCTTCTATTTGGGAAGCTTTGTTTCCTTATTCCTTGTTATTGGTCATCCACTTCATCTGTAGTATTTTCCAAAAGTAGGTGGCGCTAGAGAGTTAGGTTTTGTCCAATTGGATGAGAAGTAATTTGCATACAAAGTTTCTCAGGAGTCAGGAATCATTGCCTGGTCTACCAGAGTCCTCATGTCAACTTGTAACCTCCTACGCCCTAGAGATAAATCTCATCGTAATATATCCAAACTTCAGTCTGGATAAAGCAGTTAGCCAGTAATTTTTATTTTATTTTATGGCCCATCCTATCTTATTGGTGGGGGCCCACTGACTTCCATGGCATGGGCATGGGCAGGGGCTGCCTGTTGATTCCCCACATAGCAGATATTTATGGCCTACTCTAAGGACCTAACCTATCTATCTGCAGGGCTGGGGTGATATGCTGGTTCTGGTGACACTAACCTATCTATCTGCAGGGCTGGGGTGATATGCTGGTTCTGGTGACACTAACCTATCTATCTGCAGGGCTGGGGTGATATGCTGGGATCTGGTGACAGTAACCTATCTATCTGCAGGGCTGGGGTCATATGCTGGTTCTGGTGACAGTAACCTATCTATCTGCAGGGCTGGGGTGATATGCTGGTTCTGGTGACAGTAACCTATCTATCTGCAGGGCTGGGGTGATATGCTGGTTCTGGTGACACTAACCTATCTATCTGCAGGGCTGGGGTGATATGCTGGTTCTGGTGACACTAACCTATCTATCTGCAGGGCTGGGGTGATATGCTGGTTCTGGTGACACTAACCTATCTATCTGCAGGGCTGGGGTGATATGCTGGGGTCTGGTGACAGTAACCTATCTATCTGCAGGGGTGGGGTGATATGCTGGTTCTGGTGACACTAACCTATCTGCAGGACTGGGGTGATATGCTGGTCTGGTGACACTAACCTATCTATCTGCAGGGCTGGGGTGATATGCTGGTTCTGGTGACACTAACCTATCTATCTGCAGGGCTGGGGTGATATGCTGGGGTCTGGTGACAGTAACCTATCTATCTGCAGGGCTGGGTTGATATGCTGGTTCTCGTGACACTAACCTATCTATCTGCAGGGCTGGGGTGATATGCTGGTACTGGTGACAGTAACCTATCTATCTGAAGGGCTGGGGTGATATGCTGGGTCTGGTGAAACTAACCTATCTATCTGCAGGGCTGGGGTGATATGCTGGTTCTGGTGACACTAACCTATCTATCTGCAGGGCTGGGGTGATATGCTGGGTCTGGTGACAGTAACCTATCTATCTGCAGGGCTGGGGTGATATGCTGGTTCTGGTGACAGTAACCTATCTATCTGCAGGACTGGGTGATATGCTGGTTCTGGTGACAGTAACCTATCTATCTGCAGGGCTGGGGTGATATGCTGGTTCTGGTGACAGTAACCTATCTATCTGCAGGGCTGGGGTGATATGCTGGTTCTGGTGACAGTAACCTATCTATCTGCAGGACTGGGTGATATGCTGGTTCTGGTGACAGTAACCTATCTATCTGCAGGGCTGGGGTGATACACTGAATCTGTTGTTCTTAACCTATTTGTGGGGCTATTCTAGAGTCTAGTGACTCCCTTTAAGACTACTATAATTTTGGTAAATTATGGCAACCCCTGGTTCATAAAAGTCGCCGAGATCTGTCTGTCTTTGAATCCTTTTTCTTCTATGGAGCTTCAGTGACTTTCTCTTTGCTTTAGTCATTTCGTTGCCCGTTATTGGCAGCCGCTTGTCATTTCCCATTTTTCTGCTCCCGACATCTGTATATATTACTTCTCCGCAGGTCTGTGAGAATGTTAGATACAGGCAGCCGTGCTATTATATTGCTGTACATATCTGTGCCATCAGTCATCAAGTATTCATGGTGTCACCGCCATGGGAATTTCAGAGTTATGTACTTCTCTTGGCATGGACATGCTAATCACCCACTTGGCATGGCTTTTGTTGTAATGTGCTCATCGCGGCAGCCAGACAAGAAACAGATGACATCAAATACCAAGCACCAGCGCCCTCTCCTTCTTTTTTACACTTATTCAGAACATCTTGTCAAGGAAGCCCTTGTTCTTCTTCAACGTGAAGCCCCCAGGCATCAAACAGGACCATCAGAAATTTTGGCTCCTTGAAGTGATGATGAGCCTTTGTTTGTTGGCTTTGTTGCTTAAGAGCCCATGGTGTGTGGCACTAAAGATCCTCTGTCATCTCGAAAGCGTGGAGAAATATTGTAAGACTACAAGATCGGAGCGTTCTTAAAGGAGACCGTTGTGACATTACAGAATTGAATTCTCAAGAGTTGCGAAAAGTATAGAATAATTCTTATTGGGTTTTTGGATGGTGCCCAAGCTTCAAATTCTTTCTTCCTCCTTGAGGAGTTTCGGAAGGGAAGTGACAACTGGAAATTGGTTGTCATGATCAAGCGAACCATGTCCTGCCAAAGAATGCTGAATTGTACCAATACTATTATGGTATTGTCCCCCAAATAAAAGGAGGCCCAGGCCAATGGGCATATTTGCCAACTCTCTTGTAGGCTTCCAAAAAAAAGGGACCCCCAGAAGAGCAAACACATAGGGGGTAGCAGTCATTGTATAGGTGACTTGGGCAGTTCGTGTCTGAACAGTGGGCGTGGCTAACAGAGGTAGTGCCCAAATGGATGTGGTGATGTACTGAGAGGGGATGGTCACACCCACAGGGGTCATGGCTTCACCCAAAAATTTTCAAATGCATCGTTCTCCCAGACTCTACCAGCCAAATATTGGATATTTAGTAACATACTGTAAGTCTGATGGCTTCTTTTCCATGGGTTATGTCTAAACTGGCCATTTACCGTCAACAGTTGTCAGACAAATGCGTCAACAGTTGTCAGACACCCCACACACACATGCTCAACTGGGCTAAGGATGCATGTGCTCTGAAGGTGACATTGAGCCTGTGCCAAATTCCGCTGGTTGTGGTTTATGTCCATGAGAAGGATAGGGCACGTTGAAATTCAGCATGTCTGAGCCAAATAAGGTAGTTGTCCAGTCCAGTCCTGGCTCAGACGACTTTACTCCTATGTATATGGCAACCTTAACATTGCAATTCATTGCAATCTGCAATACCAGAAACTTCCTTAAGACAAGGGAGGCGCTATTTTGTTTTTTAACTTTTAACTATTGTGTACAACTTGTGGCCCCATTATAGTCAAAAGGCTCCCTTTGGGCAAGAAGAAGTAAACCAACGGTACAAGTGAACATAGCCTCACCAGAAAATCCCAGCGACCCATTCTATACACTGAGAGCGACTATAGCATCTGGTTGTTTGGCACCAGTCGTAAAATGCATCAATAAATCATAAAAATCCACCTTGAAGCGAGCGAAGCATCTCCGTAAATCACCAATCTCTTGTTGTTTCTTCACCTAATCGATAGAACCTCTCGCTCCCGGCCACTCCGTAATCCTGCCTTACTGGATCCGAAGGTGCGAGATTACTTGCAGTGTTGTAAAGGAGCTCTCATGGTAGGCGGCAGCATCGGAGAGCACTTTCCCGTAAGGGTCGGCGTGCTATGTCTGTGCCAGGAAGCCTGCTCTCCGCCGCTTATCATTGGCGCCATTACACTATTCTCTCTGTCGTCTATTTTTACAAGGAGTCGTAATAGAATTTTTGTTAGTCATTGAGCTTTATGTTTTAATTCTCATGATTCACAATTGGCTTTCGTTCCGCGCAAAATAACGTTTTATTGTCCCCTTTAAAATGTAACTTCCTCTAAAATAATCGCAGATAATGGTTGTCACAAAACTGTCCCCATTATTCCCTACGGGCAATGGAGTTGGAAGGCAACGGACAGAAAATAACACAAGTTGCGTTCGCGTAATAACGTTCCTGCGGTGTAAAGACTCCACCTTACGGTGACATCAGATATGTGTAGTGAAAATGGTGGTAACTAGAGATGAGCGAACAGTAAAATGTTCGATATTCGATATTCGTTTCGAGTAGCCGCTCAATATTCGACTACTAGAATCAAATATCGAATCCTATTATAGTCTATGGGGGGAAAATGCTCGTTTCAGGGGTAGGCAACATTCTATCAAATTACACTTACCAAGTCCACGAGTGAGGGTCGGGCTGGATCCTCCGAGAAGTCTTCTCCGTGCATCGTCCCCGCGGCGTCTTCTGGCTCTGAATTCACTCTGCCAGGCATCGGGCCTGGGCAGAGCCAACTGCGCATGCCCGAACTACAAGAAAATGGCCGCTTACAGTCAAAGCGGCCATTTTCTTGTAGCGCGAGCACGCGCAGTCGGCTCTGCCCAGGCCCGATGCCTGGCAGAGTGAATTCAGAGCCGGAAGACGCCGTGGGGAAGCTGCACGGAGAAGACTTGTAAAGGTAGAAGAAGAACCAGCGTTGATTGGCCGACTGTATAGCATTCGGCCAATCAATGCTGGTTCTGCATCAAACTTTTCCATTCAAATAGCGAGTGGTACTCGATCGAGTACGAGTATTTCGAATACCATAGTATTCGATCGAATACCTACTTGATCAAATACTACTCGCTCATCTCTAGTGGTAACATGTCATATTACCCATTAGGGGGCCAACTTCTACCCTTTCCTCCTTACCTTATCTTCCTTCACTTCCTCCGTCCTTCCTTCCTTCCTCCTCCTTCCATCCTTCTTTACTTCCTTCTCTCTTCCTTTCCTCCCTTCTTTACTTCTTTTTCTCTTCCATGCATGCCCAATCCTTTATCATCTACTAAGTTGGCCAAACATCTGACACACATTAGATCAATGGCTGCTCCTGCCGAAATGGACAAACTCAACTGATTCACGTCTTTAGGGAGACCTATCAGGACCATCCATCTATCCATGGTGGTGTCCCAACTGGTGTCCCAAAAAGAGTCGGGCATGGTGGACCTTAAGGGAAAGGACTAAGCCACTGCTGGAAAAGTCTTACACCCACATAGCCCCCCATACCTTTTGAGAATATGTTCAAACTTGGCCAAGCCGAGCGTGCACGTTTATGAAGAACCCAACATATCTTTGGTCGACAGCCATCTAAACTTTATGTCCAGAATTAGCTTGCTATCTATCCAGAATTTTTTGATGACCCCAGCTTAGTGCAGGTACTAAAATGTATCATGTTCGATGTAATGCATATCTCGATGTCCAGCATGTTTCCATTTAGATTGGAATACCCCCTGGTGACGGTCTGTCTGCAGTCCATGTAACACTAGGCTCGCAGTTCCTACTCTTAATCCTTTCAATGGAAGGAGTTTAATGTAAGTCAGCTGGAGAATTTCGAGCCGTAATCCTTGAATCAAGAACAACAGGCAGTATCATCCTAGGCCAGTGGCTAATTGAATGTATAGGATATGCAACGACCAGTTACGATGTCAAGGACTGGGTGTCATGTCATGTAATTGGCTGCACTCTCTATGAACCTCTAGTCAGGAACAATACTCTAGGAGCATCTGGTATGGAGCCGTAACCTCAACAGGGCCTCAATGTTCCTACCGAACCAAAGACGTTTTAGGAAGGCACAATGACTGCTGAAGATTGGCAGCTCCGTTCACATCATAAAGTTGCTGCCGTAAAAGTCAGCTGTTCTGTACTGCTGGCCCCGGCCACCGTGAACTATGTTGTCTCTTGGCCAAGAAGCTCATATCAGCTTGGCAAGTTCTTCAATGTCTATGTTTGGAATCTCCCGAGTCGTTCAAGTAGAGTTAGAAGAACCCAACACTCAGGAAGTCAGGTGAAATGTAATGATTAGAGATGAGCGAACACTAAAATGTTCGAGGTTCGAAATTCGATTCGAACAGCCGCTCACTGTTCGAGTGTTCGAATGGGTTTCGAACCCCATTATAGTCTATGGGGAACATAAACTCGTTAAGGGGGAAACCCAAATCCGTGTCTGGAGGGTCACCAAGTCCACTATGACACCCCAGGAAATGATACCAACACCCTGGAATGACACTGGGACAGCAGGGGAAGCATGTCTGGGGGCATAAAAGTCACTTTATTTCATGGAAATCCCTGTCAGTTTGCGATTTTCGCAAGCTAACTTTTCCCCATAGAAATGCATTGGCCAGTGCTGATTGGCCAGAGTACGGAACTCGACCAATCAGCGCTGGCTCTGCTGGAGGAGGCGGAGTCTAAGATCGCTCCACACCAGTCTCCATTCAGGTCCGACCTTAGACTCCGCCTCCTCCGGCAGAGCCAGCGCTGATTGGCCGAAGGCTGGCCAATGCATTCCTATGCGAATGCAGAGACTTAGCAGTGCTGAGTCAGTTTTGCTCAACTACACATCTGATGCACACTCGGCACTGCTACATCAGATGTAGCAATCTGATGTAGCAGAGCCGAGGGTGCACTAGAACCCCTGTGCAAACTCAGTTCACGCTAATAGAATGCATTGGCCAGCGCTGATTGGCCAATGCATTCTATTAGCCCGATGAAGTAGAGCTGAATGTGTGTGCTAAGCACACACATTCAGCACTGCTTCATCACGCCAATACAATGCATTAGCCAGTGCTGATTGGCCAGAGTACGGAATTCGGCCAATCAGCGCTGGCTCTGCTGGAGGAGGCGGAGTCTAAGGTCGGACCTGAATGGAGACTGGTGTGGAGCGATCTTAGACTCCGCCTCCTCCAGCAGAGCCAGCGCTGATTGGCCGAATTCCGTACTCTGGCCAATCAGCGCTGGCCAATGCATTCTATTAGCCCGATGAAGTAGAGCTGAATGTGTGTGCTTAGCACACACATTCAGCTCTACTTCATCGAGCTAATAGAATGCATTGGCCAATCAGCGCTGGCCAATGCATTCTATTAGCTTGATGAAGCAGAGTGTGCACAAGGGTTCAAGCGCACCCTCGGCTCTGATGTAGCAGAGCCGAGGGTGCACAAGGGTTCAAGTGCACCCTCGGCTCTCCTACATCAGAGCCGAGGGTGCGCTTGAACCCTTGTGCACACTCTGCTTCATCAAGCTAATAGAATGCATTGGCCAGCACTGATTGGCCAGAGTACGGAATTCGGCCAATCAGCGCTGGCCAATGCATCCCTATGGGAAAAAGTTTATCTCACAAAAATCACAATTACACACCCGATAGAGCCCCAAAAAGTTATTTTTAATAACATTCCCCCCTAAATAAAGGTTATCCCTAGCTATCCCTGCCTGTACAGCTATCCCTGTCTCATAGTCACAAAGTTCACATTCTCATATGACCCGGATTTGAAATCCACTATTCGTCTAAAATGGAGGTCACCTGATTTCGGCAGCCAATGACTTTTTCCAATTTTTTTCAATGCCCCCGGTGTCGTAGTTCCTGTCCCACCTCCCTTGCGCTGTTATTGGTGCAAAAAAGGCGCCAGGGAAGGTGGGAGGGGAATCGAATTTTGGCGCACTTTACCACGCGGTGTTTGATTCGATTCGAACATGGCGAACACCCTGATATCCGATCGAACATGTGTTCGATAGAACACTGTTCGCTCATCTCTAGTAATGATATATCTTAAAAATCTAAAATACAAGTACACATATCTAAAAAAAAAATTTGATAGAAAGTCGTATGTTTTTTTAGAGGCTTGCACCTGCAACGTTTCACATTTGTTCATAGTCAACGTTGCGGTGATTTCCAATTAACAAGTCAAACAAAGGCTAGACACTTTCGGGTTAGATCCAAATTTGCAAGTTTTAGCATAAATTACCTCAATTCTGTTTGTTAAATCCTGTCATTTTAATTGGATTTCGGGGGGGAGAGGGGGAGATGTGATGAGGGCCAAAAAAAAAAAAAAAACTATCGCAACATCTGCTCCAAAAATACATTTTGGAACAAACACATCGGTATGACGTGAGCCCGGAGTGGAGATGATTGAGGTTCGAGTAATGGAATAAATTTTTGGTGAATTTTTTCCTCTTTTTATACTACTCTTATCCATGAGTGTCACTTCTAGACAATGAGGCTTTAAGGACCACTCGACTTTTTGTGTTTAGATTTTGTAGATATGACTTTGGAGTGAATCATCTGAAAAGTAAGGGTTTTGTATCATTATTTAGCATTGACTCATCTCGAGGGAATGAAATGGAAAATATCAGGCAAAATATATGGCTGAATGTTTTGGGACACCTGAGACCTAAGCATGACCAGGTGCTCCTCTCCTACCTAAGAACATACCAGTATTGTAAGTTCTATAGGATACCTGAGGGCCTTGTTATAGATTTTGTAACGGGCCTACTGGGCAAATCCAAATCACTAGACCCCAAGTTCTTTAAGCCCACCAAATAAAATATTTCTGAGGAACCATTCTCCAATATCCCTAGGAGATAGACCATTGTACCCTTCGATATTGGGTGCATTCTGCTGGACCATTAGTGAGTTATAGCCTGGACCCACAGGAGCATCCTCGTGCACTCTAGTGGGTCAACCCAAAGAATGATCCAGTTTCCAGTTTTTATGGAACCACTTGAATAGATGTTTCCTTTTTAGTACATCCTCTCATGGCATTCATTGGGTATCTTCATTCAATACATTATTGAGCTGGAGAAGACAACACAGTGAAACCTCTTTGAGGTGACCTCCCAGAATTGTGCTAAGAAATGGTCTTCTAGGGGGTCTTCTCAAAGCTTCTTCTGTAGAAAGCTGAAAATCCATCTCAGAAAATGTTGCCTGGGTAAGGGGGTGTTCTTCATCACTGTCTACAAAGATTCTCCATCACTTTGGAGGACCCAGCAGGACGATGGATTCAATTGACAGTCAATGCAATACTTCATTTCTCCTGTGGAGGCACTGTGGGGAAATTAAGCACAAATGACATCTTATGTGTAAGGGCCTTGCACTAGGATTTTCATAGAGAAAAACGTTCTGCTTACCTTTGTATGAAATTAGGAGGCCTACAGAAATACAGTCAAGTACCACTGAACCTCTGACGGCCATCGTATGTCTCCACATAAGACAAAGCCATTAGACAGTTTACTACCCGAGTCTGTATGGCCACCCACAAGACTATGTTAAAGAGCGTTAAACCTCCAGAGTTTCATGGGTCATGCTTGAGTCACCCAATATTTGAGATGTACAATTAGACTAATGGACCAAATAATGGATATTATGGCAGATAATGAAGCTTAATTCATCACATTAGGTTCTCAAATTGTATATTTATCAGCATAGAAACACAGTAATCACCAATTACTAGGACCGATGTATTCCTGCGAGAGATCTTGAGTCAAATCAATAATGAAATTGTTTAATTGACAGATTTAGTGTGGAGCTGAATGTGTCATTTATTAGAACGTATTTTGTAGGGTCTTCATAAGACCGCAAATTGAACTATACTTCATCATCATCGCAATAGACAAGCAATGTAGACCAGTCACGTGACTAATTCATACTGTGCTACGTCTTTAGACTGAGCATGAGAATACATATGTTGTCGAGCTGAAGAGTCTCTTATACTCTGAGTCATTACTCAAAATATGGGGCTCGAAATCAAGATATCCTGTAGGCTCCAGGTCAGATAAGGATCTCTGACAACTCACGCCTAACAGCAAACCTATCTGTGGTCTCTACTAGAGATGAGCGAACAGTAAAATGTTCGAGATTCGATATTCGTTTCGAGTAGCCCCTCAATATTTGACTACTCAAATCGAATATCGAACCCTATTATAGTCTATGGGGGGAAAAAGGCTCGTTTCAGAGGTAGGCAACATTCGACCAAATTATACTTACCAAGTCCACGAGTGAGGGTCGGGCTGGATCCTCCGAGAAGTCTTCTCCGTGCAGCGTCCCTGCGGCGTCTTCCGGCTCTTCATTCACTCTGCCAGGCATCGGGCCTGGGCAGAGCTGGCTGCGCATGTCTGCACTACAAGCGGACACTACAAGCGGACATGCGCGGTCGGCTCTGCCCAGGCCCGATGCCTAGCAGAGTGAAATCAGAGCCGGAAGACGCCGCGGGGAAGCTGCATGGAGAAGACTTCTAAAGGTAGGAGAAGAACCAGCGTTGATTGGACGACTGTATAGCATTCGGCCAATCAATGCTGGTTCTGCATCGAACTTTTCCATTCGAATAGTGAGTGGTACTCGATCGAGTACGAGTATTTCGAATACAGTAGTATTCGATCAAATACCTACTCAATCGAATACTACTCGCTCATCTCTAGTCTCTATGTTGTGATATATCTGCCTTCTAATAAGCAAAGTTTTGCGTCATGACATCATGGCTAAACTCATCAATAGAGATGAGCGAGTAATGAAATATGCAAGATTCGATATTCGTTTCGAGTAGAGCCTCAATATTCGGCTACTCGATCAAGTATCGAATCCCATTATAATCTATGGGAATCAAAAGCTTGTTTCAGAGGAAACCACTATTCGACAAATGGGAGTCACCAAATCTACGAGTAACAGGAGGAGAGTGTTGTGGAGGAGTGAAGGAGAGTGTGGTACTTGGGCAGTCAGCACTGGGAACTATCTAGGCTAGATGCGGTTTCTGTATATTACCACGAGAGCACAGACTGTCAAAACTCGCCTAGTACCCGAGCGCTGGACGAGTAAAAGCAAAGCGGAAGGAGTCCAGGCCCACATACAGAGGAAGAACCGTACAGAGTAGGACACGGCGCAGGGAGAATGATAGACCTGCAGGATAGTATTTTACCTTTGAGTAGCAATCCCCAGCATCCCTCCTGTAGAACCAGCTTTGATTGGCCGAACTCTATAGAGTGTACAGCATTCGGCCAATCAACGCTGGTTCTGCCGCAGGCTCATCTTTGGTGATGTGGAGTCTAAGATTGGACCACAATGAAAACTGCATATTTAACATTAGAGCAGTCTTCATTGTGGGCTGATCTTATACTCCGCCTCGTCAAAGACAAGCCTCCTACAGAACCAGCGTTGATTGGCTGAATGCTATACACTCTATAGCATTCAGCCAATCAACGCTGGTTCTGCAGGAGGGATGCTGGGGATTGCTACTCAAAAATACTATCCTGCGGGTCTATCATTCTCCCCGCGCCGTGTCCTGCTCTTTACGGTTCTTTCTCTGTATGTGGGCCGAACTCCTTCCGCTTTGCTTTTACTCGTCATGCAGAACCAGCGTTGATTGGCCGAATGCTATACACTGTATATTCGAATTTTTACTGCGAATAGCGAGTGGTATTCGATCGAGTACAAGTATTTTGAATACCGTAGTATTCGATCGAATATCTACTCAATCGAATACTACTCACTCATCTCTACTCATCAAGTTTGGTGGGACCAGTCAACCATCTAATTTTTATGGTGGTGTTCCAACACTTGTTGGTGTTGACAACACTTGGTGGAAAAAAGGATTGGGCATGTTGGATTTTAACAATCCTTAGTTCTCAAGGTAGATACATATCCATACTTGGCCAAACTGAGCATGCCTTTGTAATAGATGTTGACTTCCAGCTCTCTAAGGTGTGGGGTTAGCTTAAGTTTAATTTTTCAAGAAGAACATCCACCACCAAGACCAAAATTTTTAAATTTTCCTATCTTCTGTATATATTGGTACCTTCTCGGAGAGTTCAGACTCCAGAAGACCATTTTTCTTGCTTATTGTGGTTAGTCATCTATAAAGAACTTACATTACTGCATGTGATTTCATGTCATACATAATATATAGCCATATAAGTTCCCTTAATGTCACTCATTTCCAAAGATATACTCATAAAACTTGTGGAAATCCTTCGAAGACGAGCGGAGGACAACACTGGACTAAGTTTCTTTGTCCTACCAGATAAAACTGTTCTAGGGTCCCATCCTCCAATAGGAAGTTGACCATAATTTGGGTCTTCTACTGGACCATTATTGGGTTAGAGCAGAGGTTCCCAAACTTTTTTTTCTTGTAGACCACTTTCAAAATTTTACTGGTTTCAGTGGACCCCCTGCTGCTACATTTCTACCATATTCCCAAAACTCATCAAAAAAGGTGAAGATTAGATCTAATGATGGTCCCGTCGAGTTTCCCGAGGGTTCACCTGGACCACTTTGGGAATCACTGGTCCTTTGGTGATCTGGTGGGTCAGTCAGACACTGGTGGAGGCTGTTGGAACCCACCGCCAAGATTTTGGATTAGGATGTCCTACAAGCTCATGTAAGTGTGAAGGCCAGATGTCCACATACATAGGGCCATATAGAATATCACACCAGAAGCTTGGTTGATACCGTCTTCATCCGATATCAACTGCAGCTGCCCGTTTTTTCTCCGACTCATCTCTGATGGCTTCCGAACTTTGATTGGAAATAAAACTTCTTACTTTGCCGGGTTTTCATGTCCCAATCCACTGCCAGCCCTTTAAATCACGAAGAGGCTTTTATTTTCTGCTTCAGTCCCCATCTACAACTCATTAGAGGCCGATATTCTTATCATAGGTGTGTTCGGTAAGCTCTTAGCACCCAAGAGTACAACAACAGAGGAGAACTGGCAGCCGACAATGCAATGTTAGCGGAAATATATCATGTTTTATCTAAAATCTGATGTTCTTCTCGGGGCTTTACTTGGCTTACGTCTTATGAAAGAAAATGTGATTGTGAGATATCACAAACAGGATTTCGGGTTTTACGGCTTCTATATTGGCCTTTCTCTTGTTTGACAGTGACAGGTTTATTGCTCAAATATTGTAATACATCTAACATGGAGATGCAATGAATTGTGTTATGTCTTATGCTGCTAGAAAATCACTTTAAAACCAGATCCCAGCCCAGAATATGCTGAATAATAGAGATGTAAGATGTGATTTCAAGAACTTGTATCTCTGGGTAACTTTTTAGACAAAGATTTACCGCGGATTTTTCTTGAAATAAAGGAAATATAAGTTGCCGTCTTAGATCATTTACCACTGATAAGATCACCTCACCCTCTGGTATGGCTATGATCTCCAGGGCAATAGGGGCAGAAGTCAAATCTAGGACCTATGTCCGAGGGGGCTCAAAGACTCCCATCCTGAAGGTGAAGATATTATTTTACATTGAGGACTTGGAGCTTCAACGACCTATTGTTTGTTACAAATTTTCAGCCAAACTTGAAATTTTGGGTAAAAACTCATACTGACCTTTCCTTACCTCTCCTGGGACCCTCGAGGCATCCCAGGGACCTTCAAGGCCTGCAAGTGTTCATGTGAATCACAATGACGTGAGCCGGTACAGACTGAGCGCCCACAACCTGGAGATGGAGACGGGGCGACACAGGCAGACATACAATCCAAGGGAAAACAGACTGTGCCAGCACTGTGACCAGGGGGCCCTAGAAGACGAGACCCACTTTCTGCTACACTGCACCAAATCGCTGCCCAATACGTGTCCAGCTGTCACCAAACAAGAGGAAGATGAGACTCCACGGACTGTTATACCCCAAACCACCCCCCACCTCCCCATATAGCGGTCACCAACTAAGAGGAAGATGAGACTCCACGGACTGTTATACCCCAAACCACCACCCCACCTCCCCATATAGCGGTCACTAACTAAGAGGAAGATGAGACTCCATGGACTGTTATACCCCAAACCACCCCCCCACCTCCCCATATAGCGGTCATCAACTAAGAGGAAGATGAGACTCCATGGACTGTTATACCCCAAATCAACCCCCCCCCATACCCACCACGCACACCCTCGACCCCAACTCCCCCCCGACACACACACACTTTACTAGCTTTGGCAATGCCAAATATTTATTCGGACGTGCCAATAAAGCTTGTTTGATTTGATCTGATTTGATTTGAACTTTAGCGAAAGTGTCAACACATGAGCCCATGAAGTGGTTCAGGAAGCTGGCAGATGCCCCCAAAAGGACCCAAGAGTGGTGAGGGAAGGTGAGCGCCGAATATATTATGTTCAGTACCTGGGTCTTCACTTATTATACTCCTTTGGTCTGAAGTTACCCAGAGTATAATTGTGATTCATCCAAAAGTTTCACATTGTCAAACTCGAAAATTTTGGTAAAATTTGTAACAAATCCGGTTCATTATGAATTTATATGCTCATCTCCAGTTCCAAGTAATGGAAACTGTTGGCTTAGGACATTCACTTGGACCTCCTGGCTGACCATTGACTGCGACGGCCATGAAAAAGCCAAATGTCTATGGTTAGATAACCCCATACTTTTGATGAGTGGGAAAAGAAGCGAACCCAGCTCTGCTAAACCTTAATATGATATATTTTCCCATAGGCTAACGCAACGTTTTAGACTTCTATATAATGAAGTGAATGGGGAATTTGGATTCTTCGGTGACCATGCAGTGACTTCTGGAGGGGGGATTAGCTCGGCTCATATCATATGGTACAAGAGGATAAAAAAGCGACTAATTCCCAATCCTCTCCAGGCACGTGGTGCTCCCGGAAAGGCCCCGGCTGGATGGCTGCCAGGAGGCGGCTTGAGATACTATCTCATTGTGAAACAAGAGGTCTAATAATCTCACTAAGCACAAGCAGAAGAATCAAGTATAAACAAGGCAGAAATGCATCAAAGAATTGTCACTTTGGCGCGGCGTCCTCCTCTGTTTAGCCGGCTGCGTCGCACTCAGCGCTGCTTTTGATTAGCCGGCGAGCGCCATTCATCTTGCGCCTTGCTTTTACCTAGCAACATTTCAAGTAGCAGCAGCAGAAATTCCTCCGCTCGAGATGAGTCTTAAGGGCTCTATATATCAAGATTTCTCAGATGTGTTTCTTTACAAGTAAACGAAATATGGAGTCAATTTTGCGATTCCGTTAAAAGGGACGGAAATAAACACGGGAAATAGAAAAACAAAAAGAAAAAAAAATGCTACCAGCTCCGGGCGCAGGACATGAGATGTTTTATCCTGGATCTTTTTAAATATATGGCGGTGTGTCAACAATTTTTGATTTTCATTGCAATGGGCTCCATTGGATGACAACTTTACAAAAATGTATATGTTTAGAGCATGAAAATAGACGGGGTCTCCGGACATTAAAGGGGTTTTCCCAGCTATGATATTGAGCTCCACTTCCCAGGCCAATGACATCACATTCAGTCTAATTGAAATGAATAGGGATGATCTGCAATACCAAACACAGCAACTATACAATAGGTGGCGCTGTGCTTGATAAATAGTGAAGAAGCTACTGCAATCAATATCATTGTCCCAGACAACTCCTTTAAAGATCGTAAGCTTCTTGCAAGCAACAATTGTCATAATACATCTGTGTTAATAAAGATTTGTATATTTTTTTGCATGCCCTGCCCCTGAGGTGAATGCCCCACCCCTGAGGGACTGAAATGCAATATCAGACACAGTTCATGTACAAGAGGGGGGGGAGGAAGAATAGAACATTATTTCTAAGTAGGGTCAACCTCTTTAGTGACTTTTCTTATAGATCAAGCAGCGGTGGTCATGAGTCCTCTGGCGCTGCCCAGAGGGTCTGGGAGAATAAACAAAGGTTTTTGTTTTCTTTCTTTGTTTTCATTTTCTTATGCCCATTGAACGTGTTCGCTGAAGATAATTTTGACACCAGGACATAGATAATAGGATTTTGACCGGAATGATCCAATCTAAATGATCCTCTAAAGGGCTTGTCCACCTTCTCCAAACCCCATTTTAATTTGTTGCCTCCTAAAGGGCTTGTCATTATTGTACTATCCCATTCTGTTCGAAAATTGCCTCAAAATAAGCCCGTCACAGGGTGTCCTGCTGAGTAGATCTCCAGTGATCAGCTCTAATCTGATATCAAGTGTGATGTTTCTCTACAGCACCGCCACAGGAGAAATGAAGCATTACATGGTGTTAATGGAAATCAATTCCATTCTAGGTCCTCCAGAGACAAGGAAAGGCTCTTCGCAGCTGGTTAATTAATGGAGGTCTTGACCACTCCTCTATTAACCCCTAATGTCCAATCAGCTCGGTGTGAACAGGCCCTTGACATCTTTATTTCATCAGCGAAGCAAAATTCATCAGTATTTTAATTATTCACCAATGATGTAAGGCAGGCAGGTCTATTAAACATCTCATTTCTGCCGCCCCAGTGATATATCACAGCTACCTCCATGTTCTCCTGTATCCTCTATCGGTTTTACTGTACAATGTCTCTTTCTTGCGTCTCTGGCATAGCGAGTAATGCAATTTTAATGTTTATTAAGGCACTTAGTTCATCACTTTGATGCAAAGGACTTGACGGCAGACAAGAACCAATTGACCCATCTAGCGTGCAGAGTTTCCTATTTGCTTTAAAAACCCTTCACATCATTAGATCGCTGGCCTTGTTTCACGTTCAATAGAGAGATGGGTAATGAGCTATAGTACTGGCCGTCTAGGCAAAGTTTTAAAGGGATCTGCGTCTGCAGGTATTTTTTTGCTGTAACTTAGAATTTTCTGCTTATTATGTAAAACCTTGTTTTTCATGAGTTGTATTTTGGTGAATTTGCTGAGTTACACAGTGGTAGATCCTTAGATTTCTGTATTGATGGATAGAAAGTGCAGCCGGGTGACATGATGGCTGTTTTTGTGGGGGGGGGGGGGGGGGGGGGTTGGGGGGAGGGGTTGGCACTATGTAAGCAAATACAGCTCACTGACTGCCAGATACCAGTCAATACATCATATATCTCCATTTGAACATGCAATCCCCTGCATTTGTCCTGTAGAGTGAAATGGACAAATTCTGGCTGCCTCCAGCCACCACTAGGGGGAGCCTAGAAGTTTAACGCATACTTTCTTCACATTGAACTCAATAATAAAATAGTATGCAGTAAGCAACTAAGCTCCCCCTAGTGGTGGCCACAAGCAACAATAATTTTACTATTACGGGAGTTAAATATTGATGACTTATCCTTAGGACATCAATACCTAATCTGTGTGGGTTCGATAACCAGGACTCCCACAAATCAGTACTCTTATGGGTGCTGCTCCCCTATCTCAGGGCCATGAGGTCACATTTATTTGTCACTTGGCTTGTTTGCAGCTCAGTCTCATTCAAGTGATTGGGGCTGAGCTGCAATACCAAGGACAGCCACTGTAAAATGTATGGTGCTGTGCTTGGTATTTGGTGAAAAAGCTGCAGTGCTCACTTGAACGCTCCAGTCGGACTCCAAGCAATCTGATATTAATAACCTATACTATCTTAAAGACCCAGAAAACCCCTTTAAACTCTCTTTAAATTTTTTTATGGCAATTTCACCCAATTCTGGTGACATCACGCCTCTTGGTCACATGGCCATGCTGCAGCTCATTTCTATTCAAATGAGATGCAATACCAAGAACAGCCACTATACAATATGTGGTGCTGTGCTTGGTAAGTAAGGAAGAGACCACAGCAGTCTTGGACAATCCCTTTAATAACAAAGCACACCACTACGCCTTATTTAATGAATGCTACGTCTATACTACAGAAATTTCCACATGTGACCTACTCGTGATCGGGTTATTGTGGGCTCTTCATTAGGCAAGACGTAGGTGTCTAGTTCCAGTCTTAAGATCATCACATCGCGGCCTCTTTTATCTCGATGGAGCATGTTACTTGTATGTCGATTCTGATGAGGAAGGAGTCGGATTCTTGTTGTGAACCCATAAATCATTTAAAGGGTGACCTACTTACCCAAGAACTGGCGAAAATCCCAAACCAAATATCAGAACAAAGCCTTGACTTTTAAAATTGCAGCATAGACAACGGCATTGATGGGATTAAAGGGGAAAATATACGATCGCCTCGGCTTTATTTAGATGTCAGCTGAAAAGGAAAATTGCCTATAAAATTAGAATTAGATATAATGAACGGGCGCAACATCGTATTACATCGAATCTCCCCGTCAATGAATAATGGATGGGTTTATACGGTCTATCCAATTATTAGAGGGTTGAATGTGAGTTCAACCTTGGAATTCGTGGAGGACGATAGGTCATCAGCTTTATAAAGTTGACTCTACAAATTTGGAATTTTTTTTTTTTCCACAAGACTAAATAATTGCAATCCTTGTTTGAGGCAGAAGCAAAGTTTTCATTTTTTTAATGTTTATAGGGGATGTCACATAAGAGACTGCTCCGTGAGATGATCAAGGATCTGGCTGGTAGAAACCACAGCTAGATAGTAGTGTTGAGCTGATCTAGAAATTTTAGGATTGTTGTTAAAATCCGATTTACGATCATTTTCCATTCGAACCAGATCCTAATTCCTAAGTCAATGGGATTTTTTTTAATGATTGAAGATCGGATTTTCATAATGATCCTATTCACTACACAGCATGGAGTCCAAAAATTGTTTAAATTTTTGGACTACATGCTGTGTAGTGATTAAGAAAAAAAAAAAAACCCTGGCTACTTAGCCCCCCTTTTGTCCACTTACCTGCACAGATCCGTTGCCGCTCCCCGTTCTTCTCGGTCTGGTCCTCTCTCATTGACATGCCTTCAGAGCGCTGTGCACGCCGCCACATCCCTAGGCTAGTGTTAGAGATGATGGGAGTAGGTGGGACTTGTTGTGGCTTAGGAGAGTGCGGGTGGGGAGACGTGAGTGCAACACTCATGTCTCCCCTCTCAGTACCCGCCCGCACTCTCCTAAGCTACAAGTCCCGCCTTCTCCCAGCATCTGTAACACTAGTCTAGGGAGGCAGGGGCGCGCAGGGCGCTCTGAAGGCATGTGAAGGAGAAAGAAGAGGAGTAAGAAGAATGAGGAGCGGCAGCACTTCTGTGCAGGTAAGTTGAGCGATCGGGATCGGAATTCCATTCCAATCTTACTCGATCACCGATCGGAATCCGATCTTTTCCGATCCCGATCGCTCAACCCTACTAGATAGACATTGCTCTACAGTGGCCACTGCAGGTGAAATGTAGTATTACACCGTGGCTATTTAGATGACATAGTAGGAGCTTCTCTTCCTTTATAGTCTATGGGGTAACTTTGCCTATATATAAAGTAAATAATTAAAGGGATCTTAAGAGATTTGAAAAACATCCATCCAAAAATAGTTTATGGTCTTTGTCTGGTTTTAAAAGGCAACCACATTCAAGTGCAATACCAAACACCGCCTATAATCAGGAGTGGCACTGTTTCCAATTTTTTTTCTTAACGCTTCCCCTTTAAATGCACATCTTCGCAAAAACAAGTGTTGTGTCCATAGTAATTAATGAATTATGCCCAAGCATGACGGATTTCTATTACCATTATTCATCAAGGTGCTCATTATAATTAGTGGCGCTTATCTATTATATAAGTGCTCACACACCATAGAAACGATCCCGCCACAGCGTACTATGTGCATGTTAAACATGGGATGTGAGGACATGTCTTGATTAAAATGACGGAGAATGATTGCAATTAACAATTCCGAGCGATAAAACCAATGTTTTATTAATTCCGAAAGCAATGTTTCCCCAGGCAACAGCATGTGTACTGCTTACTCCTTGCTGGGCGCCTCGTTCATTTTCAGTTCTTAAAAGTCTCGGTAATTGAAAGAGCGCGATGAGTAAAGAGAAGGGGGAAAAAAATCAATCTTCATCAAACCATACTCGAGTTAGGAATTTAATGGCTTGAGAATGTATCTACTGACACAGCAAGTACCAAACAGAGTGCCTAGGAAACCGCCGATAGTTTCGTCATTTACAATATTACCTTTGCCTGCTGGAACTTAATGATAGCCGGGGCGCCGCGTCTTCTAAATTGATTATTTGGGTGTCAGATATGGCAAACAAATAGGATACCTATTATGATAATAAAATTGCTGTTGTGAACTGCAAACCGGCTGATTCTCATAGGCAAATTCTGATTATGTATAAATATACATCAGCAGCAGGATAGGGGGGTGTTGACTTTGTGGAAGACAGTGACCTATCGTCTCGTGTGGGTTTGTTTTTGAATCAAGGTTACATATAGTCCTAAAATGGGTGGGGGTAAAACAGTTGAAGGGAATCAGACCACGAGGATAGATGGTAACAGCGGGAGATGAGGTTTTTTACTTTGTAGGAGACAGTGACCTAACCACTAAGCAATTGATTTTGTAGGAGACAGTGACCCAACCACTCATGCACTTAGTAGGGATAGGGTTACACGTAAAAGGAATATAGGAATAGAACATTCCAAGTCATTTGGGTAAAGGAAATGAGGATAACAGCAGGAGAGGGGTGTGCAGATTTTGTAGGAGGCAGTGACTTGTTCAATGATGTATTTATATTAGTAAGAACAAGGCTGCATGTTTTAGATATATAGTCATGAAGTGAGTATTGATGGAGTAGTTTTGTCAATCCATTAATGGAGATGGTGATGACAGATGGAGAAGAGTGTTTTGATTATGTTGGAGACAGTGACTTGTCCACTAATAGGATTATGTGAGTGAAGACAAGGCTGGAGACAGTGACCTGTCCTCTTGTATGTTTTTTTTTTTTTTTTAAACAGGGCTGTATATAGTCCTAAAATGGGTGGGAGTAAAACAGTCCGAGCAAATCAGAGCACGAGGATAGATGGTAACAGCGGGAGATGAGTTTTTTACTTTGTAGGAGACAGTAACCTAACCACTCAGCAATTGATTTTTTAGGAGACAGTGACCTAACCACTCGTGCGCTCAGTAGGGATAGAGTTACACGTAACAGGAATATAGTAATAGAACATTCTAAGTCGTTTGGGTAATGAAAATGAGGATAACAGCAGAAACGGGGTGTGTAGATTTTGTAGGAGGCAGTGACTTGACCATTAATGTGTTTATATTTGTAAGGACAAGGCTGCATGTTATAGAAATAAAGTCATGAAGTTAGTATTGATGGAGTAGTTAAACCAATCCATTAAAGGAGATGGCGATGACAGATGGAGAAGAGTGTTTTGATTATGTTGGAGACAGTGACTTGTCCACTAATAGGATTATGTGAGTGAAGACAAGGCTGAATGCTATGTGTTAGTTATATATGCGTTAGTATGTTAGGTGGTTGGGGATAGACCCCTCCAAACCAGACCATGGGAATGATGGAGCAGCAGGGGATGAGTATGTTGACTTTTGGAAGGCAGAAACTTAGATATCCATGAAGAATGTGTTAAAGAAAAAGAAGATAAAATGTGAAAAGTGGAAGCAGGATCCTGCGTTCTTCCTGAAAATCTTCTCCAGCAATGAGATAGATTTAGATGGCCTAGAAAACTTGTTTTAGTGAAGTACTAAAAAATTGCAAGATGTATGAGCGGCAACCGGAAATTTCTCAGAATTTGTAAGATCCTTTGTTTTCACGAAGGAAATGTCAGAATTCTGTGAGAGAAGTGGCATCAAGTCTTTGTGATTGACACTTTTGATGTCACCGCTTCACATACAATATGACTTTATATATTGATGGATCTTTTGCTGTAAACCCTTTTAGGTTTTATGATTTGCTCAGGGAGATGGAATAGCAAAAGGGTATTGTTCTCCCGACTCCTGCCAGAGCTCTCAGCAGACTTATCCTTGTACAATAGTTTAAGGGGCTTCCCGAAAACAGACATGTATCATCTGTTCACAAGACGGATTGCTTGGAAAACCAACGCTGGACCACCACTGACCAAATGGGGGTGCCTTGTGCCCGAGTCATTCTCACTGAACCTGCCCTTTGGATAGGTGATAGAAAACTTCAAGGCTTAAAATTTTTGCTTCTGAGACTACATGGGTTGGATGAGAAATGTCTGGTCAAGGGTGGCCAAGCACTGGGAACACCATCAATCACTAGAATGGGTATAGTGGCATGATCCACCCCATGCGGTATTATGTTAAGTAAGCACCATATGATGGCACATGGAGTGCTAGTGGATCCTTAAGACAGATCTGTAGGGATTCCCATATGGGTTGCTGTATACATGGCGGTGTATAGATAGTCCAATGACCGCCTTTGGTATGAGATGACCAGCAATGCAAAAAACTTGATTTTCTGATACTCTGTCAAGAGTTTTTTTTTATAGGTGGCCACCCAGTGATGTGTATTGTGGTGTGCCACAGCTTTTTCTAGCATGTCATCATGTATATTGAATTTGTATCAAGGTAAATTGAAGTCTGTAGTGAAATTTTTGTAAGAGTAATGGTGGACTCTTTGGGATGAGAAGCGTAACCTTAATTCATCCGTAGGAATAGATTGTTCCATGATATAGTAACTCCGTGTTTAAGACTTCAGACCTAAGGAGTAAAAACTATTCCTCTGCTTTCTAAAGAATGGAGTAGGGAATGTCGATAAAGTCTCACTCCAAGTCTAGGACTTGTGTGATGAACCAACATGTAATCCTGGTCTGGGATCAGTGCCAGACTGGCCCAGCAGAATACAAGGATCCTCCGATGGGCTCAGGCTCCAACACAATAATGGTCCGGGATCAGTGCCAGGCTGGCCCAGCAGAATACGAGGATCCTCCGATGGGCTCAGGCTCCAACACAATAATGGTCCGGGATCAGTGCCAGACTGGCCCAGCAGAATACGAGGATCCTCCGATGGGCTCAGGCTCCAACACAATAATGGTCCGGGATCAGTGCCACACTGGCCCAACAGAGCACCAGAGGATCCTCCGATGGGCCCGAGCTCTAAGACAATAATGGTCCAGCAGAAGACACCCAATTTGAAGGGCACTGTGGTCTAGGAGTTGTTGGATAAGCTGCAATGCAATATTCTGTACTAGAAAGCTTAGGCAGCCACAAGGTTGCGTTCAGCATCTGCAATTTAGCGTAATATCTTGCATTTCTACTTTACGGTAATAGGAAGCATTGGCTGGGTAGTGCGGAGCTTTTTGGCAAGAGCGAGTAGGATGAACTTTATTGGCACTTCATAAAATATTTAACATTAAAAGGAATAACAAGGAACAGCCTAAATGCATCTGTCGTGCAATTAGATAGGATATCAGCTCTGGAATACATAGCATGTGTTAGCGTACATAGCTCAGTAGGGGGCAATTGTTAATACAGCAGTTGTTCGGAAGCCCTGCGAGCTGGAATTTTCCCAGAATTGACACTTGTTGTGAAGTAGCCAGAGTGGCCCGTGTCATAATGTGCAGATTACTGGCTGTAAAACTGATATGATGTAATAATCATCCTCATAGTCCCTTGTCTTTCCACCAAATTCTTGAATAACTACTGTACACTTTTGACCCGGGCAGCACCTAGAGGACTCATGGGACCAACATTAGATGTAATGGTTATATTCAGCAATCTAAATAATGACTTCTTAAAGATCTGAACCACAAAATATAATTTTTATTCTATTCTATGCTTCTGGTTTCAAGATGGAAATTTGTAACATTGGTTGGAACACTTATTGTTTCAAGTTTCTTCGGTCGTTACTAGTAAACGCTGCAATCTGTGGCATTACGTGGTGTTTGCCCTTGATATTTTGCTCAATGCCTTGGTATTTTGGGACCAAAAATCATCACATTTACTTGATCTGTGTCATCTGCTTGGCTTTTGGCCTGATCCAGAGGGCTGGAAAATGGAGAGGAATCCGAGTCTTCAGTCTGTCTTAATTCTTCATTTTCTAATGTGCCTTGAGCTCTGGATAGTAAGTAGCAAGATGTTGAAAAGGTTCTTCTCACCATGTTAATAGCAAGTTGCATGAAGATTAATAGAAAGTTGCAAGAAGGTGCAAATGGTTCTCACCATGTTAATAGAAAGTTCCATGAAGGTGCAGAAGTTCCCATCACGTAAATAGCAAATTTCATCAAGGTGCAGAAGGTTCTCATCATGTTAATATAAAGTAGCATCAATCTGTAGAAGTTTCTCACCTTGTTAATAAAAAGTTGCATGAAGGTGCAGAAGGTTCTTATCTTGTTAATAAAAAGTTGCATGAAGGTGCAGAAGGTTCTTACCTTGTTAATAAAAAGTTGCATGAAGGTGCAAAAGGTGCTCACCATGTTAATAGAAAGTTGCATGAAAGCACAGAAGGTTCTCGCCATCTTAGTAGAAAGTTGCAAGAAGGTGCAAAAGGTTCTCACCATGTTAATAGAAAGTTGCATGAAGACACAGAAAGGCCACCATGTAAATAACAAATTGCATCATATTGCAGAAGGTTCTCGCCATGTTAACAGTGAGTTACAAGAAAGTGCAGAAGGTTCTTACCATGTTAATAGAAAGTAGCATCAAGATGCAGAAGGTGCTCATCCTGTAAAAAGAAAGTTGCATCAAGGTGCAGAAGGTTCTCACCATGTTATGACAAACTTGCATGAAGCTTCTCACTATAAGCCTCACATAGCCTGACCGTTGACAACGTCTATAAGATTTCCTCTCCTTGATGACTACATTTCACACATGTATTGGCAAAATATGGGCCTTGTGGATCAACTTCACTTACGATATGATGAATGTTTTTGACTTTTTCGCTACACCAGACAACACTCATAATGCTTTGTGTGAATAGTGTTAAGTAAACCTGAGCCGCCGGTAATGACTTGTTAGCTATAACAGGCTACTTTGAACAGCTTCCCAGTATTTTTTTTCCTCTCGCAACGCACAAAGTTTATCTCCATGCGCTGTTGAGTTCACCCGTCAGCAGCTGGCCGTATCGATCCGGTGAATTCCATGCAGTGTAACGAGAGTTGCTGCAACTGACATCTCCTTTCGCTTTGTATCAGCTCAGATTTTGCTTTATTGATCTAGGCCATCCAAACTGTTCATCTTACTGCACATCCATTATTGGGATTGTGCTTCTCCAAGCCCAGACACATTTTAATGATCTTTTTGGCTATCACTTCAAAGAGTGCTTGGATGTAAACCGGATTGCGTAAAGGACAAAGTACATTGGAAGGGGTATTAAAAGAAAGATCTATGTTAACCCTTCAACTGACCGAATAAATAACATGTGTAATCTATAGAGGAGACATAGCGAAGAAGCAAAAAGTTGACCAAACTTTTTGATCTAAAAAACCCCACTTATCAACATGGTTATGGTACCAAACCAAGGAAATAGTATAGAGTATCAACTTATGTATAGTAGTGATGGTCTGACCATTGGGAATATTAGTGGTGTGCCCAAAGACCCACGGGCAAAGGAAGCCTCCAGTGCTCAAGACCTAGATACCAAGGTGGAGCGAACCATTATTTCATTAGGTTGGGTGGAGAACCTGTCCTATCTTTGGTCATGAGGCTTCAACAAAACATGCTTAGATTGTTTTTATGCAGGTTGTCGCCATCTAGAATGAATTGACTTCTGATATAGTAGTCCATGGCAGGAGACATATGTGTTTCCATTGCTTTAATAATACAGACTTGTTATTAGGGTTGACCTAAAAGGCTACCAGATGGTCCTTCGGTAGACCACTATCAGAAGAGGTCCTCCATGTGAATCAGTCTGTCTCAAATTACTCAGATCTTCAGCTCAATGCCAAGATGGGGTGGAGAAGGGATCCGCTTTGCACTACTCAAGCCATGGTTTTCTTTCTTCTAGTGCCATATTGATCGTTAGTTGAAGGGCTCATTTTAATAAACTTCAGACTGAAGGCAAATATGAGTAAAGGTCTTACTTGGTATGGGCGAACTGATTTCTATGACTACCTGGTGGACTTTCGTTATGGACCACCATCCGAAGATGGTGAATCAATAAAACAGACTTGTTATTAGACATGTAACTATCAGATGGTCCTTCAGTAGACCACTATCCGAAGAGGTCTTCCATGTGAATCAGTCTGTCTCAGATTACTCAGCTCTTCAGCTCAATGCCAAGTTGGGACAGAGAAGGGAGGAGCGTTGTAGTATTCGAACCATGGTTTCCATTATTTTCTTTCATTGATCGCAACCATAGGTGAACAATCACTTTAATAAAATGCCATGGACCTAGTTTCTCAGGGTAGACCAGCGCCGCACCTCCCATGAGGCGACCTGAAGGCGGCACTATACCGGGCCCCCCGGGGGGAGGCGGCATTTTTGCTGACGTAAGCCAGTCCAGGACAAGCTGTCCTGGACTGGCTTAGCATCACCGTCTCGCCAGCCTGGCACGGGAAGTGAGTGGTGGATTGGGGAGGCCCTGTGGACACAGTGCTGCTCCACCGGCCTCCCCTCACGCTCAGGCAGAGAGCAGGTCCTCTCCCTGCCTGCTCTCTGCCTGCTAATGCCGCCCCGTCCGCCCCGCCCCCCTTCGCTCCACTTCACCCCGCCCCCTCCTCTGAGGGGGGGGGCTTTCTGTCGTCCGCCTCAGGCGGCATAAAAGCCAGGTTCACCCCTGGGGTAGACTCTAGGCTAAGGACAAACAATGGAGAAGGCTTTTCTCATGGACCACTATAAGAAGTCCTCTGTGTGAATCAGTCTGTCTTGAATTACCCAGAGCTCCAGCTCAATGCCAGTTTGGCACTTAAAGAGGGATTGAAATGGGAGACTCTTTACAATATTCAAGCCACGGTTTTACAACCACCATAGATGAATATCCACTTTAATGAAATGCTACGCTTCACCGACGAAAGCACTTTCTCATGGTAGACCATAGACCGAGGGCACCTACGAGTACAGGTGAGAGCTCGAATGCCGTTTTCTCAGCCAAAAAGCAGTCACAGAGCAATTTACATCCTGACATCCCAATGCCAATGAACATAACCTCACCAATTGACCTTGTTAAAAATGCTGCTCTTTCAGAAATGTCTGCCTTGCCTCATAAAGCTGCAAATGCCGGAGGATGGGTAATGATGCAACCTGTTTACATTATTATTGCATATTCCACATGCAGTTTAGATTAATTGGCAAATGAATAAATTAAATAGTAAAGTTCCTGTTTAGAGTAATCGCCTCGTGTCATTAAAACTTTATGATGTCATAAAATCCCCACAGAAATGCCTTAATAATAAATGGCGTACAGGCCTGAACCGCTAAATTACAACCTGTTTTATACGGCCTGGCCGTTCCGCCTGTTAATGTATTTTACTTTATTCTTTCTTTTGTATATTGCCAGATATTATGTTTGGATTAGCTGGATTGATTTTGCCATATTCAATGCCTTTAAAGTTTGCTGGGATCATTGTAAAGCATTTAATATCGACGCCGGTGTTTTTTCCGGCCGTAGCGATTTTGCTTTTTTCGGTGCACCGTTGTTGTTTTTACTTTGCATATTGTATGAATTGTTCATGTATGGTCTTTGGCTTTGTTGATTATGGTAGAATAATTAAGGGAATTGTTCCTAAAGGTGCCCAGGCGTCATAAAATAATATCCATAGAATCCACCAACATTGGCGAAGTCCTCCCAACCATCTCTTTCCAACAGTAGTTGGACTTCTACTTGCCCAATATTTTGGTTCTCACAGGAGTCAAGCCACCACCAGAGGTGTTTGGCTTATTCTCCACTCCCCATTCAGAGTGTGTATATGTAGTGTGAACTTTAGCCAATAGTTATCCCTTCCGACCCCCTTCCACAAAGAGATAACAATTGGCTAAATTAGCTTTTGGCTATCTGAAGTGTAGGGTCAGCTTAATCAGTGTGTTGCCCAAGTATCCTTCGAAGGAGTTGACTATGGAATAACTTTCATGTCAACGAGGGCAACCAAAGTCAATGAAGACTGAAAGCAGGAAGATGATGCCAAGGGCAACGAAAGTCAATGTAGATCAAATACAAGAAGATGATACCAAGAGCAACCAAAGACAACGAAGATCAAATACAGGAAGATGATACCAAGGGCAACCAAAACCGATGAAGATCGAATACAGGAAGTTGAAACCAAGGCCAACCAAAGCCAATGAAGATTGCACATAACAAGATGATACCAAGGCCAACCAAAGCCAATGAAGATTGCACATAACAAGATGATACCAAGGCCAACCAAAGTAAATGAAGATCAAATGCAGGAAGTTGAAACCAAGGCCAACCAAAGCCAATGAAGATCGAATACAGGAAGTTGAAACCAAGGCCAACCAAAATCAACGAGGATCAAATACAGGAAGATGATGCCAAGGGCAACCAAAGTCAATGAAAAGTGAATACAGGAAGATGAAATCAAAATAGCTAAGACCTCATAGAGAATGAGCAGATCTTGGTTTTGACCTTCATTTCAGCTCAAAACTTTCTTTCTATGGCTATAAAGATAAAGAAACCTGCAAGACTGGTGGGCAGTCCGACTCCTGCATTGTCAGTCTCTATTGTAATGAATGAAAGTTATAGAGATCAGGAGATCGTCCTATCTTCTAATATTTTCATTGAGTGGTGACTATGTATTTAGAAGGAAACCAGGATCGAATCAGAACCTGTTCCTTCTATACATTGGCAGGATCATAGCCAGCGAAGGAACGTCTATTAGTCTGTAGTGAATTTCACCTACTTTGGCTGCAGTTTGTACTTCAGTGCTGTTCTTTATACAGGAAGTTATACCAAGGGCAGCCATTTTGGAGGATATAGTTAGTCACTCAGTCACCCACCTCCATTCATGTATACCCAAACACCTTATAGCGTCCTCTTCCCTCCTGTCTCTCACCCAAGCATAATGAGAAGGTACCCTTTACATTCTCATCCATATACCTACTATATATAATGGATATGAGTATGAACACCTCCTCCCAGTCTTTGGAGGTCACATCCTGGGAGCAGATATAGAAACTGAATAATAAGCGTTCCTAAGACTGGAGCTTCTGTTATTCAGAATATCTATTTCTATAGAATATTTATAGTACTACAAGGTTATTGCTGCATTTGTGTGTGTGATGTGACTTAATGCTTGGAGGTGACATTCTACAGACCTTGTTATATGCAAGTGAGTATTGACAAGCAGGTATGAAGTGCCGAAACTGTGCTGCATGCGGATCCCCTCCCCGGCTTCCTTCTCTTTTATTTTTCCTATTTTGCAATAGAAGGGAACTGAAAATGAGATGGCATAAAAATTGACCCACTTACAATACCTGAACAAGTTTTGAGCAGCGGAGTGGATGTGATCCTACTCCCACACGCTTCAACTTTTAATGTGCCGAAGAAAAAAAGGATGTATTATTCTTCTTAATTAATATTTCCCATTTTAAGGCTTAGAAAATGTAGAGCATCTGTACTCCAACCTAAAAGGGCATTGTATAACCAGTTAGGGTAATGTCTGTCATAGAAGGGGGTCCTCTGGTTCGAGTAGAGGGCCATGAAAAAAAGGAGGACTAATGCATGCAATACCACACTTCTCCTGTAGAGGCCTCTATTCAAAAAATGTGCAGCTGCTCATGGATTCACCAAGTAATCATAGCTGATCATCAGTGATCTTGATCTGATCAGGTCTGATTTCCAGCTGCATCTCAGTAGGGCAACCCCATCTATATATTTTATTGGGAATCATGAAGGGGAGTAGCATAGAGTAGACAGTAATCTCAGCTTTAGAGGAGTATGTAGACATCCTGTAATACCACATTTCTCCTGCTGTTAAAAATACATTCCACTGCAGCAGCTCCACCAAGATGATCTCCCGTTACCTAAATCAGACCTGAACCAAACCTGGTCTCCTACATAGCCTCAAATAGAGAAGATGCTACACTCACATCTGGGTCAGAGTCTTTCTTCAATAATGGACAAAAAGTCCTGCAAGCATGACTTTATCATCTGGCGATGTCAAGGAGAAGGCAATGGATACCCAATGGACCTCATAATAGTCAGTGAGGCCCTTCAGGATCTATTGTTGTCCATCATTGGACTGTTTTTACCGTTTCATCCATTCTTTTGGTCCTACGATGGGCCAAAGACTGGCTCAAAGGATGCAAATGTGAATGCACCCTTAATGTCCCAATCCAAAAATAATTGGGATTGGGACATTACAATCTTAACTCAAGAGCCCTATTGCTATATAGATCAAACACTGCTCTAGACATTACATTTTTATTGTCAGTTTTTGAGGTGACAATCAAATATCTATGGAGACTTCCCAAACCAGACATATCCAGAGTGAGAGGTGGGTAGCTTCCAGTTGGACCTACAATTTATTGAGACCATCTCGATGGAGGAGTCAGAACTTGGTAGCCATTTTTTATTTTTAGGCATTTAACCCCAAATATGTCAATTCAACTCAATGGAACTGTATGTCAATGGGGTACAGACAGATAGGAACACCAAAGAATCCAATTTTTTAGGTGTAAGGGTCAACAAAAAAAATTTAACATGATAGAGTGGTGGTTATTTTTTAGTGACAACCATGTGATCTCTTTATTTTTTGGAGATCTAATACAAAATTGGTCAATTCAACTCAAGGGACACCAACGACACCAATTTATTGGGCGTCAAAGGCCAACATCCACAGGTTAACACGAGAAGGGTGGGATTTATTGCTAAAAATGTACAGCAAAAAGCAACAAACCATGGATAAAATACACCGTCCATATAAAATGCAGCCTATAACATTTCTATTATGTATTGTTTTGAGCACCGGGAGAGTCATCGGTAACTCTAACACCTTCTATTGCTCTTTTACTATCATTTCCCACCTTTACTGTGAATTGTTATGGTCCTAAATGGAATTAAAGACCATATTTTACGAGATACCACAAACCCAAGAGTGACCTGCTTCAGGAGGCTTCTCTTAGTGAAGAAGATGTTATAACTCTTCTAATATGAGGTGTGTTAAACAAAATGTTATTTTTTTTTTGTAAAAGCGGGAGTAAAGCTGTATCATCTATCACTGTTCCCAGGCGGTTTTCTGTTCCATTATATGGGCGAGAAATTTAACATGGCATATAACAACATGGCAGACCCTTTACGGCATCTTGTAGCGGCCGTAAATATGTTATTCTATACATTAGCTGACAGGGCAAAATGAAATATGATATAATATTGGGTTATGGGTATTACTGTAAGTGCTTACTTAGCGGGATATATGTAGAAAATATAGTTCCTTACACCAACTTCTATAGGGAAACAAAGCAATACCTTTGACACTGTAGACGTCCACCGAAATTGATGGGATTTAATCGTTGAGAGGTCTGGTTGGGATTAGTGTAAGGTTCGTGTAATGCGGCTTTTATGTAATAACTCTTGGTTGGTCTGAGTGGTTGTCAAAGAAGGCAAATGCATTTGGGGGTTTTCGGGACTAAATTATTTATGACCTGAGGTTCTGTGGTCATCAATATCAGATTGACGGGACTCCAACACGGATCGGACTGCAACATTCAAACAAGGGTGTATGGTGTATGGAGCTATACTTAAGGGCAATGGACCATGGAAAAAAAGTTGAAGGCTACATTGGTTTGGCTGTTATGAACCAGATACGCATGAATATTGTTCTACTTCCGTTTCATACATTCTCAGTTTGCTAGGAGAATGGTTGAAGAAACCTAAAATATGACTCTGAGATCTTACTGAGAAGAAGATATCTAGTCAACCCTCATCTCATCATCTTCCTACCCTAACTTTTTCATAAGTTCCCACATCCCAGATTTCACATCTGCAGACGAGAAGAGGAAACTCTACATTCTACTGGGAGAAGAGGTGTCCACTATGGAGATCACTGCCCAATATGTGTCCAGCTGTCACCAAATGAGGGGAAGATGAAACCCTATGGACTGTTATACCCCCTAATCACCCATTCAGACCCCTAATTACCCACCCCCATGTTTCCGAACCATTCCTTCTGGCACCAATAAAGCACTTCTGTCTTGTCTTAATCTGATTGTTTTATGAGAAGAGAAAATTTTACATCCTACTGGGAGAAGGGGAGTCGAATGTGGAGATCGCTGCCCAATAGGTGTCTACCTGCCACCAACTAAGGAAGGAAGATGAGACCCCAAAGACTATTATACCCCAAATCACCCACCCCCATACCCACCATTCTCCCTCCCCCCAACTCCAACTCTCTCCCCCCACTTTACTTGCTTTGGCAGTGCTAAATATCTACTCTGACGTGCCAATAAAGCTTATTTGATTTGATTTGTTCCTCTATATCGTCATTATTATCTCCATGTCCATCAAATTCGATCCATCTATTCCCTGAAATCATCTACTGGGACAGAGTTGGTGCAATCCCATTCTCAAAAGATGGTCAACTGGTCCCACCATGTTTGGTTGACATTAATCTGTAGTGTATGGCTCCTATACTCTCATCTTCTACTCTGAAAGATCATCTCTTTGAGATCATCCACCAGATCCACTTTTGGATCCACCATATACATGCTTTTTTGAGAAGACGTGCCTAGAAGACCAAATTTCAATGCAATTTTGGGAGTTCGCCTCTACAAGTTTTCTCTGCAGTTTGGTAAGTGAGTACAACATACCGAATGGACATCTCATCTCCTTCAGAAGGCGTCTTGTTTAATAACAAGAGACTAATGAAGCAAAGTTTTTCCGCCTTTTGATCGGCGCTGTAATTAACGTGAACTCGCTAGTGACACATAAGTAACAGGAGGATGTGAAGGCTAAAGCTCGCTGCTCAATTCTCAGCCACTTGTTAGGAAATCATTTGTTAGAACATTTTCAGTTGCGGCATCAAATCTAATTAAATTGCAAAATGTTAAAAAGTAGCAAGAAAAAAATTCCTCACTTTCAATTATTTCTCAAGGTTTCCATTACTGGACCTTGGACACTTAAGAACATTTTACAAAGTATGTCGTACCATTGTCAAACGGATCGCTCAGAATTACAAAATTGAGCTTTTTGGAAATAAGTTCTTGTCCATGAACAATGCTTATTCAACTCTGTTCATTCCCATGCCTTCTAATATGGTATCGAGACGGAATTTCATTGTAGTCATAAGGTGCCTGAATATAGGTATCATGAAAACGGAACAAATTTTGCCAAACTGGGGCAACATGGTGGCTCAGTGGTTAGCACTGCAGCCTGGCAGCGCTGGAGTCCTGGATTTGAATCCCACCAGGAACAACATCTGCAAGGAGTTTGTATGTTCTTCCCGTGTTTGCGTGAATTTCCTCCCATTCTACAAAGACATACTCTGCCAAATTTATGAAAATGGTGGACATGGCTTGGATTTGAAGCAACTTGCAAGACACGATAGACACGATAGACACTTATGGTTAAAGTTCCTATAAAGAAATTGGGTTATCTGGCCTATTAAAATTTTTGATCAAAAAGAAGTGGCCTGAAGTCGGAGTACCTTACTGATCACTGTCACTCTCATGCCACCAATTTCCAGGTTCCTCTCCAATTTCTGTATCCTGACTCCCAATGACCAAATTTTGACATGGTTCTTCACTGGTTGTCCATGTTGAAATGTCATCGTTTGAGGCTAGGGTATGGCTGGTGGACCTGGGAAGCAGCAGTGTAGGGAGGTAAGGTGAATATTATTTTTGGAGAACAAAACCCAGCAAATCGCTGACTCTAATTTTTTGCCAATCGGCAAATGAGAGCAACAAGGTCATCACCGCTAAAGAGATAAGAGGCAACACCCTCATTGCTTCAAAAAGTTGCAGATAGACAAAAACTAGAATATTTCGGCAACAGAGGCAACGATTCGCAAAGGGAGAACATCCTTTTATTCAGAGGACTCTATCTGGTTCTGGTAGAAGACTCCTAATTTTAAAATTTGGAGCATTTACCTTTTTCCTTTGGGGCTCTTCCTTTTATAGAGACTTGTCTTGTTTTGTAGAAGTTGTAAAAAGACTCTAAGACTCGAAACAAATTTGGCACTCCCCACGTTCTCTAATTTTCGATTCAATTTTGCCACATTGCTTAGTGAATCTCCCCCATTGACTCTCTTAAGGATGCTTCACTTGATAGGGACGAGCACTGATACAGATATTCGCTGAATGACTATGACACAGTGAATATTCCTTTTGTTTAAGCGGAGTGACCTTGTTCTTGAAGCGCCCCGCTGCTGCCAAATCGTCCGGCCGAGATAAGTTACTGAGTAATTAATACCCTGGAACATATTCCTTTCAGTAGTGCGAGGATTTACCAGTATGCAGTGTACGGGCATAAAAAGCATTCAGCCCGACACATGCTACATATTTTCAGCCTCCTCGTTTTCGGTTTGTTTTTTTTTCCGCTTTTCCAATTTGCAATCCACTGAAATGTATTCAGGTGTAAAGAAATGTATAAATCACTCCGCACCAAACCCATAGAGTTCCACAATAAAGAAATAAATCACAAAGACTACAAATGGAAATTAATATTTGAAGGATTTTTTTCCCCACCATCTCTGTGAAAGCAATTGTACCAGGAAGAGGCATCTGTAATATTAACCTGCCGCTGTGCGCCTTCATGCAACTTTTACTAACTACATCAAGATCTCTTTAATCCAGAAATAGTCCGATAATTCATACAAGTTGGCATTTTGTCCGGAATGAAGCCAATTTACTGGAATTGGAAAACTTGACAGAGCTGAAGGTATTACACTGACAGCCTATTGGCTTTAATGAAGATTGTGTAATTCTTCATTTTTCCTCTGGGAGTGCTGCAGGGAATTCTACTCTTGATTAAATTCCTAGCTAGGGTCACTTTGGATAGTCATTTTTTGTTAGGAGGTCCATAACTGTTGGAATCCCGTATGCATGTGTTCTGAATAGGCAGAAACGAGTAAGCTTCTACTAGACACCTCTGGCAGTAGATGTAGGAAAAAAACAGGCATTTTCACATCCAACAGCCAGATTCTCTATCCACCGGTGGGTGGGAAGTCAGAACGCCCCTTGCACATTGGCCATGTCTAAGGCCACCTTTGCTCCTTTCTACATAGCACTGAGCTGATATTAGATGAGAGATTTGTTGGTGCTGCCTCTTCAGGTTAAACATGGTATTACATGGTCCCCAATCAGAAGAATGGATGACCATAGAAGTGGTACCTTGGATGCCAACCACTTCTATGATGTTGATATGTCTTATAAGGCCATCAGGACAACCCCTTCAATATCAAGTAGGCCATGTATGTTGACGTAAACTTCCCCTTTAAGGTAGAATCTTTAATGATGACACTTTCGTTGAATCCTATAAGAGTTACACCGCTGATTTACAATATCTTTTTATGGTTTCTGCAGCAAAGACTTTTATTAAATGCTGTTGGCGCATCAGTTTAGTAAAAAGTTAGTATACTTCAGAGAGCGCCGTCTGATTTCAGTGATGAGAATGCTTCGCTCTTCTCAAATTTTTGTCAATGCTGTAGGGTAAAATTTTGTGACTATTATTCTAGGTGAAAAGTGTTTTCCATACATCTGGTAACAGTTAAAGCAACAGCGTGGGAGCCTCAGAGGATTTACGATATTAAAGTTTTACATTCAAAATCTGTCCATCCTTGAACGTTGGAAATTACACGCAATATTTCAAAAAACTATCTAAGGTTTTATAACAGAAGCTCCTTAATGTCGACTACATCGGGGATTGTCTTTCTCTTTTTATCTCTGTTCTTCAGCTCCCCTTCAGGGTATTCTGAGGGTAGTTGCCGTTTCAGCAACTGCTTGTGACTCCACCTTTAATACACATTCTTACAAACAGGAAGTTCTCTTTGAGGAACATGATACTTCCTGTCATCCTTGTTTAAGATCCGGCCTACTAGTGTGAAAGTTTTGTTCTTGAACCATTGTTAGGAAGTGATGATAAAGGATAAGTAATATGGATCCACTGAATTCTATGGGCCCATCCAAATTTACATAGAGGTGCGTGAAAGGTAGAATATGGTGGTAGAAAAAGTAATACGAGATGAGAAAGAACAGGTGGGTTGACCCACAAAAACCACAAGGTAAGCAGCTACCCTGCTTGAAAAGGAGGAACAAATCTGCTCCTTTGAAATCTATGGCGATAGTCAAGATCTATGAACCTTAAGTGTCCCTCAAGGAACATCCAAAAAGTTGGAAGTTATGGTATAGCTCAGGGATATACAGTAAGCTTTAAGGCCCCCATACACATAAGACATATGTTGACTGAGCCAGTCGATTTCACCAGACCAGTCAATTGTTTTATGTATATGGAGACCTCGAAGAAGATGGTGTTGGGGAAATAAAAATTTAGCATGTTGGACATTATCCAACCAATGATAGATAAGCCACTGTCAGACTCTCTTCTCCCCATTAAAAGCAAAACTAAATATGTATGTGAATGGAAGAATCAGAAGGAGTAGTTATTGGCTGAAGCCATACAGGCACCTTTAGAAGAACTGTCTAAAGGGGGTTTCTGAGAAATTTACATCAATAGACCATCCTATGGATAAACCATTATTTTTTGTTGACCCTCAGGCCCTTATGATGGCGGGCCTCCATACGATTACATATAGTGTGTATGATACTGTAGCTCATCCCATCCTTTTGAATGGGATTGAGCATCAACCACAGACCAGACGCCTTCACATGGCAAATCTATCAATGTAAATTTCTGAAAAGCCCCTTTAAAGGGAGTCTGTGACCAGAATCAGCATATCAGCCCATCCTGTGGAAAGATAGGTTAGGGTCACCTGAATAAAACGGTGTTTTTCTCATGCGAATTGGAGCCTCGGTTGCTGAGATATTGGCATTTTTGTCCGTATGCAAATGAGCTCCTTAAGTAATGGCGGCATCCTCGTTGAGCTCATTCGCCTTGACAAAAATGGTGATATCTCAGCAACCGAGGCTCCAATTCACTAGGGAAAAACACCGTTTTATTCAGGTGACCCTAACCTATCCATCTGCAGGGCTGAATTGATATGCTGGGTGCTGGTGACACATTCCCTTTAAGCAGCATAATGTAAAATGCGTGATCACCTGTGATTTCCTAGGAAGATCTCGCTAATCGTCTGTATATAACAAACACTTTAGGGCCTTACCTGCCCGCTATCGAAATCCAACTACTATCTCAAGTCAATCTAGCCTAAGTCACAATCTCAAATTTACATAAAATATCGGGTAAAACAAATCCTGAAGAACAAAGTCGTCTAATTGGAGCAAAAAAATTTAGCTTATCATAGGAACGAAGCGAGCGCACGTCTTCTGTCTGGTAAGTCGGGGCTGCGGCGTAAGCCTATGGCTTAGCTGTAGGCAGCAACACAATTGCAGAGCTGCAGTCAGTGTCATTCCCAGCTCAGGTTTTGTTATCCTAACCAATCACTGTCTCCATCAAACAGAATGCGGAAAATTCTTAAATGATGGGGGGGGGGGGGTTACGGAGGAGAGAGAGAGATTGGAAGGCCTGCCACTGTGGCTGTAAATATCCACCCGGTCGCACTCGTCATTTCGCTGTCCCCGCTCTAATTTCTCGTAAATTATACACCGTACTGGTGAGATTGATCTCACACTGATAAACTGGCCAATTTTTTTGCGTGGCATTTGTGAAGAACTTCATCTTGTGGCTCGGAAACATAAATCTTTGGCGCCAACGTGCATGTTATACATACGGACACAATTTTTTTTCCACCGATTTTTGATTAATAGAGAGCAGATTGAGTAGGCAGGTGACGAATTCAGCACTATCGCCGGTTCAATATTTCCGCTATGGTGTCTATGTACTTTTTGTAAGGAACAAAGTTACATATAATATTTGAGTTCGAGAAAAAAATTCCACTTTATTTATTTTGGGCATATTTTGCTTGATTTGTTGTAGTTTCGAGTTATTGGAGTTTTTTCTCCATTCACAACCAAAGCTAAATTCTAATTTTGTCCTGGCTTCCTTCATCAGGTTTCTAGGGTGCAATGGATCATGGGAGTTTAAATAACTTGCCATACATGTAACGATAAACTTTACAGAGCTGACTGATTTATGGATCGTAAATAATAGTCATTGGGGAGAGTTTATTAAAACCGACGCATGGTGCGAAAGTCTTAGTATTGTAGATTGGTGGTAGATGCTCCAGCCTGTCGCACCATGCGAGCCTTAGGGTGCATTCACACTGAGTAAACGCTAGCTTATTTTGTAAAGTAAAATTACACTTGTAAATTTTGCTATCCCATTGACTTCAATGACATTTTACAGGCGTATTTTTACAGGCGTATTTTTACAGGCGTATTTTTTACAGGCGTATTTTTACACTTGTAAAAAAATATCATTGAAGTCAATGGGATAGCAAAATTTACAAGTGTAATTTTACTCTACAAAATAAGCTAGCGTTTACTCAGTGTGAATGCACCCTTAGAATGAATAGCTATGCCAGTCAGGAACTGGTGTAAATTTCAGGTATAACTCACACCAGTTTTCTAGCATGAGTTATAGTAAATCTGTCTGGTCGAGGTGTCCCATTCTGGCACCCCATCATCCCTGTCCTATGCCAGTTCTTCTCAAAATTGGCAAGCATGTTGGAAAATTTACCAAATTTTCAAAATTTTTGGCCATTTCTATGACCTACCTTGAGGATATTCGATTGGAGGAAGGGTTACCTAGTCCCTACACAAGTCAACTGTTCGGGACTAGGGTTGAGCGATCGGGATCGGGAGAGATCGCATCCTGATGGGCAATCAAGCAAATTTCACAATCACGATCGGGATCGGCTAGAAAATATTGAAAATTGGATTTTAAAAACGATCCTGAAATCTCAAGATCAGCTCAACCCCAGAATACATAAACTCCTAAATAGGGCTGAGCAATTGGGATCGGGAAAGCTCGTATCCTGATCGGCGATTGAGCACATATCATGATCGCGATCAGCTGGAAAATGATCAAAAATCGGATTTTAAAATGATCCTGAAATCTCAAGATCGGGTCAACCCTATTCAGGACATTAAAAAAAGCCATAGACCTATAACCATAGGTGTAACTATTCTCTTCTACTTCACTCATATACTGTACATTCGCTATTGGAAATTTGGGGTCCCTTCGTATTCATTTTGGTACGCTACAGCTGTATCCATAATTCCTATACATATTGGAGGTCACTGCACTCAATATTCTTCTATATGGTCCACCATTACCATCCTCCAAGAGGTGCCAATTAAGTAGGATTACCCCTTTAAGTCACATTTTTGTTATTTTTAGGAGTAGAGGATCCTCTAGGCCGTGGAGCTTGTAAGATCCAAAGGTCCCTCTACTCCATATTAGGAGATTAGTGTTGTGTCATGGTTGGTGGCCCTGTTCACGGCACATACCGCAAGCCTAGGACTGTTTAACGCATTGAATCATCTATAGCTTATTATCCACCATGCAGATATTATAATGTTGTCTTAAACTCGATGAAACTCATTTTTCTTAACTCCTGGAAAAAAAAAATTGGAATAACTCTAGTAATATCCTGTGGTCTTGTGTTTTCCGCACAACTTCCTTTATAGTCCTTGTGGTCAATTACATCGGTCTTTTACTCAAAATAATGGAAAATGCGCAGCGGAGCTGAAGGGCCACTTAGCAAGGTATGTTAAAGGACTATAAAGTGAAATAGGCACTCAACTAAAAATCTGTAGTCACGTTCCCCGTGTCATAATTTAATCAGAACTTTATGGGATTTTGAGGGCCTCACGTAAAAAAGTCGTCTTTCAGAAGGACTATTTGACAGATTTGAGTTCTCACAACTATTTTTTCAGAGTTTAATATTCATCTAAAAAAAAAAACGTGAGTGATTGAGTAGTAAATTAGAAAGCAATTGTAACTAAATTCCTATGGGGGCCATTACTTCAAATCCAATTCTCTCTTGATATACAGTAGACGATTTCTTAGTGATAAATGGTAGAAGAACCTGGAGAGGCGAATACAGGATAAATGATTACGGCAAAACTCTGGCCAAGACAAAAAAATAACCGGTAAATATGTTGCGAGAAGAGCTGAACCTGCTGGATATCAGGCGTCTCGAAAGTTGGCCATAGAGCTGAGAACTGGGCCATGGAAGAAAGCAATTAGAACCAAGGAAATTTTCCAAAATGTTAGAAAATTTCCATTTTAGGGACCATTTTTATACACTGGGGAAGTTCAAGGCTCGTAAGATGCCTGTCTATACATCTATGATGTCTACCCTTCAATGGTCGCCCATATCAAACCATGAATGGAGACATTTTGCAGCCTACTTGGCAATTTTTTAAGTGTCCTGTGGGTTAAACATTGGATTTCCACTTACAACCCTAGTTTTCCTTGTGTCCATATGACTTGATAATAGCCAAATGTGTCCATATGCATTGTTGGTAGCCAATCTCAAGACCAACCAGCAGACCATCTATCATGGAGGCACCCTAAAAGAAGGTCAACCTTCAATCTGTTTGTTCTTAGGGGTAATAAGCCATGGTCGATGGTGTCTATCCATTGAGGACACAAGCACAACCCTTCGAACCAAGTGGGTACAGGTTGGTTGGGTGGGACAACTATTGGCCAAATAATTGTTCAGCTTTGAACAGTGCATGTCCTGACTTGGTGGACACGTTTGACCTTGTGTCATGTATGCTTCTTACCCCCCTCTAAAGTGACAATTGTGGGACCAATAAATTTGGTAGATAACTTGTTCCTGATAATATTTGTCAAGACCTAGAGATATTTTGGGACTCGTGTAGACTCTCTGCCACTGGAATTGCTCTTCGAATTGAATGGGAAGCTCAAGTTCGTCCATATTGTTTTGACATCTCTATAAAGTGTTGGCTCCATGTTGGCCAAAAACTTTACCATAACATAGTAAACTAAAGTAGAACGTTCTTATAGTGAATTCTTGATCATTGACTATATAGAAAATGAATAGCAAAGTCATTGAATTTTCTTCTTCTTCTTTCTTCCAGCTCTGTGGCTGTGGACTGCTCGGAGTCGGAATATGGCTTTCTGTATCGCAAGGAAACTTTGCAACATTTTCTCCCAGTTTCCCGTCGCTGTCGGCAGCAAATCTAGTTATTGCCATTGGCACAATCGTTATGGTGACTGGCTTCCTCGGTTGCCTTGGTGCTATAAAGGAAAACAAGTGCCTCCTCTTAAGTGTAAGTTACTATAAATGGCATATAATGTGATTATATCGCGGTGCGTACTGGGAAATCTTGTCTGTAACTTCAACAGTAACCTTGTTAAGACCTTTAGGGTAGACGATGTTTGTGGCCCATAATTCCACTCACAACAAAGACTGTATTTCCTACACAAGTCCTAATAAACTCTCTGATTGTAATACATTTTTGGGGCCAAGACATTGCTCTCCGCTCACTTTTTACAAAAAGTTGCGAGTAAGGCTCAGAACGAAGAATGGAACTCGTCTTTGGTGCAACGATGCGCCACAATTGCACTCATCTACGCCACAATTCTGGCGTGGATAGGCTAATAAATTCCCCCCATGCTGTATATATTTTAGTACATGGCCAACTTGGACCAGACAGTCTTATACCATGCCAAATTTATCAAAGAGTCTAATCCTGTTTGTAAAATCTGGTGTACTTTTAGACTGGCTGGTCTAACTTCACGCCAATTATTTGTTGCCTTAATTTCCGACAAAAACGGTGTACAAATTTTGCCACGTTTTAGACAAAGTGTTTCATATCAAACTCCGCCTCTTTGCCAATTTTTCGCCCATTTGTTAATAAGTCCACTTCCAAGATGAAAAGCAGAAACCATGAAAAAGTGCAAATTGTGCCAGAATTTTTTTCTCCAAATTTTCCTTATATTATCTTCCCCAGAATGAGTGTGTCCTAGTATGCTCCTAAGTTTTCCCTAGTGGTGTCATTTCATATAAGTAACTATTAGGGTTGAGCCATCGGGTTCGGAAAAGATCAGACCCCGATCAGCGATCAAGCAAATTTCACGATTGGGATCGGCTGGAGAGTGATCGGAAATCGGATTTTGAAATCTCAAGATCGGCTCAACCCTAAAAGTGACTTTTCCCATAGAGAAGCATTAACTAGAGTTGAGCGATCGAGATCGGGAAAGATCGGATCCCGATCGGCGATGGAGCAAATTTCACGATCAGGATCGGCTGGAAAATGATCGGAAATTGAATTTTAAAATTGATCCTGAAGTCTCAAGATTGGCTCAACCCTAGTAACTATAACTATGGATGAGCTGTTTGGATAAAACAGGACTAGACTACAAAGTATAATAAATGGAGGTCCAAGGCTGGTGAGTAAAAACAGTGAACACCTTACCTTACCTCTCCTGGGCTTCTGGTGCTCCCCCAGCATCTTCTTCAGGACTGTTACTGCCTCTGGTTGAAGTCATGCAACCTGGGACACGGTTACATCATGAGGTCCAGAAGGTCTCAGCAGTGACCCCAGGACAAATGACGTCAACCAGAGGCAGGGAAAGGCCTGAAGAGGAGGCCAGGGACCACCGGACACTCAGGAAGGGTGAGGCAAGGTAAGTGTAAGTGTTTGTTATTTTTACTCACCTACCCTGGACCTCCACCTATTATACTCTGAAGTTTTAGGAGACCCCAGAATATAAGAACAGAACTTTTGGTTTAAACCGGATACCAAACCTTATGAATATTCCCCGAAACGAATCTCCCGATGTTCCCCCATCTCTATATATTGCAATTAACATAAATTAAATTAAGTTTCTGTTCATTTTCTTTCAGTTTTTCATCATTTTGCTGATAATTCTTTTGGCCGAGCTGATACTCATTATCCTCTTCTTCGTCTATATGGACAGGGTAAGTCTTAAAGGATTTGTCCATATTTTTTTTATATATGGTCTTTACTTAGGATAGGCAATAAATATCATGCCGGTGGACCACTCATACCCCATGAAATCAAAAGTAACACATTCTCTGAGAATTAAAGGGATCTTATCATTTAGAAGGAAGTTTTTGTCCCTAACACTTCGGAATAGCCTTAAGAAAGGCTATTCGTCTCCTACCTTTAGATGTCTTCCGTTCCCGTGAAAACCGGGAATTCTACGGAACGACGGCGTGGAGAAGACATCTAAAGGTAGAAGACGAATAGCCTTTCTTAAGGCTATTCCGACTTGATAGGGACAACAAATTCCATCTGAATGATAGGATCCCTTTAAAGACTGATATATTTTACTTATCTTAGACAACCCCTTTAAGTACAATCATGTACGAGTCTTTTGTCTGTGCACGTGGCTTGGTCTATTCTTATATTGCCAGAGGGTTATTGTTGTACCCATTTGTTCAAAAAAATGTAAAAAAAAATCCAAATTTAAAATTTCAGTTTTTTAATCGCTTTAAATCATCACTCTCCTTGTATTAATAACCTGGAACGTTGCAGAAGACAGATGTTTAATGCCCTGAAATTGGCCCGGAAACTTTCTTCCTTGTTCATTTCCAACATGCCGAAAATAATAAACAGCTGTCACCGGAATATGCTTTATTGGATTGTATTTGACGGAATCAGCGCCGTTCTTCAGTATGGTAATGGCGGGCATTGTGCGAAGTATTTTTGTGCATTAGCATTTTAAATACCTATTGAGGGGATGAAAACACTCCATAAAACTGAACTGATTTCACTTGTGCGAGATGGCAGCTTTGTGCGCTCACCAGCGACAGAGCATTTCATAGGACTGACTAATGGCCGGCTGGAGCTGTCTGGCGTTAGACAGTTTATCAATCCGACGAGGCGATGCTGCGAAGGCCCGGCATAACACCGAGAGCGTGTGTTCATCCGACATTAAAACCTATGAACTGAAGCCACCCGGCTGCTTGGGCAACCTTTCCATAGTCAGTGGAAATTGAGCAAAATTCTATATATTTTAGAGTCGACTACTACAGTAAAATTCGTGATGAATAGAACCTGATATATACTGGGGAATCCGATCATCTGGATCAGTGGTTCTCAACCTTTTTACCTTATCAGTACTACATGAGCAGTTATGTAATGGCACCCTCAGTTCCCCCACATATAGTATAATGGTCCCTTCAGTGCCCCCATACTCAGTAGAATGGCCACTCAGTGCCCCCACATGTAATACAATGACCCCCATATATAATGTAATAACCCTCTCAGTTCCCATGTAGTATAACAGCCCTCACACTTAGTATAATGGCCCCTTCAATGACCCATATATAATAAAATGGGGCCCCACATGTAGAATAATGGTCCCCATGCTCAGTAGAATGGCCCCCTCAGTGCCACCACGTGTAGTAGAAGGACTCTCTCCGTGCTCCCACTTGTAATACAATGGCCCCTATATGTAGTATAATGACCCCGTCAATGTAGCATAACAGTCCACACAGTTAGTATAATGGCCCATTCAGTGACCCACATGTAATAAAATGACCCCCTTCTGTTTACCACGTGTAATAAATGGCCCCCACTCTCAGTAGAATGATCCCTTCAGTGCAACCACATGTAAGAATAATGGTCCCCATGCTCAGTAGAATGACAACCTTGGGACCCCAACCTTTAATATAATGACCTCCATATGAAGTAGAATGGCCTCCACAGTGCCCTCTCTGTAATATAATGGCCCCCATATGTAGTAGAATGACTCCCTTAGTGCCTCCAACTTCAGTAGAATGGCCCCCAGATTCAGTGCCCTCACCTGTAATATAATGACCCCATGTAGTATAATGCCCCCCCCCAGTTCTCCCACTTGTAATATAATGGTCCCCATATGTAGTATAATGGCTCCCTTAGTGCCTCCAACTTCAGTAGAATGGCCCCCAGATTCAGTGCCGTCATCTGTAATATAATTATCCCCATGTAGTATAATGGCCCCCCAGTTCTCCCACCTGTAATATAATGGTCCCCATATGTGGTATAATGGTTCCCTCACTGCTGCCACATGTAGTAGTGGCCTATCAATTCTCCCACATGTAATATAATGGCCCCCTCACAGAATATAATGGTCTCCGCACTCAGTAAAATGTCCCCTACGTTCAGTATAATGGCCCCCACACCAATCACTTCCTGTATGTCAGGAGGGACAAAGTAATATGGGGGATTGGTGAGGTAAGAATTGCTTACTTTTTTAACCCCTTGTATAACATTTACCCACCAGACATTAAGGATTCCTGGTTTTGACTTGTCCTGAAAATCAGCATCAAAACCTACCTGTGTGAGCAGCGCTTATTGATCTACTTTTTTTTTCAAGCAGATCACAGGGTTTCCTCAGTCATTTTGATCTCAAGGTGTTTTTTTTTTCTTATCTTCTGACATGCAAGACAAAGATAGTTATAAAGATGGTGCAAAAACACACAACTACTAGAAAGAGAAGAAAAATACCAATGTATCAATATTACAAATTTTATAAAAATGAAATTTGGAAATTAATAAATTAAATTTGTAAGAATTTGAAATAAAAACAAAAACAAAATGGAAAATGTAAGCCTCTGTTCTAGGGTTGACCCGAACTTGAGATTTCAGGATCAATTTTAAATTCCGGTTTCCGATCATTTTCCAGCCAATCCGGAAATTTGCTCGATCGCCGATCAGGATCTGATCTTTCCCAATCCCTAGTCAATGCTTCTCTATGGGAAAAGTCACTTTTGGGGTTGAGCCGATCCTGAGATTTCAAAATCCGATTTCTGATCATTTTCCAGCCGATCGCGATCGTGAAATTTGCTCGATCGCTGATCGGGATCCAATCTTTTCTGATCCTGATCACTCAGCCTACTCTGCTCACATTTGTTTATAACAGAAACCCATCATAAGACTGACCGTTGGACCCCATTGGCTTATAATCCGAACCATGGTGCCTTGGTGTCCATTGTTTTGAGGGAAAAGTACCTGTATGTAATGAAATTTTTCAATTAAATGTGATAGAATCCATAATGGAGTCTCTTAAAGGGATTGGCCAGAAATTTTTTATCTTTAGGATTGGCCATAAATATCCAACATCTGGCCACCACACTGCTCAGTTGTACAGGGGCACTTCCTACACTAAACTGGCGGCCAATACGCCAACTGCTTCTGGCTGTGTATACTAAAGGTGTCGGAAGTGAGCCCCATAGACCAGGAGGGCCAGCTGTTAGACTTCCACCGATCCTAAGGATAGGCCCTGCATTTAAAAAAAAATCATATACAACCAAAGCCTTTGAAAGAATTGTGAACAGACCCTAACCTGAAAAAGGAAAAATATTGCTTCTAGATTTATATTCTGTTAGCTCTAGGGTTGAGCCGATCTTTCAGGATTTCCGGATCGATTTTAAAATCTGATTTCTGATCATTTTCCAGCCGATCCCGATCATGAAATTTACTCGATCGACGATCAGAATCCGATCTTTTCCGATCCCGATCGCTCAACCCTAGTCAATGCTTCTCTATGGGAAAAGTCACTTTTGGGGCTGAGCCGATCTTGAGATAACCTCCGACCTCGATCCCGCTGGAAAAGATCGGGATCGGTATTCTGATCGCGATCGTGAAATTTACTCGGTCGCCGATCGGAATCCGATCTTTTCCCATCCCGATCACTCAACCCTAATCAGATCTTAATTCCTGCCTAAAATATCACAATTGGTTACAAAAAAAAAGAAAAAAATTGATTTAAAAAATGTTCAAAATTGTGAATTTTTTGAATATCCCCTATACTTGTTTTCCTACTTTTCCATATAGTTTAATCCTATTTCTGGATTAATTTTTTACCAAACATCGACATATGTATTAAATAAAATCTTGTCTATTGAAAAGTTGATATTTTCGCGATTATCTATTTGAGCGCGGAGCGACAAGTAAGAAGATTTATGTTAATGTAGCAAACAAAGCAACCACAGTCAATTAGGAAAAGAAACAGAAAATGACTTGTGTTCATCATCTGTCTTATAGCTTTTAAGATCTTTCTTGGGTAGGAACAAGTGCTACTGAATAACAAACACTTTTCTTATCATTACCAACGCTCCTTCGTTTAAGTAGCGCCTCATTTCCATATCAAAGTGGAAGACTGTTTGTAGGGACGACTTTTTTTTTTGGAGAAGCAATTGCCACAGCGTCTAACAGGATTTGAGAGACTTAATAACGCCGTAGAAGAACTTCAAAGTTATTGCAGTCGATTCCGAGTAAAAATGGAGTTTGGACTGACGGCACAAGTAATGGGGCCCGTTTAGACCAATTAAAACTCCATTAAATCAACAGGAAGATCAAAGTTTATCACTAAAGAAAATCTGAATCCTGTTGGTAGGACTCACGTATCGAGTGGTACAAAGCTAGAATATGGCACCCATTGATGTGTAGAGAAAATGGTTTCCAAAATAGAAGTAATTTATTTTTTTCAATTAAAAAATTAAAGGGATCCTATCTTTCAAATTCCTTTTTTTCTCAGTAACACGTAGGAATCACCTTAAGAAAGGCTATTCTTCTCCTACCTTTCTTTGTCTTCTCTGCGTCACCATTCACTTGAAATCCCGGTTTTTGTCGGTACGCAAATAAGTTCTCCCGCAGCACTGGAGGCGGGTCCCAGTGCTCAAACAGCACTGGGGGCATCCCCAATACTGCGAGAGAACTCTCTCCAGTGCCGCCTCTAGCTTAGTCAGCAATGGCCTTTTCACGCGTCTTCTTCCGGCGCGCGGGAGGTCAAAATTCAATGCATGAGCCGTCTTCACATGCGGACAGCCATAGAACTTCAGAAGCGTACTGCGCATGCTCGCGTAAGCGTCCACAAAAAAATGGCCGCCCACATGTGAAGTTGGCTCTGCCCAAGGCCCACTGGCAGAGCCAACTTGCGCTTGCATTGAATTTTGACCACCCCACACCTCGGAAGAAAATGTGTGAAGAGGCCGTTGCTGACATAGATGGAGGCGGCACTGGAGAGAGTTCTCTTGCAGCATTGGAGACGCCCCCAGTGCTGAGAGAGAATTCATTTGCATACCGACAGAAACCGGGATTTCGAGCAAACGGCGGCACGGAGAAGACAACGAAAGGTAGGAGAAGAATAGCTTTTCTTAAGGCTATTCCTTCGTGTTACTGAGTAAAAAAGGCGTTTGAAAGATAGGATCCCTTTAAGTAAATGAAGAAGAGAAATATTTGATGTGACTTTTACCCATTGCCCTCCATCAATTCTTCTCAATACAGAAATTTTGAAGGACCTCGGCTGAGAGGTTGTTCCACCGCCGTCCTAGAGAACTGTGTTTCAGTCCTTCTGTCTCTTCATGTCATCCCAGACAGACTAGACTGGCTCATGTTGAGATCAGGGCTCTGCAGGGGCCGGATCATCACGTCCAAGACTCCTCCTCCAAAGGGCAAAGGTCACACCAACTATTGGTGGAATTTACATTTCTCTTTTCTTTAATCCTTCTATTTTCGAAAGCATTCTTACTTTGCCGCATTTTTCCACAACCGCCTAAAACATTTGCACAGTATTGTATGTCTACAATATTGTACAAAGGCACAGAGATGTCTGCTTGCATATGATAAATACGAAAGCCCCATCAGATACTACACAATAGAGATAGTTCTAGGGGAATTAATTCCTATAATACAGTACGGCATGGCACCATATGGCGGCACACTGAGAGCCCGTGGCTTAGTTTGCCTCCGAACAGGCTTTCTGACAATAATCGAGCTGCAATTTAGCAGCCTGGATGATAATCTACTAATCAAGAGTGACAATCCAATTGTCTAAGACCAGTAGAAATCTGTTCCACAGTCCAGAAAAAAATTGGCTACTTGCTGTTATTTTTAGTATCATCGCATTAACAAAAATCAGCCAAGAATTCAATTACAAAAATTGGCCAAGAATATGGAGTGCTTATTTATAATTCCAAAAAAAAAAAATTACTGATAGATATATGTAAATCCTGGAAATTCTACAGGTGTGACATGTATGGATAAAAGTGTGAGCGACGGAACCTTCGTAAAATTCTTCAAAACTTCCCAAAAATTTTAAAAAATGAAGTAGCAAACAAAAAGTTTCCTAATGACAGAAAGTAAGGTGTTGATTACCATTTAGGCCGACTGGTAAAACCTTTCTTGTGGTGGCCACATTGGAGGTATACACTTCCTGTATAGTGAGTTGCATGTATACTGCATAATCTAATCTAGGCTAGCGGTAGATCAAAAGAACTGACACCTGTCTCTAAAGAGGACCCTTCACCGCCTCTACCAACTCCACTGATTCTGACGCAGTTGGAATTTTTTCTCTAGCCCCTACCGTTCCCAAGCAATCCTATGTTCTCTGCTGTCATAGGGGTGGTTCCCATCTATCTGCTTCTGCCTGACACCACCCACATGACAGTAGACATTATAGTTCCTTCTTAATAGCCAACCCTCCACAGATTCTGGTACAGCTGGAATTTTGACTCTATCCCCCACCATTCCTAAGCAATCAGTGTTGTTAGTTTTGGTGCCTGATATACCAACTAGACTCTCTAATATCAAGTGGGTGGTGTCAGACCAGAGGGGATAAGGGGGTGTGGCTCAGAGCTCCAATCAGAATCAGTCTGTGTCACACACCCCTTACCTGGTACAACCCACTGGTCATTAGGGAGTCTAGTTGGCGTATCAGGCACCAAAACTAACAGCACTGATTGCTCTGGAATGGTGTGAACTAGAGAAAAAATTCCAACTGCTCTAGAATCAGTGGAGCAGCAGCCTATTGGTGGAGGTGCTGAAAGGTCCTCTTTAACACTAGAAGTCCCAGACATTTCGAGCTCCCATTTAAAGCAATGGTAGAAATGTTAAATGACCCCTCTCTGGGACTTCTAGTGTCCTTTTGTTTTACTACTCCAACTTTTGATTTAGTATACATCAAAGAACCGCTTTCCCCTCCAGACCGGTCTGTAGAAGGTGTCCCCAGTAGTTTGGGATCATTGATCATATGCACAGGACTACTGTACGTCTTTTGCTCTCACCCTCTAATGAGATGACTCTGCTGATCATGTCCCAGACTATACAGAAAAGTTGAAAAGAGACCTTGATGGAATGAAACACGTCAGGCCATTGTGCCTTCTCCTGAGGCCCATAAAGAACCTGTTTCATAGCGAGATAAAAAAATCTCCAAAAATTTTTATATATTTCCTTTCTATGTTCTTTTTTTTCCAACTATGCAAATATTCTCAATTATACCTCCACGAATTCACATTTTACAAGTGCTCCCCTGGACGAAGGCTTCTAGAAATAGAATAATAAATGGTAGGAGGACTTCATAAAATCCAGATGTTTATTGTCCACAAGTTGAGAGCAATGCACAATTGGTTTTTCATATCAGGAGCGCTTGGTTCACAGACCTTGCATTAAGCACGCTCTACTGCACATTAATTGAGAAACACTCCTTTGACGACGCTGCAATTGAGAGCATTAGCCGGGAAGAAATGTAGGTTACATACAATTTTGGATGAACCGTTGCCCTCTTTTAAGCAACCGGTTATTTTAAAAACCCATTGTGAAAAGTATTCACGCGGTCACAGCTCATGTATTTGACTTTGGCAAGTTGGGTAAAGGTCAGTCTGTGCGTCTTCGTTTTTTTTTCGCAGTACTTGTAAACCTGGTCATGTTTATGTGCACGGTGTTTTTTTTTTTTTTCCGTTTTCCCATAACACCCAGTGATGAATTTTGTGAGTCCATAATGGACCGCGAATCAGAATCTCGTATATAAGTCAGATCATTCCCATCTATCCTATATCAAGGACAGTTTGTAATTATTACTGTGACCCAACCGGCTATTAATAGGTTAATAGATTTTTCCTATCTAAGGGGTTGTCCACCTTTTAATAATCAGATCAGGTCTTCCATTGGAAGGTTACCAAGAAATTACCTGTATTTTGCATGACCACCCAGCAGAAAAAGTTAAATTCCACTGTAGGGTGTCCAGAAGGTGCCCGTCTAAAGAAGACCTTTCACTACCTCCATCAGTTCCAACTCTTCCAATAGTTGGGATTGGCGGAGGTAGCCGCCCCCTCAATAGCCGCCCCTCCACTGATTTTGGCGCAGTTGGAATTTTTTCTCTAGCCCCTACCATTCCCAAGGAATCAGTGTTGTTAGTTTCATCATCCAATATGCTAATAAGGTTCTCTATTGTCAGGTGGGTGGTCCTGGACTGGAACAAAAAGTGGAACAGAGAGGCTAAGACCACCCACATGATAGTAGAAAGGATAATTGTGCTGAAAATAGCTGAAATGATTGCTCAAGAATAACGAGGGATAGAGAAAAAGTTCCAACTGTGCCAGAAATGGTGGAGCGTGCCTTGAAGGGTTCAAAGAGCTAACATTGGTAGAGGTGGTGGCAGGATGTCCATGTAATCCCAATCCTCTACAGCCAAAGACTCTATTCAAAATTGCTCTTCCCTCTGATGAACATCCCGAACAATGAATGTCCTATATGTCCTATATTTATTGCTCTCGTGCTCAACAAAAGCCATACTTCCATCTCAGCTTCTTCTCTAGTGCACTTCTATTCAGTTCTTATAGATTTTTATTAACTTATGCTGTCAATCAGGTTGTAGAACCGCTAGTTGCACCTCTTGGACCATCTCTGTGGAATTATTCTCCAACTTGGGGCTTCTTAAAAAGTTTATTTGGCAATGCATCAACAAAACAAATACATAGAAGTAAGGAGACCCTACTGAGCCTTCATTATAATGCTAAGTTTTACCACCAAGGACAGAAGGACCTGGACCTCCATTTCCCTCTGATCAACTTTCTGAGCAACGGGTGCTACATTTAGAATACTATCATGCTCAACAAGCCATACTTCCATCCAGCTTCTTCTCTAGTATACTCCCATTCAGTTCAGACAAATATTATATCTTTTGGGAAATTGTGTAGGTGGTAAAAGGTGGTAGATCTGTTGGCTGCATCTGTTGGATTGTCTACGTGGAATTATTTTCAGATTGAGGCTTCTTAAAAATTTTATTTGGGAACTGAGTTGGCTTACTGTAGAAGAAGAGAGGATACCCACTGGGCCTTCATTATAATGCTAAATTTTACCACCAAGGATGGAAGGTCCTGGTGGTTGCTTCCCCCTTGGCCTCCTTCCTATGACTTTCGAACCAAAGTCCTACACCTTACCTTTCAATATGTCTAAAGGGGGTCCTAGCTGTTTATGAAAATGCCCCTTTAAGCAATGACTTCCTGTGAAATTTCTATACTTTTTCTCTTTCTTCTCCTAGGTCAATGAGAACGCAAAGCAGGATTTGAAAGACGGTTTATTGCTTTACAATACGGAAAATAATGTAGGGCTGAAGAACGCTTGGAACATTATTCAGGCTGAAGTAGGTTTCTCGATCTTCATGTGTGTATTGTGTCTTGTACCACTTGATTTGTGTATGCGGGGAGATATTTATGTGGTTATTCGGGTTGGTTTCAGATGCACTGTTGTGGAGTGACAGATTATACTGACTGGTATCCGGTGCTGGGAGAGAACACAGTTCCCGATCGATGCTGTATGGAAAACTCTCAAGATTGTGGCCACAACTCGACCAGCTTAGTATGGAAGAAAGTGAGTATGATTTGGACGTGGATGCACTAGTAATGCGTTTTCCTGTACTTTGGGACATAGTGCTGGGAAGTGACAACCGTTCAGAGGTCCCAGCCAGTGGGAACCTTGCTCCTGCTATGAGGGGTCATTAATATTGTATGATCTGTATCTAGGCACTGCTTGCATCGAATGTTATCGGTCCATATTACGAGTGAAAAGTCACCATCTGTAGACAAAAATATCCATTGAGCAGATATAATTTGGTAGGGTGTCCATACACATAAGAGTAAAGCCCACCAGAGATTTGTCCACCAGGGATGTGTCCACCAGGGATGTATCCACCAGGGATGTGTCCACCAGAGATGTGTCCACTAGGGATATGTCCACCAGAGATGTGTCCACCAGGGATGTGTCCACCAGGGATGTGTCCACCAGGGATGGGTCCACTCTCTCCCAACACATAACATCATGGGAAAGAAGGTTCGGGGACATCAAATTTTATTCTGATGTTCTCAAGGAAGACACAAGATGCCAGGCAGCAGTTTCGACTTCACCCCCATCTAAAACACTTGCATTCTCAGCCAATACAAAGATTTATAGACATAGGAGGAGATGGAGAGAAAAGCTCTTGGCCCAATGACCATTCGGTCAACAGCTATTGAAGATGTATCTTTGCTTTAGAATTACAGAAGAACATAATATCATCTTTGTACCATCCAGTTGGGTCTCCAATTGGGCCAATTGACCACTTTTTTGCCCAAATTGAATCTCTTGACCCTTTTGGCATTGCTACTTAGCACGCTAAATTCAGTTTACATGTACACTACCTTGGTTTTATAGTAGAGGGGGAGATGAGTTACACGTTTTTCGAAATTCTGGCCTGAATGGCCCCATTCATGCTGTTTTCAGTATTGCTGCTCAACCCCATTGACCCGCTCCTTTGCTAGCCTCATACAACCCCTATTAGATATGTAAAGTGAATCCTGTAAACAGCGAATGGAGAAGCCGAGCAGTTGTTATGTTGCCCTGATGTTTTATCTTTCAATATGTGTCTTCAGCTTTCGCTAGAACGCGTTTCTTTGTAAACTTGACATTATCTTGAGTATTTTAGACCTTTGCTTATTTGCAAACACTTGTAAATGAAGGGAGTCAAGGATAAATGCGTCTTCTTATACGGAAACATCTGATATCAAATAAATGTGATGTTTGCTTTGGTCTATAGGGTTGTTATGAGAAAGTGAAGATGTGGTTTGATGACCATAAGCATGTCCTTGGAACGATCGGGATGTGTATACTTATAATACAGGTACGTAGGCTGATTTTTTTTATCATCTGGTACATATGTTCTGCATTTAGGGTCAGCAGAGTAATAGAGGATCCTAAGGTAAACAATAAGGGATCTCGAAAAAGACCTCTCCATTTGGAGGTGACTTTGGAGCCACGTATTTGCCCCACAAAATCCTCTCCAATTTCTGGCCAGAATCTGCCTCCTATTGTTCAGACAAGGCTCATGTCGATCCATTGCGGCAGATTAATTGACTAGTGCACCCAAAACCCCGACAGGCACAAGAGGCGCCATGCCTGAGAATGGACGTCTACAACAGTAAGGAACTGGCATAGATTTCCTATAAAACCGACTGCCATGAATCACCTATATTGGGCCACGGTGCCCCAGCTTGCTCCACTCTCCACCTACATTCATGGAAAGTGGGGAACTAGACGCTAAAGGGGCCCTTGCCCCAAATATGTGCACCATATTATCAATCATATCCCCCGAAACTGGCATAGATGGGAAAATATATTTCCCCCATTGTGTCTGAGTCTAAGACAAGCAAACTCATGGCAAAGAATTGAGAACTTTCAGTCGCAAGTTCCACAGGGATGGAATTTAAAGGAATTTGAGGCGGACTCTCAAAAAATGTACTATCAATCTTGATTCATTGTCTTTTTACCTCTTTGGACAATATCTTTAGATGGATCCCCTGGCGATAGGTTGACCCTAAAGTGCCCTGATCAGTTGCAATCTGTTTGGAAACCTGGTAACAAATGTGCAAATCCTCTACAGCTCCTCCGCAGGGGAAATTAGGTATTACATTGGATCGAAATCAACAGGCTGTTTCATATAATACACAGCTGTGCTGAGTCCTCCAGAGCTAGAGATAATAATGTAGCCATTCTCCACTCATGAGGATCCAATGGGAACCTTAAACCAATAACTCAGAATATCTGTTAATAGGCAGTTGCCTCTAAAGTAATAATGCGAAGCGGCATCCGCATCTTCCTATTCCAGGTCGGTGTCTGACATCATATGATCCCTTAAACATGGAAAGTCCAGAAGTGAAAATGTAAAAAAAAAAAAAAATCTCATATAAACTCCCCCCAGTAAAGCGGAGTATTTATAGAATATTTCTCAGAGAAATCAGTTTAGGGGGAGCAATAAAATGGCTGTTACCCTCTGCAGATATAATTTCAGACTGAAGCCGGCACAGCTGCTCTACCAGCATGAGGTGGTCACTTATGGGACAGATAGACATTATTAAAAAATTCATTTTTTGTTGCCTTTAGACAGGAAGGAAATATTGTTCACTGAGAAAGAGAGAAAGATGAATAGATGTGAGATTGATGATACACGGAGAGAGAGAAATAACTATGAAATAGATTGGTAGATAGATGGGATGGATGGATGGATGGATGGATAGATAGATAGATAGATAGATAGATAGATAGATAGATAGGAGATAGATAGATAGATAGATAGATAGATAGATAGATAGATAGATAGATGATAGATAGATAGATAGATAGATAGATAGATAGATAGGAGACAGATAGATAGATAGATAGATAGATAGATAGATAGATAGATGATAGATAGATAGATAGATAGATAGATAGATAGATAGATAGATAGATAGATAGGAGATAGATGGATGGATAGATAGATAGATAGATAGATAGATGATAGATAGATAGATAGATAGATAGATAGATAGGAGATAGATGGATGGATAGATAGATAGATAGATAGATAGATAGATAGATAGATAGATAGGAGACAGATAGATAGATAGATAGATAGTTAGATGATAGATAGATAGATAGATAGATAGGAGATAGATAGATAGATAGATAGATAGATAGATAGATAGATAGGAGATAGATGGATGGATAGATAGATAGATAGATAGATAGATAGGAGATAGATGGATGGATAGATAGATAGATAGATAGATAGATAGATAGATAGATAGGAGATAGATGGATGGATAGATAGATAGATAGATAGATAGATAGGAGATAGATGGATAGATAGATAGATAGATAGATAGATAGATAGATAGGAGATAGATGGATGGATAGATAGATAGATAGATAGATAGATAGGAGATAGATGGATAGATAGATAGATAGATAGATAGATAGATAGATAGATAGATAGGAGATAGATGGATAGATAGATAGATAGATAGATAGATAGATAGATAGATAGATAGATATTCTTCAGTTGCAGGTACATTTTTCCACATATTCCAAGTGCCACCTACTAAGCTGACAATACAATTCCGGATGTTCTTCCATTGCCCTGTATGTGCTTCTGTGTCCTTATTATCAGGTATATGTACGGTATTATATACATCGCCTCTGGTGCCCCTTGAGCCATGTTAAGGGCAAACATAGCCCTGTCTCTATAGAGTCATCTTCAAAAAAAATCTGCTGACTGCCGAAACCATATTCTCCCACCGTCTCCTACTCATTCTTTTTTAAAATAGGTCACTTGTCTCATCCTGAAAATCGCTCACTGAGATACGACTGCCCTGCAGGGTCCTCTGTGGCAATGCCAATCTGAGGAGCTATAATAAATGCCCTATAAACCAATATAAGCTTCACGGCGCTACAATCTGGGTCAGGCTGCATGACTAACACATGACACGGGATCATTATAGAAATTGATCATTTTTCAAAAATATAAGCAAAAAGTTGCAAAAAAAATTGAGCGCCCGGTAGGTGGCCGTTCTTGCACAGCACAGCATTCGCACGGCGGTGGAGTTAATGGCAATATATTGCGGGGATATTTATATGGCGGTATGCGCCATTACAGTGCGGTCGATTGGGTTTACGGCACCTCTATGCAGATAGCGTTATTTAACTTTGTTTTAATCCGACCTCAATGGAGCAAGCAGGAGCCGAAATTTGCCCAAAGCCGTTCACTTTTTTCTTTATTGTTTATAAGCTCAATTAAACTTTATTTAAAGCCAGATACCTCTGGTGTGAGATGTATATGAAGCGTACGACCGCGCGCCGTGTAGCCGCCGCTCCTGGACGGGTAATGTATGCCTCGTTTAACCTTTACAAAGATGAACCTTTCCACCGATACAGTTTCTAAAGATAGAAGCCGGTCCCTTTGAAGAGTTATGGTAGACGTTACTTCATCTCTGAGCTGTGACCACCATGCCACGGTATGGGACAGACATATAGTACGCGGCTAATGAGACCGGCTTCTATTTCACAGGTTACTTCATCTGTCAGCAGAATTTACCCCTATTAACCACCAGCACGCGTGACCTTAAAAATAGTTTTCTAAAGTTATACCTACTCTACAACGTACACAAATGAAGGACAGTCTAAGTGTCCTGGTCCATCTTTGCCAAGCCGCCCCATTGAGGGATACCTAGAACATCATCCAAAAGCTGCATGAAAACCTGCGCATGCGCAGAGTGTTTACCCTTGTATGGGCAGAGTAAGCCATTTTGGTGCGCAATAACCCAAGTGACCTTGAGACTAGCACATAAGACCACAAGTGAATTCTCTGTCCACACAAGGGTAAAGGCACGGCGCATGCGCCAGCTCTCAGATCTGTGTAAATTGATGCAACCGGATACAACCAGTAGACACTTGAGCTTTCCTTGGCATACAGCACCGGAATTTTGCATAGTATTTTTATAAGGTATTTTAAGTTTATGAATGATGAAGTCACCATGATAATTAATGGCCTTGAGGGGGACTTAAGAAGATTGACAGGACACTTAGATGGTCCAGATACACCCAGTGGGCACCGGAGCCTTCATTTACATACGGCACAGGAGGTTTACTTTTTATGACTTTACAAAGTCCTTTTCAGGTCCAAACAGTGACGTGAGAAGTTTATAGAGGTGACTTTGGAGCTACGATGGTCACTTACCACTAGGTTCTTGTGTAGATCAAAAGTTGGTCATCAAAACCATTTGTTGGGTAGACCAACGAACCCTAGTCTGACACCTCAGTCAAACTTTTTGGTATCAGACCATAAAATCAACTATATATGGTGGCCCCCAGTCTGATTGGTTGAACGGGACATCACGGTCATTTCTGTGGCCAAAGGACTCAGGTACCTCTTGGCCAATCAGAAGTAAAAGGACAACATGGTCACCATCTAGGCACTCTAGACCAAGAAGAGTCCTATCTATCACATGATGGCCCTCAACCAATCGGACTGCGAAGTGCCACAATGGAGATATTACTAAATATGGCCAAAATTAATGGCACCGAAACCACAAACCATGCCCGAGATGCCTGCATGTTCTATGATACATTTCCACTCTCTCGCTGCCTGCCCGGCTCCTTGTTCTAGTCTACTGTCAGCATTTGTAGCAATCAGCATTTATGTGCAGGAAATGATTTTAATCCCTCCGGCAATGTAAGATTTCAGCACAGCCAGATTATTTTTCTTGCCTAATTTTTAGCTTCTTAAACAATGGATTCAGCCAGTGCGGCTCTCGGCCTCATCTGGAATATAATGATTGTGGATAATTGGAGCAAATGACAAAAATGTAATTGTTAAATTAAGGGAACAGAAACATTACAGTTTATTAATTGAAGGATGCCGGCCATACACGCTGTCATAACCGCAATACTATATTGTAAAATAGCTCTTGTGACGAGTAATGGGCAGATCAGAATCGATTGGACCATTAGCTGTTTGTAGAATTTCGCCTCGAGATGCCCTCGGTTGACCCGATGGGATCTCAATGTGCTCCTGTTATCTTACTAACAAGCAAGTCCATATGATACTAAGTGGAGATGGTTACCTGGTAAATGTACGACATGAACACGTTGGCTATTTGTGCTCTTACGGTCGTTATCGTCAGTTTTTGGTAGGATATCTTCACACTAACATAAATTTCTACCCAGGTGGCTTCAGGTTTGGAAACCCAAGCCCTAGTATCTGATCTTGCCCAAAGGCCCCTTTTTTCTTATGAAGGGTATGTGTCAGATATTTTCCATTGGTGCCCATGAACCTCAAGTTATGCCTTTGGGGAAGAATACGTTGGGTGGTCTTGCCAGTAACTAAATACTGTCTATACTTGGGTTGACTTTTTTGGCCTCATCATAGCTTAGTCAAGTATTCAGGTCTAAGAAGACTACGTTCATATCTTTGTCAGAGTCTTTGGCACAGAGTCCGGCAGGAATCCCGGAAAAAAAAGTTGTGCAAAGTTGACTTTTTGTCCAAATGGACCTCCTTATAGCCAATGAGGTCCTCCAGAATCTATTGCTGTCCATCATTAGACTGACCATTTTTCCATTCTTCTAATCCTGTGATGGACCCAGAGACTGGAAACTCTGATGCAAGTGTGAACGTAGTGTAAGGTTAGAGGTGGCCATGGTAAATCGTTGTCTTACCATGTTTTCGTGGTAGAATGACAATCGCCATTTTATTTTCAAGAGGGTCAAGAATTAAACTAATCTGCAGTATTAACCCCATCTAACCGGGGTATGGTGTGGCCTCCATGGTCTAAAGCTGACCATGCACATTAGATGTATGTCAACCAAACCTGCCGCTAACCATCTACTGTGTGTGTAGGCCTTCCAACTCTACAGCAGATGACAGGAAGAGAAGGGTCAGACATGTTTGATATCAACATGACCGATCCATCTATTTTCTGGGAGACATATGGCAGCAACTTCTTCCACTCTCCCCATTCAGAACTCACACCCAAATATCCTAGAGATGTAAAAGTTGGACTCAATATAAGCCAGCTGTTGAATTTTGGAGGAACTACCGGGGAATTTCTCTATTGTTCTCCATGATAGGTATAGTAACTCCAGTAATGATCCATTGGCCTACAAGTAGGGTTGAGCCGATCTTGAGATTTCAAGATCGATTTTAAAATCCAATTTCCGATCATTTTCCAGCCGATCTCGATCCCGATCTCGATCATGAAATTTGCTCGATCGCCGATCGGAATCTGATCTTTTCCGATCCCGATCCTCAACCCTAGTCAATGCTTTTCTATGGGAAAAGTCACTTTTGAGGTTGAGCCGATCTTGAGATAACCTCCGATCTCGATCCCGCTGGAAAAGATCGGGTCGGAATTCCGATTGCGATCGTGAAATTTACTTGATCGCCGATCGGAATCCGATCTTTTCCGATCCCGATCGCTCATCCCTACCTACAAGTTTACAGGCTCACCATGTAAGTGAGACATAACCTCAGTTGCATGTGAAGATACTTCTCTCATATGTCAAGAAACTTGGAAAGAAGTTTAAAAGCTCTACAAACCAAACAGAGGAGACCAAAATCCTCCAAACCGTAGCCAGTGCTTTGATCCGATGATCCCTAAGCTCTATCTCTGCTCCCATTGTTAGTCTTTTCCCTCAACAGATGCAAAAGACATTTTTACGAGAGGACATCCCTGTCCTACGAAAGATTGTCTTATCGTTCTATTTTTACAGACGGATATTCGAGACCCTTCATTTAAATACATCCTATACATTTCACTATGGGGAGATACAATCTCTGGTTTAGGGTCCGTAGAAGAACGCGTTCCCTGGTATTAAGAGATCAGATTTCAATTTCTGAGCCAAGAGAGAAGTTATTGTTGTCCTTTACATCGAGTACTTGAAATAATTGAACCAAGGTCCTTCATCCAACCATCTCCGGATCAATATAATTACAGGAGTCAGGGGAATTAACAAAACTTTGACAGACGCGTCTTTTTTTAACCTTGATAAATACGTTACTAGGTAAACAGATTTACTGTTCCTTGGACACCACAACCAAAACAACCGGCCAGGAAACATAACGTAATCCCGATTGTATAAGTTGAATGTGTTTATCCCTACGAGGTTTCGATCTAATATTGACCTAATGCCATTTGTCAACTTTTTCAGATTCTCGGAATGGCCTTTTCTATGACCCTCTTCCAGCAAATCCACAGGACTGGCAAAAAATATGACGCCTAAGGGCTTCTCCAGAAAGACGTTTGTATAAATATACTTTGCCATAAACAATGTCAAGAACCAAGGAATCGGAACGTTGGTCACCAGACGAAACTTTACCGTACACCTGCTATTAATTTGCCAAAGAAGAAAGGAAATGCTTAGAGCCGGTTTCTCGCTCTAACACTCTTCTTGAACGTCTCGAAAAGATTGAGCTTTGCTTACTAATACACTTAAGACTCCTACCAATACATGATGGATATGCTTATGCTTCTGGGACATTTTTGAATTGCAAAAATATAGGTGAAGAACACTACATAAATGGGTGACTTACGAAAGCCATTGAAAACTGGAGCCCCTCCGCATCAGTGCTATGGGCCGGTTTGCATGGAATGGACTGAATTTTTTTTTGTACCTTATGGGACATGTTTTTGTTACTCTGTTTAGGACTTAGCGTTTTCATTGACATGTTTTTTTGGACGTTTCGTTTTTCTTTATTTTTGCTCGTTTTTTTTTCTTTGGTTCATTTTTCACTGGTATTATTTTAACCACAAAACTACAAAGTTCTGTGTGATCTTTAAAGGATGCGCCTGCAGTAAGTAGGTTTCCGAAATGAGCATTGAGGTTGATATTGAGAAATTGTTTTGGTTTATATATCATAGCCAAGTTACCTTCAGCTAACCAAAAGTAAGGTTTGCATCAAAGATGTTACTTGTTTTTTTACGATGTAAAGGTATATTGATTATATTGAGTTATTTTTATAGTCTTGTATTGGATTCAAATGTCACTTTTGTCATTTTAAAGTGTTCTTCCACCTAAACTATGTACTAAGACGTGACAACTACTATCCTGAGCACAACATGTGCATTGAGTAATTGTCACTTCCCTTCCCCCGCACAGCTACATCAGCCTGGACAGAATGACCATAAACAAATCTTAACGTGGGTCCCACTTCAATTGGGTTGTCTCTTTGGTAAAAATTTTTCTTAAAAAAAAATGTCAAAATGGATTAAAAAATTAAAGAGGCAAGTGGCAATGTCCTTGTTGACAAAAACAACATCTTGGCAATGGAGGCTCCGATTTACAAGGGAATAACACCATTTGATCCAAGTGACCCTAACCTATCTATCTGCGGGGATTGATATCCTGGGTTCTGGTGACACTCTCTTTGAGGCTGGGTTCACACGGGGTATTTTGGTCAGGATTTTGAGGCCGTATTCGCCTCAAAATCCTGACCAAAAAGACGGCTTCCATTGAAATCAATGGGAGCTGGTCAGGTCTTTTTTCCGGGAGCCGTTTGTTCTGGACATGTGGACATGCTCATTCTTCAGGTCAATTTGTCTAGTGAATCCACCTGAAGTCACTCTCTCTTCCCGACTAGGCCCATTCATTGGGCCTAATCCGGAGCGGAGTGCGCAACTGGATGCCGGTGCACTGCACCGGCATCCAGTCGCGGCTACCCGTTTTTTGGTCTGGAAACTGAGGAGGCCTCCGCCTCAGTTTCTGGACCAATAAACCCTGAGTGCACTCAGCCTAATTTTTGATCCATTTTGCCAATCACTGAGGCACCTCAACTGGTTTACTGGGCTGTCCAAATAATGAGACAGACCAGGATAAAGAGACCAGTGGGGCACCCAGGAAAGACCAGAACGGGAGCACCAGGGGATCGGTGGTATATGTATGACTTTGTTGATGTTTTTTTTCTACTGACTGGACAACCCCTTTGAAGCACTTGGTCCACACATATCAGGTCAATGGTATGTTAAGATGGCCATATTTTGTCATGCCAGGATCCTAGGTTTGCCACTTGATAGGTTTGTTCCAGTTGAACCAGGCATGACCCATGTCTTTTGGTCATAGTAGGGATACTCAAATATGGCCACAATACGACCATCCTAATTTACTATATGGATGAATATTTTTTTAGAAATGGCCCCCAGTCATATTTTCACCTCATTGCTGATGGCTTCCATGTATACATTTGATTTGGGTGGAAAAATACACTTTAAAGCAACAATCCATATGCAATATTTCATGTTATAATTTAATATATATATATAATCTGAGGCATTAACATTACAATGGATACTTGTCTAAATAAGTATTATGTACTCGAGGACAAAAACAATGCAAGTTATTATTCCAGAGGGACTTGGAAAGTAGGTCTCGTGAATCCAGACAGTTACCACATTTTTGGGTAGATGATGTTGGCATTGACAAAATTAAGTTTCTGTAAGTCGCAATTCATGATCTACAGGTGTTGATGACTCTTAACTATAACCTGAGGAGTTTTTAGATTGGATTTCTACGTTTAAGGAACCTAAAGTATGTTTGTAACCTAAAAAGTGGTGGTAGGCTCAGCCAAACGTCATGGCTATGAGGCCTACCATGATGTAATTCCGGCAGAACCAGTATTAAGGAACTTGAAGCCAATGAATTCTCTTAGGCTCACCTAACCAATATTCACGAGAATGCATCCGATCCATATACTAGTAGTCAGTGATACTTCTAAAGCTCACCAAACGTGGCCCAATTCTAGAGGCCTACTAGTACAGCTAGACTTGACAAACCAGGATTGGTCTTGTAGGGGGAAGAGGATGGTGGAGGAGGTGTTAATGACTGAAAGGGTCTAAGACCAGGCAGATGTCTCTTTGACCACCAGTTTCCATATCTGCCTGTCCACCTTGGCCACCGTGAGAACAAGCGTGTGGAACTGTTTGCATGGATTGTTGCTCTGTCACGTAGCAGATCAATTGTTTCTTTGCACATATTCTTTTCCGATAATCTACAACATTTACAAACCATGTACAATATTTTAAAGGACATTCCTTCTAGACACTTCAGCACATACCTCTATTCTCATTGCTGCTTTACTTTGGCAATGCCTGTAATTCGGTCCGCGGTGTGGGCATTGCTTACATTTTTGCTGCTTTACAAACTCGTGACAATGAGCGAGAAGAAATCAGCAGTTTCTATTGATGTTCTTGCATTCATCCTGGATTAACCGTCGTCGTAACATCACAGCTTGTATCTGTTAGAACTCGAGAAATGGAATGAGTCATGTACCATACTAAACGCATGAGGGGGAAAAAATTGTGAAAATGTGACTTTTTGAAACTCGTGTATCTTCTCGGCTATTGAGAATATGACTATATTGTGAGAGGTTTCCAGTCACATGGTGCTCCGGGTGGTTTTTCCTTTTCTAGGACAGAAAAAAAAAAGTCATGTGACACCAGACGTAGAATCCTCTTATCAAATGACATTCCGACATAGAGGTGAAATTAAATTCTTCAGTAAGTGGTCATATCTCTACCAGTACAATCATCATTGTCTTCGTAGACATAATGAGATCCATCAGACACTTTCTGATATTAATGGATGTTCACTTGGTATCATCTATAAAGATTAGTTTAGACAAAAATTTGATGTGGTGCCCAGGCATCCACTCCGATTCCAAGGTACTCTATGGAAATTTTTCAACTGATGGGGGTTTTCCAACCCCACAACAAACCACTTACCAACCACTTTCCAATCCTCTACCACTCCCATGCTAACATTTCTCCGATCCCTCACCAGACTTGGGTTACCGAGTTCCCATGGCAAAGTGGTATGTGGACACGTCCAACCGGTCACTAGCTGTAGTGGCGTCAACCCCACCGAGGTGACTATTCTAAATTCTCTGAAATGCCACAGCCAGATGGTGACTTGTTACCATGGGGTTAACAATGAATTGTTTCACGCTGTCTATTATTGGGAAATTATTGTGAACATTTTTGGGAAATGATTCAGATTTCTCACTTTTTGCATTCATCAAGCATTCCTTCAAAATTCAGAATTTTTTTTTTGAGAACGAGGCGAGCAAGTATTACTCATCACTTCAAAATAGGTCCGAAATCTTATATCGTAAGGGCCAACTCAGAAGACCATGAATGGTCCAGATGGCACGGTCAATGATGATGTCTTCCTGATACTTTGTAGATCTCCATGATGTTATGAGTTCAGATCAGCGGAGACGCGATCGGAACTGGGAAATTCAGTCATCAGATGGACCATGTTTTCCAGACCATTCATGGTCATCTGTGGGTACCTTCAATGGTCTTAAAAGGTGCCATTTTTAAGCCCTACTCTTCATAATTCTGTTTTTTGGTGATGACAATGTTGGTCTAAGATCAAAAATAATAAGCGAGACGAAGAGAAAAAAGTGCAAACAAGGTAAAACAAAAAAAACAAAAACAGTTTACTATAAGTTTTATCAAAAATACATTAAAAAAATGGGACCATGATGTCAGATTTACATTTTTACAATGGAACTGACGTAAGCATATTTGCTGCTATCTAGAAATTTCTTCACGGGGTCTGACTTTAATCTAAGGCCTAAGTCTTTCTAAGTTGGAACTTTCTCATGGACAAGGTTTTCGGATGATCCAGTGTTGGTGTGTATACCGACCCATCATCATTTAAAGGAGATGTCTGGTTTAGAAAACCTATTTTTATAGAGTTAATAGAAGGGGGTTCTCTGTTCTAGAGTCAGTACCAAGAGCATCTTGCTCTCTGGAGGACCCAGTGTACCCATGTATTACATGGACGGCCCATTGAGTTCATGGGCATTGTGCAATTTCTTCTTACTCCTGTGGTGTCGCTGCAGGAAAATTTTACACTTGATACAGGGTTCGCGAGTGATCACTGGTAGTACCAGGAATAGGATACTCTGTGATCAACTTATCATTGGAAGAGCCTTCCAAAGAGGACAAACCCTGTAATGGAACGAGTGACATCCAATGGAGTTGATGTCCTTGATTTATTAATAGTCTGACATACCGTATAAACCCTTCATGTTACCTTTTTAATCAAAATACCTTTACATTTTTGTCCTCAGAAAATTACTCCAGATGATCAAACATGTAGACCAGGTGTCATGATAGACCCAAAGGTGCCGTAAAGCTGGCCACTGTCCTTCAAACAATGGTTTGCCAAGAGCTATCTTCCCTGTCCCCCCCTACTTTAGATGGTGGCTTATCTCCCCTTAAAACAAAATAATCAGACATGTTGAAACCCATCTGCCCAATCCTTATCTCCCCTGACATCAGGAGGCCATCATGAACACTTGATGGTCATTCACTCTGCCATCAATAATGGTAATTTAAGACTTTCTTGGGGTAAAAATCTACCCTGTATTTTAAAAAAACATAGCCATGTTGGAGTGGTTTGTTGCTGCTCCTCTTAACATCCTGGGCACATGCCTACCCAGTCCCGCCCCCAAGGAACATATCCTTGGGCAAACCCTTATAACCAAATCCAAACAGGCTAGTAATTGCACCAAATGGCATGATCAAGACAAAGCAGTCATTGGCTAGTAAATTACATGTCGTATGAAAAATAGCGCCACTCTTGTTCATAGGCGGTGCCTGGTATTGCAGCTCTGTTCTACTCAAATTGGTGAATTTTTCTAACAATTGTTGCTCAGCTACAGTATTCATCCTTTACAAAGTTCATGCAGGATACTTGATAAATCTTAAGCGTACCTACTGGTTGGTTTTTGTAAAATGTATTTATAGAACACATTCTTAGAATATTGTAGATTTACGATGATCAAATTGAGTTTCTTTCAAATTATTTTTATTTTTTTATTTTATTTTTTGCTGTGGTGGCATAATCTATTTATTTTTTGCAATTTTTTTTTTTTTTTTTTACAAATTAGAAGATGTGTTTTTGATTTTTTTTTTTTAGAAATTTTAGGATAGGATCGGTCACCGAGATATTTTTTTCTGTTGTCAGCATGGTACAATTTTACGTAGGCAGTGTACTGTAAAAAACAAATGAATACATAAAATCACAAAAACCAACCGTACGTCATATTGTATTATTTATCACGTGTATAACTTTCAGTTTGTCTTTAGTATATTTTTAGATTATACATGAATTCTTTATTTTTTAAGAAAATTGCACCTTTTTGCTTGTTATTACAGTTGTTTGTGCTTTTTAAAAAAAAATTCCAAAAAAAAAACAAAAAAAAAAAAGGAAAAATATTCTTGGCATTTAATAGCAGTTTTTTTTATTCTAGCATGTTTTTGAGTTAAGATATTTTACAAAATACATAGACTGAGTATCTGGTCACAGGTTCGACCTTAAGTTTTTGAGGATTTTTGTTACCTTGGGTTATTTAATATATAAGGTTCTGTTCACACTGGCGCTTTTTTTCGTTCCACCAGGGTTCCAGTATTTTTGAGCATTGCATAGCCCAAAACACTGGAACTCTATGAGAAAACAGACTCCATAATAAGTGGAATCAGTAAAGGTAAGTTCACACGGGGAGCGTGTGGGCGGATTTTGGCACCGAGAGTGGAGCGGGGAGCCGCGTCACTCTTGGGTCAAAACCCGCCTGCCACAATTGTCGCGGCTTCCGACAGTCACGGTTTCCCCCTCCGGAGCAGGCTCAAATGAATGGGCCGACTCTGGAGGTTGCTGCCACGAGGCGGACGCCGCGACTCAACGAGCCACGGAATCTGCCTGAAGAAAGGGCAGGCCACTACTTTTTTTCCGTGAGTGGCATGTTCCATAGACCACCATTGTGAGGGGGCGGATTATGATGTGGATTACACGCCATAATCCGCCCTCTCTGTGCCCGTGTGAACAGGCCCTAAAGATTGTTGAGAATGGATCCATCCCAGCTGCCATGGCTCTGTAATGGATGGAGGCCATGACCGTAGTGTGAACAGAGTCAAATTCTGCTGCCTGTATATTTATTTTTCTAACATAAAATGTATAAAAAAAAGTCAATCCATGCAAATATGGAATCTGCCAAAAGAACAACTTAGGCCGGGGCCCCATGGGACGTAAACGCTGTGAACTTTCTCTTAAAAACGCTGCGGAAAGAACGCTTTAGCGCTGCGATTACGGCCCGTGGGGCCTTAGCCTTAAACGTTTTTATTAAAAAAAAATATTTCGAATCGACTCAAAAATACAAAAAATCTTGATATTCGAAAGCGAATACTTTGAAATAAAAAACCCTACTATAACAAAAAAAAGTTTAATATTCTTCAAAATATTTAAAAACATCAAATTAGTATAATCATCGATTGATAAAAAAAATATTGTTTAGGAATTTTTTTCAATGGAAGTGCAAGGATACCACAAATTTTTTATTTTGCAAAGTTATATTGTGATTGGATAATTCTCTACTTACGTGTATGATATGATTTGCCATATTATAGGCTCCTAATGATTACATTTGCCACCAGATCACATATATTCAATTTGGTGTGAGTTTTTGATTTTTTATTTTCAGATTGGTTTTTAGCATAAGCAAAATTGAAAGAATTAATTGCAAAATTTTCATTATGTGTCATGGCTGAAATACCTAAACATCTCACGATATCTCAACCACACAGATGACCATAGAACCCTATGTCCTTCCATAAGGAAGGTCTTGGATATGGTGGTCATAAATAGGACATTAATCCTAATTAAATATTTAACCAAAATTTTACCAAAATTTTATTAAAATCGCACTAGTCAATAAAATCTGAAGATCATTTACATAATTATGGAATTAATTCATTCAATATCACAAATATTGTATTTTATTTTACTTGCTTACAGCTGCCACCGACAAGTCACTTTTTGTGTTTTTTTTTCTTTTTGTTTTATTTTTTTTTCTCATTTTTTTGTTGATTTTTTTTTTGTTCTGCTTTTATTTCATTTTAACACCTTACGCATTGTTTGTGCTTCTTCTCATGCTATGCATGCTGTTACTCTATTTTTTAGGCTAGCCCATCCTCGGCTTGAGGTTATTTTTTCCGATATAAGAGGCATTGTTCGCTAGGTTTATATTATACACTTATTTATTATAGTTTTGTTTTACATTTCAATAAATCGTCCTTTAGAGATGGGGGAAAAAATTTGGATTGGCCATTAGGATTTTTTTGGTAAATGGATTTGCTAAGTTTGAGATTCGATTTTTCAAAAATAACAGTTATAGGAACGATTTTGGTGGACGTATAATTCGCTCATCTATAGTTTACCTACGTAAGTTATTATACTCTTCTCACAATGGCAGCCATTTTTGTTTTCAATTATCTACAAACTACCAATTTACTGTGAAATAATCACATCACCGGTCACCCTCGAATTGAGGAGTCAAGTTACAAAATGGCTACCTTTGGGCTGGGGCATTGGTAATGTTAAAAAAAAAAAGTTGCTAAATTTCCAACCATGTTAAATTCTTAAGGATAGTCACAAAGTCACTTTCAACCTTTTCTTAACGGAAATAAATTTGAGTTCTGACCGTTATTTTACAGAAATTTTAGACGACATAGATATCAGCGTAATAGTTAAGGTATTTGCACAAACGGGTATCATCAAACAAAAATTGGATCTTTTCAGTAATTTTGTAAATTTAATATTTTATTAAAAATGTTCACTAAAGTGTAAAAAATTTCATGGCACTCTGTAAAAGGTCTCTCAAAAATCCAAAAAGTTGTAAAAAAAATTTGAAATCAGTGAAGATAAATAATTTTTTCTTTATATGTAGCACTGTGAAGATTTAACTAACTACTGGAAATCTGATATCATATGAGATGAATTGTACATTGAATTGAGATATTGTTAAAAAAAATTGCCCAAATTTACAAAAACATCCACAACGTAGATCTGAAAATCTCAATCGTTTCTTTGTTCTTTAAGTGGGTAGTATGTTATAACCCTTGTATAAAAGTTGAAGATATTTTTGTATGCCCTGCCAAATTCAGCCATTTTTGATGTGGTAGGTGTTAGGATCCCAGTGTGCCATTCCATCCAGGTTTTCTTTCACTCCAGTGTTCCTTCTATGCAATACTTATGTTAGCCTTTGTACAAATTATTTTGTATTAGTAATAATGATAAGAAAAAAAAATAATAAATCATGTGATATATTAATTGGGATGTGGTCAGAGTGTATTTTTTCAGAAATTCAACAGCTTCATTCAGCTTACAACCGAACTCCACCAGCCCTGACCTGTGCCCTGTCCAACCTGTCTTGACTGCTACTTTGGTCATTTCATAGTACATTGAAGGGAAGATAAGCTAAGCCCAAACCTGGTGATTTTAGCGAGACTGGGAACCAGTTAATATCTTTGGGGTGTACCCAAATTTCCCTGTATTAAAGATGTTTATGGTAAAAGGATTGGGCATGTTGGATTTAAACATGTCTGATCCTTTTACTGTTGGAGGAGATACGATGATGACAGGGGTGTCTGACTGTGACCCTTCATTCGACTGAGCCAAGAGTGTATGTATATGATGGGGTCAGCAGGTACAGCCATTTGAACCAAATTCCAGCATTAAAAGTATTCGTTAGATGTTCATCATTAAAGTTGAGCGAAGCAATTTGGAATGATACCATTTAACCCAAACCCCAGGGAAAGTCCAAAAACATAATAAGCATGGATACTCGCCTTTCCTCTCCAGTTCATCCTTATGGCATCTAGAGCTCCCGCATGGTCCTCTTTTGGCATCCTAGGTGATGTCATGTGCCCTGGTGGACTGCTGAGACCCGTGACACATGGGCTGTGCCTATTTACCGATAAAGCATCATGACATCAGCGCACCCCACATGACTTCTGAGGCCCATTCACAGGCCTGAGCAGTTCCCTAGATGAGGCCCAGTCACAGGCCTTGGTAGTTCTCCAAATGAGGCCCAATCACAGGCCTTGGTGGTTTCCCAGATGAGGCCCAATCACAGCCCTTGGCGATTCCCCAGAAGAGGCCCAATCACAGACCTCGGCGGTTCCCCAGATGAGGCCCAATCACAGGCCTTGGTGGTTCCCCAGATGAGGCCCGATCACAGGCGTTGGTAGTTCCCCAGATGAGGCCCAATCACAGGCCTTGGCAGTTCCCCAGGTGAGGCCCAATCACAGGCCTTGGTGGTTACCCAGATGAGGCCCGATCACAGGTGTTGGCAGTTCCTCAGATGAGGCCCAATCACAGGCCTTGGCAGTTCCCCAGATGAGGCCCAATCACAGGCCTTGGCAGTTCCCCAGATGAGGCCCAATCACAGCCCTTGGCAATTCCCCAGGCACATGACATCACCCAGAAGGCCAGAAGAGGACCCAGAGGGAAAGCCCAACACTACAAAGAAGTGTTCATCATGCTTCTGCACCTCCCCTGGGCCTCCGTTTATTATAATAATAGCACTTCAGGTTCAGCCAGGAATGACATAAGCAGATGAAGTTTGTGAAACAAATCTCATGAGGTTCACCCATCTCTATGCCTCTATGCCTATGTTGGGTCTAGTGATATCTCAAAGCTAGGCTCTGACTACAGTTGGACACTTTGGAGACACAAGGATCTCAATCATAGTAGGGTTTTCCTGTAACACATTCATGTACGTTCCGATGGAGTTCCCCTTTAAATGTGAATATGCGTCTCATTTACATATCCTCCCATCAATTCCTATTACCTCAATTGTTTTTACGAGGAGACAGCTTGCTGATATCACAGCTCAGTAACTATACTTAAAAGGCCCCTCACCATGAATGAGTAATTATTTATGGTCTTTACCTTCAAACAATTTATCTAATCCCGAAAATAGGGCCGCTGATCCATATCAGAGGCGGGGGAGGCCCAGCCAGCCAAATTAGGATGAACGACACCATCGTAAATAATGAAGATTGCAAACACAGCCTCCATATAATTACCAAACAGTGTGATACCATCATAGTCGCAACTGTCGACATTATGGTTTCTCGAGAGAAAAAAAAAAAAACTGAGAAGATCTAATTCATCTCGTGCCCCGTCCTCATTCATGGAACGTACGACTCCCCGCCTCGCGAAATTCGTTTGAAGAGAACTGGCAATTCTCCAACCTCGAGGCATCTATGTAAACACCATATTTCAAGATCCAGCATGGCAAATGAAAGACAGAGACAACGTGATGATGTGATGGAACGTTTTTGGGAAAAAAAAAACTAAATTCCTGGCATAAGAAATTCTGCATCGAAGAATATGCTGCGTTACAATGTGATGATGTGATACAATGTTTTTGGGGGATAAAAAAAAAATTCCCGGCCGAAGAATATTCCACATCGAAAACTTTTACGCCGCGTTACATCCAGGTCACCTTCCCCCTCGTGAGGACTGGTGTAGGATTCTAGTGTGAGTAGGATTTCCGTTCCTTCAGCTGCAGCTGCCTAATCAATTATATCTGGATCTCGGCCTATAATATAAACCCCCAGGTGTTTCGCAACGTGGCTGATGGCTGATTTAGCGAGCCTTTGACCGGAAAGCTTGTCAATCATCTGCAGACTCTTGGGTTGTCTGTTCAGCTTTACGCTATAGTCTCACTTTATCACTCCACAACATTGTGGAGCAGAACGTAACTTCTTATTCCGTATCTGGGAAGCGAAATATAACAAGGAGGAGAGACTGGTTAACATGAAACGAAGGACAAGGGCCAAGAGGATGGGAGAACTCAACTGGGTTGTACTGGGTTAGAAAAAACATGGCTGCTTTCTTCCAAAATTGGGGGTGCACTTATTCTTGGGATGAGTCTGGAAGGGAAAAAATGCTCACAGACATAGTTCAAAATTTTTTGGTCAATTAACATAATGAAGAATAGAGAAATGTCAATCCCATCAATATTTGGTGTGACCTTTGCCCTTTACTGTGTATCAATTCTTCTTGGTGCTTGAAGTAAATCTATGGAAGAACTTCGCAGGGACGTTGTTCCCGGCATCTTGGAGAAGTACAAATCTTCATTGTACTTCATTCATGCCATCCAAGACAGACTTGATGATTTTGAGATCAAAGCTAGAGATGAACAAACCTCTCAAGATTCATTTCGTGTTTGGGTTCGGTGACTAAGGTACCCAGTTCGTTTTGGGATAAAAAAGTTTGCTACAAACCACACTTTATATTGACTTTAAATTGTCATAGTATATGACACTGTCAGGGATCCTAGGAACCTATCTATAAAATATAGTGTATAACATGGTCAGGGCTCCTAGGAACCTATCTATAAAACATAGTGTATAACACTGTCAGGGCTCCTAGGAACCTATCAATAAAACATAGTGTATTACACTGTCAGGGCTCCTAGGAACCTATCAATAAAACATAGTGTATTACACTGTCAGGGCTCCTAGGAACCTATCTATAATACATAGTGTAGAACACTGTCAGGGCTCCTAGGAACCTATCTATAATACATAGTGTATAACACTGTCAGGGCTCCTAGGAACCTATCTATAATACATAGTGTATAACACTGTCAGGGCTTCTAGGAATCTATCTATAAAACAGTGTAGAACACTGTCAGGGCTCCTAGGAACCTATCTATAAAACATAGTGTATAACACTGTCAGGGCTCCTAGGAACCTATCTATAAAACATAGTGTATAACACTGTCAGGGCTCCTAGGAACCTATCTATAAAACATAGTGTATGACACTGTCAGGGCTCCTAGGAACCTATCTATAATACATAGTGTAGAACACTGTCAGGGCTCCTAGGAACCTATCTATAATACATAGTGTATAGCACTGTCAGGGCTTCTAGGAATCTATCTATAATACATAGTGTATAACACTGTCAGGGCTCCTAGGAACCTATCTATAATACATAGTGTATGACACTGTCAGGGCTCCTAGGAATCTATCTATAAAACATAGTGTATGACACTGTCAGGGCTCCTAGGAACCTATCTATAAAACATAGTGTATAACACTGTCAGGGCTCCTAGGAACCTATCTATAAAACATAGTGTATAACACTGTCAGGGCTTCTAGGAACCTATCTATAAAACATAGTGTAGAACACTGTCAGGGCTCCTAGGAACCTATCTATAAAACATAGTGTATAACACTGTCAGGGCTCCTAGGAACCTATCAATAAAACATAGTGTATTACACTGTCAGGGCTCCTAGGAACCTATCAATAAAACATAGTGTATTACACTGTCAGGGCTCCTAGGAACCTATCTATAATACATAGTGTAGAACACTGTCAGGGCTCCTAGGAACCTATCTATAATACATAGTGTATAACACTGTCAGGGCTCCTAGGAACCTATCTATAATACATAGTGTATAACACTGTCAGGGCTTCTAGGAATCTATCTATAAAACAGTGTAGAACACTGTCAGGGCTCCTAGGAACCTATCTATAAAACATAGTGTATAACACTGTCAGGGCTCCTAGGAACCTATCTATAAAACATAGTGTATAACACTGTCAGGGCTCCTAGGAACCTATCTATAAAACATAGTGTATGACACTGTCAGGGCTCCTAGGAACCTATCTATAATACATAGTGTAGAACACTGTCAGGGCTCCTAGGAACCTATCTATAATACATAGTGTATAGCACTGTCAGGGCTTCTAGGAATCTATCTATAATACATAGTGTATAACACTGTCAGGGCTCCTAGGAACCTATCTATAATACATAGTGTATGACACTGTCAGGGCTCCTAGGAATCTATCTATAAAACATAGTGTATGACACTGTCAGGGCTCCTAGGAACCTATCTATAAAACATAGTGTATAACACTGTCAGGGCTCCTAGGAACCTATCTATAAAACATAGTGTATAACACTGTCAGGGCTTCTAGGAACCTATCTATAAAACATAGTGTAGAACACTGTCAGGGCTCCTAGGAACCTATCTATAAAACATAGTGTAGAAAATGCTTAGAAATTGTTGCAATTCCAGACACAACCTGTGGACAGTAGTGGCGCTGTTTCAGCAAGAACTCAGTCATATAATTCTGTACAACCAATTTAATTTCCATCACTTTACTCGATAAAAAAATGAATAGAGCGATGTCAGGACTATGGACACATTTTTCATCTACTTCTATCTCTTTGACTTTTCACCTCTGCACCTAATTTTTTTCCCCCAGCTGGTAGATTTACGGTAATTAAATCCGCCCTCGGTCCTATTCTGCCTGCGGTTTATTGAGAGCGTTCATCTTATATGAGATGATACATAACATTTTGCATAGTCTCGGTATAGCAATTACTGTAAGATGGAGACAGGTACAATATGAGGAGTGATGGATACTGAGATGTATAGGAATAATGAGCAGCAGGTCGCAGTTCTCGAGTCCCCGGGAGATTCACCCTGGCTGATAAATCTTACTGGACACTGCCTTTCATGTTCGCAGGAGGAAGGTGAGAGAGCAGAAGCAGAAGTCAGGAGAGAAGGGGCCGCCTAGGCTTTCATGTACTGTATATATTAGTAATACTGCTCAGGAATACGAGACGGACTGTGCCAATGGAGTGTAACATATATCTCGGAGAAATATCCCATTGACATGTTTGTAAATAATCTCCATATCACATCCTGAAGTCAGAAACCGAGGACTAAACAGAGAAGAGCGGAGAGACCAGGCGCTGCTTATCACATCCTGCAGTAACAGTATAAAGGGGGTTGTTGAAGAGCTGCAGTATATACTATACACTTAGCTGCTGCAGAACATCATAGTACACACATCAGCTGCTGCAGAACCTCATAATACACACCTCAGCTACTGCAGAACATTATAATACACACCTCAGCTACTGCAGAATCTCATAATACACACCTCAGCTGCTGCAGAACATCATAATACATAGCTCAGCTGCTGCAGAACCTCATAATACACACCCCAGCTGCTGCAGAACATCATAATACACACCTCAGCTGCTGCAGAACATTATAATACACACCTCAGCTGCTGCAGAACATTATAATACACACCTCAGCTACTGCAGAATCTCATAATACATACCTCAGCTGCTGCAGAACCTCATAATACATAGCTCAGCTGCTGCAGAACCTCATAATACACACCCCAGCTGCTGCAGAACATCATAATATACACCTCAGCTGCTGCAGAATCTCATAATACACACCTCAGCTGCTGCAGAACATCATAATACATAGCTCAGCTGCTGCAGAACCTCATAATACACACCTCAGCTACTGCAGAACATTATAATACACACCTCAGCTGCTGCAGAACATCATAATACACACCTCAGCTACTGCAGAACATTATAATACACACCTCAGCTGCTGCAGAACATCATAATACACACCTCAGCTACTGCAGAATCTCATAATACATACCTCAGCTGCTGCAGAACATCATAATACAGACCTCAGCTGCTGCAGAACATCATAATACACACCCCAGCTGCTGCAGAACATCATAATACACACCTCAGCTGCTGCAGAACATTATAATACACACCTCAGCTGCTGCAGAACATTATAATACACACCTCAGCTGCTGCAGAACCTCATAATACATACCTCAGCTGCTGCAGAACATCATAATACATAGCTCAGCTGCTGCAGAACCTCATAATACACACCTCAGCTGCTGCAAAACATTATAATACACACCTCAGCTGCTGCAGAACATTATAATACACACCTCAGCTGCTGCAGAACCTCATAATACATAGCCCAGCTGTCGCAGAACATCATAATATACACCTCAGCTGCTGCAGAACCTCATAATACACCTCAGCTGCTGCAGAATCTCATAATACACAGCTCGGCTGCTGCAGAACATCATAATACAGACCTCAGCTGCTGCAGAACATCATAATACACACCTCGGCTGCTGCAGAACATCATAATACACCTCAGCTGCTGCAGAACCTCATAATACACACCTCAGCTGCTGTAGAACTCCCTTTTCTACCAAAGAACGCTGGGACAACCTCCAACTCCCTCTGTATTGCTAATAAATGGAGTTACATTGTGCTGACTGATTTTTAGATGACCACTGCTCGACCCTCTTGTGACTCTATGTTGTGGTCGCACCTCCACTCTCTAATATAATGGAGTTACAAGACAACCCTGCCATCTTTGGTCATGTGCTGAACGTCTCTCTGTAGCCATTGCCTTAATACATGCATGACGACTGAGGCGCACCCCCTGGGATTGGGTTTAAAAGGTGCCCCAGGCCTGTGACATCACCCAAGAGGTCAGAAGAGGACCCTGAGGGGGCGCTAGAAGGTCAGTAGTGGTTTTTATGTTTCTGCACCATCCCTAATACTTCAGTTGTGTCGAATTCCAAAATTTCCAGATAAAGGACAAACCCAAAACTTTTGAAAATTCAGGACAAATCAAGTTTGTCCATTACTATCTGGGTGTGACTTGAGGGGGCGCTGAAGGAGCAGTCACCTCTTTGCCCAGGAGCCTTGGGGGGCCCATAAGGTGTCTGATATTAGGGGGACCTGGTACAGATTTTGCATTGGGGCTGCGTGTTGCACCTCTGATCCTGAAGGAGACCAGTTCCTTGAGGTCCATATCATCTATGCGAGGAGCATCGGGAATCCAAGACTAATGGCTGACGTTGACTATGTTTGACATAACGAGAGGGAGCCAAAGACTGGAGTGACATAACGGAGTATGATAAGTAGCCATTATCACCACATCATAAAGAGACACAAATTATTTTATGCAAATGACTGTTTTCCAGCTGTTTTTCCGTCGCCGAGACTTTTGCCGTCTTCATTTCTTACCCTGAGACACTTGGCTTCTTCAGACTCCTATGCATATAGCAGGTAATTTACGATCGCTGCACTTAACCTTTAAAAGCAAAATTTATGAGATGGAGACACCACAAGGATCCATCTGTCTTCCCGTTCTGGAGCAGGTAAATGAGTATACAAGGCTGTGATTTGCAAATGAACTTATTAAAAATGTATCGTTTCCGTGAATGAATTTACGCTCGCCCTTTACTATGCTAATAGTGAATTAAAAAGTATCAGACGTTTGTCTTAGAATTTGTAATTACTCAGGATATGATGGGGTGACAGAGCGTGGACGTCGCGAGGAGTGACACAGCGTGGACATCAGAAGGAGCGACACAGTGTGGACATCAGGCGGAGTGACACAGCGTGGACATCAGAAGGAGTGACAGCGTGGACATCAGGCGGAGTGACACAGCGTGGACATCAGAAGGGGTGACATAGCGTGGACATCAGGAGGAGTGACACAGCGTGGACATCAGAAGGAGCGACACAGCGTGGACATCAGAAGGGGTGACATAGCGTGGACATCAGAAGGGGTGACACAGCGTGGACATCAGAAGGGGTGACACAGTGTGGACATCAGAAGGGGTGACATAGCGTGGACATCACAAGGAGCGACACAGCGTGGACATCAGAAGGGGTGACATAGCGTGGACATCACAAGGAGTGACACAGCGTGGACATCAGAAGGAGCGACACAGTGTGGACATCAGAAGGAGTGACACAGCGTGGACATCAGAAGGAGTGACAGCGTGGACATCAGGCGGAGTGACACAGCGTGGACATCAGAAGGGGTGACATAGCGTGGACATCAGGAGGAGTGACACAGCGTGGACATCAGAAGGAGCGACACAGCGTGGACATCAGAAGGGGTGACATAGCGTGGACATCAGAAGGGGTGACACAGCGTGGACATCAGAAGGGGTGACACAGCGTGGACATCAGAAGGGGTGACATAGCGTGGACATCACAAGGAGCGACACAGCGTGGACATCAGAAGGGGTGACATAGCGTGGACATCAGAAGGGGTGACACAGCGTGGACATCAGAAGGGGTGACACAGCGTGGACATCAGAAGGGGTGACATAGCGTGGACATCACAAGGAGCGACACAGCGTGGACATCACATGGAGCGGCAGAGCGTGGACATCAGAAGGAGCAACACAGCGTGGACATCAGAAGGAGCGACACAGTGTGGACATCACAAGGAGCGACACAGCGTGGACATCACATGGAGCGGCAGAGCGTGGACGTCAAAAGGAGCAACACAGCGTGGACATCAGAAGGAGCGACACAGTGTGGACATCACAAGGAGCGACACAGCGTGGACATCAGAAGGAGCGGCAGAGTGTGGACGTCAAAAGGAGTGACTCAGCGTGGACATCACAATGGAGGCGCAACATAGCGTGGACATCACAAGGAGCGACAGAGCGAGGCCATCACAAAGAGTGACACAGCGTGGACATCACAATGGAGCGATACAGCGTGGACATCACAAGGGGTGACATAACGTGGAAATCATAGTAGAAGAGCAACAAAGCGTGGACACCACAAGGAGCAACACAGTGTGGATATCACAAGGAGCTACACAGCATGGACATCACAATGGAGGAGTGACACAGCGTGAACTTCACAAGGGGTGACATAGCGTGGACATCACAATGGAGGAGCAACACAACGTGGACATCACAAGGAACAACACAGCATGGACATCACAAGAAGCGAGACAGCGTGGACATCAAAAGGAAAAACACAGCATGGACATCACATGGAGTGACACGGCGTGGACATCACAAGGAGTGACAGAGCATGGACATCACAACGGAGGAGCGACACAGCGTGGACATCACACGGAGCGACACAGTGTGGATATCACAATGAAGGAGTGACACAACCCTGGCGGATACTGCGCTCCCCAACAGCGGGGGGGGGGGGGGGGGTACACAGTCCATGTATTAGTCAGAGGGGGGGCCGACGATAGTGCAGGTCAGTAATAATTTGGTGCCAGGACCACCTCAACCACATGGTTTGCTGTCTTTCTGGTGCCATGGTTCCGTATATGGTAGACGAATTGCTGGCGATGATGAGTAAGATCCAGCTGTCATGCTCAATGTGGGTACCCGAGCGCCCCCTATAGCTACACCCCGGTTTGTACATAAAAATACCTTTTTTTTTTTTAAGAATAAGTTTTGCAATTGATCATTTCAGTTTAATACAATTACTCAAACTAAAACGATCCCCCCTCCCCCCACATTCAGTGTTTTTCTCATCTATATTAGATGAATGTTGATTATTTTAATCCACTTTGTCATTTGATAACTTTTTTTTACAGTCCCCCGAGACCCCGCGTTGTATGCGCGACCACGATGAGACGGGTTATCCCATATCTTATCACTACCCGCTTTTTTAGTGACCTTTTGGCCTGACAATATTGCTTAATTAATATTAAAGCCCTGAGACTGCTCGGGGTCGGGGAATCAATCTAATGAAGTTGTACATCGGTAACAGCCTCCTATTGATTCTTCGGTCCTACCAGAGTCTATACAATGACTGCCAATTTAAAGCGAGAAAGAACACGAGAATAATCTCAGGAACACACACGTCTTCATTTAACATTGACAAGATGTTATTGGGTTGGGGTAATGTGACGTACTCTATGGATACCAAGAAACTGGAGGCTTGTAGCTCTTAGGATAAGTCATAAGTGGGGTAGTCAATATAGAAAAGAGAAGGTCCACATACAGATTAGAGATAATTTGGAAGAACCCCCTTATCTGTATGGAAGCGCCCTCACTTTCCCCTGACAGAAGGATCGGGCATGTTGGATTTTGACACACAGGCAAGAAAAGCCACCACTGGAGGTATCTGGCAACAAGATGTCCTTGGGCTCCAAAGTTGTCCCTAGTAGCGTAAAACATTGCCAGGGATGGTCTATCTCATACATACTCTTTATTGCCAGTATGCAAAGAGCTGTATCTCCAGGTTTATACCACCTAGAACAGTAGTATATAGGGATGAGATTTACAAATTTTGGAAAAATTTCAGGTTCAGTAGAGATTTTCCACCCACAAATCGGAGGTGTAAAAAATAAGAAACACCCATAACTACCTTTCCTCAACTTTTCAAGGCTCCACCATGGAGCAATAACAGCAGCCCTGGGTCACCATTGGGGCCTGTGATTGGGTTTTGTTGGGTCACATGGAGGGTGTTGACATAACGACTCTCTGTTGAAGCAAATTTGCCACCACTTATGGAAAAATATCATTAATTAAGCAATTGGTTGATTTTTGTTCAATGAACACAAGACCGCAAGTTAAAGGTGTTTTCTCGTTTCTCATTCTCTCCCCCACACCCCCAGTGGGCACGGAATAACTGGAAAGCTGAGACAGCTGGCGGAGGTCATAACGCCTAACTACCAGGTCGCAGTAATTGGCAACCACAAGAATCCAACAAAGAAGAAAAATCTCCAAACAGATACAGAATGTGTAACAGAAATACACTATATATATGTTTTGGAACACATATACATCGCATTACACCTTCAGGAGTTTTTTTGGGAACCCATTCATAGGTATTATTAACATGGAGTTGCCTCCATATTCCTACTTAGAACATCTTCTACTCTTCTGAGAACATTTTGGGGATGTCGAAAATTCAGAAAATGCAGAAGAGCGTTGATGTTGAGAGGGCCTGACTTACCATCTCCATTCCATTTCAAGGATGTTGCATGGGGATAAGGTCAGGGATTTGTGTGGCCAGTCCAGTTCTTCCACAAGAAGTGCCCCTGCCCCAAACGTGCCTTTTTGCTTTCTGAACTGGGGCACAGTCAAAGTTGTAAGTGACTGTCCAAAATCTTTTGATATGCTATGCATTAGGATTCCCCGTCACTGGAACTAAGTGGCCAAGGCCAACCCCTGAAACTCAACCCCAAAACAACCCATCCTCCACCAAATTTTACAAGTAGCACAATTGCTGTAGTTCCTTCCACTTTTCTGTAATACAATTGAAGATGGAATATTTAGGATGGATATCTGGGCCTCCTGGTTGGGCTCCTCCTGTCAATTTTAGAGGCAAGTAGGTGTAAGGTAACACTGGTGGAGTATATGGAGCTGGATAAGCTTATTTACCGCAAAAGATACCAACAAATGTGATTCCATAGACTCATCCCATTCCTCTTCAGTAAGAGAGAGGATAATACGTTTCCATCTATCCTCTTCAACCCGTAGGTGAGGATTAGACAATTCAGACTGAATTATGTGCGTATGTAGGCGTGATATTGGCCCCTTTGGCCAGTTGGGGTTTAGGATGAGATGGATGGACCTAGATCTGGAAACTGAGCTTTAGCAGCATGACGTAGAAGAAGAAAGCTGTAGAAACTGGTCTAAGGAATGAGGTGGGATTCTTAAACTGTAGGCGTGATATTGACCCCTTTGGCCAGTTGGGGTTTAGGATGAGATGGATGGACCCAGATCTGGAAACTGAGCTTTAGAAGCATGACGTAGAAGAAGAAATCTGTAGAAACTGGTCTAAGGAATGGGGTGGGATTCTTATACTGTAGGTGTGATATTGGCCCCTTTGGCCAGTTGGGGTTTAGGATGAGATGGATGGACCTACATCTGGAAACTGAGCTTTAGCAGCATGATGTAGAAGAAGAAATCTGTGGAAACTGGTCTAAGGAATGGGGTGGGATTCTTATACTGTAGGTGTGATATTGGCCCCTTTGGCCAGTTGGGGTTTAGGATGAGATGGATGGACCTAGATCTGGAAACTGAGCTTTCGCAGCATGACGTAGAAGAAGAAATCTGTGGAAACTGGTCTAAGGAATGGGGTGGGATTCTTATAGATGTTCAGAGGTAACATTAATATGGAGATGTTAGAGGCAGGGCATCACTATACAGTAGGTGGTACATAGGTCTAATCACTACCGACCCTGGAACCTAAGGGGGCCTCTCTACAACTTACAAGGACACCCGTATTATAGATACCACTTGGTAAGTGGTGGCCCCATTGCAAATTTTGCATTGGGCCCAGGAGCTTCAAGTGTCTCTGGTGAGGGAAGACCAGTGCCATAGAAAATAATGGGTCAGTGTACCATCCACTAAAAAACTACGGTAGCCAAAAAGTTTGTAAGCGAGTAGACATGGAAAATTTAATGAACGTGGGCCTTTATGTGAACGCCACCACTTCGATAGTAGTCGTATACGCCGTTATTCATTTCCCAGCTCCGTGTATTATCTAAGGCACATTACTCCTATATGGAGGATTGCGTGAAGGATCAAAACATCAATATCTTCTCCATTCCAGACAACTGAATTTGTAGAGCCATCCATGAAACAAGGTATATATTTCTCCATCAGATATTTTCATTACATGTAATTTACATAAATTTCGTCTCTCTGGCTTGCTGCCTTCGCGCTGGATTCATTGAGTGAACACGGCTCGGAGAGAAATTGAATTTTTCTCTCCCTGAATTAAATAAACAAGGATCTGTACACCGGGAGACAAATAAGATCATTGTACAGAGAAATAAATTGCAATCCTTTTCTGCTCTGATAACTCTAAAAAGAGTAAATATGGTAACGTTGTACTTGTGTATTATGATATTGGCGGGATTGTATTCAACATAGTGGACATCAATGGGTTTTCCAGCGAGAGGCATCTATTAAATGTACGGAGGCTGAAATCTCTCTCTGTATGTCATTTGTATCTGAGGGTCTACGAGCGAGGCCATGTCAGGATATCTAATAGACTCCAGCAATCCAATACATCCAACCATGACCACAAGAAGCTCTGGGTAAGATTAAGGAATCCATTGTGTCCTCCATGTTATCAGTAAAGAAGTATAAAGAACACGTCGACCCCAATATGAATTCAATGTCTTATATAGTGTTGGGTGAATCCGGTCGCCAGACTTGTACCGAATATTCCAAATTGTTTGGTTTTTTTCCAATTTGTGATTCATAATACTCACCTTTTCTCACTTCTTTTGGGCCTCCTTGCAACGTCCGGCAATACCTCAGAGGATAACAACTTCACGTCAAACCAGTTCAGACCAAACCGGAGGTTTGCCCACCCTTCCTCCTAAGTTATCCCTAGTTGTGACTACAGGAACCTAGGTTTTTAATGTTTAAAGGTGTTATTGCCCCCATGTGCCCCACCCAATCTGACAACCCAGTAAGCAGTAGGCAGGACAGTTGTTGAAGCACACCTCCCAACCATCCCGATTTCCGCGGGACATTCATCATTCCGGTGACGTGTCCCGCGGTCCTGGTTGGAGGGAGGTATGTCCCGATTTCAACTCAGATCTGCGTCACAGCTCAGCTCCTTGCTTTGCCGCTGCACTGCGGCTAGTGGCTGTGTAGGCGCGATGTGATGACATCACATCGCGCCTACAACTGTGTGCGAGAGAGAGGCGTGGAGAGAGCGGCGGGGGAGCGAGGAGAAGGTAAGTTTAATGTTTACACTGAGGTGGAACGTGAAACTGGGGGCAGATGAAGGAGAGGACGGCATGACACTGGGAGCAGAGATGGAGGGACATGAATCTGGGGGCAGAGATGGAGAGGACATGAATCTGGGGGCAGAGATGTGGAGACATGAATCTGGGGGCAGAGATGGGGGGACATGAATCTGGGGGAAGAGATGGAGGGACATGAATCTGGGGGTAGAGATGGAGAGGACATGAATCTGGGGGCAGAGATGGGGGACATGAATCTGGGGGCAGAGATGGAGAGGACATGAATCTGGGGGCAGAGATGGAGAGGACATGAATCTGGGGGCAGAGATGGGGGGACATGAATCTGGGGGCAGAGATGGAGAGGACATGAATCTGGGGGCAGAGATGGAGAGGACATGAATCTGGGGGAAGAGATGGAGGGACATGAATCTGGGGGTAGAGATGGGGGACATGATTCTGGGGGCAGAGATGAAGGGACATGAATCTGGGGGCAGAGATGGAGAGGACATGAATCTGGGGGCAGAGATGTGGAGACATGAATCTGGGGGCAGAGATGTGGAGACATGAATCTGGGGGCAGAGATGGGGGGACATGAATCTGGGGACAGAGATGGAGGGACATGAATCTGGGGGTAGAGATGGGGGACATGAATCTGGGGACAGAGATGGAGGAGGGACACGAAACTGGGGGCAGAGATGTAGGGGGGACATGAATCTTGGGGTAGAGATGGAGAGGACATGAATCTGGTGGCAGAGATGGGGGGCATGAATCTGGGGGCAGAGATGGAGGGGACATGAATCTGAGGGCAGAGATGGAAGGGACATGAATCTGGGGGCAGAGATGGGGGGATATGAATCTGGGGACAGAGATGGAGGAGGGACATGAAACTGGGGGCAGAGATGGAGGGGGGCCATGAATCTGGGGGCAGAGATGGAGGGGAGACATGAAACTGGGGGCAGATGAAGGGTGTATATGAAACTGGGGGAGAGATAGAAGGGGGACATATAATTTGCGGGTGACTGTAGGAGGATTATACTGTGTGCGGGCACATGAAAAATTAATGAGAATGGGCAGAGTCAACATAAAAGTGGGCGGGGCTAAATTTGCCATGGCACACTACGCACGCCGCACATTTTGACCCTCTTTCGGTTCTGCAAAAGTTGGGACTCTGCAAGTCCTGTGCAAATATCATAGTCTATATAAAAGGGTTGTCTGGGAATTAGACATCTGATTGGTGAAGGACTGACAGGTGGCCCCTTCACAGATCCACTTTACAAATCTGCTTCCAGCACCCAAACTATACACAAGTAGAGGCCGGGAGCCTATATTGAAGCTCAGCTCTCTCATTGTAGTCAATAAATGGCCATATATGGGTATAGTCATGACTACCATGGTGGGAATACCCCTTCTAGAAGCAATAATGGTGGTCAACACAATTGTAGAAATCTTGCAGAAGTTGATTTCCTCCTGATCTCTCACAAGTTTTAGCTAAGGGTTGGGGGAGGATTTACCATTATTTGCTTTGTATTGCAAATAGAGAAAACTTGGGGGAGAAGCTCCTGCTGCAGGAAGTTGCCTTACAGGCAGGCACAGGATTGTGAGGAGCAAGAATGTATAGAAAGAACCCCCCAACAGTATGACTCAAAGTAAAGTTGGGGTATTTAGAACCTGCTGGAGTTCAGTCTTTGCCTGTGATTGTCTAGGACAGTTGGGGTCTTCCTCTGCTGAGAAAGACTTTTCCTACCGATCTCCTGGTTCTTACTGCTGGCTGTTGGTTTCTGACTTGGAATTGGCTTTTACTTCTTGGATTTGACTTTTTGGCTTGGATTCGGCTCTGATCCTCACTTTGTCTACTATTTACTCCCCTCGTACAGCCTTGGCTAGTTTGTTACTCCTTTTGCCCTCCTATTGGTAACTCATTTGGTTCTTTATTTTTCTAGTGCACCTGTTATCTTATACTCCATGGTTTTGTGACCGTGATCTTTAGTAGCCAAGTCCATTCTGCCTCATATTTGGGGTGTCTTACTCCAAAAATAGTGTTGGGCAATTGGTATCAGTTTACTAGCAAAACTCTGACCTAATTTGTTCATGGGGAGTTACAACTACAACTTTTGCCTCTGCTGAGAGTCTGGGTGAAATGTACCATTGCTTGTTTTGCATTGCAGACAGAGAGTTGGGGGGAGGCTCCTGCTGCAGGAAGTTGCCTTACAGTGAAAAATAAAAGGGATTGTGAAGAGAGGAGCTTTAACTTTACAACTAGAGGAATTTTTAGTGTTCCTTTAAGACAGTGATCTAGACTAGGGACAGATGGGGACTACTGGGTTTAATTATGCTTCGGGCTACTACTTTGTACTCATGGCAAGTGTTATGTTGTCTGAAGAACTGAGTTATCCAAGAAGGTTTTTTGCACTAGCAGGGGAACTATAATGTTGATCATCACAGTCTTGTAGAAATCTTGCAGATCTCTTCTACTTTTGTTTAGCTAGAGCCCAGCTCCTCAGCGGTTACTAAAGTGTTAAATATATTGCAGATAGATAAGTGGGGGGAGGCTCCTGCTGCAGGAAGTTGCCTTACAGTCAAAGAAACCAGACTGTGAAGAGGGGAACCTTAAACTTTTTGATGCAAGGGGAAAGAATCTATGACAAAATAGAATCAAAAGACTCAAGGAGAGGAATTGCTGAAGTTTTTTAGTGTTCCGGAGATGTAGTCTAAGGACAGATGGAGACAATTAGGTTTATTTATGCTTCGAGCTACTCCTGAAATTTCTTTCCTTTGTTCCGATGCGATGACAAGTGTTATGTTGTCTTGGAGAACTGACTTGTCCTAGAAGGTCGTTTGCATTAATGACACTTCGATGGTGTCAGGGAGATTTTCTCTTCGGGTCTAAACTGCAGGGAGATTAAGAGATTAACATTGCAGCCTATTAACATGGAAGGTTGCGAGGAGCATCTGCCTAATGCACTTAGCAAACTGGAGGAAGATAGAAATGGGTTTTTGCCGGGTGCCTGGAACTTCTCTGTATGAAACTCAACTGCATTGCGGCCAGTGAAATGTGACTTGGAAAATACCGTGTCTGTGAAGCCTTCTCTGTTATGTCCGTGAAAATTACTTAATACTTCATTGAAATCGCAGTGCGGTGGCTTTATGGTGCCGAGGCCTTTGTGTAATGAATTGAAATTTAGAATAGAGTGATGTATCTGAATGACTATTGTATCCGTAAGGTCACCTTCCTCACGCTATGTAGTTCTAAGTTCCTTTGTGTTAATGCAAAGTCTCTGCCATGTTGTGATGGAGGGTGGAAGAGTGGACTAGATTTACATTCCCCAACAGGAGAAAAATACAATTTGGAAAAGTCCAAAAGTTGAGGACGTTCCAATATGATTTTTTTTTTTTTTCCAGAAACAGCGCCACTCTAGCCTATAGGTTATGAGTGGTATTACAGTTAAGGTCTATCCACTTCAATATTTGCAATACCAGACACTATGGGTAGAATTTATCGAACCTGGCATGTCACAATGTGGCGGTTAAAGTTGTACACCAAATTGATCAAATGCTTTTTTTTTTTTTTTTTGCATCGCCACTTCCAATACCTGTACTATACACAACATGAGACCGAAAGCGGTCCCTGCATGGTGACTGAGCTGAGCTCAACTTCCATTAAAGTCAGGAAGTCGGCCCCAATTGAAGTTGAGGGCCCCCCACCAACCAGATATTTATTAACTTAAAGGGATCCTATCATTTGAACCCTAACACGTAGGAATAGCTTTAAGAAAGACTATTCTTCTCCTACCTGTAGATGTCTTCTCTATGCCGCCGTTAAGTTTTCTTCGATATGCAAATGAGTTCTCTTGCAGCACTGGGGGTGGTCCCAAGCACTCAAACACCAGTTAGCTGGGGTAAGCGGCCATTTTCTTGTGGCCCAGGCATGCTCAGCCTGCAGCCTATAAGATTGAAACCCAAGACAGAAGAAGATACAGGGAGAGGGCGTTCCAGAAGAAGATAGAGGAGAGTTCTCTCGCAGCATTGGGGACGGCCTCCAGTGCTGTTTGAACGCTGAGGACCACCCCCAGTGCTGCGAGAGAACTCATTTGCATACCGAGGAAAACCCAGATTTCTACAGAACGCCGGCGCAGAGAAGACATCTAAAGGTAGGAGAAGAATAGCCTTTCTTAAGGCTATTCCTACGTGTTAGGGAGAAAAAAAGGGTATCCAATGATAGGATCCCTTTAAGCATCGGCCATAAAAAAAATCCTTCACAAACACTCTAATGGGAAAAATTTTTCACCCCATAAACTAAGCCCAGTATATCTGTGTATGACCCTATCAGCCTACTGATTTCAGTGGGAGCTGTGTAGTACCCCTTGTCGACTGCGGAGGCGCTCTAGGGAAATGAAACAATTGTTGCCAGGTTCCCCCACAGATTACAGATGATCACCGGTCACTGAATAATTACATTATAATGGTTGTCTCCCATAGACGGGTGATAGGGAACCTTCTCTGGTTCTGCTGGAAAAAGTTTTTAATTTTCAACTATGATTTCAATTACAGATCTGAAAGTTCTTTAATAACACGACTTGTTCCATCTGTGTCCACATTTCCTTGTCACCAGGAGGAACATTTCCCCTGACTGCTCAGCTTGTAGCTATTACTCAGCGATTGGGTTTTTATGTGACTCCGCTCTGATTTAGCACTTTCCCTTAATTTAGAGCTATTATTTGGGGTGCCTGGAGACAATGGGAGTAAATCTGTTGATTCTATTCTAAAGCCATAGACACTCGAGCAATCACCGAAATCAACTGCCATACACATAGCTGATTGTTGTGCGCGGCCCGAAAACATAGACCGTGCAATATACATATGTATAACAATAAGAACAATGGTCATAAAATACAGAGGCCCGGCTTCTTTGGGGGCCAATACAATTATGAGAGTCTTCAGGTTTACATTGAAGGGTAAATGACTATGGTAAGAAATCTAAGTGACCGCCATTGTTTGTAGAAGGCGAGGGATGGACTGTGTAAAGATACAAAATGACAAAAAATACCACAAAAAGTTGTTGGATTGGAACGAAGCTTTCCCAGGGTTTTGTGATAAGATGAGATACAGATACAGATACAGATAGATTGTCAAAGCAAGCAACCTACCTCTCTCCATCCAATGATGCGCCCCCTCGAAAAGTCTGTCAACTGGGAAAATGTCTTTGAATGCACAGTAAAGGTGTGTCTAGCCTGTGGTCCGGTCATCAGCAGCCATGGGTTGGGGTCTTCGACAGCTCTTTTAAAGAGGACCTTTCATGCGATAGGGTTAGGGTTGAATGATCGTGTTCGGAAAAGATCGGATTCCGATCGGCAATCGAGAAAATTTCACGATCGCCATCGGAATTCCGAACACGATCTTTTTAGGTGGGATCGAGATCGGTATTATTTCCCACAATACTTTGCTTAGCCTTCACACTGAGTATATAGTTCCATAGGAATGAATGGAAGCAGCCGGCACACAGCCTTAACTCCCTGCGCGCCAGCTGCCTCCATTCATTCTAATGGGAGACTAAACTAACATGTCTTGTAGCTACTTACCTGCAGAGATGGCTGGTCCGGTGCCCGGTGTTCTTCTTCGCCTCGCTGCCTCTCCACGCTGCTCTTCTCGCCTTGCTGCCGCCGCCTCCCAGGTTAGTGTTTAAAGAGCTAGGAAGGCGGGGCTTGTGGCTTAGGAGAGTATGGGCGAGTAGAGGGCGGGGAGATGTGACGTCTCCCCTCCCAGTACCCGCCCACACTCTCCTAATATGGGAGGCAGGGGGCAGCGAGGCGAGAGGAGCAGTGTGGAGAGGCAGCGAGGTGAAGAACAGCAGGCACTGGAACAGCCATCTCTGCAGGTAAGTGGACACCAGGGGGGACTAAGTAGCCAGAGGATTAAAAAAAAAATCCTCTGGCTACTTAGTGATTCACTACACAGCGTGGATTCTAACAATTAAAGCGTTCAATTGTTAGATTCCATGCTGTATAAAGAATAGGATTGTTTTTAAAATCCGATCTCGAATTAATAAAAAAATCCCATTGACTTGCATTGGGATCGGAATTGGGATCGAGATCGGGTTCGAATGAAAAATGATCGGAAATCGGATTTTAAAATCGATCCTGAAAAGTCAAGATCGGCTCAACCCTAGTTGGGGCACATGCGGTTTTATATACCGCTAGAAAGCCGACAGTGCGCACTATTGGCTTTCCCTTTCTCTGCCCCGGGTGAAGAGCTATCGGAACGCCCTTCCTCACATTAGCGTCTATTGCGCTGTACTGTGAGAGTGGGAACGAACGCCTCCTCCCTCTCCTGACAGTACTCGTCCATAGACTAGGACTTGGGGGCGTTCCTCACCACTCAGCGTACAGTGCTATAGACGCTACTGTGAGGAAGGGCATTCCTGATTGACTGTCAGAAACGCCCTTCTGACAGTGAAGAGCTACAGAAAGGGAAAGCCGATAGTGCACTGAATTGAGTGTACTGGCGGCTTCCTAGTGGTGTATTAAACCGCATGTGCCACAAATGGTGAAAGGTCCTCTTTAAGATGTAAGAATCATAACATATAGACGATGTTGCGCAAACCTTGTCAGACTAATTTAGTGAATATTTTCCGGATTCTGTGATGGAGCCCAGGAGAGGTGAGTAAGACTGGTACTCACCTCTCCCGGGCCTGTGCTTATAAACCCCATAGACAGTAATAAGCTCAGCTCTCCCATATGAAAGGGATGGATAGTAGGTATCAGCAAAGCAGTCCTAAATGTTATGGTTCGGTGCTTGGAGAAACCCTCTTTGGACAGCAGGTTATAACTGGATCTACATCACTGCTATGTGTTTCGAGGCACTCGACAATGTCCACCAATGATAACCTAGATATCTAACTGGACTAACTTTATTAAAAAGAAACCCACAAATCCAAGCAGTGTCTTAAAGGCCTGATCTAGTGATCTAGATTTCTAGAATTCTGGGGTCTGAAGAGACCTCGCAATAAAATGATGTCACTTCCGATTCTGTCCAAACAAGTTAGGTCCTAAACTAACTGGAGGAGTCATTTGTCCGAACCCAAGATGAAACAAATCTCTAGAGGTTCACCCAGCTCTACAACATCCCTATACCCCACCTCTGAGGCTCCTTTAAGAGGGAGTTACCCCACCCCCGCCTGCCCTGAGTTGCTAGTTACACCCATGCTTATAGTTACTATTCCTAAAACTGATGGCAATTCAGGTACAGAGGTGATATGAGGGAATTCCTTATCAAGCTATCATCCATGTAGGTTTCCAAAAAAAAAAAAAAAAAATCTGATTATAAAAGGTGTTTAAGGGGTTAATAATCAATCCCCTAATTATTGTCACAAGTACTTCATCTATAAGAAGCCAAGTGCACACGAGGGTAATGCTATAAACCCTGCACATATGTAGTAGGAGGGGCCCCCCGGGTCCCTGAAATAATTAGTACAGACAACATCCGAGCCTCCAGCACCTAATAATACCCTATGAGGATATTATATAGAAGCCGAGGTACCAACGTGCCTGTAAATTATACATAACTAGAAGTATTAAACAGAATCCTATAATATGAGGCTGAGCCGGGGGGATATTCGCCCTATTAGGATCCATTACATGATGGCTATAATGAAGTTATCCTGAATTAATGAGTGGGATTCTATATTAGAATACATTATTATTACATGGATTGCCCTTCCTCGCTGGTTCGGGAGCAGAGGAGTAAGGTTTATGCTGGTAAAGAGGAACAGGAGACTAATGCCCCCCATTATACAGATCTGGGGGGGGGGGGAATCTTGTCATTGGGGTCCCCAGCCAAGTAACTAGTATCACTTAGTTGGGACATGATTGATGACCTATCCAATGATAAAGGAGGGGATAGACCCCCCCCCCATCCCCACACCCTTCTCCAGCCAAACTTTACCAGGTACAGTGCCATACATTTTGCATTGGCTGAGCTTGGTCTAAGGTGTAATACCAGGCATAACCAATACAAGATGTATGGCGCTGTATCTGGTTTATAGTGAAGAGGACAGCACTTTCAGGAGTTATGGATTGTGTCCTAAGGGTTGTTGGAGGGTGGGCATTCATTTTATTTGGTGGGCCGAAGGAACCTGAGTCTCACACTGCCTGTATATCTGAATATGGATAAATTCTACCAGCCCTGACCTTGGCCTGTTCCTTGACTACCCTCTTACCTGTTCTCTTGGTGCCATGCTCGGTCACCTACACAAAAACTACTCCTAAAGAAACAATATGGTGGTCCCTTGCAGGGAAGAGCGGATTCTTGTATAGGAGTTAAGGATGGAAAACATGGGGACCACTTAGACAACACCCTCAGGAATATCCAACTGTGAAGCCAGTCGGATAGCCACCACTATGCACAAGACATTTCTGTAGGTCTACATCAAAGACTGTCCTCAATCCCAGCCTTGTCTGGTAGACCTTAACCCTTTTGCTGTCTAAGGCAGGGGGTTTCTAAATGCTTCTCCTCGCCATTTCCTAAAGTTTACCCTGACCACAAACTGTCATCCATGACTTGCCACCAGAGCAACAATGGAGGCCAAATGGATTGTCATTATGGATGGGAAAACCATGCAATATTCATTTCTTGAATATTTGAGAAGTTCATCTATCCATTTTGTCTTGGGTCCAACTCTTCAGACCCCAAAGTATAATCTTTGGGTCCTCTTTAGTCGTCTTCAGTTGTGGCCTTTTCCAACCACCTGAGTGACCCAGGGGACCATTATGGACTGTGACTTGGTATCAGTGGTTGTGTGAAGCATGCATTTTAATACATGACATCCTATGGAACCACTGAGTACCCCGGAGCCTGTGACATCACGCAGGAGGCCAGTAGATTACTTAAGGGTGCATGGGATGCCATAGGGGAGCCCAGGAGAGGTGAGGGAAGATGAACCCTAAAAGTTAAAGGTTTACGTCAAATCCAAAGATTTTGTAAAATTTAGGTCAAATCCAGAATTGGATGGCTTAGTTCTAGGTATCAGTGTAAATATATACTGTATATAGAGTGTAATATTGTATATTTCGGCACCATCACGAGTCACTCTCGAGGTCCCATCTACCTGCACATATTCCAGCTGTATTAACTCACATCCACAGTACTTATATCGTAAGCCCCTTCTATAATTTTATTTCTCTGGCAGGAGGGGAGAGCCCACTGGGGTATATTTTGACTCTTGGTCCAAAGCCAAATTTTATTTTCCATCTGAAGTAATAGTCAGAGAAACAGGTGGCAAAAAGATTTAATATGAAAAGGGATTTTAAAAACTGGGGCTAAACACCTGTCTGAAACCAGATCCTTCCTGCACAAATCTGCCGATGAAATGGAGAAAATGCTGCGTGATTTCCCAGGGTTGTTCAAGGCTTGTCACAAATTGTAGCTGTGATAGAATAATTCGGCTGTAATATGGTGCACAAAATAGAGACATGAATGTAATGCTAATATAATATACCGTATGTATCCAGGGGTGGGCAGACCACTGGGGCAATCGGGTACAGCCCAAGGACCCCTGATATTTAAAGGATCCATGTCCTGCACTTAGAGAACACAACACACATCTTTACAGAGGTTGGGGTTTTATGGTTCTTATAAGGGGTGTTGAAATTTGTGTCTTCTGTATTAAAGGGGTTGTTCCAAGATTGACAATTCTCGCCATGCACAGGACAGGTCACACGTCTGGGAGTATTGGGAGAACCTTGCGAGATTTGGCCACCAGATTTGTATCAGGCCAAACTTGTTCAGTACAAAATGGATCTTCTGTTATATTTGGGGGTTCTCCTGGCATACAGTGTGGAGCCTCTTAAAGGGGTATTTCGTCGCATACTCACCAGTCTTCACTGCTGTAAAATCTTCTTTCTTCCTGGTTTCTTGCATCATTTGGTGGGCGGGGTTTCACATGCAACCTGCCGTTTAGCTCCGCCCACCGCATAGTCTGAAGGGCCTGTGATGTCATCAAAGGTCCTTAAACACTATATGCACAATATTGGACTATGAAATACAGGCAGCAGCAACTCCATTCTGTGTTACATACAGAGACTGCCTGTCTCTGCCATAATGAACACAATTGAATTAGCTAGCCTGATAACTGGGAGAACAGAAGACGAGTTCAGAAATGAATGCAGCTCCTCTCCCCTATCTGATAGCAGGGAGGTAGGCCATGTGGTGTAGACACAGGAATAGCTAGAAACACAGGCTCGCTCCCGTGCACTTAGCCCCTCCTCCCTCCCCTGAGAGCAGGCAGCTACATCACTTGACTTTTGAGCAGAAAAGTCAAGGGCTGTGTCAACAATGAATTGAATAACGTAAGATAGTGGACAAACAAAGAAGTGTTGCTGAAGCAATGTATTTAGGAAAAGTCTTACATCCACATTAACAAGCAGTATAGATAGGATCCTTGTGATGGGACAACCCCTTTAAGGCCTCTCCTGGTCTCATGGATGATGATGATGATAATGACTACGTCAGTGGCCACTGTGGACAGTGATTGAACCTCAGGTAGATCACTGTAGGAGTAAATACTAAAACATAACTTATACTAATATTTGTTTAAAATTGGCCTAAATAAAATGATAACACAATTGCAGTATGACTTCACTATTATCAGGCAACAATTAGTATTTTTATTGCCTTTCCTATACAGTCATCTACAAAATAACTTTTTCCCATATGTAGCTCTCAGATAGTTTGTTGAGAACCACACAGTTTACCCCTTGATATCTGGGTACTAACAAATGCAGAGACCAGAGACCCAGTTGATCAGGTAGCAATCAACATCTCCCACCAGGTGAATGAAAGCTCTGTGGTCTATTTACTACATATGCAAGGCTGGCTGTGGCACAACAGGTCCCAGCCAGACCTTAAATAGCTCCATTCATCACAACGTTTTGCAGTGATGTTCACATATGCTGCTAGGTATTTCTATATTGTGGAGCCTAGATTTAGCATTGCATCCACATTATACCAGTCACAACGTTTTGCAGTGATGTTCACATATGCTGCTAGGTATTTCTATATTGTGGAGCCTGTATTTAGCATTGCATCCACAGTATACCAATAATAAGGTCTGGAGCACTTCCTAGCACTGCAGCCTAGCCACAAGCCGTAGTTTCATCTCTCCCTGTGTAGTGTTAGTCAAACTGTCTACCTTACAGCCTCATAGGAGCCCAGATGCGGCACGGCCCCAGAGTTATTTAGTCTCCAATTACTCTGCTATACTAAGTTACCAGGTCCTCCCCATTTGCTTTAGAGGTCCCTGGTTTCCCCTCTACGCAGCGTTTCGCTAGGGTAACTAGCTCATCAGGAGGATATTGATATGGGAAACGATGTCTCTGCAGTTAAAACTGCAATTCCCGTGCCCCTGATGGTGGGACACGGTACCTCTGTACTGCCAGCGTGCGCGCCGACTAGCTCAAGGATTTAAGGCAAAGGCCTAGTTTAGTACCTTGAGTAAATTACCCGTCAGTGACTCAGTGATTGAACCTCAGTAGTCATGTGGGCACACTGACCTCATGATGCTTAGATGCAAGCCAACACTGCATGGGCCCTTATTCAACGTAATTTTCGATAAGTTGAGCAAATTGGATTTGACCCCAATATTCCAAATTGGTAGATTTTTAACAAACCTGTTACGAACTAAAAACCAGCCACCGTGAGTAGATGCCTGGACCACCGCTGCAATATATCAGCGGTGGTCCTGCTATGACAGAAGATAGTGGGACCACCGCCAATAATAGTGAATAAGAGACTCGAACCCGAAACTAAACTAATTTTCAAGGGTTCGCCCATCTCTAACTATCATTATAAGATCTATAATGGCTGAAATGACCATATTAAAAGTAGCATCACCCATGATGTGGCTGAATATGGGACAGCACAAGGACCCGTAAATGGTGATATTCCTTAAGTTAAATATAACTCGCTGTCCTAATACCAAATGTCCAGTCGCAGTGATTGATCTCTCTTACGTCTCCTGTCTAGGTTTCATTTCCGTAAGGCCCTGGACATACAGTAGTCTATCAGATATCTTGATATTAAAATAGATAAAAGCCAAAGCAGTATTTGAGAGACTAAATATAAGGTAAAAGTAATAGATATTTATTATGGCCCGAGCACAGTCACCGCAGTTTAACCATAACTCCAATGATCCACTTCCAAATCTGTTAGAGAATGCAAGTTTTTAATAGCAAATTGAGATCTAATATTCTGTTTATAGACGTCATTCACTTGCAGACTGACACAACTTATTTTAGCATGGGTCAGGGCTTGAATTCCAGTAGTGCAGACCTTTACTTTCTCCCTGCTCGTGCCAGCAGGAGGACCAGAGAACAGCAAATGAGAATGAGACAGACAGAAGGAGATACATGAGAAGAAAATAAGAAGACAAGATTGTTTCACTTTTTGTACATCCACAAAAGAGTGTGAGTTAAGGTTGTGAGATTACAGCAGCATAGGCAAGCAACATGTAGGAGAAGGGAGTGTTTAGTCTTATACAAGCTTGACTGGGTTGCAGCTCTAATGCATCTATAACATGCAAGACAATCTACACAAAATCTTGTTTTATGACTGACTAGCCTCTGCCCATGACTTCGTCTGCATTTTGTTGGCATTGATGATCCACCTATATTCAGCAAATTGCTGCCCTTGATGGTTCGCCTGCTCCAGCGTTTCAGCAGTTCTCAAGCTGTCCTGTTGCTGAACTTGTTCCTGACATTGTGTCTGTGATTGTTCCGGCATCTCAGCAGCTCACTGGGACGCCATATAATGAGCATGTTGTTGATGTTGACGATCTGGCTGCTCTAAGAGCCGATTGACGCCTACTTTGCTCAATCCTCCTGATCTCTGCTTGAGGAGAACTCTGTGACTTCTGGCTACCTTCATAGCTCTCATGGTATTAGAATTTTGCAACAAATTAGATTTTCTTTTTCCAGCATGTTTAAAATTGGCAAACTGCCAAATTGGATTAAATGTGTTTTCCCATCCAGTGTGTCAGCACTGGAGCAGATCAGATAATATGCAAATTTTGGACACAATGGACTTAGTGTTATCTGTGAGTTTACATAGAGAGATAACAGACCTGGCTTTATCCAATTAGCTGAGATTCCTGCAGGCAAGAGCAGTGTAATATAGTATATGAACATAAATTCATAACAGTCATGAAGCCATGTCATTTCCTTGGATAAAAAGTAGCTTATGTGCTAATCGAGGTTACAAACTATCTATGTGCCAAATTTCATCCAAATCCGTTCAGCCGTTTTTGAGTGATTGAGTAACAAACATCCAAACTTTCACATTATGAACATGAACATGAACATAAATTCATAACAGTCGTGAAGCCATGTCATTTCCTTGGATAAAAAGTAGCCTATGTGTTAATCGAGGTTACAAACTATCTATGTGCCAAATTTCATCCAAATCCGTTCAACCGTTTTTGAGTGATCGAGTAACAAACATCCAAACTTTCACATTTATAATATTAGTAGAGTAGATAGATAAATAGATAGATGAATAGAATAGAATAGAATAGAATAGAATAGAATAGAATAGAATAGAATAGAATAGAATAGAATATTAGTAGGATATTAGTAGGATGCTCCAGGGACAGAATCCAGACTGATAAAAAGATGTGTTGGAGAAAGTTCGTTAGAATTGTCTGTCTATCTATAAAGGAAAGTACAAGCTATTTGTGCACCCACAAAAATGTGAGCTAATAAGGTTGTGTGATTCCAGCAGCATAGGCAACCGCTTGTACCGGCAGAGGAGACGGGAGTCCTGGTCACTGCAATGTGAGCTCCAATGTATCTGTAACCTAGAAGGAAAACGTAACACTGATGTTCCATGGAGAGAATCCAGACTGGCAAGAACAATGTGCGGGAGAGGTTATTAGCATGAGGAACTTTGTACGTTTGCCAAGTGGCAATTTTCTCCAAATTGCTAGCCCCACAGCATGTCCATGTGCAAGGATGGTGCTGCGTCTAGTCTCCAGGCTGTATAAGAATCTTTAGGGACTATACTTTGACTCTACATTTTATCTGTATAAGCTTTTGTCAAGGAAATTACTGCAGGTTCTGTATTAACGGCTCTGCTGGACTATTTGCAATGCCCTGGAGATGGCAGGGATTTGGCTGGGATCCTATGATGAACATCTATGGTAGGACTAATTGACTATTGTGTCATGTATTAGAATTTGTTAGTATTAAATATTTATGTCGCTCATGTCCTTTTTTTCCCTGATTCTTTATGTATCATGTCAATAGGGTTAAATAATTAATTTACTCAACTGGTTCCTGCAGGTTAATGAAGTACGTGCATGGTAAATATCAGGACCTGCGGCGGATCGTGCATACCAAGTACATGTATACGCTGGGTTTGGCCTGCAGATGGTAAAATGAGGATATATTGGTAAATTGTCCAACTGTGTATAATGTAAACTAGACAAACCCACCACGTCTATGTGGAACCGTGAGCAACAGACTTAGAGTGGGCCCCGTAGCGCCCCCCAGTCGCAACTCTTAACAAGTATTTGTCCAGGATTTCGTGGACCCTTCTAACCTCGAGTCCTAGCATTACAGTATCTCAAATTGTATGCCCCGTCTTATTTAACCCAACAACACCCCAAAATCTACCATCAGCTCTAAAGGGAACTGTGGGGAGAACTGATTGTAAAAGGTTGAAACTCCGAGACTGTCAAGTTATCCGCCATCTGTTTTTGACTGTTGCTATAAGTTATGGTCGGGTCCCTTCATACTTCATACTGTATATCCAGTACTAGGCTAAAGTTTAGTATAGAACTATACAATACAATACAACAGTACAAAGAAGCTTTATTGGCACGTCTGAATAGGTATTTGGCATTGCCAAAGCAAGTAGAGTGGGTAGGGTTGGGGTAAGGCAGGGGGTGGAGGTGTTTGTGGATGGGTGGGAAGGTTGGTGGTTTGGGGTATTATAGTCCTTGGGGTCTCATCGTTCTCCTTGTTTGGTGGCAAGTGGACAATGAACATGTGATGGGTATGGGCGGGCGTAGAGCGGGTGGGTGATTTGGGGTATTATAGTCCTTGGGGTCTCATCTTCCCCTCATTTGATGGTAGGCAGACACATATTGGGCAGCCATCTCAACAATGGACTCCTCTTCTCCTAGTAGGATGTAGAGTTTCCTCTTCTCGTCTGCTGATGTGAAGTCTGGGATGTGGGCTGAGAGCCCTTGGTAGTAGGTGACCCTGACAGCTGAGTATTTGGTGCTGTGTAGCAGGAAATGAGCCTCGACTGGAAGTGTCCTGGAAGTGGTGATATGGCTTCTTTGCAGATGTCTTCAGTCCTCTTCCAAACTGCATGATGTCAGTGGCCCCAGGGGACCACTAAGATCTGTTATTGGGTCAAAGTGTCACAATGTTGGCTTTCCCCATGTGACCGCTAAGTCCCCATCATAGACTTCAGCAGCCCCCCAGGCTAATGACATCACCCAATAGGCTGGAAGAGGACTAAAAGACACTTGAAGGAGCACCAGATTCCTCAAGGTAGCTCAGGAGATGGGAGGGAGGGTGAGTATTTTTACCATATATCTGGTGCTCCCCTTATCATACTCTGTGGTCCAGAGAGACCCTTTTAGATTTGGCCCATACAAATTTGGTCCAAAACAAAAAATTTAGATTATTCATGAAACAAATCTTGCAAGGTTCGCCCATTTCTAGTGACCACTCTTCTGTAACCATCTTGTTGGCTGCCTGAAATCTCAAGGCACACCTGTAATATGCTGTATGTGCTGCACCGTCCTCAAGTGGGGTCCCAAAAAAGACCACTCATTGCACCAAAAACCTTGATGAGGACTATCCTCTTTACATTGTCTATTTTTCTGGAGATTGTCCACATTTTGGCTCTAGTTGGGAAATGTATCTCTTCGTCTCAAACTACAAGTACAAGAAGGAGTGATGGACATGTGTCGAGAGCAAACATCTACTTCATGCGGGGCCCGGAAATTTTTGCACCCTCCCAATGATTTCCATCAGAGATTCTACCGTGCACATACCTTCTGCCCTATGGAGAGACCATCTGCCTGGACGATAGTTATCGCTCAGGAGCCATAATACTTGCTTATATGGTTGAGTCTCTTGCAATGTATTTCATGTGAGTGAGTCGTCTCTCCATAACTAGAGCTGACATTGATGGATTACTGCACACCCAACTGCGCCAAAGGTTTTTCCCAGAACCCTGTACTTGTACCTTGAGCAGAACCTTGTTTTGACACAGTGCACTGGTTAATGTCCCCAGACAACAAAAAATGACTAGAAATCTATAGACTTCGACAAAACCCGAAGAACATGGACGGGAAAACAAAGTTACTAGATGAAAAACAGAAAAAAAAGGCTATTCCGAAAAAGAGATGGGTGGCAGATAAGTAATAGCCTTGCAGCTGCTAATAAATCATGCTTTGTACTTGTGGTCTTAAAGGGAATGTCTCATATATTCAATGTTAGTCTGGAGAAGAGAAAAATTGCAGAGAACGTGTTAAGATTGGTGTTCTGTCTGCCGCTCTTCGTCCATTCCCCCATTGGTGCCCATGGGTCAGAATGGAAGTGAATGGGGGGGCAACACGGTGACTCAGTAGTTAGCACTGCAGCTTTGCAACGCTGGGGTCCTGGGTTCTAATAATTACATTGTGATCCCTATATGGGGCTCACAATCTACAAACAAAAGAAAAAAGAATGGAAATGAATGGCAGTCTGGAACAGGCATAGATCACCAGTTCTCTGGTGTGAGTCATATTAAATTTGGCGTTCCAATCTCGGCCAGCCTTGGTCTCTGCCCACTTTCATAACAAGTGGCATGCAGGACAGAGCAAGAGAGGAAAGTGACACATCTTTGGAGTCCGAAAGGATCATGAGCCAAAGATCGATCACATCTATTGCCATCATGGATACTGCAGCCATGACCCTCTTCACCATGGCGATCTAGGGCGACCCCTAGTCATAATTTCCAACCAATATGTTCAAGACATTTAATAATCAGGGGGCTTCTAACAAACACTAGGCTCCTCCCATCTTCTAGAAACCCAAAGTGTAATCCAATCCTGTTCACACATCTGGGTTTTTTTTTCAACCGTACTATGTAACTCCAAAATGTCCTAGGAGCCCTGACAGTGTTCTACACTATGTTTTATAGATAGGTTCCTAGGAGCCCTGACAGTGTTATACATAATGTTTTATAGATAGGTTCCTAGGAGCCCTGACAGTGTTATACACTATGTTTTATAGATAGGTTCCTAGGAGCTCTGACAGTGTTATACACTATGTTTTATAGATAGGTTCCTAGGAGCCCTGACAGTGTTATACACTATGTTTTATAGATAGGTTCCTAGGAGCCCTGACAGTGTCATACACTATGTCTTATAGATAGGTTCCTAGGAGCCCTGACAGTGTTATACACTATGTTTTATAGATAGGTTCCTAGGAGCCCTGACAGTGTTATACACTATGTTTTATAGATAGGTCCCTAGGAGCCCTGACAGTGTCATACACTATGTTTTATAGATAGGTTCCTAGGAGCCCTGACAGTGTCATACACTATGTTTTATAGATAGGTTCCTAGGAGCCCTGACAGTGTCATACACTATGTTTTATAGATAGGTTCCTAGGAGCCCTGACAGTGTTATACACTATGTTTTATAGATAGGTTCCTAGGAGCCCTGACAGTGTTATACATAATGTTTTATAGATAGGTTCCTAGGAGCCCTGACAGTGTCATACACTATGTTTTATAGATAGGTTCCTAGGAGCCCTGACAGTGTCATACACTATGTCTTATAGATAGGTTCCTAGGAGCCCTGACAGTGTTATACACTATGTTTTATAGATAGGTTCTTAGGAGCCCTGACAGTGTTATACACTATGTTTTATAGATAGGTTCCTAGGAGCCCTGACAGTGTTATACACTATGTTTTATAGATAGGTTCCTAGGAGCCCTGACAGTGTCATACACTATGTTTTATAGATAGGTTCCTAGGAGCCCTGACAGTGTCATACACTATGGTTTATAGATAGGTTCCTAGGAGCCCTGACAGTGTTATACACTATGTTTTATAGATAGGTTCCTAGGAGCCCTGACAGTGTCATACACTATGTTTTATAGATAGGTTCCTAGGAGCCCTGACAGTGTTATACACTATGTTTTATAGATAGGTTCCTAGGAGCCCTGACAGTGTTATACATAATGTTTTATAGATAGGTTCCTAGGAGCCCTGACAGTGTCATACACTATGTTTTATAGATAGGTTCCTAGGAGCCCTGACAGTGTCATACACTATGTTTTATAGATAGGTTCCTAGGAGCCCTGACAGTGTCATACACTATGTTTTATAGATAGATTCCTAGGAGCCCTGACAGTGTCATACACTATGTTTTATAGATAGGTACCTAGGAGCCCTGACAGTGTTCTACACTATGTTTTAAGCCAGTGTAAAGTGGTTTGTACAGAACTTGTTCATCCCGAAAGGAACCAGAGTCCCAAGCCCGAACATAAAACCAATCTTGAGAGATTCGACCATCTCTAATAGTAGTAACTACAGGTAACTAGTACTAATATAATCCGTCTATGGAGACAAATTGCAGAGGCTGCGATATCCACGGCTTCATGTAACACATTATCAACACATTTTCAGACATGGCCTTTTTGTCACAGTAAATGTGTTGGCGTCAGCCATGCATGTGGTGACCATTAGCCCTGTAGCCCTAAAAAATCTATAGTTTCCATGATGTATGCTCCTTCAGCAGGAAGTATCACTGAGGGCTGACATATCTTCCAGTGACAAGCGACCTCGTGGCTGGAGGCCATACCATTTAGTACTGGGGAGTGATGACATTAGGCACCATGTCAATACAGAATGTGCAGGGCATTATTGGAAAGAAATGCTGGGAAAGCAAATTCTAAAAACCCTGAGCCTGCTAAACAGTCAGCATAAAACATTACCATGAAATATTTTTCTAATCAAGAACTAAGATTTCCAGAGACTTCCACCAGTTTTGGGTTTCTCGTAGAGACCTGAATTTTCCAAAAGTTTGAGGTTCCTGGCGCCCACTACCGTTACGCACAGTATAATGTCCCATAGCAGCCTCTTCAGCACGTATAATATCCCATAGTGGCCCCTCCACACTGTGTAATGGGTTTGGTAGAACCCAATTTTTTGGAGGTTTACCACCCACAAACTAGGAGGACTCTGGACCACAAGGTTGAAGAACATTTTAACTTTCCTTTGTCGATTACTCAATAACATTGCTAAAAGGGTTAACCATAATTTAAGATTATTACATTTATTCGCCTTGTGGTTTCATCCTGCCCATTCGCAGCATCCAATATTGTTAACACTGTTTAATTTAAAAGTTTCACAAGTCGCGATTGATGTGTCGCATTCTAAAAATATCACCAGGTTGATCACACTCGAGCAGGTGAACAGAACCGGGGGGCGATCCGTCATTCATTAGAGTTTTCAGTGTCTTCTCTTTAGGCTTTTGCTTCTAGATCAATAATTTCAGCCAAGCTTTGGAAATGGTTTCTCGCGTTCGAATGCAATAATAGGAAGACGTAAAAACATTCTGCAAATAATTAACTAGTGCAGTGCAAATAGATAGAAAGACCGGTGTAGGTCTACTTCTCCATGATATGGGGGCAGCAAAAATATCAATTTCCTCGGGATAATATACAGCAACCTGTTGAGGTTGGGAGTAGTAAGTGAAATGGCTTGAGAGTTAGTCATGTCCTCCTGGGCTGGTGCAATGTTGAGGGGGTCTATAGGGGGGCCTGATGGTTGAAGTCCTAGTTGTTGTTAGCCTTCTTGAGCCTGATGGAATTGGAGTGCCCATGATGGTCACACCTTGCACAATTCTCTTGGCACAAGTTGAGCTAGCATTATTCCCATCTCATGACATGAGTCTGATCTAGCTGGAGCTTCTACACACTACCTTGGGCTATGACTCTCCTCATGCTCCAAACTTGCTTCCTGCTCCAGAGAAGACTCCTGTCACCTCCCCTTGTTAAAACTTGCTTTTTCCATCTCTTAGGTCCATGATGGTCACACCTTGCACAATTCTCTTGGCACAAGTTGAGCAGGCATTATTCCCATCTCCTGACATGGTTCTGATCTAACTTAAGCTTCTCCAGGCTACCTTGGGCTCTGACTCTTCTCACGTTCCAAACAAGTTTCCTCCTCCAGAGAAGACTCCTGTTGCCTCCCGTTCTCAAATTTTGTTTGTTCCATCTCTTAGCTCCCTTTCAGCCCATTGAGGTAGCAGTGGATACAGTTTACTTAAGGTACACATTAGGGATACTCTATTGTGAAGTGCGACCAGTGGGACACTACAAATATTCCAATAACGACACTTCATCAATATGAACTTGACTTTGTCAAGTCAACATGACGCCACCTGGAAGTCAAAAGGAAACATTTAGAATTCCACTCTACAAGAAATGAGTCTTGTTGTAAATGACTAACCTTGTATATCAAGTGCCAAGAAAACTTTGGAGTTCAAGAACCTCAATGAAACCTGAAGTTTCCCATAGGTTTTATATTCTCCATACCTATATATACACCACGTCGTTGAACCCTTCTTGAGTGTTCCTGTTACCTCCTCGGGAAGTGACATCTCGGTTCACACTCTTCTCCAAATGAGCTAATTAGTGTGACTTGATAACGTTTTTATTTTACAAGTTGTTCTTAAGATGTCACATACTAAGCGCTAATGCTTTATCTGACGCAATTAACAACATTTTTGGTATACAACTTTTTTAGATCCTTCCGGAATGTCACATACTGACTATAAATACTTCCTCTGAATGTTATACCCTCTTCAATGGTAAACACTACCTTCTAAGGAGGTGACATTCGTAGGTTATGTTTTTGAAGGAGACCAAAATGCTCAATTTTCCAGCATTGTCTACAGACAACCACAAAGCAAGCAGAAGGTGAAAATGTTAATGGTGGCTAATGGATTGGTAGAAAATCTGGCCAATCTGTCCCATCCCTTGTGCGTTTGTAGGTTGATTTGCGTATCCATATGTTGTACAGACTTGGTTGATGATCGATATCCTGAGATGTCTACAGAAAGCCTCGGTCTGGACTGGTACATGGATTAAGACTGGGCCTTGTGACATGGGAGGGATGCAGAGAAAGGAAAGGGTTAATGGTTCTTTGAAGGGAAGTATTTTCGGCTGGAGGTTTAAGACATGGGTGCAAAATGTGGGAGGTATGGTGGCTCAGTGGTGTTTCCTTGGAGAGCTGAGGTCCTAGGTTTAAATTCAGCCAAGGACAACATCTGCAAGGAGTTTTTATGTTCTCCTCATGTTTGGTGGGTTTCTTCTGGGAACTCCATTTTTCTCCCACACTCCAAAGGCCTACTGTTAGGGAAGTTAGATTGTGAACCCTATATGGGACAGTGTTTACTATATTGTAGTTCAAGAATAGTTAGCCATGGCCAACACTTTATTTTGGACGTAGCTAGTGGGCGAAGGGGAAGGATGGTGGTTACTTGTTGGGGGTAGCCAACGAATAGTTGGTCATGGTCAAGAACAGACAACAGGATGTCAATGTAGAACACCATCGGGTGCTGGAAGTAATTATATCCATGCAGTTGATTGAGAAGGTATAGATGATCTAAGAAGGTATATAAGGTATAGATATCTGTTGTGCCATTGTGGTTTTGCAGTATCCATTTTCATGGTGTCAAGGGTTGTCTCCAATAATATCCATCCCTCACACCAAGACTCTTTGTAGATCATATGATGGAAGGTAAGAATCTGGAGACAACATCTTGAAAATTTTCCATTGAGTCTGTGCCCTAGTGGTGATGTCATGCTCTACTTTTGTGATGGGACATGACCCATTTTTGTTTGCGCTATGCCCATTTGTAACATAGAGATCCAATGTGCTGGCCATTCCCCTTTTTCCATGACGTGAGTGACGCATTACTTGCCAACATCACAAATAAAATGGCAGGGAATCTGGTGGATGGAAGGAGATGTGTTCGCTCTTCCATGATTCTGGAGGTGATCTCTTTAGGGGAACCTCCTGGGTTGGAATGTATGGTCTATATACAGTCGTAGTCGTAGAGGACAGCAGTCTTTAATCTACTTTCTAAAAATTCATCATAGTCCCAAATTTCATTGCCTTTAGAGTCCTTTTATTTTTATTTGGCTTCTAATGAGGGTCAGACTTACCCGTGAATATACCAAGTTATTCTCCAGCGAGCACAGGCTTTAATAGTCCTACTGGGACGGAGCAGAGGACAATCTATTTGGAGGTCAATCCCTTTCCTCCAGGGGCTTTCTCTTTTGAGAGGATTCACAAATAACCTATTAGATGTGATGGATGATTCGTCCTATGTATACAATCATCGCACAGTCTGCATAGATGGCGGCTAGCCTCTCAGGATCACTGCCTATGGCGTAAGTGCCCTCGTTCCTCATCGGCTCTAATGCTATTCATGTATGGATAGTTAGTATAATTTTATTACCGTATGACGGGATTTCTCATAACTTCAGGCTCCTGGGGACACATTGCTGTAAACCCTGCCAGTTACGGCCTGACATGTACAATCTATGAGACTTTTATGTTCAGTTTGTCAGAGATATAGACTTTTGGCCCTGTGGTGGGATTGTTTCCAACCTCATTGGGCCTTGTTAGTGTACTTGGAAGACGCTAACTTATCCGGACAGATGCGGCTCATCTGTAGTCATCCCCTGTCCACACGCTACAAACATGTGCAATAAAATCAATTTTAATGGATCATTATACGGCATCATGGTCCATTTTGGACCCTGCAAGCTGTGATGGGGCCAGTTGGCGGCCTTCAGCTGTGATTTGCAGCATTTATAACCATAATGTTATTGGGCCGGCTGCCTCCTATCCTTGGCATGTACCCATTTTATATAGTCAGCTTCGCCCTTCATTGCATAGACAACCACCATCAGTATGTCTTAGGGTAAAACGATAAGAAACTGCCTTGGATACAAGAATACGGTTATAGATTTAGTTCCACTCGTGTATTAATTCTCTTTAGTGCCGAATGTTTTATTTCTCACAAGTTTAGTGCAACATTAAAGAGGGAAAAAAAAAAAAACTTGTATAACTCTTCATGGCCTCTGAGCACAAAGCAATAAAAAAATCTTGAGACGTGTGTGTTAAATGATGCACAACGCGTTTCTGTTTTTTTATTCCATGTAAAGAAGTTACTTTGAATTAAGAGACTCCTTTGGTGGTTCCTTCAGCCATTGCGATAACTTTGATATCAATATTATGGCTCTTTTCACATCTGCATTAACTTCTGGATATAACAGATACCATAACCCGAGGTCCACCGAGGTTCCTGACATCTTGACGGGAGAAGATGGAGGAGAATCTTAGGTTAACCTAAACCTTATATGACCTTGCTCACCTTAGAAAAGGAAGGGCATCCTGAGTATCGCTAATTCAGCTGTACAGAGAGAGTGATAGTAGAAGTGAAGTTAGACTCATCTGACCCTAGTTATATTTCTGGACATACCCAGCTGAGAACAATAATCAGCCTCATCCCCATCCTACAGTAGAACTTCCATTGAGAACTTATGCTCAACTGCAATCGATTACTACACTTACAACCAAGGGCCTTCCGACTACCACTAGTCTCAGTAAACTGAAGACCACCATTGCAACTACCACCACCATCAAGTACCCTGGAAGCCTCCTCAGCACTGCACCAACGCAGGAGGCGGGTTGGAGGAAACGGTTTAGAGTTTTTGCCAATGTTGACGACAACTACTAATTCCATCCTCCAAATTGCTGCCCATAATGTGACCTTTCTATGGCTGATGTTATGTCTATAAAGATAACACTTTATTAGTAATTGTGGTGTCCCTCCTGATATCAAGTCATGTTGTCCTTGGTATTGTCATGTTATTTTCTTATAGGTCTAGTTTACGCTCCTGATAACCCACCATGATGTCCTTATTGTGGTTGAGTTATCTTCTCATACATGTAGTATCCTCCTGATAACCAGCCATGGTGTCCTTATTGTGGTCGGGTTATCTTCTCATACATGTAGTGTCCTCCTGATAACCAGCCATGATGTCCTTATTGTGATCGGGTTATCTTCTCATACATGTAGTGTTCCCTCCTAATAACCAGCCATGATGTCCTTATTGTGGTTGGATTATCTTCTCCATACATCTAGTATCCCTCCTGATAACCCACCATGATGTCCTTATTGTGGTCAGGTTATCTTTTCATACATGTAGTGTCGTCCTGATAACCAGCCATGATGTCCTTATTGTGGTATGGTTATCTTCTCATACTTGTAGTGTCCTCCTGATAACCAGCCATGATGTCCTTATTGTGGTCGGGTTATCTTCTCCATACATCTAGTATCCCTCCTGAAAACCCACCATGATGTCCTTATTGTGGTCAGGTTATCTTCTCATACATGTAGTGTCGTCCTGATAACCAGCCATGATGTCCTTATTGTGGTCTGGTTATCTTCTCATACATGTAGTGTCCTCCTGATAACCAGCCATGATGTCCTTAGTGTGTCCGGGTTATCTTCTCATACATGTAGTGTCCTCCTGATAACCCGCCATGATGTCCTTATTGTGGTCAGGTTATCTTCTCCATACATGTAGTGTCCTCCTGATAACCAGCCATGATATCCTTATTGTGGTCAGGTTATCTTCTCCATACATCTAGTATCCCTCCTGATAACCAGCCATGATGTCCTTATTGTGGTCGGGTTATCTTCTCATACATGTAGTGTCCTCCTGATAACCAGCCATGATGTCCTTATTGTGGTCGGGTTATCTTCTCATACATGTAGTGTCCTCCTGATAACCAGCCATGATGTCCTTATTGTGGTCAGGTTATCTTCTCATCCATGTAGTGTCCTCCTGATAACCAAGCATGATGTCCTTATTGGGGTTGGGTTATCTTCTCTTACATGTAGTGTCCCTTCCTGATAACCAGCCATGATGTTCTTATTTGGGTCGGGTTATCTTCTCTTACATGTAGTGTCCCTTCCTGATAACCAGCCATGATGTCCTTATTATGGTCAGGTTATCTTCTCATATATGTAGTGTCTGGTTGTGTTTTTCAACCATTCCTATAGTCATGATTCATGGTCTTATCCATTGGCAACCGATCAAGAAAAGATGTCACCATGAGAATGGTTAGAGGAAATGTTTAAAATTTTTACCTCACTTGTCTAGAATTTTAAACATAGTTATGTTCATGGGAAAAACCAGTTTATGATTGGTGGTGGTACTGGACACAAGATTAAGTGTTGATCCCCATCCTACTTATGGGATCTAGACCACACCTGACATGTATAGGAGAGACATATGGACTTCTATGGAAGTTTTGAGCCCAACCAAACAAGCAATTTACTTAGAAGTCAAAACTGCCATCCATATGCTTGTTTGGCCACCTTTACACTTCTTCTTGACCAAATATGGCCATCAACCCATCATCAGAAATATTAGGTACTGGAAGTCAGCATAGGCCCCAAAGTGTTGAAGGACCCATGTGGATCTACCTATAATCTGGTCCTTAGCACAACTACATACCAAATCTATTGGAATTTGAAGGGGTTTTAAGAAACTAGGGTTATGTAAATGTGACCCAAAAGTGGTTGTTCCCACCAGACCCGGGACACTCGTAGATGTCCAGATTTTGACAAATGATATGTTGGTATAACTATGAGCTGGTAATGATCTATGATATATTTTTGCACAGTTTATGCTTCTATAAAAGGTCACCGAGGCCGAATCTGAATGACGGCAGCCATAAATTGCTGCAGGTGCAAGCCCGTAGTCATTTCGCTGCCAAGGGTCCACTTTACATCGAACACCGCACCATAACGCCAACACACCGTGCTTAACCCTTGCAGAGTCAGTAACGTGCGGCTAATTTTAACCCGAGTCTCAAGTGCGTACTAATTGTGCTTTACTGACAAGACAAATAAAGTTAAGTTAATAATATGTTCAGATGGTGTTAGGCCTAGGTGATAAAACTGGTCGTCATGGTTACCCGCAAGCGCTGCGATGGCTAAATAATTCTAAATCAAATTAATAAGTGGAAAAAAAAAAAGAAACAATACACAAAAGCCATTTCCTCCGCCGTGATATTTCATCTCCGAAAGCTGGCGGGGTAATGAAAGAGCAATAAATACATTAGTCCCTCTAAATCCTCCAGATGTGGGATGAGGAGCGCAAACGCTTTCCTATAAGGAACGTCGCACACAGCAAAGAGCAGAAGAATAGTAATCGCCGCCATGGTCGGAGGGGGCTCGAGAAATAGCCGCTTCAGCAGGAAAAAAAGCATTACGTGACAGATGTGGCAACACGCGATGTGACAGATCCACAGGAAACGCTGCATGGATACATGGAGGAGCGACAAATGACCGGCGAAATATAGTACAAGATAGAACCGAGAATGATTGTCTGTAGTATAGTCTGTATTGTGTCTCAGAGAGATAGATAGATAGATAGATAGATAGATAGATAGATAGATAGATAGATAGATAGATAGATAGATAGATAGGAGATAGATAGATAGATAGGAGATAGATAGATAGATAGATAGATAGATAGATAGATAGGAGATAGATAGATAGATAGATAGATAGATAGATAGATAGATAGATAGATAGGAGATAGATAGATAGATAGATAGATAGATAGATAGATAGGAGATAGATAGATAGATAGATAGATAGATAGATAGATAGATAGGAGATAGATAGATAGATAGATAGATAGATAGATAGATAGATAGGAGATAGATAGATAGATAGATAGGAGATAGATAGATAGATAGATAGATAGATAGATAGATAGATAGATAGGAGATAGATAGATAGATAGATAGATAGGAGATAGATAGATAGATAGATAGATAGATAGATAGATAGGAGATAGATAGATAGATAGATAGGAGATAGATAGATAGATAGATAGATAGATAGATAGATAGGAGATAGATAGATAGATAGATAGATAGATAGATAGATAGGAGATAGATAGATAGATAGATAGATAGATAGATAGATAGATAGATAGGAGATAGATAGATAGATAGATAGATAGATAGATAGATAGATAGGAGATAGATAGATAGATAGATAGATAGATAGGAGATAGATAGATAGATAGATAGATAGATAGATAGATAGATAGGAGATAGATAGATAGATAGATAGATAGATAGGAGATAGATAGATAGATAGATAGATAGATAGATAGATAGGAGATAGATAGATAGATAGATAGATAGATAGATAGGAGATAGATAGATAGATAGATAGATAGATAGATAGGAGATAGATAGATAGATAGATAGATAGATAGATAGATAGGAGATAGATAGATAGATAGATAGATAGATAGATAGATAGGAGATAGATAGATAGATAGATAGATAGATAGATGATAGATAGATAGATAGATAGATAGATAGATAGATAGATAGATATAAGATAGATAGATAGATAGATAGATAGGAGATAGATAGATAGATAGATAGATAGATAGATGGATGGATAGATAGATAGATAGATAGGAGATAGATAGATAGATAGATAGATAGATAGATAGATAGATAGGAGATAGATAGATAGATAGATAGATAGATAGATAGATAGATAGATGGATGGATGGATAGATAGATAGATAGATAGATAGATAGATAGATAGATAAATGGATGATAGATGGATAAATAGAGAGACAGAGAGATTGAAGAGATAGATATAGAGATAATAGATTAGATAGAAGGATAGAGAGGGATGAATGGATGGATAGATAGATAAAGAGAGAGATAGAGAGTTAGAATAGATAGATATAGAGATAGAAGATAGATAGATAGATAGATAGATAGATAGATAGATAGATAGATAGATAGATAGATAGTAGACAAAACAGGCAGCACTGAAAAAAAAACAAAAAAACAACTCCTTTAAAATCAGGTGAATTTATCCCATATGTGACATCTTGGTCCCCAATAAATGGGACCTTTCTCAGGTACGTGTATAATGGACTAAAATATTGCACTTGAAATAAATCCACTTGATTTTTAAGAATTTTTTTGCAGGGCTTCCTGTTTTGTCCTTTATCTACCTGGGATTAGTCAGGTCTTTGAGGCTTGCACCATTACCTATAGGTAGATATGGGGGTGATAGATACTTTAGAAGATGGCAACATATTGCAGGATTTAGTTTTGTGTGGGCGCTATAGGGGGCACTGTCTACGTGACCACTCTGTAGCGAAGCTCTGTGTGAACACTGCCTGGCACTGCATGACCACTCTATAGTCGTCTGTTCACACTGCTGGGCACTACGTGACCACTCTATAGCTCTGTGTGAACACTGCCTGGCACTACATGACCACTCTGTTGCTCTCTGCGGACACTTCCGGGTACTATATGACCACTCTATAGCCCTCTGCATACACCGCTTGGCACTATATGGGCGTCTTGTGGTATAACTGAAAATACGTAAAATCTTCGCCTTTTGTTGAAAACCTGAATACAAGTCTGATTTACAATCCTTCTGCTTTCTGTAAAATTTTTGCTAAGTTTTTTGTGCCCTTACACTATTTATACGTATTGTCACATCACTTAGTGTACGGTTAGATGGCCGGCCCACTACTATTAAAGACAATGCGCAGAATTCCCCGGATTTGGCGATTTATCCGGCCACCTGTAAATAACATCATGGCTCCGCTACAGGGCTAAACACTGCCTGCTCTTAGAAATGAATCAATATAGACGGATTTGTCTTCCACTGCAGATAAGCACCGTGGGGCAAGTCAGCGCCTTCTTCAGCCCCCGTCGGGGTTAACCCCATGTGAACCATCCTACAAATCAGAGACTAATCTTTGTAAGTTGGAAAGCAGGCGCTGGCATAATCAATTTCCGCTGATTCTGCGACCTGTTGGATGTGTCAGATACACAGATTTGCAAGCTGCTGCCTAACAGAACTACATTATGGATCCTCGGAGAACTGACATCCACATAGTAATAGCAATTTCCTAATATAAACCTGTTAGCAGAATGAAGCGGGGATTTACAGATACCTTACGTTTCCTATAGGACTGGAATGTCACAATTTTCACACTTGGTGCTGATCCTGCTCTTTGTACAACAGGGGTTAGGGTATCTTCACTTGGCAAGATCACAATGGAAGTTAACACCTCCAGTAAAAATCAGGAGTCAGATAACCCAAAGGATAACAATAACGGCTCCAATTTTTGATGTCAACATTTTGGTGACAGATTTACAGTGGGGCCCCTTATGCTTCAACCTTATCCCCCCCCCCCCCCCCTTATAAAGCAGGGGCTACATGGGAATTTCAGTATCAACACGTCGTTGCTCAGATCTTCTTCCTCTACTGAAAATGTGCGAGTATATACAGATGTACCGGTATATACCAGACTGTAAAAAAGAATACAGTTGAAGGGTAGGCTGAGATAATCCTCCCATAGATAACAGTTGAACCTGTAGCTTGATAGGGCCCAAAGGGTGGCGGACCCAGAGGATGGCGGACCCAAAGGATGGCGGACCCAGAGGATGGCGGACCCAGAGGATGGCGGACGCAGAGGATGGCGGACCCAAAGGATGGCGGAACCAAAGGATGACGGACCCAGAGGATGGCGGTCCCAAAGGATGGTGGACCCAAAGGATGGCGGACCCAAAAGATGGCGGACTCAGAGGATGGCGGACCCAGAGGATGGCGGACCAGAAGGATGGCGGACCCAAAGGATGGCGGACTCAGAGGATGGCGGACCCAGAGGATGGCGGACCCAGAGGATGGCGGACCCAAAGGATGACGGACTCAGAGGATGGCGGACCCAAAGGATGGCGGAGCCAGAGGATGGTGGACCCAAAGGATGGAAACCCAAACTCTACTGTGAACCTAGTGTTGCCAATATACATGCTGTCTTGCCAATTCTGGGCATTTTCTAGACCTACCTGTGGGTCCGAAATCTTCTCGGCCAGTTCCTGTAAAGCTGTACCAACACTGGATCACGTGACCAACCCCACTTTACTCCACCTGCCTATAGAGTAGAGCAGGGTTGATCACATGATTCAGAGTCGGTACATCATTACTAGGGATGGAAGAACCTCCCAAGATTTGGGCCAAAACAGTTTGGATAGAACTGAAAATGAAATTATACTCTGGGATCTATAGAGACCCTAGAGTATAAAAAGTGGAGGTCCAGGGGAGGTGTAAAAAAAATAAAGTATTCTCCCCTTCACTCTTTTAGACCCCATGTGGTCCAATCATAGGCTTTAGCGTTGACGCTGGGTGCATGACATCACGAAGGATCTGCCACCCCCCTACGCTCCGCCCCCTCCTCCCGGGGGGGGGGGCGGCTTTCTGTAGTTCGCTTCGGGCGGCGAAAGGGGTAGGTTCACTCCTGCGACCATGGACCCTGGATCCTTAACATGACTGGATGAGAATCCCTGAGTCCTGTCCTCCGTGTGCCCTAATATACAGGTACAGTATAGGTCCATAGATTTCCATTACAGGCTGTGTGCAGGAGCCCATAGAAGTCTATGGGGCACGGTAACATCTCAGGCTTAGATAACATCAGGGCTCATTTACAACGATCATTTCGCGCTGTAATTACCTAATGAATTGAACAGAACAAACTCATTCATTTGGCTTTAATGATTTTTTTGTTTTACACTGATGAGTCTGAAAATCTCTGCACAAAGCTTCTGTGTAAAGACCTTCCCAAAATTAATTTAATGAGCTAAAATTAATACTAATGTTATCATCGCAAAGACCGAAGAACATTCTAACCGTATGCTGGAAAATATTAGGAGAATTTAAAGGGGTATGCGGGGATTTGGTTTGTAGATGACTCAGTGGGCATTCGATGAATAGGCTGCAAAACTCCAGCCCTAGGTTATATTATTTACTTAGGAACAGCGCCATACTGGAGAGCGTGGCTGTGTCTGGTACTGCAGCAAAGTCGCAGTCACAGCTTTATTCACCAGCATTCTGCTCAGTAGGAGAGGATCAGGACATGAGATCTAGAATGAATGAATACGGGCCTTATATTGATAAAGGATATAATCGTGGCCTCATGGAGGTATCACTATGGGGATCTGGATATGAATGTAGGTATACAGATAACAATGTGCATTCTTCACCCTTAACGGGAACCTGTCAGGGTGATTTGGGTCCTCATGGACTGGAACCTTTATATTTGCCTAAGGAGTCTCATCTCTGGTGCTCCAGACACCTTAGCAATTCTGTACACCCAATCTTCACTACGCATGCGCCCAAGATTGGGCGCATGCGCACTGAAGCTGAGATGTACTCTTCCAGCTTCACTGCGCCATTGCTGGGAGTACAAATAACAGGTTTTTATTTTTAGTGGCAAAATTTGCCATTTTTTTATGTTAAGTGGCCCAAATTGCCTTGACCCTTTAAAAGGCTCTCCCAGTCAAACTGGAAAACTATGGGAGAATCAGAGGTGGAGTAAAATTTAAAAAAGGGGATACGGGATATCCACTGGCCCCTAGTCCTCTATTTCTGTGTCAGATCTCTCGTAATATCCTATGCCTGTACTTGCCGATCGGTACGTGAAAAAGCTCAGATTTCAGCAGGCAATCCCTACCTTCAGCAGTCACTTGTCGGATACCAGTGATGTATTAGTGATGTCATCGGTACTCTACATGGGAGTGCTGAGCCCAGTGATTGGCTGAGCCACCACCATCCCGGATCACCAATGTGAGCATAGGATGGGCACCTGCTGCCACAGCAGAGGGCTAGGAGTAGGTAAGTATCCCTTCTTTGCTTATTTTACCCTTCCCCTGGCCTTCCCTGGGTTATCTAGTTTGACTACACCCTAAAATAGGAACCCAGAGTGAATGTATGGTCTGCCTACATTCTGGGCAAGCCACTCAAAATTTAAAGAGGACCTCTCACCACCTCCATCAACTGAATCACTTTTCATCCATTAGTGTATCATTACGCAAGGAAAGCATTTCAGTGCTGGTACTTCCCATGAGGATCCCTACAACAGATAAGTGCTCCTCCCACTAGGAGCCCTATAATAGATAATTGCCCCTCCCACTAGGAGCCCTATAATAGATAAGTGCCTCTCCCACAGGAGGCCTATAAAAGATAAGTGCCTCTCCCACAGGAGGCCTATAATAGATAAGTGCCCCTCCCACTAGGAGCCCTATAACAGATAAGTGCCCCTCCCACTAGGAGCTCTATAATTAAAGGCACCTCCCACTAGGAGCCTTATAGCTAAGTGCCCGGTCACTGGCAACAATTTACAGCTATTTGGTCATCGAGGCATCACAGGAGATGGTCAATACATATCACAGGGGGTCCCTTCTACCCTTTCAGCTTCCTTATCCTATATACAGTGCCGTCTTATGTATGGTATAGATGCTACTCTCGTCTAAGCAGGACTCTCATCGATAGGCAGTTGCTTCATATGGAGGATATAGCATATAGGATAAGAAATGCTTTTGCATGTATATACCTAGCACATATATTTTATTATAATTCCCCCCATCTCATGTTTTGTTACTGGATGAGAAGAACAATAAATATATTTCCAGATAAAATCATAGAAATAAATCATTTATATAGGACACAAGCTGCCCATAGATACATTGAATCTATCTATATACTGCCCATACAGCCTAGCTGTTGTAAACAAGCGGAGTGTCCCAAAAGGATATTCCACGGGGTAAATAGTTGTGTTTGTGTGAACTGATAAGGGTAACTATGGGGGGCTTTATACTGCGTGAAGGTCTCTGGGGTGGGCATTACATTGTTTGGGGGCCACTGAGGAGGTATTATGCTGTGTTGGAGCCACTAAGGGGGCATAATACTGTGGTGTTATACCATGTGGGGGGCAGTGCAGTGTGCGGGAGCCACTGAGGAAACATTATACTGTGTGGGGCCACTAAGGGGGCATTATACTGTATGTTGGCATGATAGATTGTGGGGCTATTAAGAATGCATTATAGTTTGTGTGTGGGAGGGGAGCACTAAGGAAGGATTATACTGTGTGGGGACCACTGATGAGGCATTATACTGTAGGACCACAAAGGGGGCATTAGTGTATATGGCCACTAAAGGGGCATTATATTGTATGTTGGCATAATAGTGTGTGGGAGCCATTAAGGAGGCATTATAGTATGTGGGGACCACTGATGAGGCATTATACTGTAGATCCACTAGGGGGGCATTATAATGTGTGGGGCCACTAAGAGGGCTTTATACTGTGTTTTTCCACTTATATTGTTTTGGTGATTCTATTTGCGGCTACTTCAGTTTTGTAAAATGGATGTGGTCTCGGACCCTTGAAGGTGTGAGAAGATAGATGGCACCCTCACAACCCCTTCCGGCCAGTTTAGGCCTGTTAGTTAGCACCTTTATAGGTGTATGGACATAATGTCTCCCCAGAAACTAGTGATTGGCGAGTGGTCATGTGAGCCAGCAACATGACATCATCACTTCCAGATGTGTGGGATTTGAAGTTTTTGGGGACCATTAAGGCGGGTCCATGACATCATCATGTCTGGTTGGGAAGGACATGACGCCTGGGGGAACGCTTGAGAAGGTGAGATGTTTATTGAGCCATCAATGTGACCTCATCGCTTTTGGTTGGGGTAGGACAGGAAGACTCAGGCAAATCTACAATGGGGGAACGTGTGTGTTAATCCATCAACATGACCACTTCTGGTTGGGTGGGACTGCACATATAGTCATTGGGCCATACCTATTCTTCTTAGGTACCCCTTTTTTTTAACCATTCGAACCCCCAATTAATATTTTTCCTTCTTGCTGTGCTCCAATCTATATATAAAAAAGCTTTTTCCGTTGCTTCCTTCCATTCTGCATCTGCAATATTTATACAGGGAGATTTCATGAAAGTGAACCATATATTTGCTGTTTTATTAATGCAAATAACTTTTGGAAGTGTGCAATGAAGCCGGAGGCGTGCGGGTTTGCCTACGACCGCGGCGATCACTGAACCCTTCAGAGCTAAATGTGTTCTTGTGCATAACAATTCTCTCACCTCCGTATTCATTCCAGGCAATGGACTGGATTATGTATTCTCCAATACAGTAAAAGGTAAGACGCCATTAATATCATGCAAACACATTTCTTCAGCTTCAGGGAGCCGTGTTTGCCATTTTTTATGAATGAGATGAGCAGAGTATTTAGCCGCCTGGTAAAGGATACGTCTGTGAGAAAGATGCTTTGTGCACGCAACGGCGGATACTTCATTAAACCGGCGAATAAATAGATGGTGTCTTTTTATTCTTCACATATACAATAGAATATACTATAGAGGGGGGAGATCAAGAGCAGCTCTAGAACATCCACAAGTGCAGTAATAAAAGGTCCACTGTTGGTAAGCTCTTCATCCATTACGAGTGCGGGTTTTCTATTAGAAGCATGAAAAAAAATTGTGTGATTATCCATAAAGAAAAAAAATCATGACATCCTGCAGTTTTCTGCAGCTCATTTGTCAGCTTTGCTGTACAGACTGAGAGAGGTCAGCAGAGTCATCTCATAGAGAGCAGGGAATTTCAGGACACATGACAGCGCTATTGTACCGCTGGATAGTAACAGTATTACAGAGAAGTCACATATTTTCCAAAATCTTGAGTTTGGTCAAATTGAATATTTTTGGAGTTTGCCCCCCATAGACCCCTATGATACTCCATGGTCTCTTTAGACCCTCAAGTATAATAAGTTTGACCCAGAGGAGTTGTGTTAACATAATAAACACTGATATTTACCCTCCCTCACTTCTCATGGGCTCCCTTGCAGTGTCAAGATGCGAACTCTGGGACCTCCGGTGATCCAAACAATGGACAGGGCTGGGGTGATATGCTGGTTCTGGTGACAGTAACCTATCTATCTGCATGGCTGGGGTGATATGCTGGTTCTGGTGACACTATCCTATCTATCAGCAGGGCTGGGGTGATATGCTGGTTCTGGTGACACTAACCTATCTATCTGCAGGGCTGGGGTGATATGCTGGTTCTGGTGACAGTAACCTATCTATCTGTAGGGCTGGGGTGATATGCTGGTTCTGGTGACACTAACCTATCTATCTGCAGGGGTGGGGTGATATGCTGGTTCTGGTGACACTAATCTATCTATCTGCAGGGCTGGGGTGGTATGCTGGTTCTGGTGACACTAACCTATCTATCTGCAGGGCTGGGGTGATATGCTGGTTCTGGTGACACTAACCTATCTATCTGCAGGGCTGGGGTGATATTCTGGTTCTGGTGACAGTAACCTATTTATCTGCAGGGCTGGGGTGATATGCTGGTTCTGGTGACACTAACCTATCTATCTGCAGGGCTGGGGTGATATGCTGGTTCTGGTGACACTATCCTATCTATCAGCAGGGCTGGGGTGATATGCTGGTTCTGGTGACACTAACCTATCTATCTGCAGGGCTGGGGTGATATGCTGGTTCTGGTGACAGTAACCTATCTATCTGCAGGGCTGGGGTGATATGCTGGTTCTGGTGACACTAACCTATCTATCTGCAGGGGTGGGGTGATATGCTGGTTCTGGTGACAGTAACCTATTTATCTGCAGGGCTGGGGTGATATGCTGGTTCTGGTGACACTAACCTATCTATCTGCAGGGCTGGGGTGATATTCTGGTTCTGGTGACAGTAACCTATTTATCTGCAGGGCTGGGGTGATATGCTGGTTCTGGTGACACTAACCTATCTATCTGCAGGGCTGGGGTGATATGCTGGTTCTGGTGACACTAACCTATCTATCTGCAGGGCTGGGGTGATATGCTGGATCTGGTGACAGTAACCTATCTATCTGCAGGGCTGGGGTGATATGCTGGTTCTGGTGACACTAATCTATCTATCTGCAGGGCTGGGGTGGTATGCTGGTTCTGGTGACACTAACCTATCTATCTGCAGGGCTGGGGTGATATGCTGGTTCTGGTGACACTAACCTATCTATCTGCAGGACTGGGGTGATATGCTGGTTCTGGTGACAGTAACCTATCTATCTGCAGGGCTGGGGTGATATGCTGGTTCTGGTGACAGTAACCTATCTATCTGCAGGGCTGGGGTGATATGCTGGGTCTGGTGACACTAACCTATCTATCTGCAGGACTGGAGTGATATGCTGGTTCTGGTGACAGTAACCTATCTATCTGCAGGGCTGGGGTGATATGCTGGATCTGGTGACAGTAAACTATCTATCTGCAGGGCTGGGGTGATATGCTGGGTCTGGTGACAGTAACCTATCTATCTGCAGGGCTGGGGTGATATGCTGGGTCTGGTGACAGTAACCTATCTATCTGCAGGGCTGGGGTGATATGCTGGTTCTGGTGACAGTAACCTATCTATCTGCAGGGCTGGGGTGATATGCTGAGGTCTGGTGACAGTAACCTATCTATCTGCAGGGCTGGGGTGATATGCTGGGTCTGGTGACAGTAACCTATCTATCTGCAGGGCTGGGGTGATATGCTGGGTCTGGTGACAGTAACCTATCTATCTGCAGGGCTGGGGTGATATGCTGGGTCTGGTGACAGTAACCTATCTATCTGCAGGGCTGGGGTGATATGCTGGGTCTGGTGACAGTAACCTATCTATCTGCAGGGCTGGGGTGATATGCTGGGTCTGGTGACAGTAACCTATCTATCTGCAGGGCTGGGGTGATATGCTGGGTCTGGTGACACTAACCTATCTATCTGCAGGGCTCTCTTTAAGCTAAGGTATTGATAGAACCTTCAACTACTTTGTCAGTCCAACAACCCAACAGTCATGCCTGCACAGATCTTGGCATTGAAGGATCTCAGGGTGCTTGCCCATAGATGCCCATTCACTTTAGTTGGTGCCAGGTCATCTACCAACAGTTGGGTGCTACCAGTCAAGCAACTAGACATCCTTTTTTTTAATGTTCTTGTGTCTTTATCCTCACAGACTCATATCTGGGTTACACATTTGGCAAAGGCAGACTCTCTTTGGACCCCACCAAAATAATATTGCCATGCCAACACATCAGCAGAATTTGTAGCATGGATCATAAAATTTGCATACGGTTTACAGCATTCATGCATGTATTTTTAATAGGGAAAGTTTTTTTTTTTTTCAAGACTGAACTTTCATCATTTTGCCGGAGACACTGCTGAGAATGAGAAATCTCCGCTTCAGAGACAACTATCTTGGGACTCTGAATATCTGAGAATAATTTAATCAAAAACATCCCCTCGCGCAGGAGAGAGCTGTGATTCTGCACAATGTACATACCTTTAAGGTTACCAATGCATTTTCCCATTAACAATTAAACCTTAACTGGATGTTTAGGGTGAAATCTGGAGAATCCAATTTTTTGCCCCCTGAGCTACAGTCCTATGAAAAAGTTTGGGCACCCCTATTAATCTTAATCATTTTTAGTTCTAAATATTTTGGTGTTTGCAGCAGCCATTTCAGTTTGATATATCTAATAACTGATGGACACAGTAATATTTCAGGAGTGAAATGAGGTTTATTGTACTAACAGAAAATGTGCAACATGCATTAAACCATACTTTTGCACTGGTCAAATTTTGATTTAATGCATATTGCACATTTTCTGTTAGTACAATAAACCTCATTTCAATCCTGAAATATTACTGTGTCCATCAGTTATTAGATATATCAAACTGAAATGGCTGCTGCAAACACCAAAATATTTAGAACTAAAAATGATTAAGATTAATAGGGGTGCCCAAACTTTTTCATAGGACTGTATTTATATGGTTAAATTGCAGGAACCCCCATTTGGATGACATCAGTCCGGTCTATGCCATGAATGTGCTTGAGCCTTAAAGGGAGTGTGAAATTAATGAAAATGCACTGTGGACCTCAGATCCCAGGTTCATGTCTCCTTGTGGGACAGGAAAAAAGGTTTTAAAAAAAAATTAAAAATTAAAGTCGGCAATAAGAATAAAAACAAACAAAAAGTTGGAGAAAAAAAAACACCTTTAGATTTATAAAAACACATGAAACGTGAAAAAATAGATGTTAGGTATTCGCATGTGCGTATAAGCCCCCACTATCCAAAAATATCCTTATTATCTTGTAAGTAGGGTCGGAAAAGATCAGATCCCAATCGTCGATCGAGCAAATTTCATGATCAGGATCGGTTGGAAAATGATCGGATATCAGATTTTGAAATCTCAAGATTGGCTCAACCCCACTGTATATATAATATTCAATTAGGGTTGAGCGATCGGGAACAGGAAAAATCGGATCCTGATCGGCGATTGAGCAAATTTCATGGGATCGAGATCGGCTGGAAAATGATCAGAAATCGGATTTTGAAATCTCAAGATCGGCTCAACCCTAAATGTGATTTTTACCATAGAGAAGCATTGACTAGGCTTAAGCGATCGGGATTGGAAAAGATCAGATCCCGATCGGTGATCGCAAAAATTTCATGATCAGGATTGGCTGGAAAATGATCAGAGATCAGATTTTAAAATCGATCCTGAAATCTCAAGATCAGCTCAACCCTACTCGTATACCCTTAACCAGCAAAATTCCATTCTGGATCCCGGATCAAGATTCATTGCTTGCAACTGACAGACCCTGGTGCAAAAACTACTCCTGGAACTACGACTTGGCCTTCATATTTGATGCCACCATGGTCCCCAACCTGCGCCTTGTTGTAAAATTGCAACCCTTGAGCATGACCATGGGATGACCGAGCATCCTGGGAGTTGTAGTTTTAGAGAACAGAGACCGCCATGTCTTAGTATTGCCATAAAGGGCCCACGTTGCGATTTCGAATCTTACTGCAATGTTTTGTACAAAAAAAATTCTAAAATATTTATAAAGACACAAAATCCCTAAGAAGGATAATAGATGTGGGACTCTATTAGCATGCAGTTACGCATCTGCATTACCCAAGGATTTATCGCCGTGTGATGCGCCGTAGAAAAGACGGAATTGCTCGGTTTGACAACTGGACACATTTGACAGTCCGATATTATGGAAAGCGCTGTTATCCATACAAAACTTATTGTGCCGATGTTCAGGGACATTGTTCTTAAGTTAAGCACTGAGACATTGGAAAGCCTCATGTTTATTCTGGAGATTAATGGGCAATGTCCTAGAGAACTGTCAATCATTGGTTATGGATAGCATATAAAACAGCGGAGAACCGCAGAACGAAAAAAAAAAACAAGCATTTGTTTATATGTATAGTGGAGCGGCCGCCGGAGGATAACACATTATCACACCCGTACACCTATTTACAAAGCGTGATGGGAAATGAGATGAAATGACACCTGCAAAAAATATTAAAATCTTAAAGGGAACGTACACTATTTAACACTATTTTATAGGATAAATCTTCACGTGTGACCAATTTATCGATATAGATATAAAAAAAACTGAAGAAAAAATAAAAACTGAAATTTTTTTTATTAAGTACATAGTTTTTCCACTCCTATTACAGTGATTTTTTTTTTTAACCAGTTCGGCCAGTACTGGTCTAATATATACCGGCTTATTATTATTATTATTATTATTATTATTATTATTATTATTATTATATTATTTATTATTATTATTATTATTATTATTATTATTATTATTATTATATTATTATTATTATTATTATTATTATTATTATTATTATTATTAATATTATTATTAATATTATTATATTTTTTATTATTATTATATTTATTATTATTTATTTACTTATTTGTTTATTTTTATTATTTTTTTCATTTGGGTTGTGCAACTTTTTTTTGGGGGGGGGATAAAACGGGTTTTATTTTTATGTTTTTATTTATCCATGTTTTTTCATTATTTTAGTAGCCATAAAAATGTAAACAAAAAAGGGATCGGTTTTTCACCTTTGTTATGTTTGCGTTAAAGGGATCCTATCATTCAAACTCTTTTTTTTCTTCCTAACAAGTCAGAATAGCCTTAAGAATGGCTATTGTTCTCCTACCTTTCGATGTCTTCTCCGCGCCACTGTTTGGTAGAAATCATGGTTTTTGTTGGTATGCAAATGAGTTATGTTGCTGCACTGGGGGCGTCTCCAATGCTGCCAGAGAACTCTCTCCAGCGGCGCCTCCATCTTCTTCAGCAACGGCCTCTTCACGCGTCTTCTTCCGGCGCGTGGGGGGTCAAAATACAATGCATGTGCAAACCGGTTCTGCCCACGGGCCTTGGACAGAGCCGACCTCACATGCAGGTGGCCATTTTTTTGTGGTCACTTACGCGAGCATACGCAGTACGCTCCTGTAGTTCTAAGGCTGCCCGCATGTGAAGTCGGCTCTGCCTGGGGCCCACTGACAGAGCTGACTTGCGCATGCGTTGAATTTTGACCCCCCGCGCAGAGAAGATGGAGGCGGCGCTGGAGAAAGTTCTCTCACAGCATTGGGGACGCCCCCAGTGCTGTTTGAGCGCTGAGGACCACGCCCCAGAACTTATTTGCATACTGACAAAAAACGGGTTTTCAAGCAAACGGCGGCGCGGAGAAGACATATAAAGGTAGGAGAAGAATAGCCTTTCTTAAGGCTATTCCGATGTGTTAGTGAGTTTGAATGATAGGATCCCTTTAATAAAAAATAAAATCCTCTACAATTTTTTTTTAGAGTATTTCCATTCTTTTATGGTCATTTTTGAATTTTTGAGGTGGGGCTTGAACCTGTGACTTGGGCGTTGTAGTGGCATTTTTTTTTATTTTATTTTTTTTGTTAAACATATTTTTTTCCCCCATTTTTTTTCTTATTGGAACAGTTAAAAAATAAAAATGCCTTAAATTTTTTCTTATTTTATTTTCCTCTTTTGGAACTGTTAAAAACGTCTCTTTTTTTTCCGATTTGTCCATTTTACGAAATAGACCAATGAGGTCCATCCATTATTTTTTTTATTTTTTTTTTACAAACACAGACATTCAAGAATGTATAATGAATGTTCAAAACGGACAGATGGCCAGAAAATGGATGAAAGTATGTTACACGCTGATAGAAAACGGTTTATTATCCCTCGCCAAGTGAATGGATCGGAGCTGAAATTGCAGACTCAGACCATGGATAAGAGCGTATCTATTTCTGTAAAAAAAAAAAAGCAGATTCCTTTTAAGCATGGACAACCGATTTATAGAAAAAAACACATTACCGATGCAAATACTTTATGTGACCATGGCGCTATGCGACGTAACAAAAAACGTGAATAAAAGTTCCATACGCCTCACTTATATCATCACCTCTATCAGCTGGTTCCCTATTGTCCTTGACTGAGGCCCGTAAGATTAGGGACCTGCGACCCCGTCCCTGTACTATAGATAAGTCCATGCCGTCATGGCGGTTACTGATCTGATCTTCGGAGCTCTGACAGTGAATTTCATCTCCACAATAACCGTGCGGGTCACAAGTCTGTTACTACATAAACCTGTCCGCTATTTATGTGCTATATAAAGAGCAAAAAAATATAAATGATATAAAACCTAAGGCGGCCGTGAAGATTCCAGGTCTAATTCATTTTATATCGATGCACTAAGGGAACAAGCCATTAAAAAAAAGGCTATCCTGACGTAAACCATGGCTTCAAGCAATGGGATAGTAGCAAGGTAACGGGCTAGGAGAAATGGCCGCATGCTTGTTTTTAGAATTACATAGTAGATGAGGTTGGATGAAGACATCAGTCCATCAAGTCCAACCTATAACCCTACAATCACTACAGTGTTGATCCAGGGTAAGGCAAAAAACCCCATGAGGCTTATGCCAATTGCCCCATTTCAGGGAAAATATTCCTTCCCGACTCCGACTTTTGGGGCCGAATTCACCGTTTTTGCCTACAGCTGTAATACCAGCCTTTAATATTACCTTTAAAGGGGACCTTTCACCAACTCCACCAACCTGACCTCTTTTCATCCTTCTATAGACGTCGCTCCACTGATTCTGGCACAGTTGGAATTTTTTCTCTAGCCCTCTCTGTTCCCGAACAATCATTGCTGTTAGTTTTAGCACTAGTATGCTCTGTGCTGTCACGTGGGCGGTCTATGTCTTTCTATTCCAGTCTAGGACCGCCCAGCTGTTGACAAAGCGCATAAACGTGCTGAAACTAAGAGCAATGATTGCTCGGGAACGGCGGGGGCTAGAGAAAAAAATTCCAACTGCTCTAGGGTCAGTGGAGAGGCACATATTGAAGGAAGCAAAGAGTATGTGCAACACTTATACTACTTGATTAACTCTTTGATAGCATCCTGTATTGAGCGGCACACCTATGGGGAGGAAGTCTCCCTCTCCTCCCATACGTAGTCTACTCTTTGCAGGCATGTGCAACAGAAAGTATCCTAAATTGAAAGATTTGTCAAACTTGGGGGGACTTGTTGGTAGAATATATTAGACTACTAGATTCTATATAAAAAGTTCAATCATTGGCTTCAAAAACAGCCATCGCCTGCTTAATGAACCGCTGGGGCTTTTCCTTGATTGGGTCCCTCCCCCAAAGAGCACATAACAGCTACAGTATGAGTGACATGTTCTTCTCAAGAGTCCTAAGCTAAGTGATATTAAAAGAAGTCCAACCAAGTATTCATTCCCATCTTGTGACAGATTCACGTCTTAGGGTTGCATCAGTCAACGTCCATGTTGGTGTTCTACAGATCCAAGGGGTTGAAGACTCCACAGAGCTCTCCATCCTGATCTTGACAAATAGTCTGTTTAACCCACAAATCTAAAATAGAATTTTTTTTTGTCTTGAGTCCTAGATCCCTCTCTATGGTCTCTTTACGACTAATACCTCCTAGGTAGCTTGGTTGGGTTTCACTAACTTTTATGAAACAAACTTCCCTCTTTGACCCTTTATAGGGTTATCAACCCCATCATCCTTGCAGATATCAAAACCTGGTCCTCGTATTTAGTAGGTCTTCAGATTAGACAGCAATTCACAAAGGGCAAGATGGCCGCCTATTGGAAGTGTTGGATCTTTCATCTGGTATTGGCTCACGTATAAAGCAATAACTCAGGGGACCTGGCAAACAGTCAGACTGAAGGAACATAATACATATTTTAAGAATTTGCTGCGCCCATGAGATCAAAGAGTTCTCTTTGCTCTGTCTGACCTGGCATTCAGCCTGTTTAGCTGGATGCTGGCAAACCTCTTTAATGTATTCCAAGCATGGCATCCTAACAGTAGTCAACAACAGTGACAGATACGGCGCTGCCCTGGATAGCAAATGCACAGCAGAACATTTTCAAGAAAGGACGATGATGCTTTGAAGGTTTTGACATTTTAAAGGAATACTACCCTGCGTGTGGCTAGCTGGGTAAAAAAAAATAATTCTGAATTTTTTGCACTTGTTCAAAGAAGCAAAAGAGCAACCTAGTTCCTGGTGTTCTTCTAAGGACATTCCATTCGTATTTGCACATCTCATGACTTTCTTAGGTGTTAGGTGTCAAATGGGGATACTATGGATCCAAAGGAAAGGGTAAGTTGAGGACCTTTCAGTACCTCCACCAACTTCAGTTATTTTCCTTCTTAATAGCCGCCCCTCTGCTGATTCTGCTGCAGTTGGAATTTTTTCTCTACCCCCAACCGTCCCTGAGCAATCAGTGTTGTTAGTTGTAGTGCCTGATATGCCAACTAGACTCCCTAATATCAAGTGGGTGGTGTCAGCCTGGAGGAGGTAAGGGGGTGTGTCTCAGGCCTCCAATCAGAAGCAGCCTGTGTCACACACCCCTTGCCTTGTACAACCCACTGGTCATCAGGGAGTCTAGTCGTTATATCAGGCACCACAACTAACTTCAACGATTGCTCGGGAATGGTGTGGGCTAGAGAAAAAATTCCAACTGCGCCAGAATTAGTGGAGGGGCAGCTATTAAAGGATGAAAAGAGGTCAGGTTGGTGGAGATGGTAAAAGATCCTAAGAGACCAAAGTCATCTAAATTTATAGTTACTTCTTATGTATTGACAATATAATTGCTTGTGAGTCTTAATAGCTTCTGTAACAGAAGTTTAATTACTTTTTTCCAGAGCCTGTTGCAGGTTGGGTAATCTGTAAGGGATAATGCCAATGCCGGTCTATTGTTTATATAAATCCTAAATAACAGATACAGATCTACTCCGAGATTCGCTGCCTAACAACGAGCAATTATCCGCTTAGTTCCTCCTAGTTTACGAGACAGACTGATTAAAGTGCAAACACTTTTTTTCGCAGATCCACTTGATGAACATGTTGAGAGAACATCATTTATTGTGTCTTGTGATATGTGAGACTAAATTCATGTCATTCTCACCATATGCTGCCCGCCACTCTGTAAATGTCACACTAGTCTTTATGCAAATCAAATCTGTCTATGTATTAAAAAGTCAAATAAAGATTATCGGGAGGATGTAATGTCTTTGTTTACGGAGGAAAAGAATACTCCCATAGGAACGGAATACAAATGTCACTGAATGTGTGTTAAAGGGGCAGTGTCACCGATTATTTGTCATGGGTATAGTGAGTGTCGAGCCACTGGTATTCTCCGTTTGTCCCTTCTATAGGGATCTAGACTTCACTGCCGATCGTCGCCATGAGTGGTCTCCTTTGGTTTACATAACACTAGCTTCTCACACAGTCACATTACAGTATCAGAATGCCGCAGTTGTAGTCAAGTGGGTAGGTGTCAGGACTGGTAGCGTTCAGGCACTACAGTATAAGAATGCAGTAGTTGTAGTCAGGTGGGCAGGGGTCAGGACTGGTAGAGTTCAGGCAATACAGTATAAGAATGCCGTAGTCGTAGTCAAGTGGGCAGGGGTCAGGACTGGTAGCGTTCAGGCAATACAGTATAAGAATGCAGTAGTTGTAGTCAGGTGGGCAGGGGTCAGGACTGGTAACGTTCAGGCAATACAGTATAAGAATGCAGTAGTTGTAGTCAGGTGGGTAGGGGTCAGGACTGGTAGAGTTCAGGCAATACTGTATAAGAATGCAGTAGTCGTAGTCAAGTGGGCAGGGGTCAGAACTGGTAGCATTCAGGCAATACAGTATAAGAATGCAGTAGTTGTAGTTAGGTGGGTAGGGGTCAGAACTGGTAGAGTTCTGGCAATACAGTATAAGAATGCAGTAGTTGTAGTCAGGTGGGCAGGGGTCAGGACTGGTAGCGTTCAGGCAATACAGTATAAGAATGCAGTAGTTGTAGTCAGGGGGGCAGGGGTCTCAGACTGGCAGTGTTCAGGCAATACAGTATCAGAATGCTGTAGTCGTAGCCAGGTGAGCAGGGGTCAGGACTGGTAGCGTTCAGGCAATAGAGTATAAGAATGCAGTAGTTGTAGTCAGGTGGGCAGGGGTCAGAACTGGTAGAGTTCAGGCAATACAGTATAAGAATGCAGTAGTTGTAGTCAGGTGGGCAGGGGTCAGGACTGGTAACGTTCAGGCAATACAGTATAAGAATGCAGTAGTTGTAGTCAGGTTGGTAGGGGTCAGGACTGGTAGAGTTCAGGCAATACAGTATAAGAATGCAGTAGTCGTAGTCAAGTGGGCAGGGGTCAGAACTGGTAGCATTCAGGCAATACAGTATAAGAATGCAGTAGTTGTAGTCAGGTGGGCAGGGGTCAGGACTGGTAGCGTTCAGGCAATACAGTATAAGAATGCAGTAGTTGTAGTCAGGGGGGCAGGGGTCTCAGACTGGCAGTGTTCAGGCAATACATTATCAGAATGCCGTAGTCGTAGCCAGGTGAGCAGGGGTCAGGACTGGTAGCGTTCAGGCAATACAGTATAAGAATGCAGTAGTTGTAATCAGGTGGGCAGGGGTCAGGACTGGTAGCGTTCAGGCAATACAGTAGACAAGCAGAAGGTCAAGGCAGTAAGCAGACTTAGGATGTGCTCAGAAAACGGAATGAGGATGCTGGGGCAAGCAGGACACCTTCTTGTCCAGTAGACCATGATATTACATATTTGTTGAAATGGATATATAAGGAGAGATGACAAGTCTTCCTTAAAGGGACTGTCTGCTTTGGTCTTCACCACAAGGCATCCCCAAGAGTAGTCTTCATTAGAAACAATTGACATCACCCTATCTGGTTATACCAAGTCTTAATACAGAATCAGAATGTTGTAATCGTAGTCAGAGATCATAGAAAGTGGAGTTAAGGTAGGAAACGGACAGAGGAGGTGTTCAGGAAACAGACTATGGATATTGGGGAGATCCATGGTGAGAGAAGGACGTCCCTTTAGACATCAGACCATGACATTATCAAGTAATAACTAAAACATAGATGACAAGTCCTCTTCAAAAGGATTGCCCATTTTGGATTTCACTGCCTGGTATCCCCAGGATAAGTCTCCATTAACAGTAGTTGTAGTCAGTTGGGCAGTGGTCAGAGCTGGAGCAGTTCAGGTAATACAGTGGACAAGTAGAAGGTCAGGGGAGAAAGTCAACAAAAGACATGGAGAGAAATGGGGAAGTCATGCAGGACCTGGGGGATGAAAATGGGATGCCCACTTGGCCAGTAGGACTGTGATACGGGATGAAAATGGGATGCCCACTCAGCCAGTAGGACTGTGATAGGGGATGAAAGTGGGATGCCCACTTGGCCAGTAGGACTGTGATAGGGGACGAAAGTGGGATGCCCACTTGGCCAGTAGGACTGTGATAGAGGATGAAAGTGGGATGCCCACTCGGCCAGTAGGACGGTGATAGGGGATGAAAGTGGGATGCCCACTTGGCCAGTAGGACTGTGATAGAGGATGAAAATGGGATGCCCACTCGGCCAGTAGGACTGTGATAGGGGATGAAAGTGGGATGCCCACTCGGCCAGTAGGACTGTGATAGGGGATGAATGTGGAATGCCCACTTGGCCAGTAGGACTGTGATACGGGATGAAAGCGGGATGCCCACTCGGCCAGTAGGACGGTGATGATATTAAGTATTTACTATATCAGATATGTTACAGTAGGTGAGGAGCCCTCTTTAAAGGGATTGGCTGCTTTGGACTTCACTACAGGGCACACCCAGGGGTAGTCTCCATTAGTAAGAGTTGACATCACGTTAGCTGGTTACACCAAGTCTCAATGTAATAAGACCGCAGTAGTCGTAGTCAGATGGGCAGCGGCCAGACCTGGAGGAATTCGGACAATACAGTAGACCAAGAAGAAGAAGAAGACCAAAGAGGTGATCAAAAAACAGAGTGAGGATACTGGAGAGAAAGGGGGAACCAGACGAGTGGGGAGGGGGCTGACTGTATTCACTGATCATTCCTTAAATGGGTATATAACATTTGGGTTTCTACACTATACAATCCCTTTAACAAGAACAGAAATTTCTGACTATGATTTAAAATTTTTGATCATAACTTTAACATGTTCCAACTGTAAAATTCGAAACAAAATAGTTGTTTTTTGCTTTTTGTATTTTCTTTATTTGCTTTTGCAGCTGGAAAGGCGACAATCACATTTATTATACAAAACACACCGACTACAAGAGGTTTGTTCAACCAGTTTTTGTAATACGCTTTTCAGTGGTTTGAATGGGTTTACTACCATGACAACAGTCTTCAAATGTTCTGCCTCGCTACTCGGAAATAGACGTTTCTAAAAAGCTGCAAAATTGTTTTGTAAAGTTTCATCACGAACCAAAGGAAACACATATATTAAACAGGCTCTTTGTCTTCTGTCGAGTTAAATCTGTTGTCGATAAAGCTGAGTAATAACCAATATGGCTGCCACTCGTGTTTAAGTAAGGTCACCCCGACCTCAGATGCCGCACATTTTACCATAAGAAAAACCTGCTATGAAATTCGACGTTGACCAGTAGATTCCTGCTGCAAACGTTTAGGTGGACATGACGGGAATCCATATGTGTATTTACCGTTGCAGCAACGTTCCAGTGCAGCCAAGTGTAGCTGTTGGCTCCCCCTGGTGGCCAGCAGCAGCCACAATGCTTGGGCTCAGGAGTGGAGTGATGCCGGATGGACTACCCGATCTGTGTGTGAGAGCCCGGCTCTACCGGTAGTCAACCCTTCGTTGTGGAGATCTCACTAGTGCCATCTTGTACAGATAGCTCCCATAGGGTCAATGTCCAATTCTTTTGGGGGTGTCTGATTTCCTTGATGAAGGGTTTACTGTATCTATCCTACTTTTTTGGGGGACACACGGTACAAGTAAATGAAGATCCCACCATGAACTTAAATAAATAAGACATTTCAGGGATCCAAAAATTCTAGCCTGCACAACATAGCAAATTTGTAGAATTGTACATCTGGCCATTAGCCACCAGTAGTTTACTGCCAGGTCTGTACTAAGGAGGTAATAGGAGAGGGACCATCATGATGGAGATTGGAAGACTAAGAGATTTTGGAGAAAGGGGGTTAATCTATTAGGCCTATAGAAGGGGGTCTCAACAAAAACTGGATTTGTGATGTCCCAATGGACGGATATTTAGTATCCAAGACAAATTTGCCCTGGTTTTTTGGTGGGCAACATGGTGGCTCAGTGGTTAGCACTGCAGCCTTGAAACACTGCCATCCTGGAGTTTGAATCCCACCAGGAACAACATCTGCAAGGAGTTTGTATGTTCTCTCCATGTTTGCATGGATTGCCTCCCATTCTACATTGTGAGCCCTAAATGAGACTCACAATCTACATTTTAAAAATTGCCCTGGTTTTCCTTATGGATGATACCATTCTAAAAGTGACCATTCTTTTAGATTATTCCATTGGGTCCTCAACTTTTTCAAATTAAAGTAGTAAGTTGCAGCTCCTTTTTGCTGTGTTTTTGTGACTAATAAATGAAGACTCCTACTATATAATGCATAGATTCCATTCTGTCAAAAAGTCGTCAGCCATGTTACTTCCTCTTTTGATCTCTAATAGAAGGAAGAACTACATAGACATGACGACCACCTTAGTCAGACACAGCGCTAATGCTAAAAAAATCCATTTGACAATGCAATAGAACCCATGGTTGACATTGTGATACTGGCAGTGGGTGCCCCTTTTGGTGGTCCCCTTCACCAGGTTACTGTGTTGGAGTGTACTCTTGCGATGCTGATGTTTCAAGCTCCCCGACTGTTCTCCCCGGTGGTCATGGGTCCAATTTATTCCCCTTTGGCCCCTCCTTGCTCTGACTCCTCTCCCTTTGGCTCACTTATCGTGAGCATGCACTCCATTGCTTAATCTTAAGGGGCCAGTGTGCACACTTTAATCTTCAACAGTCAATCTCTGTTGCCTAGAACATATTGAAAGTGTACCTAATGCCTAAGTAGATTTCTGTGAGGGAATATGCATTCTGACTGTTTTCCTGTGTACCGACCCTATGCCTGATGCCTATCACCAACTTTGGCTTCTGAACCTGCGCTGCCTGCCCTGATCTTCTGCCTGGCTCAACACACACTCCGCCTGCCCATGAACTCAGCCAATATTTGACCATCCATTACCAGTGAAGTTCTGATCCCGGAATGGGGTTAAAGGGTGAAAAATGAGAAGCCACTTTGACAAACACTTTGTCCCAAAGTAAAACTCTTAAAGAGGAATTTGCAACGAATTTGGGGGCGTATTTCACCCCTGAATCCAGAGCAAATTCCTCTCAGAATCTGCCTCCCATTGTTTTCAATGGGAGGCAGAGATCACAGTAGGATGCAGAAAAAAGAAGCATCTTGCTCGATCTTGTCGCGGAATCGCAGGGTCCACGGCTCAAGACCCCCTCCTTATTAATTCCATTCATTGGGCATCCCATTGCAGCTAGACTGCAGCGAAAATGCCGGTGGCAGAAAATAGAGAGGAATTCCTCTTCATTTTCCACCATGTGAACATACCCTTAGGGCCCCTTCACACGGCGTAAGCGCGCCGCTCATTTAGACCTGTACACGTGAGCACTTCAAAACACATCCCATTCACTTCAATGGGAGCGGGCGTAAAGCCAGCTTCACGCGCGCTTCCATTGAAGTGAATGAGATGTGTTTTGAAGCGCTCGCGTGTACGGGTCTAAATGAGCGGCGCACTTACGCCATGTGAAGGGGCTGGGTTTTTTGGACCGGATTTTAACACATCGGCTGTCTCAGCATCCGGTCCAAAAAACGGCTCGCCGTGGCTGGATGCCGGTGCAGTGCATACACAGCACCGGCATCCAGTCGCAGTATTCCACTCCGGATTAGGCCCAAATGAATGGGCCTAGTCGGGAGGGAGTGTCGCGCCCCACAAGTCCGCGGCTATATCATCTACGGAAACCGCCTCAAGAAAGGGCATGTCGCTTCTCTTTTCCGCGAACGGGAACAAACCGCTTGTGGAAAAAGGAACCCATTGAATTCAAAGGGAGGCAGTTTTTTGAGACGGATTTTGAACGTGCAGCGTGATCTGGCACGTATACGGCGTGTGAGAGTTTGCACGCCGTAAAATCTCCCATTGATTTCAATGGGAGTTAGGATCATATACATGGGGCTTTAGCCTAAGAAAGGAAGTGGGTCCTGAACCTATGTAAGATTCAGCTTGCCATGATAGGGTTAATCCCATTCTTTTGAGCTCTGTTTGCCTATGGACTCTATAAAGACAGATATTGTGACCTCTGATGATTTCTATGTGGCTGTATTCTGTATATCCTCCTCCGATGTCTCACACGTCTTATGCCGCAGCTGAGCTATTTATAAGAAACAAGAACAGAGCCTTTTGTGCTGCAGCTTAAGATCTTGTCGCAGTTCGTAGGAAGCCGACCAGAAACCACAATTTAATGGGATTAAAAGCAAATAATTGATTAACTTTTTTTTTCTTCTGTTAATGGGAGAGCAGATTTGTCGAGAATACATTCCGTCAAATTGCTGTTTATTTTACCTAAATTAACCCTGAAAGGTTAATGAGGAGACTCAATCACAGATTCCATCACTGATGGACACAATGATGGAAACTCGGATGACCTTGCTGGCTCCACTTGAACTTCAACCAGAATAACATAATCGCCAATGCGGCGCCCCAGGGGCCGGCAGTGAGGAGATGGAGCAGTTATGGGTAGGCCCAAGATGGCAGCTATAATGGTCATGGTGGCTTTTAGCACCAAATTCTCTTGCATGTCTCAAGTATAGGATTGAGCCGATCTTGAGATTTCAGGATCGATTTTAAAATCTGATTTGTGATCATTTTCCAGCCGATTCCGATTGTGAAATTATTCTCCATCGCCGATTGGAATCTGATCTTTTCCAATCCCAATCGCTCAACCCTAGTCAATGCTTCTCTATGGGAAAAGTCACTTTTAGGGTTGAGCCGATCTTGAGCTAACCTCCGACCTTGAGCTAACCTTCGACCTAAATCCCACTGGATAAGATCAGGATCGGAATTCCAATTGCGATCGTAAAATTTACTCGATCGCCGATCGGAATCCAATCCCGATCGCTCAACCCTACTCAGGTATCGTGAGGAGGGGGTCGCACTGAGGCGACGGTGAAGGTTCCCACGGTGTACCCATACAAATTTATTTTTTTGTTAAATGTAGATTGTGAGCCCCACATAGAGCTCACAATGTACATTGTTCCCTATCAGTATGTCTTTGGAATATGGGATGGAACTCCATGCAAACACGGGGAGAACATACAAACTCCCTACAGATGGTTTTTTGCCCTTGGTGGGATTTGAACACCAGGAATCCAGCGCTGCAGAGCGGCAGTGCTAACCACTGAGCCACCGAGTGGCCCCTTGTACCCATACTATTTGTAGGGTTGTCATTGTATAACAGCCTTTAGTAGCCCCCCACCACCACCACCACCACCACCACCACATAGTATAATGCAGCCCCCACACAATATATTGCTTCCTTAATGGACCTTACACAGTACAATTCTACCTTACTGATCCCCACACTGTATAATCCTCCCTTAGTGATCCCCACATAGTATAATGCTCCGTTAGTGGTCTCCACACAGTATAAAACCCATTAAGTGGTCCACACACAGTATAATACTGCCTTTGTGATCTGCACACAATATAATGCTCCCTTAATGGCCCTCATACAGTATAATGCTCCCTTAGTGGTCCCCACAGAAGTATAATGCTCACTTAGTGCTCCCTGCACAGTATAATGCTCACTTAGTGCTCCCTGCACAGTATATTGCTCCCTTAGTGGCCCCCACACAGTACATTGCTCCCTTAGTGATCCCCACACAGTACAATGCTTCCTTGGTGGTCCCCACACAGTATAATGCCCATTAAGTGGTCCCCACACAGTATAATGTCCATTAAAGGGATTCTACCACTAAAACACTTTTTTTTCTAGTTACCACGTCGGAATAGCCTTTAAAAAGGCTATTCGTCTCTTACCTGTGGAAGTGCTCTCCGCCGCGCCGTTCGTTCAAAATACCGGTTTGTACCGGTATGCTAATTAGTTCTCTCGCAGCGATGGGGGCGTCCCCATCGCAGGAGCAGCGATGGGGGCGTCCCCATTGCAGCTCGAAAACTCACCGCAGCGCCGCCTCTCCGGTCTTCGGTGTCCTCCCCTTGCTTCTTCAGCGTCTGTCGGACGCCTGCGCAGTATGCTCTCTGTTCGGCGAAGATTGCCGAACGTACTGCGCATGCGCGAAAGTTCGGTGCCCGCACTATGGCTGGGATCGCAATTTCGCGTATGCGCAGTACGTTCGGCAGAACTAATTAGCATACCGGTACAAACCGGTATTTTGAACGAACGGCGCGGCGGAGAGCACTTCCACAGGTAAGAGACGAATAGCCTTTTTAAAGGCTATTCCGACGTGGTAACTAGAAAAAAAAGTGTTTTAGTGGTAGAATCCCTTTAAGTAATCCCCACACAGTATAATACTGCCTTAGTGATCCCCGCATAGTATAATACCCATTAAGTGATCCACACACAGTATAATGCTCCCTTAGTGGTCCCCACACAGTATAATGCTCCCTTAGTGATCCCCACACAGGATAATGCTCCCTTAGTGGTGTCCACACAGTATAATACCCATTAAGTGATCCCCACACCAATGCTCCCTTAGTAGCCCCTGCAAAGTATAATATTCCTTTAGAGGTCCCTGCACTTCTTTAATGGCCCTTGCGTAGTATAAGGCCGGGTTCACACGGAGTATTCTGGCTCGTCATTTGGTACATAGACGCCGCGGGAGGATTTGCGGGCCGTATACACTCCAATTGTTTTCAATGGGAGCCGGTACCGTACAAGCGGCGCTATTTTGCAGTCGTGATTTTGAACCCGGCCCAAGGCTCCCTTAATGGGCCAAGCACTTTCAATAATCCGTGAGGTACTGGAAGTCACCCCGCCATCCCCAGCGATCTAATACCCAGAAACCCCCTTTATAGGTAAGTATGGAGGATTATGCCGGATCCTAAGTGATCTCCTTATCCTCCGTACCTCTCCTCCATCCAGATATACATCTCTACCTCTCCCTGCTTTGTACGTGGCCTTCGTATAACATGATGGAGCCGCTTTAATAAGCGAACAGCTGCCAGCCAACATGGAGTTGAATTATTGATGCTGGAAGGGGATTTTTTTTTTTTCTGCAAATGACGCAGGAAAGACCGGAAGCGAAACTTCATGTAAAGCGACGGCTCTGCTAGAATTACTTGCGTAGGATTTATATACGGCCCGAGTACTATTGCTATATATTATATCAGCCAGGAGAATATATGGCGGTATAGATGGAGAGAATAACATTTTTTGTTAATTATTATTTTATCTAAAATTTATCTTTCAATAACTCATCAGAACGGCGCATTTCCTCAATATAAAAATACATTATTTCTCCAATTATTCGAAAAATTATCCGGCCTGTGGGATAAGGAAACAATTCGGAGGACGGAGGGCGGAGGGGGGAGATGTCAAAGAGAAGTCTGACGATTTATTTTTATTGTGCTTACGTGAATAAACGGTTATTTTTGTTAACAATAAAAAAACAAATCATAAAAATGTGCCTCTCGTTTTGTGTCTATAGCTCCTGTATAGACCTATGTGTCGCCATGGTAACAGACTACAAACAGTGTTATATCTTATGTCAAGACCCCTGCGGGTTTTGTAGCGTCTAGTAAATGCTCTTAGTAAGGGAAGTCATACGTTACTTTACAGTGTGTGAACGTCCTCATATACATTACTATATACTGTATGGACACTCTCATATACATTACTATATACTGTATGGACGCTCTCATATACATTACTATATACTGTATGGACACTCTCATATACATTACTATATACTGTATGGACACTCTCATATACATTACTATATACTGTATGGACACTCTCATATACATTACTATATACTGTATGGACACTCTCATATACAAACATATTTAATGTCTGATTGCACTTGTATACATTACTATATACTATCTGGAGGCTCTCGTATACATTACTATTTATTATCTGGATGCTCTCGTATACATTACTATATACTATCTGGAAGCTCCCATATACGTTACTATATACTATCTGGAGGCTCTCGTATACATTACTATATACCAGTCTTTCTCAAAGTGGGCGATAACGCCCCCTTGTGGGCGCTGGAGGCCTATAGGGGGGCAGTAAAGGGCACAGAGAAGATTGGGGGGCGTTGAAGCGGTTTAGGGGGGCGATGGCTAATTTAAAGGGGTGGTATCATAACAAGGATCCTATCTATACTGCTTGTTAATGTGGATGTAAGACTTTTCCTAAATACATTGCTTCAGCAAAACTGCTTAGTTTGTCCACTATCTTACTTTATTCACTTCATTATGGACACTAGCACCTGGCCCCCTGCTCATTGCTGAGGGAGTCACATGACGTAGCTCCCTGCTGTGTGGGGGGAGAGAGGGGGGGGGCTGAGTGTACGGAGCCAGCCTGTGTCTGCACCACACATACACATCACATACATCACATACACATCACATACACATCACCTAGCTCCCTGCTGTGAGATAGAGGGGGGGGGGGTGGAATAAGTGCTGCTTTCTTATATAAAGCAGTCTAAATCCTACTGGGCTAAAGGATCTGGTCTCTCTGTTCACTAGGATAAAGCTTTATTATATAGAGCAGGCTGCTAGTGGGCAGAGGAGCCAGGTCCTTTAGGAAACTCCGTACGAGGTAAATCCAAGTCTACAGGACCTTTTGATGACATCACAGGCCCTTCAGTCATCCCATAGGATCACGCTATGTGGTGGGCGGAGCTACACGCTAATTTGGGGCGGGGCTAATTGACGCGAGCAAACAGGAAGAAAGAAGATTTTTAGGCAGCTTAGAAGTCAGATCAAGCTTCATGAGGCTACCCCTTTAAAATTGTTTTTTTGCTTTTAACACAAACTTTACCGCTCATTTATGCTTAACTCGCGTTTCCTCGTGTAACGCCATCTAGGGGACTAGACAGTAACTATTTCCTGTCCAAAAGTTGTCAAACTGTACCATAGATGGCGGTAAGCTCCAATGCGAAGCGAGAAGTTTCTAGTCCATTCTCGAAAGTGCTAGGCCTGCCCGCTGCCTCATATAAAAGCGCACGCGCCATCATGTCACAGCCAGTCAAAATTTGGGGGGGGCGCTAGAAAATAATTAATTCTCGAAGTGGGCGGTAGACAAAATAAGTTTGAGAACCTCTGCTATATACTATCTGGAGGCTCTCTTATACATTACTATATACTATCTGGAGGCTCTCTTATACATTACTATATACTGTCTGGATGCTCTCGTATACATTACTATATACTATCTGGAGGCTCTCGTATACATTAGTATATACTATCTGGACTCTCCCATATACATTACTATATACTATCTGGATGGTCTTGTATACATTACTATATACTATCTGGAGGCTCTCGTATACATTACTATATACTATCTGGACACTCTTGTATACATTACTATATACTATCTGGATGCTCTCGTATACATTACTATATACTATCTGGAGGCTCTCGTATACATTACTATATAGTATCTGGAGGCTCTCGTATACATTACTATATACTATCTGGAGGCTCCCATATACATTACTATATACTATCTGGAGGCTCTCGTATACATTACTATATACTATCTGGACTCTCCCATATACATTACTATATACTATCTGGAGGCTCTTGTATACATTACTATATACTATCTGGACACTCTTGTATACATTACTATATACTATCTGGATGCTCTCGTATACATTACTATATACTATCTGGACACTCTCGTATACATTACTATATACTATCTGGAGGCTCTCGTATACATTACTATATACTATCTGGAGGCTCTTGTATACATTACTATATACTATCTGGACACTCTCGTATACATTACTATATACTATCTGGAGGCTCTCGCATACATTACTATATACTATCTGGAGGCTCTCGTATACATTAGTATATACTATCTGGACACTCTCGTATACATTACTATATACTATCTGGAGGCTCTCGTATACATTACTATATACTATCTGGACACTCTCGTATACATTACTATATACTATCTGGAGGCTCCCATATACATTACTATATACTATCTGGAGGCTCTCATATACATTACTATATACTGTCTGGACGCTCTCATATACATTACTATATACTGTCTGGATGCTCTCGTATACATTACTATATACTATCTGGACACTCTCTTATACATTACTATATACTATCTGGATGCTCTCGTATACATTACTATATACTATCTGGGGATATTGTCACTCCTTAGGGAGAGACCACCATATAGGTGTGTGGAGACTTGTTAAGCCTTTAGCACTCCACTTTGCAAGGAACTATGGGAAGAATATGCAAATCCGCCTTCCATGATGTAATTAGGAAGACAGTTGCTGCCTCATTGTTGCAAACCAATAGAGGGCGCTCACTGGAATGTGCAAGCCTGTCTTAAGACAGGATTCCAGTGAAATAACCCAATAATGGCTGCTCCCTTTAGCCTCATGCCCGACCTTCCAGGAGGCCTTTGTTTAGCAATGACGCTGGGATTATTACCAGGTTATAGTCTCTCAATCGAGGACAGCTGTTTCGATCTGGTTGGATCTCATCAGCCCGATGTAGAGAGGACTATAACCTCTCTATATACTATCTGAACACTCTCTTATACATTACTATATACTATATGGAAGCTCTCCTATACATTACTATATACTGTCTGGATGCTCTCCTATACATTACTATACGGTAATTCCTTACAGCTTTTCCACTAGTCACCATGAATAATTGATATCTTGTGGATGTTATTTAGGTTTAGCGCTGGGTTACACCTTGTACCAAGGGAAACTAATTGACCCAAATGGAAATCTGAATTTTGAAAACAAATTAAGCAATGTATAGGAGCCAGAGCAGCGCTCGTTAATGGGGCACATTCTAATTAGAGCTACATGGTAAGTGCATCCCTGACAAGCTAAGACTATTGTGCTGCACCTAACCTGTGTACTAATGACTTAGAAGGGATCCTGAAATGGAAAATTCTCCATTTTTGCAAATTAAGGCATATCGGATGGCATTGTGTAGATTCACCCTACGACCCATATTGGTGGAGAAGTGCGCCATACAAAACGTGTTAGCGTAGACAAGTAATGGTGTTTTTGCATTAATGTAAATAATTGGATGTAATATGAGGACACATACATCAAACAGATATAACAAGTGCACAAGACGGAAGGTGCGGAACATTAGATGGAGATAGTAGGGACCCCGAAGATGAAAAGATGTTGTCAGGAATAGAGCAGACGAGTCCTCATATATCCTGTAGTAAATGAATGGACAACAACCGACTTGTCATCTAAGGAATAAATTAGAATTTGAGGAAAACCAGTTCACAATGGATGGGACTTGACCCAAATTTTCAAAAAAATTTCAGGTTGGACCAAACCAAAAACTTTTGCGGTTCAGATGTTTAGTCATCTTGTGGCCTCTTCCAACTTCCTGGGTGACATTAAAGTGCCATGACGTCACAGGCCTCAGTGGTCACCCGGGGCCCGAGGCATCTCTCAGGGATCGGGAAGACAACCAAAGAGGAACCCAAGGGTGGTGCAGGAGAAAGATAAAGAAAGATAAGGGAAGGTGAGTATTCATGTTTGTTTTGTGTCCTCTGGTTATCATATATTTGGGGTCTGAGGACATCCTATAGCATTTCCAGTTGGGGACAACAAAGTTCCTCCTGAAATAAAACGGGCAGCTAAAACCTGAAAATATTAGCAAAACGAATCTCGTGAGATCTCTAAAACATGAGGGTCCATGTGCAGAGATGCCCGCAAAGGGGCAAATCCATTCAACACCCTTTTGTACTTGGTGGGGTACAGTCTCTACAGACTTTGGCGCCATACACCACAAACTCGAGGCAATTGTTTTAGAGATTGAGGTTGAGGCACTTGCACCCCAGACTCCTACTGATGAAAAAGTTTGACGTCACAATTTGTTAAAATGACAGGTACCCTGTAAGTATTATGTGAAACCAATGAGTCTTGCACTTACGATATAGGGAAGTCGATGTGCTCTAGAGAAGGAGACATTGTAATAGTCTCTCTCCACTTCAGTAGAGCGGGATCTGGAATGGGGTTCTCCCTACTATTACACTGATACTCTGATAGAGGTCCATTAACATATGACCGCTGGGTCCAGTGGCGTGACTACCGCCATAGCAGCAGAGGTAGCTGCCACAGGGCCCGGGACATTAGGAGCCCGGTGACAGCCGCTACCACTGCTATCATTATACTCGGGGGTCTTTTCTCCACTCAGCGCTCTCAGGACACGTTCTCTCTCCCCCCCTCCCTTTCTCTGGCTGTCCTCTGCCCACCAATGAGAGGGCTGAGGAGAGCCCAGGAGGGCTTACCCCTGCCGAGCTCCTGCCGTCCTGCACACAAGAGAAGGAGCAGAAGAAGCTCCAGGAAAGTGACACTAAAAAAAGAAAACACAGGGGATAATACTGTGTGCAGGGGCCACTGAGGGACATAATATTGTGTGCAGTGGCCACTAAGGGTATAATACTGTGTGCAGGAGCCACTATGGGAGATAATAGAGCAGGCAGGAATGCGTAGGAGAGACTTGGTCGAGATCTTCGGGAGGGGGGGGGGCCGCCATTCCTAGTTACACCACTGCCCACACAGTATAATGCTCCCTTAGTAGCCCCTGCAAAGTATAACATTCCTTTAGTGGTCCCTGCACTTCTTTAATGGCCCCTGCATCTGAGAGGTATTGTAAGTTGCCCCGCCATCCCCAGCGATCTAATACCCAGAAAACCCCTTTAAAGGTAAGTATGCAGGATCCTAAGTGATCTCATTATCCTCCGTACCTCTCATACATCCAGATATAAATCTCTATCTCTCCCCTGCTTTGTACGTGGCCTTCGTATAACATGATGGAGGCGCCTTAATACGTGAACAGCTGCCAGCCTCTATGGGACATAATACTACGTACAGGGTCCACTAAGGGACATAATATTGTGTGCAGGGGCCACTATGGGGGATAATACTGTGTGCAGGGGCCACTATGGGGATAATACTGTGTGCAGGGACCACTAAGGGACATAATACTGTGTGCAGGGGCCACTATGGGACATAATACTGTGTGCAGGGGCCACTATGGGGATAATACTGTGTGCAGGGACCACTAAGGGACATAATACTGTGTGCAGGGGCCACTATGGGGGATAATATTGTGTGCAGGGGCCACTATGGGACATAATACTGTGTGCAGGGGCCACTATGGGGATAATACTTTGTGCAGGGGCCACTAAGGGACATAATACTGTGTGCAGGGGCCACTATGGGGCATAATACTGTGTGCAGGGGCCACTATGGGACATAATACTGTGTGCAGGGGCCACTATGGGGGATAGTACTGTGTGCAGGGGCCACTATGGGGGATAATACTGTGTGCAGGGGCCACTATGGGGGATAATACTTTGTGCAGGGGCCACTAAGGGACATAATACTGTGTGCAGGGGCCACTATTGGGCATAATACTGTGTGCAGGGGCCACTATGAGGGATAATACTGTGTGCAGGGGCCACTATGGGGGATAATACTGTGTGCAGGGGCCACTAAGGGACATAATAATGTGTGCAGGGGCCACTATGGGGCATAAAACTGTGTGGAGGGACCACTAAGGGACATAATACTGTGTGCAGGGGCCACTATGGGGGATAATACTGTGTGCAGGGGCCACTATGGGGGATAATACTGTGTGCAGGGGCCACTATGGGGGATAATACTTTGTGCAGGGGCCACTAAGGGACATAATACTGTGTGCAGGGGCCACTATGGGGGATAGTACTGTGTGCAGGGGCCACTATGGGGGATAATACTGTGTGCAGGGGCCACTATGGGGGATAATACTTTGTGCAGGGGCCACTAAGGGACATAATACTGTGTGCAGGGGCCACTATTGGGCATAATACTGTGTGCAGGGGCCACTATGAGGGATAATACTGTGTGCAGGGGCCACTATGGGGGATAATACTGTGTGCAGGGGCCACTAAGGGACATAATAATGTGTGCAGGGGCCACTATGGGGCATAAAACTGTGTGGAGGGACCACTAAGGGACATAATACTGTGTGCAGGGGCCACTATGGGGGATAATACTGTGTGCAGGGGCCACTATGGGGGATAATACTGTGTGCAGGGGCCACTATGGGGGATAATACTTTGTGCAGGGGCCACTAAGGGACATAGTACTGTGTGCAGGGGCCACTATGGGGGATAGTACTGTGTGCAGGGGCCACTATGGGGGATAATACTGTGTGCAGGGGCCACTATGGGGGATAATACTTTGTGCAGGGGCCACTAAGGGACATAATACTGTGTGCAGGGGCCACTATGGGGGATAATACTTTGTGCAGGGGCCACTAAGGGACATAGTACTGTGTGCAGGGGCCACTATGGGGGATAGTACTGTGTGCAGGGGCCACTATGGGGGATAATACTGTGTGCAGGGGCCACTATGGGGGATAATACTTTGTGCAGGGGCCACTAAGGGACATAATACTGTGTGCAGGGGCCACTATGAGGGATAATACTGTGTGCAGGGGCCACTATGGGGGATAATACTGTGTGCAGGGGCCACTAAGGGACATAATAATGTGTGCAGGGGCCACTATGGGGCATAAAACTGTGTGGAGGGACCACTAAGGGACATAATACTGTGTGCAGGGGCCACTATGGGGGATAATACTGTGTGCAGGGGCCACTATGGGGGATAATACTGTGTGCAGGGGCCACTATGGGGGATAATACTTTGTGCAGGGGCCACTAAGGGACATAATACTGTGTGCAGGGGCCACTATGAGGGATAATACTGTGTGCAGGGGCCACTATTGGGCATAATAATGTGTGCAGGGGCCACTATGGGGCATAAAACTGTGTGGAGGGACCACTAAGGGACATAATACTGTGTGCAGGGGCCACTATGGGGGATAGTACTGTGTGCAGGGGCCACTATGGGGGATAATACTGTGTGCAGGGGCCACTATGGGGGATAATACTTTGTGCAGGGGCCACTAAGGGACATAATACTGTGTGCAGGGGCCACTATGGGGGATAATACTTTGTGCAGGGGCCACTAAGGGACATAGTACTGTGTGCAGGGGCCACTATGGGGGATAGTACTGTGTGCAGGGGCCACTATGGGGGATAATACTGTGTGCAGGGGCCACTATGGGGGATAATACTTTGTGCAGGGGCCACTAAGGGACATAATACTGTGTGCAGGGGCCACTATTGGGCATAATACTGTGTGCAGGGGCCACTATGAGGGATAATACTGTGTGCAGGGGCCACTATGGGGGATAATACTGTGTGCAGGGGCCACTAAGGGACATAATAATGTGTGCAGGGGCCACTATGGGGCATAAAACTGTGTGGAGGGACCACTAAGGGACATAATACTGTGTGCAGGGGCCACTATGGGGGATAATACTGTGTGCAGGGGCCACTATGGGGGATAATACTGTGTGCAGGGGCCACTATGGGGGATAATACTTTGTGCAGGGGCCACTAAGGGACATAGTACTGTGTGCAGGGGCCACTATGGGGGATAGTACTGTGTGCAGGGGCCACTATGGGGGATAATACTGTGTGCAGGGGCCACTATGGGGGATAATACTTTGTGCAGGGGCCACTAAGGGACATAATACTGTGTGCAGGGGCCACTATGGGGGATAATACTTTGTGCAGGGGCCACTAAGGGACATAGTACTGTGTGCAGGGGCCACTATGGGGGATAGTACTGTGTGCAGGGGCCACTATGGGGGATAATACTGTGTGCAGGGGCCACTATGGGGGATAATACTTTGTGCAGGGGCCACTAAGGGACATAATACTGTGTGCAGGGGCCACTATGAGGGATAATACTGTGTGCAGGGGCCACTATGGGGGATAATACTGTGTGCAGGGGCCACTAAGGGACATAATAATGTGTGCAGGGGCCACTATGGGGCATAAAACTGTGTGGAGGGACCACTAAGGGACATAATACTGTGTGCAGGGGCCACTATGGGGGATAATACTGTGTGCAGGGGCCACTATGGGGGATAATACTGTGTGCAGGGGCCACTATGGGGGATAATACTTTGTGCAGGGGCCACTAAGGGACATAATACTGTGTGCAGGGGCCACTATGAGGGATAATACTGTGTGCAGGGGCCACTATTGGGCATAATAATGTGTGCAGGGGCCACTATGGGGCATAAAACTGTGTGGAGGGGCCACTATGGGGGATAATACTTTGTGCAGGGGCCACTAAGGGACATAATACTGTGTGCAGGGGCCACTATGGGGGATAGTACTGTGTGCAGGGGCCACTATGGGGGATAATACTGTGTGCAGGGGCCACTATGGGGGATAATACTTTGTGCAGGGGCCACTAAGGGACATAATACTGTGTGCAGGGGCCACTATGGGGGATAATACTTTGTGCAGGGGCCACTAAGGGACATAGTACTGTGTGCAGGGGCCACTATGGGGGATAGTACTGTGTGCAGGGGCCACTATGGGGGATAATACTGTGTGCAGGGGCCACTATGGGGGATAATACTTTGTGCAGGGGCCACTAAGGGACATAATACTGTGTGCAGGGGCCACTATTGGGCATAATACTGTGTGCAGGGGCCACTATGAGGGATAATACTGTGTGCAGGGGCCACTATGGGGGATAATACTGTGTGCAGGGGCCACTAAGGGACATAATAATGTGTGCAGGGGCCACTATGGGGCATAAAACTGTGTGGAGGGACCACTAAGGGACATAATACTGTGTGCAGGGGCCACTATGGGGGATAATACTGTGTGCAGGGGCCACTATGGGGGATAATACTGTGTGCAGGGGCCACTATGGGGGATAATACTGTGTGCAGGGGCCACTATGGGGGATAATACTTTGTGCAGGGGCCACTAAGGGACATAATACTGTGTGCAGGGGCCACTATGAGGGATAATACTGTGTGCAGGGGCCACTATTGGGCATAATAATGTGTGCAGGGGCCACTATGGGGCATAAAACTGTGTGGAGGGACCACTAAGGGACATAATAGAGTGTGCAGGAATGCGTAGGAGGGACTCGGTCGAGATCGTCGGTGTTGGGGGGGGCCATGTCACCACGGCGCCATGGGGCCCCACCATTCCTAGTTACGCCACTGGCTGGGTCTCCAAACCAGGAAACATGACTCTAAACTTGCTGATTCATGATAGGGGGCCTAGGGCAGGAGAGAAGAAACCGTCTGAGCCATGATCGCTTTGTACGCCACACTGCCTTCCGCAAGGTTATTTGTAAATAGATTTCCCTCCTCTGAGGATAGTTGGCACCCGGCTAACAGAAGCAATGCCATGAGAGTGCAACCACCTCAGACTTGAGGGTCTGCCTAGTCCTAAGATTGGCCTTTATGCCATGTGATAACCTAGTCATAGTTCGCTAGCTGATCCTATGGTCCTGTATTAAAGGACATTTACGGGGATTTCCATAGTAACTGTCCAGGTGTTGTACGATGAGAATAGATCACAGCCAACACCATGGACTAATGAGCGACTAATAATTAGGTAATTGTGAGTGACATTCGTAGCACCGGTGTCCCGTAGAAATGTCTTCACGTCTCATGTCTTCTCTTCTTCTGCATTGACCTGCACCCTTATTTGACATGAGACGCCTCAGGCATGACCAATTACATTGTGACAGATACTCAATGTAGCGGGAAATGGCCATGTACAAAAGCCGCCCGCCATCACTCACAAGTGCACTGTCAGCGACATACTGAAGACATCTCCGTATGTTCAACTAAAATTGTAATATTCAATTCCAGCTAAACCTATTGACTGTTTAGGGGTTGTTCGGGGAGTTAGACTTACCTCTGGTGGTTTCTTCACGTTGGACCCCAGGGTCCGATTCCCCAGTCACATGATCAGAACCACCCTCTGACTCCCGGTTCAATTCTCCCACTCCATAAATGTTAGTAAATGGGTTTTCCTGGAGTTCAGTATTTTTTTTTATTTTATTTTTTTTTAAATGTAGATTGTGAGCCCCACATAGAGCTCACAATGTACATTTTCCCTATCAGTATGTCTTTTTTGGAATATGGGATGGAAATCCATGCAAACATGTGGAGAACATACAAACTCCTTGCAGATGGTTTTTCTGCCCTTGGTGGGATTTGAACACCAGGACCCAGCGCTACAAGGCTGCAGTGCTAACCACTGAGCCACCGTGTGGCCCCTCTGGAGTTCAGTATTGATAGCCTATCCTTAGGTAAGGTCTTCAAGTGGAGAACTGCCCCCCAGGACCCAGAAGAGACCACCACTTCTGAATGAGACCAAACACAGTGCCATACATAGGACCATATAAAAGTGCATGGCTTGTCAATTTGGTAAAGGGGAGTAAGTCGCTGCCATTCACCTAATTTTGAGAAGATTTGATTTTATATTTTTTCATATGAAAACAAAAAGTACTACATCCTGCAATTTTGACTCTGATGACTAAACCTAATAATAGATTGATACTTGCCAATTCTGTAGGTGTTTTCTTTACCGCAATCACCTTATTTACATAATATATATAACAAACAAGATTGTAATAGAAGATACCACCGCTATACCTAACACCGATAGTGACCCATCATTGACAATAGAGGAGGAGGAGATAAACTGTGACATCATCTATGCACTGAGGATGTCTAGAAAACTCTCCCATAGACCTCAGTGAGTTGTCTCCAGGCTATTGCTGTCTGTGGCCATGACCATGATCACTAAATGCTGTTATAGAGCAGAGGAAAAGCATAGGCAAGATGGCCGCCCCCATAATCATAGACAGAAAATAGAATTTTAAAAAACCTACATTTAGAAATTAAAAACAGATTAGAAAAAAAAAAATGAATTTCTACCTGGTATGAATAAAAAAAAATTCAAAAAAATTTGGTGACGCTTTCCTTTTAAGTCCGCTCCGCTTCGACCTAATTGTGACTCTTATTTAGAGGAGGAGGTACGCTTTAAAGATAGAACCAAAGTAGGAAAAAAAAAACTTGGCAGATGCAAAAATGAGAAAAAAATAGAGATCACACACATCCAAGATGGGAAAGAAGAAGAGAAGAAGATCTGGCTCTCCGGAGACTCTTTGAAGGAATTAAAATATTTTATTCAGACGCAAATTTGAACTTGTAAAGAAATGAAAGAAGCGATTTTACTTCATCATTGATTCTATTAGTTTAGATAAAAGGCTCCGAAATTTCCCAAGAAGAGATTATGCAAGAGACGCAAGGCAGGCGTTTTGCTGAGCAGAATTGACTCGATCTTGTAAGATGTTCCTCTGCGGCTCATGTCTTGACTGAGTGTTGCAGTAACGAACTATAAGTTATACGATGGGCTAAGGGAACCTTGTTAATGAGAGAACCTACCTTTACATTACAGCTTACCAATTAGAATTGTCATCAGTCATCGAAAAATAAGAACGAGGAGGGAGAGGAGGGGGATGCAGCTGCAGAATCACACCGAATGTGTCTCTATGTAATTCTGATGAAGAGAAATTCGTAGATTTAGTATTCTAAGAAATATACAGTGCTATGTAAGAGTGTTAGGCAAAAATATTGCAAAGTAAGGCTGGGTTAATATAGGTGACAAATTCTGTGACGCAGAAACCACCAAAAATCAATGGAGAGAGGAAAGCCGCAGGTTCACATCTGCACAGGGCTCTCCACCATTCGGGTCCACCAAGGGACTCAAATGACAGAGAGCTGGACCTCTAAAACAGAGGTCCAGCTCCCTCTAAAACAGAGGTCCAGCTCTCCGTCATTTGAGACCCCTGGTGGACCCGAACAATTGAGAACCCGGCGCAGATGTGAATCTAGCCTTAGAATGTTTCTTTATTTTCTTTTTTTATTTAATGTAGATTGTGAGCCCCATATAGGGATCACAATGTACATTTTTTACATTTTTTTTCCTATCAGTATGTCTTTCATAGATTGGGAGGAAATCCACACAAAAACGGGGAGGACATGCAAACTCCTTCCTGGCGGGATTCGAACCCAGGACTAACCACTGAGCCACCGTGTTGCCCCAGCCTTAGAATGTTTTCAAAAATAGACATATTATTAGTTTATTAACAAAATGACAAGAAATGTAAATCCCATCAATATTTATTGTGACTTTAGCTCTTTGGAGGAGGAGTCCTGGAAGTGATGATCCGGCCCCCGCAGAGCCCTGATTTCAACATCATTCAGTCTTTCTGGGATGACATAGTCAGAAGGATTGGAGTAAGCTTAGATCTACAGAATATCTGTGCTGGGTTCTCAAAGATGTTGGGGTGAACAACCTCCCCACTGAGTTCTGCCAAAAACTGTACGAGAAGTATTGATGGAAGGAAAAGGGCAAAGGTCACACCGAATATTGATTAAGTAACTATATCGGATTATTTCCACCCTCCACTTAGTATGATGAGACCCCAGAGTATAATAATCACTTCCATTTGGTGACCAACAAGTCCGACCCCCATCGTCTCTTCAAAGGTTCGTCCATCTTTAAAAAGTCATCAAATCCCAGACCATGTAAATCTAATTTTGCAAATTGTATCCACCGATTTGATCCAATTTTTGTGTCTTCTGATACTTTTTCACCCAGTTGATAAAACACACAAGGTTTTTTTCTACGTCGTACATTTTCATCTTGTATCCGAACAAAAAGTCTGACATTATAAAACTTTATGGCTTAAACTTTTATAAGAAGCCGCGGAGCTTTAAAATGTATTATTATTCCTGGCCAATAATCCCGGTGAACGGCACATGTGCACACTTATGGATGGTTTGTCTTGTTTTTTTTATTGGAGAAAACATAAACTGCTGTACAGCATGTGGAGCCGGGAAAGGACAAAGCTTTTTAAAGTCAGGGTTCATTTTAGGAGAAACCTGCACTCAGAAAATGGATGTCTGATAGCGGTGCTAAGATTAAGAGACGCGTCTACCGTACCCGTGTGCAATTCAGCATCAAGGTTACACCGCACTATTCTTGGGCTATAACTCAATTATTTTTAGTAACTTGAAACGGAGAAAAAAAAGCTGTCAAACCTCATTTTTGAGGACATTTATAAAGGCTCAGTTATACCTACCGGAGCCCACTGAGGTCCAATGGCCTTGAATGTATGACCCATTGGTAGTACAGTAGGTACTCACTGGACCAGATGACCCTGGACACAACAGGTCCTCAACTCCCCTGTCATGTACAGACCATCCATGTGACGTGAGTGTGGCTGTCAAGGGTTAATTCACCCCAATCTTGCACTCACCCTTCGCTCAGGCTGAAAATTGAGCGTAAATTGCACCCAAATACCATCCACGCACCCTGGGTATACACCGTCACCTCTACCGATTTTAATGGGTTCAATAGAAATTAGAGATGAGTTTGTTCCAAGAATTCCAAATTGTATGTTTTTTTGTAAATTAAACCAAATAAATGGTTATTTGTCTAGGATCAATTAGAATGGCTGCCTTGATAGGCATTGTGGTCACTTATTATACTATGGGGACTTTTAGACTGTAGAGGATAATAGATGGAGGCCCAGAGGTGCAAAAAAAACAAAAAAAAAAAAGCAAGAAACATTAATACTCAACTTCCCTCACCTCTTTTGGGCTTCCTCATGGTATCTGGCACTCTCTTGGTGGCGTCAACGAGGAGGCAGAGACAGCGCTAGATGCCGCAATGAGGCCCAAAAGAGGTGAGGGAAGGTGAGCGTGAGCCTCCATCTATGATACTCTGGGGTCTGAAGATTACCTATAGGACCTACCTATTGTGAGTTAGGACCTAGTCATAGGACCTACCTATGGTCAGTGAGGACCTAGCTATAGGACCTACTTATTGTGAGTGAGAACCTAGCCATAGGACCTTCCTATTGTGAGTGAGGACCTAGCCGTAGGACCAACCTATTGTGAGTTAGGACCTAGCCATAGGACCTACCTATGGTCAGTGAGGACCTAGCTATAGGACCTACCTATTGTGAGTGAGAACCTAGCCAAAGGACCTTCCTATTGTGAGTGAGGACCTAGCCGTAGGACCAACCTATTATAAGTTAGGACCTAGCCATAGGACCTACCTATTGTAAGTTAGGACCTAGCCATTGGACCTACCTATTGTGAGTTAGGACTTAGCCATTGGACCTACCTATTGTGAGTTAGGACCTAGCTATAGGACCTACCTATTGTGAGTTAGGACTTAGCCATTGGACCTACCTATTGTGAGTTAGGACTTAGCCATAGGACATATCTATTGCCATTGAGGACCTAGCCATAAGACCCATTGTTACGATACTGATATATATGGCTGGAATCCGGTGGCCAGATGGAATAAGCAAGGAGCAGATAGATACTGAAGAGTAGTAGTCCGAGGTGCGGCTTGAAGTGTAGATTGCAAGGGTAATGCAGCAAGGAGTAGAAATAATCTGGGAAAGACAGTTCTGAGGAGCAGGAGACCGGAACAAGTCACAATACTTGAGAAAAGGCTGTACTGCCTCATGGGTGTAAATAGACCGAAACAGAAAACAAGATGGCTTCTCATTGGTACAGATTGGTAAGGCAATTCCTAGGATGAACACTGCAGTCTCCAGTGGTGTGGAGTGGAAGTGCAACAATATTTCAGAGTGAGAGAACTAGCGCCACCGGTGGTAGATTAGGAAAGTACAGGATTCTGACACCAACCTACTGTCAGTGAGGACCTCGCCATAGGACCTACCTACCTATTGTCACTGAGGACCTAGCCATAATCTCCCACCTATGATCATACTTGTGGAAAGTTGTGACTTCCACCACCTTACACATGCATGTTCAGTTTGGCCACTGAGCACACCCCATACATATCAGATAGTAAGCCCAATGTGTCTAATGTGAATGGGTACCTCCACTGTATGTATTAGCCTGACCTCTAGAGCACTATTGTAGGGGAGGGGGCTACTAGCGGTGGTCATTAGTATATAGGACCTGTTTATATCTTCATAGTTCTGCTGCATCTCATATCTGGCTCGGGCTGTCAGATATAAACAAAACAACTCCATAGAGCGTTAGTACTTAATATTTCATGGACTGTGATGCATTAAAAATGAGCATTAATATTTTATTAATCCCGTACAAGTATTGTTGACATGGTGGACCACCCACTCCTACCTCTCACTGAGCATCGGGACTATGATTTGACTAAGGGTCATCCAAAGTGGGTGCAACGTATTAATGAAGGAAGCGCAGAAAATAATCTGGATATTGAACCTGGACCTATACGGAGACTGTCTTATATTACAGTGCCTAACACCTTAAAGGGATTGTCGATACTTGAGATATAAAATGTTGCACTGATGCATACATCTTTATAGCATTCAGTGCTCAGTTTTCGTAGTACTGCATAGATGTAGATAAATGGTAAAATTCGGCCTGTTGATCACCACCACTAGAGGGAGCTCAGGAGCTTTCTGTCTACTGTTTATATATTGAAAACGCCTAAGCTCCCTCTAGTGGTGGATGTTACTAGACAGAATTTTATTATTCACCCAACATAGAGGACACATAGAAAAATTAAAAATTAAAGCCAGGACAGAAATTTTGACTTTCCCCTCCTTTTTGCTCAAGATACCCTCAGATGGAAAGATTGGAGAACTGGAGTCCTTACAGTAGCATTCCCACAAATTTTTTTTTTTTTTTAACCCTGGCCCATTATAAAAAAAAAGTATGTAATGTCAATATTAGTAAAAGAAATCTTCATATAGGTGGCTGTATTTGAGAGTTATCCACTTCATTCTGGTCCTTAGTAGGGTTGAGCGATCGTGTTCGGAAAAGATCGGATTCCGATCGGTGATCGAGAAAATTTCAGAGAATTCCGAACACGATCTTTTTAGGTGGGATCGAGATCGGTACTATTTCCCACAATGCTTTGCTTAGCCTTCACACTGAGTATACACTCCGCTCATTCTGAGTGGAGTGTATACTCAGTGTGAAGGCTCTGCTGTGGTTCCATAGGAATGAATGGAAGCAGCCGGCACACAGCCTTAAGCCCCTGCGCGCCGGCTGCCTCCATTCATTCTAATGGGAGACTAAACTAACATCTCTAGTAGCTACTTACCTGCAGAGATGGCTGCTCCGGTGCCCCAGTGTTCTCCTTCTTCTTCGCCTCGCTGCCGCTCCATGCTGCTCTTCTTCGCCTCGCTGCCGCCGCCTCCCGGGTTAGTGTTTAAAGAGCTAGGAAGGCGGGGCTTGAGGCTTAGGAGAGTGTGGGCGGGTACAGGGCGGGTAGACGTGATGTCTCCCCTCCCAGTACCCGCCCACACTCTCCTAATCTGGGAGACGGGGGCAGCGAGGCAAGAAGAGCAGCGTGGAGCGGCAGCGAGCCGAAGAAGAACACCAGAGCAGCCATCTCTGCAGGTAAGTAGACACCAGGGGGGACTAAGTAGCCAGAGGATTAAAAAAAAATCCTCTGGCTACTTAGTGATTCACTACACAGCGTGGATTCTAACAATTAAAGTGTTCAATTGTTAGATTCCATGCTGTATAGTGAATAGGATTGCTTTTAAAATCCGATCTCCGATTAATAAAAAAATCCCATTGACTTGCATTGGGATCGGAATTGGGATCGAGATCGGGTTCGAGTGAAAAATGATCGGATATCGGATTTTAAAATCGATCCTGAAAAGTCAAGATCGGCTCAACCCTAGTCCTTAACTATATCATGTGCCCTGGTGAGTCGCCCCAGCTCGGCCTATGTAGATTCACGGTGCGAGCAGGCCCGACACCGGGTGCGGCAGCGCCTTGAAAAAGGGGAGTTTTAAGCAAAAATGGATTAAAGAAAAATAAAGAAAAATAAAAGTTTGTCGAGACACCAGTTGGGGTTTCGGCTTGAGGTGAAGCTGGGCACTGTAGACAGGGCCTCTGGGAATAGGTGGTGATGCAGTGCCAGATGTTATACCCTCCCCAACCAGGGCAGGTCCCAGGGCCAGATTATATAGGTGAAGAAGGGATGTTTTCCAGGAGGAGTAACAGAGGATCGATGAAAGAATCCAGTCCAGACAGGGGTTAACCAAACACTTACAGTCTACTTCTGTAGTCAGCAGGAGATAACAGATGTTACAGGAGGATTCACCTTGCTCCAGTATAGTGAGATGCCAGTCCTCCCTTTTACCACTAGTATGATTCAGCCTTCCACTGCTGCTCACACTCTCTAATAGATTTTTCTCTGGTCCTGGGTTCCAGGAGCTCAGAGGTTAAGTACAACTGGGTAGATCCCCCTTCTGGACAGCAGGTAACGCAAGTTCTTTGGGATGCTGGATACACTCATCCCAACTCTGTATGTTACTGAGCCTCCAGGAATCTTGCAATCACTAGGCCTGGGTCCAGTGAGTCTCTCAATGTTCTTAGTGTTTCTCACACTAGTTAGGAATTGATGGTCCTATAACTGCAGCTCCGTGCCTGTGAGGTCTCATCTCACCTCTGCAGGTCTCCGGCCTCCTGTGCTATCACACCATGAGGCTTGCAGCACACACTGCACCTCCACACACCTGCTCCTCTCTCCTGCACTCTCCTGCACTGGAACTGAAAGAGAGACCCTCTTCCAGTCTGTAGCTCCACCCCTTTTCCTAAAGGGACAGTGTCTGTGGAACTTTGTGTATGCTAACAGGTTGACTGGATCTCGCTATACCTTCACAGTACACAGTATAGATTACATAAGATGACATTTGTAGTGACACACTCTGTGGGGCGCTACACTGGCATAGCGCCGCCTGAAACGGTCGCTTCAGGTCGCCTCATGAGAGGTGCGGTGCTGCCCGCCCTTACAAAAGAGTTAAAAAGTTAAAAAGAATTTCAGAATTTTTGTTCCGTCCCTTGAAATAGAATTTTTCATTCTTTGTTCTAGATTTCATTCTAAAATACATATCTATATGAAAGTCTATAATTTTTCACATGATGAAATTACAGAGCTGTCAGTGAATCTAATACACTGTTTCTATCTAGCCCAAGGGGTCCTGTGCACCAGTTATTGGAACCTTGGGTCCCCAATAGAATTTGTAGCAGTGAAACCTGTACAACAACCTCGGTGAGAGAGTAACTTGTGTTCTTTGTTCTCTAAAAATAACTCCCCTTCTGTCTACCGCGTCCCCGGTGTATCCTCATTCTCCTCCATGTTACAAAATACTGCATATATTTTTATCGCTACATTAAAAAAAGTAGACACCGACCTATAAAGAGAGAAAAATGTGCGATTTTCAAGGGAAATAATATGATTATATGCCAAGAACAATAACCCGCTTTATAGACCCGTAGCTACTTGCAAAGTTTGGACGATATAAATTTCATTGTGTCTGATTTATGACTACAAAGGCCTAGGTGAGCGGGATAGGCGATATATATGGGGGGGGGGGGTGAGGCTTGTTCTGGGGCCGTTGCTGTACATTTAGGGTGTAATTCGCACCGGTGGCTTGTGTGTGGCTATTTTTAATCATCTGCTAGAACAAGAAGTTCAACACGTTCTCGATTCTCCCCCAGTAGAACATTGGTCAACCTGTCACCGCTACACTTTGTATAATTATTCATCCCGCACGCATTTTTTTTTTTTTTTGGCGAAAGTCTTCGGAGATCTCGTATCTTATCACTTTTCAGAACGGAAAGGGAATTTCACCGTTTTATAAGTTACCATTTTTCTTTTTACAGTATAGACTTTCATAAACTTTGGTAAAACTTTTTTTCCGAGTCCTTGTTAGTACCATTATTGAGGATTCAGAAGAAAGAAGTTGCGGCTCGGTCTAGAAGTCGACAGTCTTAATCCCTTACTCAGGGGAGTGACTACAAGTTAGGCTTCTTGGCCTAACTTGACTGAGTGTAGGAGGTCACACATCCCAACTTTCAGAGGACTGAAACCGGGATTATGGTTTCATTTACACAACAGAGTGCTTGGCCCCAGGGGGTGTCCTGATGCCCCATTTCAATCTATAGCAGGTCCTATAAAATATTGGAATGGAGCAGTGGTACCGCCTCAGACTGCACACTTCGTTGCACATATGAAGCCAAAATCCGCGGTATGCACAGGATGGCATGGTAAATTTTCCACAGCTCCATCCCCACCCCTTTTGGCCCTGCCCATTCCCAACCCGTCCCCTTGTGCCACCACATAGTATAATGCCTCTTCAGTGGTCCTGAGATGGTATCATACTCCCTTGTGGCCGCCACACAGTATAATATCCCCCTTTCTGTAATCTCTATAGTATAATGCCCTCCCTTATCTTGGTCCAACAGTACCATGTCCCCTCATTTTGCCCCCCACAGTATAATGTCCCCTTCATTAAGGCCTTCACAGTATAATGTCCCACTCAGTGTGGCACAATGATATAATGCCCATTTATTGTGGCCCCCCCCCCCCCACAGTTTAATGCCCCCCTTATTATGCCCACCGCAATATAATATCCCTTTCATTAAGACCTTCACAGTATAATGTGGCACTGCAACACAACAGTATAATGCCCCCCTTATTGTGGCCCCCACAGTACAATGTGTCTCTTACTGTGGACCTAACAGTATAATAGACACCTCATTATGGACTTCACAGTATAATTCCCCCTTCATTATGTCCCCCACTGGATAACATCCCATTTATTGTGGCCCCCACAGTATAATGTCTTCCTTATTGCAACCTCTACAGTATAATGTCCCCCTCATTGTGGCCCCCACAGTATAATGTACCTCTCACTGTGGCCCAAACAGTATAATGCCCCCTTTATTGTCAGACCCACTGTATAATGGTCTCCACATACTGACCCAATGCTATAATGTTCCCTTCCATTTTGTCTCCCACATAATAATGCCCCTCTTCTTGTGGCCCCCACAGTATAATGTCCCTTTCATTGTGGCCCAAACAGTATAATGCCCCTTATTAAGGGTACCCACTGTATAATGGTCTCCACATACTGGCCCAATGCTATAATATTCCCATCCATTTTGTCTCCCACATAATAATGCCCCGCTTCTTGTTGGCCCCACAATAAAACGCAGTAAACAAAAACAATCCCCTCACCCCAATAGCAATCCACCCCGTGTGTGTGCTGTTGGTGGTTTCAGGTAGCAGCAGGTGCCATGTTGTGATGCCGCTACATCAATCCTTCCCACTTCCCAGCCACCAGCAAGAGGGACAGAGGCTGAACGGAGAAGCAGTGGGGTATAGTACAGGGATCCAATGCGGCCCCAAAAAGCTTATCCATGTGGGGCCAATTGTTGGCCCTCCACCATATAGAAATGTAAGGCCTAACCAGATCACAGGGTGTACAATCTGTGCTGTGCAATATGTTCTGACTGCAAGAGCTCAACTACTCTGCAGCACCTCCACAGGAGAACTGAAGTATTACACACTGTCCATTGAAATAAATTGGCCGTCCCTGTAATGGTGGACATGTTGGCTCCTCCAAAGCAGAAAATATTCTTTCTAGTCGCTATAAAATATAGGGCCCAAATTCTCCAAATCTACCACCATAATGTATTGCTAAGGGGTACCCCAATCCCATATCTCTGACCCCGTATAAGGGAAGTGACTGAGCGATGGATTTCTGACAATACATTTTTACAATCCTATATTTCCCCTCCGTACAGCAGATGTTTAGGAAATAAGAGATTACAAGAAGCCTCCCTATGGGGCTATTAATAGTTTCTAAGTAAAGGGATCCACAGCGAAACATGTCGGAACGTATCAGTCAATAGATGGATGGAACAAGCTCTTTTATGAGAAGAAAACCCATAAAGAGCGCCATTGTAAATATGGAATAATGAGATTCAATTATGTCATCTACACAACAAGGACAAGGCTTGCACCTGAGGACGAGCGAGCAACAAAGACCCGATGCTTAGAAATCCGATTATTTACGAGCTATTATAAGATTGTTGAATGACTACGGTTTCGGACGACATTGATAGAATCCATCATGGTGACGCGCAAGAGTAGAACATCAACAAATACACTCAAAAATTGTCACGCCCAGACAGAGATGTCGATTGCTGCCAAACACTTACGATGAGGTTGTGTCTCAATTGTTTGTGAGCTGTCTTAAAGGATGTTGAACTACGGCGGAATCGGACTACATTGATAGAATCCATGATGGTGACGCGCAAAAGTATCGCATCAACAAATAGACTCAATGATAAAAAATTGTCACACCCCTATAGAGATGTCGGATTGCTGCTAAATACTTGTCATGCAGTTATGTCTCAAGACAGATATGGAAAAGCGTAGGCACTAGGTGATAAAGAGGTTACTTTTGGGTAGTGTACCCCTTGGTGAGACATCGTTGACTGCTAGACAAGCCTCTATGAAGCACTCGAAGACTTGGGACGGGGTAGATCATTGGACTGAGAAGCAGGATGGGCCTTTGGACACATTGCCCGCCATCTAGAACCTTCTGATCTAGCTCTTAGCAGGTGTGGGCACAGACGGTGAAAAGGCTCCAGGCGACCCAGAGAGATACCCAGTAGAGAAGACTGTTTGATCCACCAACAAGCACGAGCAGCTCCTTGACCATCATTCAGACATGGGGGACACTTCCATTACACCCCTTTGCTCTGCCTGGAACATTTCTAGGCGCCCCCAAAAAATCAGATCAGATAATGAGCGGGGAGCCAAAAAAAGGAAGTCATGTGTTGTGTTTCAGCCCCACAAAAAGGGGAGTTGTATACAGGGGTGAACCTAGTCTTTGTGCCGCCTGAGACGGAAGTCAGAAAGCCGCCCCCCCCCCCCCCCAGAGGAGGGACGGAGCCGAGCAGTGGGGGCGGAGCGAAGGGGTGGATCGGAGCGGAGGGGGCGAAGCGGGCGGCGTTAGCAGGCAGAGAGCAGGCAGGGATAGGACTTGCTCTCTGCTAAGGGTGAGGGGCGGCCGCTGGAGCAGCGCTGCGTCCACAGGGCCACCCCAATCCACCGCTCGGTGACCGTGACACTAAGCCAGTCCAGTACAGCTTGTCCTGGACTGGCTTAGGACAGCAAAAATCCCCCCCCCCCCCCCCGGAGCCCCAGCATAGCGCCGCCTGAAGCGGTCGCTTCAGGTCGCCTCATGGGAGGTGCGGCACTGGTTGTATAGCATATGGTGGGCCAAATAAGGGGATTTTTTGATCTGCCAATGGATGTGTGTCCTAATTAAGGTGGCCCCCATCACGCTATCATAAATACCCTGGTGGGCAACAGAATGAAAATCTACACAACTCAGAATCTGGTGCCGATTTCTTGTGTAACTTCTTTCTTTGGTGTGAGTTAGGCCAAGGCGTTCCCAACTGGCCCGCCTTCAGTCCAACCCATGCTGCCCAATTTTGGCAAAAAATAGCGAGTGAGGCGCCGAACAATGATCTAGAACATTTTTGGATGAAAGGATAAATCAACATTTCTCTTTTCTTCATTCCAAAAAGTAAACTATTAACCCTTCTACTTCTGAAACCATTCTTACTTTGCAGCATTTTTCCATGCCTGCCTAAAACTTTTGCACATAATGCGCCTCTTCACCTTGTATAGGTGTACTCCTAATAGTAACATTCTTTCCAGAATTCTCTAGGTAAAGAATCTACTTTCTCAGCCCTATACCTTAAAATTACATTATACGACCTACCCCTGAGCCCCGTCCCCATGACCATGAACTACAGGCAAATCTCACGTAATGTCAACCTTAAAATTCACACTAAAGAGGGGGGGGGGAGTGGACCCTGTTACAATGGTTCCTACGGCACTAACTTGATGTGCCATTGATGTAGATTGTCATCTCTACAGTCCATAAAAAGGGCTTAAATATCATCCAGTCCATAAAGCCAATGAGGTCACGACTGGCGCCACGGGCATTGTACGGCCAGGACACCCATAAAGTTTTAAGGTGAAGAAATTATAGGACAATGTGACTGGAATACAGATAAATGAGTGGCCTATATATAGACCGGGGATGAACTCTTAAAGCAAAAAGTTGACAAGCAAAAAGTTTGTTGTGATATCATTTCTATCATTTTCAATTTGTATTACTGCTTATTATATTATAGTTTATTATATTAAACATTCTCTCTATAGATCTTAGATAGATAGATAGATAGATAGATAGATAGATAGATAGATATGGGATAGATAGATAGATAGATAGATAGATAGATAGATAGACAGATAGATAGATATGAGATAGATAGATAGATAGATAGATAGATAGATAGATAGATAGATAGATATGGGATAGATAGATAGATAGATAGATAGATAGATATGAGATAGATAGATAGATAGATAGATAGATAGCAGATAGATAGATGATAGATAGATAGATAGATAGATAGATAGATAGATAGGAGATAGATAGATAGATAGATAGATAGATAGATAGATAGATAGGAGATAGATAGATAGATAGATAGATAGATAGATAGATATGAGATAGATAGATAGATAGATAGATAGATAGCAGATAGATAGATAGATAGATAGGAGATAGATAGATAGATAGATAGATAGATAGATAGATAGATAGATAGATAGATAGGAGATAGATAGATAGATAGATAGATAGATAGGAGATAGATAGATAGATAGATAGATAGATAGATAGATAGCACACAGTTCAGTGCAAACATTTAAGGCAAAAAATTTAGCAAGAACAAAAGAGAAATGTAAATCCCATCAATATTTGGTGTAACCTTTGCCCATTGGAGGAGGAGTCCTGGAAGTGATGATCCGGCCCCCGCAGAGCCTTGATTTCATCATCCTCCAGTCTGTCTGAGATGACATGAGGAGACAAAAGGATTGGAACAAGCCTACATCCACAGAAGATCTGTGCTTAGTTCTCCGAGATGGCGGCAGGAACAACCTCCCTGCCCAGTTCTGTCTGTAAGTGTTCCCAGAAGAATTGGATAAAGTGAAGACGGCCCTATAGGACTTCTCTTGACACAAATCAGGGGGCCATGGTGTTCACTTGATCCGGCTGATGATAACGAGGAGGCGGAGGAGTGTGAGGGTTGGGGACGCAGTTAGCAGAAGATTAGGGTTGAGCGATCGGGAAAGATCGGATCCCGATCGGCGGTCGAGCAAATTTCACAATCGCAATCGGTTGGAAAATTATCGAATATTGGATTTTAAAAACGATCCTGAAATATCAAGATTGGCTCAACCCTACCTATGACTTTGCATTTAGGGTTGAGCAATCGGGATCAAGAAAGATCAGATCCCAATTGGTGATCGGGCAAATTTCATGATCGGGATCGGCTGGAAAAACGGCTTTTAAAAACGATCCTAAAATCTCAAGATCGGCCCAACCCTACAGCAGATGATCCTAGGTTGGGGTTGGCCAGATATTGGTGGCTATGAGTGGGATCTAGGGGGTGTACATGCCATGCCCTAATGAGGGTGTAGGACATAAGTGCATGTCAGGACAGTAGCGCCCCTAAATGATGGACTGGCATTTTGACTTCAACACTTACAGTACTGGTGTCTGGAAGGATGACAAGGTGCACGGGCATGGTATCTGTACAGATCCCAAGGGGCAGGAGGAGTATGGGTAGGGTGTTTACCCACTTGGCCCATCAGCAACACCTACCTTGACCATCAGGCAAGAGGAATGGTGTGGGTGTGAAGATCTTGGGCAGGTGGATGTACTGGGGAGGGTGGTCCCATGGTTTCTAGAGGGCACTATGGGGTCTGCCAGGCCAGGTAACGGGCTGTAGGATGGTACAGAATAGAGGCCTTTGGAGATGGCGGTTAATGATACATGTGTGCCCTATGTGCCCAGGATGACCATTTCACGTCTGCAAGGAGGGACACCTTCTTCAAAGAATCCACAGGGCAATGGTCACACCAAATATTGATGAGATTTACATTTCTCTTTTCTTCATTTTGTAAGTTGGGGTAAAAAAAAGTATATTAACCCTTTTATCTATTGTTAAAACTATTCTCGAAGTGTTTTCTTCTCCGTCTGCCTAAAACTTTAGCACATCATTTATATATATATCTAGTCCTATAGCAGAGGAAGCCTGTGCCAGGGTGCTAGATAAACAAGTCGCCAATCACACTTAGCAGACTCTGAGTGACCGTAAATCCCATTAAAATCAGCCGGAGAAGATGGAGCTCAAAGTACCAAAGTGAATCTCCCGTCTCCGAGCATCTCCCGGAGATGATTTAATGCCGCCATTTGTGTCGCTTGGCAATTTATCATCCTTGTTGTTTGTATCACGAGTCAAATATAAAAAGTAATGGTAAATTTCAGTCATCTGGAGCCAGAACAGTTTGTCCCATGCAAACATTGCACTTTGTAAAACATTTATAGCCTGCGGTGAATATATCGCATAATGTGCCGCTATACCATGTTCTGTGACCGGATGGGAATGGTAGCTTGATAGAAAGTATGGACAGACAGAAAACCCGCCCCATATGTGATTCACTGCCCAGATTAATGGTGTGTACGATAGCGCCCATATATTAGCCAGATAATGTCATACAGTGCCCACATACCATACACCTATAATGTCATGTTAGATTGTATCATGTATGGACAACTCTTTGCGCACATATAGAGACCATAGGGGAGTATAGGGGTGCTCAGGTGGCAGTCACTACTAGGCCCTGAACCATGGAGGACCCAAAGGTCCCTCTGACCTTATCACTATTATAAATGGTACAAGGTAGGGGCCCCAATACAGATTTTGTCACTGGGGTGCAGGATTTTCGAGTCACTTACAACATTCGTGAATCCTCTAATGCAACTTATGACCCAACTAGAAATGAACGATCCTCCCAAGATTCCTTTTTGGGTCAAAAAAAGTTCGAAGAAAAACTGGGAGCGACATTATTAGACATCCCTTCAGACCCCAAGGGTATAATAGGGGGAGGGCCCAGGGGAGGTGTAAAAAATAAAAAAACATTCATATGGACCGTCCCTCACCTCTTTTAGGCCTACTCACGGCATCCAACACTCTCTCTCGGTTTCTTTGGTGTACCGATGTCCAGCGCCGCAGGTCCCATGAGGCGACCTGAAGTGACTGCTTCAGGCGGCGCTATGCCAGGGCCCCGGGGAGGGCGACATTTTTGCTTACCTAAGCCAGTCCAGGACAAGCTGTCCTGGACTGGCTTAGCCTCACTGAGCGGTGGATTGGGGAGGCCCTGTGGACCCAGCGCTGCCCCAGCGGCCACCCCTCACGCTCAGGCAGAGAGCAGGTCCTCTCCCTGTCTGCTCTCTGCCTGCTAATGCCGCTCTGCCACGCCCCCTTTGCTCCACCCCGCCCCCTCCGCTCTGCCCCCTCCTCCCGGGGGGGGGACGGCTTTCTGTCGTCCGCCTCGGGCGGTGAAAAAGGTAGGTTCACCTCTGCCTATGTCAGCACTGTTCCCCAACCACAGGCCTCATTGGTGACCCCGGGTGCATGACATGGACCCATTCCTTGGACACCACAAGGAAGCCTAAAACTAGGATATTCGGGTCAACCTCAGCTCGCGACCAAGAGGTTTGCCCATCTTTAGACCCAACCCAAGTGTATCATGGATCTGTCATTAGTATGGGTCCCTTGTTTTATGTTTGGGGCCCACACCACTATCAGTCTAGCACAGTTTGGGGTTGGCTAGGGGTGGTCAAACTATGCATCAAAACCAGTCTGCAAAATTTGCTTCAAAGTAGACTCTTCCTCCATGTGAATAAACCCCAGGGTCTGTTCAGGTGTTGGAAAATGAAGAGTCCTGTTCTGATCTCTGTATCCAATGGGAAGTGGAATCCGTTGCTGATTTTGGAACGCAATCTGCGGCAGAATCAGATGTGTGAATGGTCCCTAGGAGCCAATATTTTATCTGGCGGCCTTGGTAGCTGCTCACTCCCACCTCTGGATCCATCACAAGCCTTCCCCCGTGTCTACGATGACCCTTCACGGGCCCCCCCCCTCCCCCAAGTATTTCTATAGATGGAATCCTTCTTGACCGAATTGTGGGTTGGCAAAACATTTCCCTTTTGCGTAACATCCTTGTAATTATCCAAGGCCATTAAGATAATCAGAGGCGGCAATGTGAAATATGGAGACATCATTTATTGAATAAGTGCGCTATTTAATACGTTATTACCTCTCTTCACAGACGGCGCAGCCTTTACACGTCCTTGAAGTTGATTAAATTTATCACCTTTTTAATTTAGGGAATACTTGACTCAAGAAGTAATCGAGCTCCGAATCTTATATCACTGGCCTGAGGGATTTCAGAAAAATGTGGTTTGACATGACATTGTATTGGAAGAACATTTAGTACGCCACTCATACGTGTCTGCCCTGACAGGCCGTTATATATGGGGGGGGGGGGGGTTGGAGGTCTCATTAGAGAGATGTAAAGTTTTTGTTCTTTCAATGTCTCTTTGTACTTCGGGTTTAGTCTCCTGGGGTAGTTCTATGTTCTGGCGCATCAATCTTATAATATCATTCATAATATCTGTAAAAATTAAATTACCGTACTCTTTCATCAATTCTAAGTTTTTCATGGTGGTCTAAGGGAGTGGAGAGGTCAATGATACCAGCTCTGGTAGTCTAGGGAAGAAGTTGGTCACCTTGTGGTCTAGGACAATGGTTCTCAACCTGCAGTATGGGTAGCACAAGGGGCACACACTCTATTTTACATCCTGCACTGGATGCGGGTTCCCTCTTTCCAAGATGGACACCACCAATGGCCATGGGCACCACCCTGCTCCCCACTTCCTCTCAGGTCCGGGCACTGATGGGGGCCATGTGTGCCCTGGGAAGGGGGGACCTGGATGCCATGTGGCATGTAATATAGACCTCTCTGGATGTGGGGGCCATTATATTACACGTGAGGGCACTATGGGAGCCATTACATAACTGTTATAAGGCATTTATAAAAAATCACTTCCTTGGGGGTAGTTGGTTGGGTCTTTTTCAGGGGGTACTTTGCTGGAAAAAGGTTTAGATAACACTGGTCTGGGGTAATGCCCCCCATTCCTTAGATGCCTAGGGTAGACAAGGATGTTAATATGTTAATCCCCAATGCTCTATGGTAGAAAAAGGGTTAATATTTGATTCCCTGTTAGTTTAGGGTAGAAGGATGTGTTTATATCGGAGATCTCTATGCCTCTGTTTTTGGTGGTCTAGGTTTAGATGAAGAGGGTTATAGATTAGGGTTATTGGATCGGTAGGGTAGGGTTCCATGGTGGTTTAGGATAATGTCCACTTCTTCTAGGGTAGAAGAGGAGTTTAATATTTGATTAGTCAATGCCCCAAGGTAGAGTTTAATATTAGATGGTGGACCAAGACAGGTTTAACGATTTCCCTCGGGTGGTGCAAAAATTATGTGGGAAAACTGATGATCTAGGGTAGAAAGGGCTACTATTTCATTCCATGGTGGTCTACTCTAGAGTAATGCCTCTTTCTTTGACAGCTTAGAATAGAAGGGTTTCATATTTGACTCCCTGATGGTCTAGCGGTAATACCAACTCCCTTGGTGGTCTAGGGAAACGAAGAGCTTAAAAAATGATTCCTTGGTGACCAAGAGTAATATTTTATACCCTTGTAGATGAATAACCTTACCTGGTGGTCCATCGTAGAAGCAGGATTTTCATCCCTCTGGTGGTCTAGAATGCTCTTTCTTTGGTTTGCTTTGGAATATTTGACTCCTTGGTGGTCTAGGGAAGTGTAGAGATTAAACATTGAATCATTGATGGCCTAGGGTAGTGTAAAGATGAATATTTTATTCATTTGTAGTGTAAATCAGTACCCCCCTACCTCTCGGGAAAGGTAAGCGAAGTGGTAAAAATGTGATACCCTGGTGTTCTAGGTTAGTACCTCCTTTCTTACTTAGGGAGAAGGGGTTACTACTTGATTCCCCGGTGGTCTAGGGGAATTGATGGTTTAGGGTCAAAGCACTTGATATTTGTTTCCCTGGTGGTCTAGGGTAGAGAAGGAGATTAATAACTGGTTACCCTTTATTAATTCTTAAGAATCTGTCCCAAAAATCGTTATTCCAATATAGTGGCCCATTCTAGGCTACCTATTCTAGGTTAGTATCTCTTTTCTCGGCGATCTAACGTAGACATGGTGATTATTTGGTTCCCTGGTGGCCTAGGGTAGGTAATGTGGTTGATAAACGGTTGCCTGGAATTAACCCGTATCTCAGTATAGTGGCCCATTTGGACATAAGTCAGACCCATAGGACCGACATGTGCCCCCTTACAGGGTGTTTGCCTATATTCTATGTATGTGTCCCAAGTCTAACTTGTAACCTCATATCAATCCATCGTCTACATTCACATGCATGAACTTTCCACCGTCTGGATTTTTCTGTGTTTTGTTCCTTTTTAAATCCACAAATTCCCATCATTTAGTTATGATTTCCCTCAATCCCCGGTGAATAGGAAAGGTTGGAGGAAAGAACAATGGTCAAATAACACTACATGTTCAATTTACTGCCAGATAGTAAGAGACGCTCAACCAAGGGCCGGTATAGATCCGATCTCCAATGGGAGGCTTGGACAGGAGGGGGGGTATTACATTACATGGGGTCAGAGTAGATACGGGAATGGGCCGCTGTTACCTGACATGCAGCCGGGCAGGCGGAGGTTAGACGCCTTCATAGGAATAAATGGAATTAGGATGTGTCAGCTTGTAGTAAGACAGGCCGATAAAGCAGGCGCAAGGTCGTCCTCTCGCCGCGGCTTGTGAAGAAGCGACGACTTGGTGTTAATTTGACATTAATTTGGCAGAACCCTGAAGCGAAATGTGGAAGAAACTCTGGAGAATTTTTTCTGGATGAGCTTTAGTTTCTGCTGAGGCATCGCATGTAAACCTTTATTGGAGGCGAACGGCAATCAGAGACAATTACTATGAAGGACTACATGGCGGTGGAAAAGTATTTGCCCCCCTTGTGCATTTCTTCTCGAATTGTATTCATTAATATAGAAAAAAAATTCAAAAAATTGAATTGAATAAAACAAAAATGAACACAAAATAATGAATTTAATAGAATTAGATGAAATTTCAACTGGCCCCATGTGAAAAACTAACGACACGTTCGGATGTATTCACACAGCGCCCTGGGATTCAGCCGCAACGTGGGAATACACTCTTATTGGGTCAACCAATTAACCAAAATTAATTGATATTTTTAATTGACACTATATAAAAGATTTATTATCTTCAGTTTTCTGGTGCATAAAAAAGTTGCACTTTTGTTTTTGCACAAATTGGGGTTTTTTGCAAAAATTTGTCTTATTCCAATTTTGCACCAGTTTATTGGAGTAAATGATCCCTGAATTCTGTCATTGTAGTGGAGGAGGCAAACCCGACCGCCATTGAGTATACCAGTCCTCATATATCTCCCCGTGGGGCAATTTTTTTTTATGCCTCATACGCCAGTTTTCTGGTCCTGGGCTCCATTACGTTAGCATTAGCATTTATGGCAGAAAACTGTCCGAAATTATGCCCAAAATCTACACCGTGATTTGACATAAATTTGCCAAAAGTTTCAGGTTTTTCCAAATTTTCCAATAGTTTCAGGGTCAACCAGAACAAAGCTTCACCCAGAAAACAATTATATTCTGGGGTCTGAAAAGAGTTTCGTACTGGGCAGAAGGTTGGATTGATCCACCAGAGTACCGGTGTCTCCTCTGGAGGGCCCAGTACCTTTAGGAGGCCTCCATTACTTTTTTAATAGGCAGTGGGGGTCTAGTAACTTACCAACCCCTCTTCTGCTCAGTCTTCCATTTCCTCTTCAGCCTCCAGGGGGCCACTGTGTGCCACACAATACATCATAGCAACATGATGTGCGGTGCACAGGGCCCATCGAGGGCTGAAAAGGAAAGTGGAGGAGGCCATGGGCAGGAGTGGGGATCTGTATGTGAACGCAGCCGATCGGGTTGAAAATATTTCTGCATGTGTATGTGCTCAGTCAGCATACATGTGTGATGTGCATGTATGTAGTGAGAATACATAACAGAGCAGTTCTTTGGCGGTTATATTTGTCCATTGTTTTCCGGTGCTATTTGGGCTGTGTACGGTAGTAATATCATAATCCTGCGGGAGTATTTCAGCACCGATTACAGCACTATGTAATGCACTTTTAGAATCTTAACTCCGCTTTCCTATGCTATGGCGGTATTTTTTGAGCGCCATATTGACATTACTGCTGCCATTACATTACGTTATGTTAACGTTATATGGCACTAAGTGTCTATGGATGGGTATTTGAGCTACGGCATTATAAGGAAGAGGGGAAAGGAATTCTATCCAGCAGGCTTTACATTGATCTGATCCTGGGAAAGTTGGGTGATGCTGATATGAACGCTCTGACTCTAGGCATGTCATGTAATGATAGATCACCCGTTCAGCATTGCATTATGGGGATTGGGTGATATCGCACAAGGGACCTAGAATTGCCAGTCCTCTGGTTATCACACAGCTTTCCCAAATCCAGATCGAAATAGAAGAAATCATTAAATGATGAGGCTTATGTTTCAGGGTCCTAATGCCAAACCTTTACCAGGACCCCCACCGACCAATGCTGGTGTCTTCTGTGACTGAGGGGCCCTTTAAGCAGCGGGGCCCGGGTGTGACTTTGCAGCCTGTACTGTCTATAGCTTGGAATTGCTGATAATAGCAGATCCTAATGTCATATCTCAGGTTCTGACAAGGTAGAAGATCCTCTGCAGATAATGTACCTGTGAAGGTTATTTTTAGACTCTTTTCCATAAGATCTGTCTTGTAATCTGGTTTTCGTTGCCAAGCTGTTTTTTCTCTCTTCCCCTACAAGGTCTATGTCTCTATACATCTATAGTTTCATCTTTGTCGCTTATTTTACAGTTTATTCCGAGAATTTCCTTTGTACTGTATTGTATTGCATTACTTATCCTTAGTTACTGATGTTATTGCACTCCAGAGCTGCATTCACAATTCTGCTGGATACCCCGGGGTATTCCTAGCTAAAAAGATCAGGGGTATGATATGCCCCATATCTATTGTCTGGTGCCTCAAATGTCCTACAAGCTAACAGGCAATATGGATATATTTTAAGAGCACTATAGGGGGGGCACGACAGGAGGACATTATTGGGGGCCCTAATGCTAATGGAGCATTATTACTATGAGGGTCCTATTACTCATTATTACTATTGGGGAGCATTATTACTATTGGAGGCATTATCAAGGTACTATGCTGCTGAAGATTTTTGCTATTAGGGGGGCATTGTTACTAACAGACCACAATAGGGGCATTATTATTATTGGGGGTACTATTGTTAACAGGGAACTCTGGGGGAGTGTTATCACTATTGGAGGCACTATGGCGGCACTATTACTCATGGTGCACACTTGGGGAAGTAGTATTACTATAAGGGGCATTATTACCAATGGGGCACCGTATGGGGACATTATTACTATTGGGGGCACTATTATTAATAGGGCACTCTGGGGGAGCATCATTACTATTGGAACATTATTATTTATGGTGCACACTGGGGAACAGGGGTGAACCAAGCTGTTTTGCCGCCTGAGGCGGATGACAGAAAGCAGCCCACCCCCCTCCCGGGAGGAGGGGGCGGAGCGGAGGGGGCGGCGTTAGCAGGCAGAGAGCAGGTAGGGAGAGGACCTGCTCTCTGCTAAGCGTGAGGGGCGGCCGCTGGAGCTGCATCCACAGGGCCTCCCCAATCCACCACTCGCTTCCCGTGCCGGGCTGCCAAGACGGTGATGCTAAGCCAGTCCAGGACAGCTTGTCCTGGACTGGCTTAGGTCAGCAAAAATGCCGCTTTCCCCCCGGGACCCTGGCATAGCGCCGCCTGAAGTGGTCGTTTCAGGTTGCCTCATGAGAGGTGCGGCGCTGCTGGGGAAGTATTATTACTATAAGGGGCACTATTACTAATGGGCCACACTGAGGAGCATCATTACTATGAGGGCACTATGTACTGTAGGTAGACCTATTTGTCAGATGCCAGTGCCTGTGTGGGGGCACTGGGCAGCACTGTAGGCACAATATTAGGGGTAGCAGCGGGACAACACTGTTATGGCACTAGGAAAGAGATTTCAAGAAAAAATCCAAAAGTAATCCAGCAACCAGTTTTGCATTAGATTAAAACATTATGTTTTATTAGTCCATTTAAAAAAAGGGAGTAATTCCTTTGCTTTGACAGAAAACCAGTGACAATAATTATGAAAAATGACACAGCACTTACATGAAAAAACGTGTTCGGATTACATAGGACAATAGACACACGATGCTTAACCGCCTACGCGTTTCAGGGTCCAAGCCCCTTCCTCATGGCGAAGTCTTCGCCATGAGGAAGGGGCTTGGACCCTGAAACGCGTAGGCGGTTAAGCATCGTGTGTCTATTGTCCTATGTAATCCGAACACGTTTTTTCATGTAAGTGCTGTGTCATTTTTCATAATTATTGTCACTGGTTTTCTGTCAAAGCAAAGGAATTACTCCCTTTTTTTAAATGGACTAATAAAACATAATGTTTTAATCTAATGCAAAACTGGTTGCTGGATTACTTTTGGATTTTTTCTTGAAATTTGTATTGGTACCTGCACCGGCAGGATTCCATGGTTATCCGTGCACTGGTAGTAGCACAGAAAAGAATATTTTGTCGCACCAAGACCACGAGAAAAACCACAGGGCTGTGAACGTTCTTTTTTACACACTAGGAAAGAGAACCTACGATGTCTGTGAGGCAGAATCTACAGGAATGAGTCCTGGCTGGAAGAAGCATTCATGGCGGCCTGGGCTGAACGGAGAAGACGAGGGAAAGTGAAGGAATATAATCAGATTTTTTCTGTTGTCTTTGGCACTGGTGGGGAAGAATTCAGTGCATATTCACTGGGGTTTGCACCCTGAATTTAGCAACCCTAGAAAGTCCCCTGAAGTTGTCATGGGAGGCCGACAAACCCCTAACGGATCATCTGAGACCCCTTCTTGCAACGCTCAGTGATGCACTTAGCACTTCTGATGTCCTTACTTCCAAGAATACAAATCTGTGAACAAGAATGCTGGAAGATTTCAGCTCTATAGACTGCAGAATTGTGAATGCAGCTCTGAATACACATACAAGAAATTGCTCAGTAAGCAAAGACGTTTCTCGTGATTATATCTTAATGGAAATGTTTAAAAAAAATGATGTTCCGCTCCTTCTGTAAGTGAGGACCCGCTGGCAGCTGTTGTCTTGGCAAGAAATAGCAAGGCTGAATGTGATCTTACATGATGTGCATTGGAATGAATGGGATGCTATGTAATGCTGGGTATTGCTCTGGGTAAAAGTGGGAGTCCAAAGAGAACGCATGGGCAGTGGGACAAGCCATTTAAAATGGTCTCGCAGAAGCTCAGTAGGGCAGCACAGGTTTGTAGGTCAGAAACCATCCAGGGTCAGCCACAGCAAATCAACAGAGCAAGGGTAGGAGTCAGGAACAAGCCAAGGTCAATACGCAGAGCATCAAACAGAAAGCAGTGGCAGAGCTAGCTAGGAACCTATATTGCTCAGGTGGCCAGGGAATCTGCATTACATAAATTCTGAGAGCTGGGAAGTGGTTGGAGAATGGTTTGGGTGAACACGCTGTTTTTTTGGAAATCGGCAAGGGGACACTTGTATGCCCTATGGGACACAGAGGCAACCCTAGTGGGGAGAGGAGGAGGAGAATAACAGCAGGGAAGAGGCCCTGCATGCCGGTGGGAGAGCCGGTACATTACCAGATGGCTCTTGACTTGTTTTATCTGTAAAGCCAAAATGGATTTACAAATAAAACAGGACACTGGTGGATGCAGAGAATAATCCAGCGGCAGGGACCAATAGAAGGATCAGCACCCGCTGCCAGTGTTACACCCAAGACTAGACCCCAGACCAGACCTCTAAACTAATACAGACCCCAGACCAGACCTCCTAAAGTAATACAGGCCCCAGACCAGAGCCCTATGCTAATACAGACCCCTAAACTAATAGAGACCCCAGACCAAAGCTCTAAATTAATACAGAGCCCAGATCAGAGCCCTGGACTAATACAGACCCCAGACCAGGCCCCAGACCAGACCCCCTAAACTAATACAGACCCCAGACCAAAGCTCTGAACTAATACAGACCCCCTAAACTAATAGAGATCCCAGACCAGCCCCCCTAAATTAATACAGAGCCCAGATCAGAGCCCTGGACTAATACAGACCACAGACCAGACCCCCTAAACTAATACAGACCCCAGACCAAAGCTCTGATCTAATACAGACTCCAGACCAGACCCCTAAACTAATACAGACCCCAGACCAGACCCCCTAAACTAATACAGACCCCAGACCAAAGCTCTGAACTAATACAGACCCCCTAAACTAATAGAGATCCCAGACCAGCCCCCCTAAATTAATACAGAGCCCAGATCAGAGCCCTGGACTAATACAGACCCCAGACCAGGCCCCAGACCAGACCCCCTAAACTAATACAGACCCCAGACCAAAGCTCTGAACTAATACAGACCCCCTAAACTAATAGAGATCCCAGACCAGCCCCCCTAAATTAATACAGAGCCCAGATCAGAGCCCTGGACTAATACAGACCACAGACCAGACCCCCTAAACTAATACAGACCCCAGACCAAAGCTCTGATCTAATACAGACTCCAGACCAGACCCCTAAACTAATACAGACCCCAGACCAGACCCCCTAAACTAATAAAGATCCCAGACCAGACCCCCTAAATTAATACGGACCCCAGACCAGAGCCCTAAGCTAATACAGACCCCAGACCAGACCCCTGAACTAATACAGGTCTAGATCAAAACCCTTGATGCCAGACCAGACATTGTCAGCTGTGGCCGCCAGAAGTGAAGAAGACTTCTGTAATAAGGACAGATGACTAGTTAGTGGCAACTTTGCAGCTTCTTCAGGAGTCCATGGGGGTCTCCTCTTTTTATGTAGACAAGTATGATATAAATCTGAATTGTAACCTAGATTAATAGGGTTTTCTGGGCTAAAAATATCCAAGACCTATCCTACAAGTGGGTCTCCATATTAGATTGTTGAGGGTCTGTCACCGGGGATGCCCATTGAGTATTTGCATTCAGCAACTACAGACAATGGGGCAGGAAGCAGACAGCGTGGCAGAACTCATGTGCAGTACTTGATCTGACCACTACACAGAGAACAGCGCTGTCTGCTTTCTGCTCTGTTCTCTATGTACACCTGATCCATGGTGACCTCCCACCTAGCTGACATTTTAGGCACAGAAAACCCCTTTAATTCAGTTTTCTATGCTTGGTGACAACCCTGGTATATACCATTGGCGGTTGTCAGTCCACATAGCCTATCAGAATTGATGAAATGGAACGTTAAACGCTTCGTACTAGAAGGCCGCGCTGGGAATTTTACATTTGCATGATTTTTTATTTTATTTTGAGGGTAAATAACCTGTAAATGACGGCGCTAACCGTATTAAATAAAATGTCTTGTCTTCACATCACAATCATTAATCTGGTGTCAGGCTGGATGTAACGTCAGCGGAAACATTTCGGATAGCGGTTTGTTTGCGTCCATCGAGGGATGTAATTACAGATTCTTTGGAAATGAAACCCCCAACGGTCGGATTTGTTAAAGCGATCCCGTCAGATTGTGTGCTTGATAAATACTGTATTTAAATGCAAATCGGTAATGCGGCGCTCAGGTAATGTCCCACATGAGCACCTTTCACAAATAAAAATAATACTTCAGCCAGGATAGTCGCAGCACATAAACACATAATTAATCAGAATATTGCTGAAAAATAAAGCAAAAAACCGTCTTACTGCGCCCATCACGAAAAAAAATTAGGTGAACTACAAGAGCCCCATCTAGTGGTCACAGTAGGCATTGCAGAAAAGGCGCAGTCTCTGCAGTGACTTCTGATAAGGCACTGTTCACATCACACAAGATACATTGGCTTCCAGAATATTTGAGAGTAATACTATCACCATAGAGTGTCTCCATACTGTTATCATCACCCCTCCTTGTTGACCTGTGGTCTTTGGTAGAAATCGGATTGAGGAGTGTGTAAAGACCGGCATATCGTAACACCAGTCTCTATGTCCCATGTGCCAATTCCTAAAAGGTTTTTTACTAAGGTTGAGCGATCGGGATCGGGAAAGATCGGATCCCGATCGGCGATTGAGCAAATTTCAGGATCACGACATGAACGATGAATGTGGTGCAGGTAATGGCCTTGTTCATTTTTTGGACCTGTGCAAAAATCGCAGTCGGATCAGCTGGTCTGTGTGGGGTCTTGCTGTCGAGCCCCCACAGATCAGATACTGTTGACTAGAAGTGACTTGAAGCTCCTGGGCCTCAATTCAAAATCTGTAACGGACCCTTGTGTCATTTAGAATTGGGGTATATTTTATGGGGCAGAAGAATCTTTGGGGCCACCTAGGGACCATGGCCTGCGAGCAACTGCTACCTCTGCACCCCCTATAACCGTGACGGTGAACCTATGGCACAGGTGCCAGAGGTGGCACTAAGAGCCCTCTCTTTGGGCACCCAGTGGAACAGATTATACTGTGTGGGGGCCACAATGGAGCAGATTATACTGTGTGGAGGCCACTGTGGAGCATATTGTACTGTGTAGAGGTCATTGTGAAGCATATTGTACTGTGTGGGGGCCATTGTGGAGCATATTGTACTGTGTAGGGGTCACTGTGAAGCAGATTGTACTGTGTGGGGGCCACTGTGGAGCAGAAAGCTCTATAAAGCCCCATTCGTATGACCATATTTTGCAGGTCTAATTGTGGATCCGCACATTATTAAGGTTAAATTTTCATGTTGGCACTTTGTGATAAATTAGTGGGCTTTGGGGTGCAGTGTGGGCACTCGGTCTCTAAAAGGTTCACCATCACTGCACTATATCTATCCTATGGATAGCTCATCAGTAGAAATGACCAAACTGATTTGGATCAAAACAGATTCGACCCACATTTTCCAAAAAGTTTGACCTAAACACAAAACTTTGGGGGTTCATCACCCGATAAACAGAAGTGAAGCTATGGGGGTCATAACACTTGGCTTGCCTCATATAACCACTGACCGAGGGATTCTTGACATCACCCAAGAGGCCGTAAGAAGACCCAAAGAGATGGCAGATGCTGCGAGGAGGCCCAAAAGAAGTGCGGCAAGGTGAGTAAGAATGTCACCTCAGTTAGCAGACAACTATGGCTACCCTATCCTCGGAGTGATAGACGCCATTTATACCTCTTTTGCCATAGTGCTTTTGTGGCCCCATCCAGTCACAATTTTTGGAAGGCTTTTATTCAAAGTGGCTCAGCTGGTTGTCTGCTAGCCAAGGGGCCACACAGAAGGTCACGGGGCAAACCTAGTGGAAAAACTTTAAGAAGATGAGGGACCCCCTGTTCCTCTTTCAGTCCTTTGAAAGTTGGGAGGTATAAGCATGTGTGGTCAAATCCGGGCCCGGGAGCCTCAGGGATGTCTTTCTCCCAACCGGTACTCTAAACAATACATTATAGTCGGGGCCCTGGTACAGATGTTTCATTGGGGCCCGGGAGCTTCATGTTACGCCTCTGGTCTAGACCAATTGTCCCGAATTGGCAGAAACGATTCCGATAAATTGGACCTGGAAAGGGGTGTGGCTTACAAAAACCTTCCCACCCTTATTTTGGGATGGGCCTAGGGTAGGACTTATAGCGACACCAGATAGGTCCCGCCATGTTGTTCCCCACCCGTCTCCTCCTGACTGGTTGAGGAAGCCAGAAGTGTAGTATAGAAGCGTAGGCCGCACTTTATACCGTATAGTATATACAGGAGCAGACATCGCGCTGTGCTGGTATATGAAGACAAAGATGGCCGTGTAAAGCTTCATGGGGGGAATTAGTCGTATCTGTGCAGGCAGAAAATGACATACTTAGGAGATCAGAGGCGCCATGACAGAGCATGACCGCGGAGCGTGGCAGCCGGCACTTAGAGATAACAGCCTGTAAAGGCCCACCGTGACACCGCTATGGGAAATGTCAGGCTGGATAAGGCGAGCTGCCATTTCCTTAATTTAAGTCAGCAAGTGTTTTGTTAAAAAAAAATTAGCGAGAACAAAGTGGAGGCGACGATCCTTCTATCTTGTTTATCGCTGTAAATGGCTTATTGGAGCCCTAGAGATGAAATATATCAAATGTAATGGAGTTCTCGCTAAATTAAAGGGATTGTCTGAAAAAAAAGGGAATGTTGGTTTTTCCAGAAACGGCGCCACACTTCTGTATAGGCCGTGTCTGGTATTGCGGCTCAGCCCCATTGCCACAAAAGAGGCTGAGTTGTAATACCTGACACAGCCTATGGACAAAAGGGGAGCTGTTCTGGAAAAAAAAAAATCAACATTCCCTTTAATTTGGCGAGAAATCAGCCATGTTCTTTCTAATCTTAGAAAATTTCTAACCTCCATTGGCATAATAATAACAAAGTATTATCAAGTTTTTACTATTCCTAAGGACAGGCCATCCATATTAGATCTGCGGGGTCTGACACCTGGGTCCCCTGCAGATCAGCCGTACCGATACAGCGCGGCGCTGCTCACTCACTGTACAGACGCTTCATAGACTTCAATAAGACAGTGCTGCAGTACTTACACTCACTGCTCGTGGTATGTATACGTTGCCGATGTTCTCTGTACAGCTGATCTGCAGGGGTCCCAGGTGTCAGACCTGGCCTAAAGATAGGATAGTGCTTTAAGTCTGGTCTCTGACAGCTCACGGCGCATGCGCCATATGCGAATGGAGTCGGAGAGCGCACACCTCACTTCACTATGTCAGTGGCAGGTTTGGGACCCTGAACCCCAACGTGTTGCTAGTTTAGGGGCCCCAAACCTAGTGGTAGGTAGAGCTCGTCAGTTCGTATATGATTATACTCAAGATGTTGACGTATCCCAAGTAATCTCTAAGGCCCAACCATAGGCAGAGGCGTAGCCAGAAGCCCCTGGGCCCCGATACGAAATCTGTAACAGCGCCCCCATTTACTGTGTGTTGCATATAATACTAATGTCTTATTAGGCCTTTGGGGGCCCCTCAGCTTTCAGGGGCTGGTGGCGAACACTACCCTCCGTACCCCCTATTGCTACACCCCTTGATCACAGGCCTCGACAGTCCCCTGGGGCCACCAGTATTAACCAGGAGGCCAATGCGTCAGGGCGCCCGGGATAGGCGAGAGAAGGTAAGCAGGGACATAGCTGTAGGGGGCCCTTAGGGTCACATAAAATATACCAAAATTGTAAATGGCACACTATCGCTAGGGACCCAATTTCACATTTTGCTGGCGAGTTCATTATTTTTCCGCACCTCGCCTCGGCCCCTGCTTATTATACTCCAGGGCAGTGGCATAACTAGAAATGGTGGGGCCCCGTGGCAAACTTTTGACATGACCCCCCCCCCTCCCCAACCGACGCCGAAGACCTTGACCGACCCCCTCCTCCGCACTCTATTATGTCCCTTAGTAAGCCCTGCACACAGTATTATGTCCATTAGTGGCCCCTGCACACAGTATTATGTCCCCATAGTGACCCCTGCACACAGTATTATACCCAATAGTGGCCCCTGCACACAGTATTATGTCCCCATAGTGGCCCCTGCACACAGTATTATAGCCCATAGTGGCCCCTGCACACAGTATTATAGCCCATAGTGGCCCCTGCACACAGTATTATGTCCCATAGTGGCCCCTGCACACAGTATTATGTCCCCATAGTGGCCCCTGCCCACAGTATTATGTCCCCATAGTGGCCCCTGCACACAGTATTATACCCAATAGTGGCCCCTGCACACAGTATTATAGCCCATAGTGGCCCCTGCACACAGTATTATGTCCCCATAGTGGCCCCTGCACACAGTATTATGTCCCATAGTGGCCCCTGCACACAGTATTATGTCCCCATAGTGGCCCCTGCACACAGTATTATGTCCCATAGTGGCCCCTGTACACAGTATTATGTCCCATAGTGGCCCCTGCACACAGTATTATGTCCAGTATAGGCAAGTAAATAGGGCCTGTAACGGCCAATTTAAAAATAAAAAAAAACGCAGCGGTAACGGCTGTCACCGGGCCCCCTAATGGCCTGGGCCCTGTGGCAGCTGCCTCCGCTGCCTCTATGGTAGTTACGCCCCCTGCTCCAGGGTCTGGATGGCGAACCCCCCAAAATTTCAGTTTGTCGAAAATTTGTAAACAAACCCAGCTTGTTATGAGCCATTAGCTCATTGTCTAGCAAGGTCAACTCTCCTATCAGTATCCATAAATTTCCAGGAGGAATAACAGAGGAACGGTACAATGCCAAGTCCTAAGAAGAAGCAGCAGGCTGGACAAGTAAGCCGGTCAGGATAGCTGACACAGCAGGAGAAGCCATTACACATGTACTGAGGATTTTATGAAGGTTCTTAACGTGGAAAGTTGTAAATTTTTGCTCAAAAGCGGCAATTTCCTCTTTAGCTTAATCTATCGTCAGGCGTCCATTGTGGGGAAGTAACAGGTCGGTGTCTCACAAGGGGAACGAATTGTAGATTCCAATTAGGGAGATTTTCCGCCGCGGCGTTCCTCTGATTGCAGTTTTGTGTATAGTCGCCGTTTCCAAATGTTACGGCGCCATCTGCGGCTTCATTTACAACTTTGCAGTTTTCATTTAATTCATTAGATCTGAGGCTGAAATGAACGGATGTTGTCAAATCTGCGGGAAAAAAAAACTCCAATTATCGAGTTTTCTGGCGTATCGTAAATCACTACTGCGGATACTGTACAGCGCATACGGATTGGGCGAAGGATACCAGACATCTAGATTTACATAAACAATGGGGCGTAGTTATCAGTAGATGTCCGATACTTTGTTGTCTTCTTGTGCGCTACATTTCATGGTGCATGGCACCATCATTGTGTTCACTGCCATGGTCAATATTCGCAGATTTTAGGTCCCACCACAATGAAGCAACACACAAGTTTTCATTTCTCTGCATAACATTCATGATAGAGGTGGCCCAAAGGGTCAGCAAAGACGAATGTGTTGTCTCTGTGAGGTTTTTGTATTGTGGCTCTGCATTCTGGCCTGCCCATGGGTCTACTAACAAATCCATGGCGCCATTGTGTGTCTACAAACCAGGTGATGGCTTAATCGTAGGTCTGGTAAACAGGCCGTGACCCGATTGTGGGTCTACTAACTAGGCTGTGGCCCGATTTTGTGTCTACTAACCAAGCCATGGCCTGATTGCGAGTCTACTAACCAGGCCGTGGCAACCAGTCTGTGGCACAATCTTGTGTCTTCTAACCAGGTTGTGGCCCGATCATAGGTCTACTTACTAGGCCGACACCCAATCGTGAGTCTATTAACCAGGCCGTAGCCCAATCATGGATCTACTAACCAAGCCATGGCCCCCATCGTGGGTGTACTAACCAGGCCGTGGCCCGATTGTGGGTCTACTAGCCAGGCCGTGGCATGATCTTGTGTCTACTAACCAAGCCGTGGCCCGGTTGTGGGTCTACTAACCATGCAGTGGCAACCAGGCTGTGGCACAATCTTGTGTCTAGTAACCAGGCCGTGGCCCGATCGTGGGTCTACTAACTAGGTTGAGACCCGATCCTGAGTCTATTAACCAGGCCGTGGCCCAATCCTGGGTCTACTAACCATGCAGTGGCAACCAGTCTGTGGCACAATCTTGTGTCTACTAACCCGACCGTGGCCCAATCGTGGGTCTAATAACCAGGCCGTGGCCCGACCATAGGTCTACTAACCTGAACTTTAGAGGGTTTTCCTGATTTATGATGCTCGAAGTTTGGATTAGCAGATGCAGAGCTGAATATACAGAATCAGAGGTACGCCCAATTAGTGTCCCAGGGGCCATTACACCAGGCCACGTGTTGATCCTTCTGTTGACCAACCTGTATGGCCTAAACCTGCTACCTTGTCTCCAGACTTATCTCCCATTGGACACATCAGGGATGTCATTGGTAGTCAATGGCAAAAAGAGCCACAAGTGGCCAATCTTGATGATTTACGTACTCGAGTGCACTCGGCGTGGTACAACGTTCTCCAGTAACGGCGTCACAGATGGCTTTCCACGTTGTGTAGGTGCTGAGATTTCTATACGTGATATATAATCGAGATATTTAGAATATTTTGTTTAAATTTTTGCCTCATTTGCATCTCATTACCATATCAATACATCCTGGAAGGTCCAGAACTCCAAGACTTTTTCCTTCTTGGTGTCGCACAAAGTTTCCAGACAACTTCCCATTAGCATTTCCACTCAAACTCTAAAAACTTCAAGCCATATATAAAATCTTCCCAATAAACCCCCCGGGCCCCATAAAAGAGTCTGCTTGTGTGTCAGCGAAACGTCTTCTAAATGCATCCCGACCCTTGGACCTCATTAGCATGATCACCATCAGCCACTTTTAATAAATAATTCCCCCTCTCCGAATCGCAGGGTTAACAGCGCAACAAAGACTCCGGCACACAAAAGCTGAAAAAGCATAAAACACTCCGCGCATTAGGAGGCCGATGTAATATTTATGCGCAAAATTTCCCTGCAGAATTAATAGGACTTCCATTAATTATTATAATTACGGAGTGCGGAAGAGCCCAGACTAAATTAGTATTTAGCCAAAGTTATAGTTCTATTAATAATTCAGTCGCCGTTCAGTTGGATTGTGTTCCATGGCGGTGGTGTATTGTTTGTTACAGCGTATATGGTGAAATATATACTGCTTCTCAATGGCAGGAAGTCTATGGAGTAGTGCCCTCCTGTGGACAGTGCTGATAGGAAGTCTATGGAGTAGCACCCTCCTGTGGACAGTGGTGACAGGAAGTCTATGGAGTAGCGCCCACCTGTGGACAGCGGTGGCAGGAAGTCTATGGAGTAGCGCCCTCCTGTGGACAGTGCTGATAGGAAGTCTATGGAGTAGCGCCCTCCTGTGGACAGTGGTGACAGGAAGTCTATGGAGTAGCGCCCACCTGTGGACAGTGGTGGCAGGAAGTCTATGGAGTAGCACCCTCCTGTGGACAGCGGTGGCAGGAAGTCTATGGAGTAGCGCCCTCCTGTGGACAGCGGTGGCAGGAAGTCTATGGAGTAGCACCCTCCTGTGGACAGCGGTAGCAGGAAATGTCATACAGCACCAAAATCTGTATGTTTAGTGTTACTAGACAGCCTTTTTGCTTCACATCACATCCATACACCGAAATCTATTCAGCTTTAAAAAGCAGGAAATAGAAGTCTATGGAGTGGGAAAGGAGGAAGAGGAGGAGGATGGTTCCTGGTGGCAGAGACATCAATCAGGGGTGTTAACTAGCAAAGACCAGGCCCCATAGCAAACTTTAGACTGCAGTTTCCAATCCTCCCCCCCCCCCCCCAACCACACTGTGTAGTGCACTCCTTTATTGGCCCTCCACACACTTTACTGACACTCATACAGTATAATGCCCCATTTACTGGCCACTACATGGTAAAACCTGTTCCTTACTGGCCCTCCTCCCCTGGAATTTTATAACGCACATTAATTTTGTTCTGTAGAGAGATAAGCCATTGTGTTATTGAAAGGACAAGCATGCTCAGCCGAAACAAGTGTACATGTGTATAGAGGCGGGGGGGGGGGGGGGGGGGGGGAGTTAGAAGGCCGTGTGTAAGATGTATGGCCACCTTAAAGGGGTTGTCCCATCTGAAGGATCCTATCTATACTGGTAGATTATGTAAATTGAAACTTTTTTCTAAATATATTGCTTTAGAAATTCTGCTTTGTTTGCCTGCTATGTGACCTTATTCCCTCATTGTTTACACTGTGTTGCTATAACCATGGAACTGGGAGATAGGACAAGTGACACACTTACTCCGTGCTGGCAGGACAATCCGTTCAGATAATTGAAGTTTGCTGATAAAGCCAGTCTGTTATCTCTCTATGTAAAAACACAGATAACATGGAGTCCGTTCTGTACCAGATTATCTGACCTGCAGAAGTGTTGTTTGTCCCGTTAAGGGGGAGGGAGAGAAATACAGGAAGTGAGAAGCAGACATTACATACAGATGGGACAACCCCTTTAAGTGCTCATTTACACCAGAAATTCGTGTATCAAGTCGTGTGGCCGATTCTTTCTAAGGCGGATAAACCGAGTGTCCATGCCAAGGATGGGGGGCGGATTTCACTTGGATGAGGTAGAATGGCTGATTGGTTGTTACAGGCCTATTAGGCTAGATTAACGAGGCCTAATTTATCAAAACAGACCCTGTCGCCCATAGCAGCCAATCATAATGAAAGCTGTGCAGTGATTGGTTGCAGTCAGTAACAGAGGACCACAAAACACCCAGCACCATGTCCACGTGTTAAGGACACGCCCGACCATATACAACAGCTAGGTCACGCTATAAACAGTGAAAAATGGCGCAAAAAAATAGATTTAAAAAATTTTTTTTTTTTCTATAAACATTTTGGCCAATCTGACAGCTCCGCATGGCTCCTTTAAGTACGATCCGCGCACACGCGAGTTCTTATTGCACAGGTCATGGTCCAAAATGGAGATCTCAGGCCTGCGCCGTGACTCACAAAGCCGTATTAAGCCGTCCATAGAAGATTAAAAGTCACCGGGCGGCCATGTTCAGCTAATCCCATTTTGGAACGTTGATGTTGACAGGTCAGGGACCCCGATCTTTAAAAACTGGGAGGATCCTACGATTCCATGGACTCCGAAGAAGGCGCTTCGCTGCTCCCGGCTGCGCTGGTGGAGGCAGAGCTGGATATATTGGTCACCATTAGCCGCTCTCTATTGCCAAAAGTTTCTTTAACTGGAGGGGTTAAAAGAATACGTCAGTGAGGAGTTATGTCCCCTACGTACCTATCATATCAAGACCACCTTGGCAGAGAACATGACGCAAGCTCGTTTAGTGATTGTACTCCAGAGCTGCACTCACAATTCTGCTAGTGGTAGTTCTAAATATTCAGTATGATTGTCTCCAGAAGGATTCCTAGAGGACTGTATAGTGTCGAGTGGATTTCACCAGAGCAGAACTCTCCAAGGAATGCTGGGAGAGTTCTGCTCTGAAGCCAGAAGAATGGTATATACAGCTCTGAACTCTAATACAGATGGTAACATTTATGGTAGCCCCTGGACCCAGACACCCCCTTTAAGCGCACGTTCATGTTTATTCATGGGATAGGGGATAAGTTGCAGATTGGTGGTGTCCCCCGCTGAGCAGGAGAACAGGGGAGTATAGTCTGCACTGGGTGGGCTTGCACCATTCATTTCAATGGGAGCGCCAGAGATGGGCAAAGACTATATTTTGGCTATTTCCATGGACCGACCCGACCACTGCTCTACTCAGAAGGGACTGAACTCTTTTTTTGCTCTGATAAGTGAAGGTCTGAGCACTCGGACCTCCACAATCTGCAAGTTCACCCCCTTGTTAAAGGGATTCTGCAAGACTCTCAAACATGGCTGCTTACTCACCCGCCGCGATCGTGCTGAAGTCCCAAACTCTCAGTCCTTCCTTCTGTCCCCCGAATGCGTACACAAATGGCAGGTCAGGGCAGCAGGCGGTGCAGAACATTATGCCCTGAGCAAGGGGGAAAAGTGAAAGTGATGAATGCAAAAAAACACTAAGTAACGTATACAAATACTATATCACCACATGTTACCCTCTACACACAAAATAAGAGGTGCAACCGTAGGGACCCCAACCAATTACGAGAAGGGGCCTGTAAATCAAGTACTGGTGGACATTATAGTGCCACCTTGTGGAGGTCGGTAGCCTGTGCACCAGCTGTGTGTGCCCCTCCATTTATTGGGCTGCCCCCCTTTCTATTGGTGCTGGGATCCATCACGGAGGCTGTGGGGCTATCCTTGCACAGGGCTCATTTCGGTTAATGGTACGTAGTGGACTGCAAGTGACCTTGTAAAATTTCCAATTTTTGCAGTGGCTTTCGAAAGGGTCCAATTAAAGGGGCAGTACACTTAAAAGGGGGAATTCATGGCCTAGCCTTATGGGGATCCCAGACACAGGAAGGAAGGGGGTCACGGCTCAGTAATAAGGGGGCCTCACCATTTTCATATCCCGGGAATGGACGAGACTTGGTTTGTCCAATAAGACGTCCCAGATCTTGACGTGTTTGTCAGCGGAGGAGGTTACGAGGCAGCCCTTCACCTGACTGCTCAGCTCCAGACCTGAAGGACACAAAATCACAAGGAAACTTGTCAATAAGTAACAGATCACTGGAGGGCCAAACCGTGGGCTCCCCAGAAGAAAAGGGCCCTAAAGCCTCCCTGCACTAGCAGCACATTCACTTCCAGGGGCTTCCACGACAGCAAACAATGGCAGTCCTGTTGACGTGAAGTTTCCCATTATCAACACTTATCCCCTATCCAGATCATAGGTGTGATCATGAAATTTGGGGTCCCCCAAGTCCACTTTGTGAATACAGAGGTGGTGGCCACTAGGGTTGAGCGATCGGGATAGAACGGATCCCGATTGGTGAGCGAGCAAATTTCACGATCGCAATTGGCTGGAAAATGATCGGAAATCGATCCTGAAATCTCAAGATCGGCTCAACCCCAGTGGCCACGTGTGACCAACCTTCCGTCTTCTACTATGGGATTGTCATGTGGTCTGTTTGCGGGTCAGGGAAGAAGCTGAGCTGCAATACCAAACACAGCCACTATACAGTGTACGGCGCTGTTAGTGAAGAGGCCGCAGTGCTCAGCCAAATCCTGCGGTCTCTTCAAATTATCAGAGGGGGTCAGAGGTAACAATCGGCTCCCTGGGTCTCTACACCCCCCTCTGCCCTGGCCAGGGGAGCTAAATTATTGTTTCCAATCACATGACACTGTCAGAACCCCCTTCCCATCCAAGACATTCCACCAGAACAGATAATAAGTGAATAAATACTCCTCGGACAATCCCTTTAAGTAATACATTACTTAAATTATTTTTTCCAGTTCTCAACAGTGCCACCCTTGACCAGAGACCATGTCTGGTATTGCAATCTAATTGCTTTCACTTGAATTGGGGCTTCCTGACCACTTCCTAGAATTCTTAGATCTGTGTTGTTCCTCTGTTACTCCTCCGGGAACAGTATAAATAATTTGACAACTGTGTGCTACGAGTTGGGACGGGAGGTAGGTGTCCGGACATAGTTGACAATACTACTATTTAGGGACACACCCCTTTGGCAAAAGAAATGGTAACGCCCAGTTGTTAATTCAGTCATATATATTTAGGAGGAATAACAGAGGAACGACGCAATGTCGCATTATCATTATCTACTAGAACAGTGGGGCGAGAGATGGCAGATCGTGACCGCTCCTCTATGGGAGCGACTTACCAGACACTTCACCATTGTGAGCCTTCAGTGTGAACAGCGGCTTGTCCGAGCGGGCGTCTAAGCAGTATACGAAGCCGTCCTCTGTGCTGGCCTGGAGCAGATACGGGGGAAGCGATATATTAGCAAACTGATAATTGATCGTTACATTAGAGCACCATCTACAGAGGAAACAAACATGTCCCCAGTTTTAAAGTCCCGCATCACCCCCTCCAAATACTCACTAAAAAGTTCCTGGGTGAAAAATGATTCCATGTGACTCTCTCGACCTGTCCGCTAAATCTCCACGTTCTGTGGTTTTCCTGGGGACTCCTGCAGTCGTATAATATTACAGACCTACAAAGAACACAACAAAGTAGAGTTAAGGGGATATTGTCACTCCGTAGGGAGAGACCACCATATACGTGTGTGGAGATTTATTAAGCCTTTAGCACTCCACTTCGCAAAGGACCATGGGAAGAATATGCAAATCTGTCTTCCATGATGTAATTAGGAAGTCAGCTGCTGCCTCATTGTTGCAAACCAATAGAGGGCGCTCACTGGAATGTGCAAGTCTGTCTTCCCTGATGTAGTTAGGAAGACAGAACTCCAGTGAAATAACCCAATAAAGGCTGCTCCCTTTCGCGTCATGCCCGACCTTCCAAGAGGCCTTTGTTTTGCAATGACACTGGGATTATTACCAGGTATAGTCTTTATTGGGTTATTTCACTGGAGTTATGTATTCCTAACTACATCAGGGAAGACAGGCTTGCACATTCCAGTGAGCGCCCTCTATTGGTTTGCAGCACTGAGGCACCTGACTTCCTAATTACATCATGGAAGACAGATTTGCATATTCTTCCCACAACAAAGTAGTAAGACATTCTGACAGCCTAAATCCACAGTGAGCAAGTTATCTGCAGCACCTCCGCAGGAGGCAAGTGGTATTACATGATTCCCTGATTGTGTTATAAACGGAGGTGCTGCATCTTAGGGTTAGAAGGGTAGTCCGGGACTGTGAGATTGAGCTCCACTTCCTCTTCTCAGGCCATGTTGCACCTCAGTCCCATTAAAATGAATGGGGCTGAGCTGCAACACCAAGCACAGCCACTATATGTTTTTAATCCCTTATGTTATGGAGCCATCTTATGGTCATATATGGGAAACGATCGCATGTCTATGTCCTGCTTCCTCTGTACTGCTGTTTCCATGTTACTTTTTGGGTATATTCTCATTCTACAGAATAGATATGATGCAGAAATTCCTAATTTTTTAGTTTTACCTTGAAGCTTCTGCATAGATTTCTGCAGATCTCACCGAGATAGCTGTAGAAATATCTGCAACGATTCTGCCGAATGAGAACAAACAGCAGTGCAGAGGAATCAGGACCGCAGTCACTATCCTTACGCAACCATACGATGGCTTTGTAACATCAGGGGATAAAAACCAAAGTACTCTGACGGCAAAGCAAACTCATCCCAGAGCTGCAAATCCTCCAAGACTTGGGCTTCAGCTACAAGTGTGTCTGAGCACCAGGCATCAAAAGATAATTGACTAGAAGTGCGTACGCGCAACGCATCCCAGATACGCCGCCTCCGAAAACCCCGCGCCGGGGGACCGCACACAACGTGATTTATTACAGCGCTCATCAAAAAATAAAATTCTCATCCCGCCAAGGGCTCAGCCACATTAGATAAATGTTCTAAAAGCACCGCCGCATGCCCATCTGCTGCCGAGCTCAACGGCGTCCCCGACGGACCGCCGCTCACATTATCGATGCACTCTGTGACAAAAAGTCAGATGATGAAACCGCATTTAAGGTTCGCGCAGCACGACAGATGGCCGGCACTATATCCGCAACGTTTTGCTAGACTGATGGCCGTTTTGCCTTTGGTGATTATTGACAAGGTTGTCGTTGCGATGCCAAAAGATGGAAACTTGGACGACTTGTCAGAATAGATTGTACTCATCGTCCTCTTCTCAGAACCTGTCAGCAGAATTTACCCCAACGAATGCAACCTAAACAAGGATCTTAGTACAAACTACAATTCCCAGCATGCATACCTGCTCTTCTGTTGTATGAATTCCTATAGAAGGGAGTAGAGCATGCTGGGAGATGTAGTTTCTGAAGGCTGCTGATCCCTGTATTAAAATCAATGGGAGAGCCACATAACTCGTGCAAATGAAGCATTAAAGGGGTTGACTTCCCTAATGGTTGATGATTAGTGAGCGGGGGGCCGGCCAACCCCTGAGTCACTCCGCCCCCCCTGGAAGGAGGGGCCAGGGTAATCTCAGGTGAAGTGGAGTGCTGCTACGGATCAAGTGATGAGGCACGTTAATATAATCTCCAAGGACAACCCCTTTAAAGAGGACCTTCCATGTGGGCGGTATATACCGCTAGAAAGCAAGTACGCGCCCGGGTGCCAGAGATTAGTTTCGGCACTGAAATCCCTCTATTGTTAGAGGAGCGGAACCTTACAGCCTTCTGTCATCGCCCCACCCTGAAATACAAGGCTATGGAAGAATACCGTCATGGGAGCGTTCTTCACAGTCCAGCAATTTTATATACTGCATAATACATAGGTATACAACACTACCACTGACTAATGGACATAGATTTCAGGTTGCAAATGGTGTTCAGCTGAGGCCTCTTCAGTGAACACCAAGCACAGCGCCATATGTTGTAAGTGGTTGTACTTGGTATCGCAACTCTGTCCATTAACTTGAGTGGGACTGAGCTATAATCAGGCCATGTCATCAATGAATGTGACATTGCATGCGGAGCTCAGGGAACTTGCTGCTGTTTTACTTTTGGTCCTCCTGATCTCCTGGATGACCCATCTGTCGGGCCCCCACGGACAGATGATAAATGTCTGTAATGGGACACACCCCGTAAAGGAGATGTCCATGCTCCACAATCCCTTTCTATAAGAAGGTTACAGTGTCACCCCACTTGGACCTCTCCTCACCCGCTATAATCCAAGGTGTTCATTTTCCTTGCAGCACCACCACAGGAGAAACTAAGTATTACACATTCTCCATCTATTGCATGAGGCTGCTGGGTCCTCCAGTGCAAGAGACTCTCTTTGCAGCCCTAAACTGATCCTCAAGACCAACCCTTTAAAAAACACTCTTCAGCCGATCTCTCTCTATCTGGGAAAGCGGAGTGACAACCAATAATGCAATAATAGAGGTTGTCACTACATTTGTGAATGTCAGATGTGCCTCGTTTTTATTCTGTAACTATGAAAGATTTGCTAGTCAAGAATCTAGAAAGTTGGGTGGCGTTCGTCCAGTCTGTACGGCCATCTTAACGTTGGACAAAGATGTACTCACTTGTCATATGATCCAGATATAAGAGTCTGCGGCTCGAAGGGGTGGAACTGCAAAGTCTGGACCTGGAGGGGAAAAGCAAATTCTATAAAATAAATTGTAGCCAGCAAATACAGAATTCTGCCTTGTGCGACTCCTCTGTAATTCCTCCAGGAAAAGTTGGAATAAATGGTCAACACAGTCTGAGATAGCGAGCACTCCGATAAGTGTATAGGAACAGATCAGACAAAGTGAAAGGTGAAAGCGGTCAATGTCATCAATATTTTCAGGAGGAATTACAGAGGGACGTCACAATCCATAGTTCTAATGAAAGAAGTGATATTTTTATGAAGATTGGAATCATTTACTAAAACGGATGTGTCAGGAGAGGATGTGGGTCCTTGTAACATTTTAAAGAACTGTATTATTATCAATTCTCTATTAAATTATTACTGGAAATAGACAACTGTGATCGAACCCCTAAAGCCAGACAATGAGGCGCTAAAAGGGAGATCCCAGCCCCGCAGGCAGATAGGTTAGGGTCACTGAAATCCTACAGTGTTTTTCTGCTGCCTTTGTTGCCAAGATCAATATTTCTGTCAATATGCAAATGGCTCTTTGGAGTAACAAGGGTGGCATTGCTCATTTGCATATTGACATGGGGAATACATTGCCTGATTCAGGAGACCCGAATCTATCTATCTGCAGGGCTGGGGTGATATGCTGGTTCTGGTGACAGTAACCTATCTATCTGCAGGGCTGGGGTGATATGCTGGTTCTGGTGACAGTAACCTATCTATCTGCAGGGCTGGGGTGATATGCTGGTTCTGGTGACAGTAACCTATCTATCTGCAGGGCTGGGGTGATATGCTGGTTCTGGTGACAGTAACCTATCTATCTGCAGGGCTGGGGTGATATGCTGGTTCTGGTGACAGTAACCTATCTATCTGCAGGGCTGGGGTGATATGCTGGTTCTGGTGACAGTAACCTATCTATCAGCAGGGCTGGGGTGATATGCTGGTTCTGGTGACACTAACCTATCTATCTGCAGGGCTGGGGTGATATGCTGGTTCTGGTGACACTAACCTATCTATCTGCAGGGCTGGGTGATATGCTGGGTCTGGTGACACTAACCTATCTATCTGTAAAGCTGGGGTGATATGCTGGTTCTGGTGACACTAACCTATTTATCTGCAGTGCTGGGGTGATATGCTGGGTCTGGTGACACTAACCTATCTATCTGTAAAGCTGGGGTGATATGCTGGTTCTGGTGACACTAACCTATCTATCTGCAGGGATGGGGTGATAGATATACTGGGGTCTGGTGACACTAACCTATCTGCAGGGCTGGGGTAATATGCTGGGTTTGGTCATACAGTCCCTTTAAGAAGAGATCTAGTGCAAATAGCCTCACCTATGTAGTGTGACCCCGCACAGGGTCCCCCCCTCCTATTACTACTAGCCCCAACATCTTAGGAGTGGGTAGGAGATGGACTGCAGCAAATAAGCAGTGGCTGTAGATAAAGGGTTAAGCTAATGTGAACTTACACCATAAACACATTACAGAAGAGCGTGCATTACCTTGTCTGTGTGCATTGTAAGGCGGGCAGCCGGTTTACCCACGGACATATCCCACAGTAGTACTGTATTATCTGCCGAGGCGCTGGCCAGGACATTTCTGTCAAGAAAAAGAAAATCGGAAGAATACGAGAATTTATTCATCATTAAAGAGGTTTTCCAGTATTAGAAAATACAGGATTTTTCCATGTGTGATTTTTTTTTTTTATGGAATCTGTGACGGAGGTTTCTATAGGTGAATATAAAGCAAAGACGCTACTTACCGGATTTGTTTATTCCATGACAGATCTAGGACTGCGTCGGTGTGGCTCTCCTGAGCTTCCTGGGATGAAGCGCCCTGATTGAAAAAAACATTAACATAAAAGCTGACTTAGGCTATGTTCACAAAGGGAAATTTGGTGCTGAATTTGAGGCGGAATCTGCTATGAATTCCACCTGAAACCAGCCAATATATTACACATCTTATCCGCACCCCCCGGAGAGGTCTGAGACCACTGAGGTCATAGTTTGCCCAGCTACACATGTAATACATAATGCATATACAAACAGATGGCGATCACTACCGGGCCCTGATTCAGGACAAGGCCTTCACCTCATCATGAATCAGGCGAATCCTATAACATGTCATAGACCCTCAAGAGTGACCACGTCATATGTCGGTCTTGTTCAATCCGCCCCTATGTGTTTTAATCACTATCTGTGCCTCATTAGACAAGGGGGTGTGGCTTACAATGCTACAAAATGCTTCCAAAATTATGGCAGCCAGCAGATGGTGTAAAGTTAGACAATAATATAACATGTTCTAAATTTTGAGGCACTGAAAAATTTGGCAAATCTTTAAACCCCCGGGTCTAGGTTCACGTAGTGTATACGTTACACCGGATTAGTACATCTACATTAATAGGCGATGTTGCTTAGAGGACTCGAAAACCGCCGTAGCGTCCGCGGTGTGACACACATTCATTTGGGCCTAATCTGGAGCGTAATGCCGCTGCACTGTACCGGCATCCAGTCGCAGCTAGCCGTTTGTTGGACTGGATTCTGCGTCAAAATCCGGTCCAAAAAATCCTGTGTGAACTTACCCTTATTCTCCACAGTGGGAAAGAGTCAAAGGCCTAGATAGTCAAGAAGCCTGGGACTCAATTTTTGAGCTCCCCAAGGAAGTGGTGACAGCTCCTGGGAAGAAGGGTGTGACCTACTCAGGTCTAGAACCAGGGCCTCATGGAAGTGTGTGATATATATCCGCACTAAATACTTTCTAGAACCCCCAAATTTCACTCCTCTATCGGAAAATAGTGCCACGCACGTACATTTGTAAACGTGCATAGAACCCTGTTGCGTAAAACCGTCCTCCGCCACCAGCCCAGCAACACATTTGTCTTCAATCTGTTTCCCATCACGTGCAGTAACCACATTGGTATTTACTAGCAATTCTGCTTTCCCTTTCCATTAAGCCTGAGATGAAACTGGTCCTCAATGGGTCATATTGGGGAAGGGGGGGGGGGGGGGGTTCGGGCACCCCCTTTACTTAATTACCTTCTCTCCTTTCTTTTTCTTCTTTTTCATTTCTTTGTTTCCCAGGGAAAAAACGGGTTCTAAGCAGTCAACCACATCGAGGTCCCAGACGTCAATCACGGGGGTCATGTTACCGACAGCTACGTAGTTTCCTGGCGAAACGCAAATCGACACGACAAAGATCGTGAGACACTTTTAGGCGGCCCAGAACACCACAAAATGTAACAGCCACCAGTCTATAGCTAGTCTACGCATTCGGAATCTGATAATCCAGAAAATTTGATAATCTGGCACTTCAATCCTGCAGATTAGAGGCTCATCACTAGGAAATAGCTCAGATTAGCGAAAGGTGTGTGTGTATGTGTGACCGCCTAATCATCTGGCACCTATTAGGTCCAATCGATGCAGGATTAGAGGGGTATTTAGGACTTACATATTGACAACCTATTATAGGTTATCAATATATGTATGGCGGGGAACACAGGTCAGTTGTTTGAAAAGGCCGAGGTGCTTCTCTTTTCCAATAACGTCATGCTCTTCAGTCACTAGAGATGAGCGAGGAATATTCGATTGAATACCTCAACGCCATCGGTATGCGTGTAAGCGGCCGAACACCAAGAGGTTAAGCGCATTGAATATTTGGTGTTCGGCCGCTTACACGCACACCTATGGCGGCGAGGTATTCGATCGAATACTACTCGCTCATCTCTATCGGTCACATGGTACAGCAGTCGTTCAGTCCTATTCAAGTGAATGGGATGGAGCTGAAAAAGCGAGCACAGCCCCTACGATATGTACAGAACTGCACTTGATATTCAGTATTCAGTGGGTGTTCAACAAACGTTGCAACCCATTTCACCACCTAATTACTCACCTGCTCTGGCGTTGCCCACCGCGGCGGTCCTGCTGCTCCCGGAGTCTTGTTCTGGCGGAAGCCTCGCCAAACGTGACCGATGAGACCAAATAGTGGGCTAAGGACTTCTACGAGTGATGTCTCAGTTCCTTTCCGTAGGTCGCCGATTGGCCTCAGCGGTCCCGAGTGGCGACGACTTCCATCAGGACAAGCCCGGATCGCGGTGACCAACAACGGAGATGAATATGGATTTGGTTTTTTTTTTTTCCACCTTTCCGACCTCCGTGTAAAATAACTATACGCCTTGCCCTGTCCAGTCACACAATATATACCCGGCAACACATAACTATTATTTACGCCGCATCGAAAACAAAAAAAAATTAAAAGTTATGATTCCCGGAACGAAAAGGGAGAAAAGCTGCAGCGTCCTTAAGGGGTTAAGAGTCCATTCCCTGCGGTTCCCATGACGTCCGTCGTTCCCCTCAGTGATCTGCACTAATCACATCGGCGAGCTTTTCATTAAACTTCACATAAGCATCCATTATTGCTGGAATTATTTGATGTTGTTAAGTAGCAGCAGCGTGACGGCCCCCCCGGTGTGAACGAGCCCTGAAGACATTATAACCGCCATGTGAGACTGATCAATAACACGCACCCCAGGACAGCGCCGAGAAGCGGCCAACTCCGATTCAATAAGAGCTTCACAGACGTGAGGGGAGACATAAAAGTTTTACGGCAAATAACGAACGCTGACTGGCTACGGCGTCTCTCCTATGGGGGCTTATTATACCGTTATAAGAACGATTATAATGTAGTATACAGATTGATGGCTGGAAGACTGCTACGACGCAACTGTATTTTATTCGGATCTGATCTCGGGAAAGTTGGGTGATCATCACGGGACATAGCTTTCTCAGAATACTGAACGACAAATCAATAGACAAAGAGGACACATGGTTATCAGAAACTCTGGCAAAAACCAGCCTGTGTGCAACATGACAGCCATTGATTTAAAGGGGTTGTACAGGGTTACAGCAACATGGCTACTTACTAACAAACGCAGCACTATTCCGCTCACAGGTTTTATGCGGTATGGCTGCTTAGACGCAGACGGACGTCACCGGGCACTAGTCATGGACGACCTAATCATAACTCACCTGTAGACTCTTCAGGACTTGGGTCAAAGTTCAGCCACTCGGTGCAGAGAGGGTACGCCGGCAAGATAATGTCGTGATGTACGTAGAAGGAATCCTCCTCGTGGTTATAAACTGGTGACAGATAACAGAATGCTCACATAGGATATATATTCACCTTTAGTGCACCAGATACCATTGCCCCAAGCACTAGATATAAGGTGGCACATGGACGGCATCACCTGGCAGTCTAAATAGTGCCCTGGTACTAGTCAGGTGGCTTGGATGCCCTTTCTGTACATATAACACTTGCTTCCAAGCCGATGGATGTCAGTGCACTCATTCTATTACACCAAACGTCTCACATCACATCATGACAAATGAACAGAGTGCCATCTAGTGGCCACAAATACACGTATGCATTGTAATCATGAAATATCCGATTCTTAAAGCCGCAGAATGACACAGGATCACTCACTCACCATGGATTTCAAGGTTACAGTGATCCTTCTCTGCCCTCCCACATACCAGAAGGTTGTCGGTGGGTTTAATAATGAAGTCCTCAGTCTCATACTGCTCCTAGAAGGCAACAAGAGGAGGGGGTTTGGTTATACCGGCAGTAGCTTTATGTGGAGGCACAGTGTTGAGGTCAGGTGCTGAAATCCAACCAATTTTTTTTTTTATGTAGGGATCACAATGTACATTTTTTTTTATCCTATCCGTATGTCTTTGTAGAATGGGATGAAATCCACGCAAACATGGGGAGAACATACAAACTCCTTGCAGATGCTGTTCCTGGCGGGATTCGAACCCAGGACTCCAGCATTGCAAGGCTGCAGTGCTAACCACTGAGCCACCGTGTTGCCGATGCAAGTACTCTATGACGGCTTCCTGCTGCCGATTACGCCCAGCAGGGTCCTGGTGCGATCTCTCCCTCCGATTAAAAACAATGAGAATGAGCAGAACCTGCCGCGGATTTGGGGGACGGATCAAATTCCTTCATGTGAACTCTTATCACAGGACGGTCACATGACCTATTCCTGCACCCCTGAAGTAAATATACGTACCGTGTCTTTTAGAGTGACATAAGCATCAGTCTCGTTGCTGGCGTATACTGCGAGGCCGGCAAGAGTGTCTCCAAGGTTCAGCACATCTTTAGGGAAAAAAAATTTAAAAAAACACATTAATCACAATATATATTTTTGGGCATTTTGTTTTTTTACGTAGCCAAAAAACTAAAGTAAATGTCATCCTGCGACAGCAAGGCAGAAAATGGCACAGAAGAGAAGGAATAAATATATCTATCTATAAGAATGTAAAGGTTGCAGGATGGCGCACATACAAAGCTGGCCCTTCCAATATATCTATCATAAATGCACAATGCAGATATAGCACCCACAAACCTACCATGCATGAGAGGATGGATGCATCTCAACTGCACACAGATAAAACTTATACAAGGCGCAGTCACATGATGAGGCACACAGCACCAGAGAACAGCTACATGGACATACCCCACACTACAAGATCAGGCGGCTGCCCGGCATCTCCATTCGTGTGGTGATCTAATACTCTGGGTGTAACCTTGCGGCTGTTCGCCTCATTATGTGACAGCGCCTTGTACAGGTTTTATCTGTGTGCATTTCAGATGTACCCTCCTCATGTTTGGTAGGTTCGTGATCAGCATTGTGCACCTATCATATATTGCATGTGTGGTATTCAGTAAGTGTGGGCTTTTATTTTTTTCTTAATACACTCTTCTTGATTGGTGCCTTATACAGACTAGGTCGTCAGTCAGATTCTCACCAATCTACCTCCGCTAGGTTCTCACTAGTGTCACCTAAGTCCGTGCAGGAATTTTTCCTATATTGAATTTTAAAGGAGACTCCGGCACAGCCTTATGTGGTTAGGTGATTATTCACACTCAAGAGAAACAAATCTCCTGTGACTAGATTCGCCATTCAGGACCCTTGAAAAGCTGGGTGACCATCTTTATGTGAACTGCAGATGTTTCTGCTGTTCTTCTACTTCCTGACATCTACACAGACTTGATGGGACGGACACTGCGGCTCCAGAGATTAAGACCTTTTGTATTTCTGCTCCTGACCATGTATCAAAGAAGAATCAATTCTTTCTAATCAATTCCGAAAAATTGTCTTGTCTGTTGAGCTGACGTGGCACAAGTGAATTGATTCAAGCGCCACGTCCAATCTGCTTTACTGCACTAATGTGATTCATCTGCTGGAGCGGGTCACATGTCACTAGAGAAGGGCGATCTAATTTGATCCGGCCCGGTTTTGACCCCAGAGCATAACAGTAGAGGCCCATGGGAGGTAAAAATACTCGCCCAGTTTTGGGCCTCTTAGTGGTACACTGTGATGTCATGTGCCCACAGACAACACTGGTCCACAGCGGTCGCACCAAGCGTCATGACGTCATCGAGGAGACAAAAAGAGAACGTTTCGGACGTTGCAGATGCACAGCTGAGACCTAACCTATGAGCACACCATAGTCAGCCTTCTAAAGGTGGGAATACAGACTAAGGCTGAGGCTCCATGGGCAGAAGACGCCACGATTTGCCCACGACAGAAACGGCGCGGGAAAAATCGCAGCGTTTCACAGTAACTGCAAAGCGAATGGGATTCATGCGAATCCCATGCCCACTTTGCGTTTAAAACCGTATCACAAACATGATGCGATTTCCGAAACCGACACAGTTTTGGAAATCGCAGCATGTCCTTTATATCTACGGAAACGCCGGCGGCTTTCCTGTAGATATAATGGAAAGAGAAAGTCTGCAGAGGAAAACTCCGTGAACTTTCTGTTTAAAGTGCTGCATATCACCCCGTAGGGCCTTTGCCTATGTTATCTGTTCCGCTTTCACTGACCTATATGGACCCTACGGTCATATGTATGGGGTCTATAGTATATTGTCCCTAAAGGGGAAATATTTGGGCAGGCCATGGATCGCTGCCGCTCAGATCAGGTCTAGAGATGAGCGAGTACTGTTGGGATCAGCCGATCCGAACAGCACGCTCGCATAGAAATGAATGGACGTAGCCGGCACGCGGGGGGTTAAGCGGCTGGCCGCTGTCAAAGCGAAAGTACCAGGTGCATCCATTCATTTCTATGGAGCGTGCTGTTCGGATCGGCTGATCCTACCAGTACTCGCTCATCTCTAATCAGGTCTATGGGACTCAAGTACAATGTTCGACTAGCTCTGCAGAACGGAATATAGTGGGGGGGGGGGGGGGGGGCAGCAATATGGCGTCCAGAGATCTTGTACCTGTTTTTCCTTCTTCATCATAATTGTCCAAGTCGTACTCTGCGAGATCATCGTCCTTCAGCTTAGCTATGTTCTCCTCTTCACCCTCAGCTGGTTCAGCGGAGTCTTCCTCAGTTTTCTCAGCATTGTCCATCCCATCCTCTCCTTCTTCCTCTTCATTGTCCTCAAGCGCATCCCTGAAAAATAAGAAAATATAGGTACTGAGCAACCATAAAAACTAAGGCCAAGTATAAAGAAAAACTCACTGGACTCTATGACCTATGGAAATTTGGCCTAGTGCTGTCAGGTTCATTGGTCACATGGCTAGTCAGCTCCTCAGCCCCATTCAAGTGAATGAGGCTACGCTGCAATCCCGAGCACAGCCGCTACGCAATGTACGGCACCGTATTGGTATTCAGTGAAAAGGCCACAGTGGTCACCTGAACGCTGCAGGTCCACGGTGTCAGACCGCCACTGATCAGATACTGATGACCTATCCTAAAAAGAAAGGCATCAAAATGTAAGTCTGCAAAATCCCCTTTAAACAAAAAGACATGCAGATGTACCCTTAAAGGGGATCTCTAACCGTTCATATTGATGACCGTGCCCTTAAAAATTGGTGGGGGTTTGACACCCAGGACCCTACTGATCAGCTGTTTGGAATATTTGTACAATATGCCGTAGCCATGCAGCTCAGCGTCCATTCACTTGAAAGGAATAGGCCATCGACCTATGGACAACCCCTTTAAATCCTCTTATGTGAAAGCTGGGTGACAATCGATATACAGTTGTTACAGCTTGGCGTATCTGTCAGGTTATATACTGATATCTCCCAAGCCTGCTCCATAACCAGTGACACTCCAGTCATAGCAGCCATTTTATTGTAACCCAGCATTGCTAGATCCAAGAGTATGTAAAGGAGATTCTCATCTTATAAAGGGAGGGTATCACTTTATGATCGGTGACAGTCCAACCACTGCGACCTCTCCTGATCCTGGGGAAGACGAGGCGGCAGCACTACCTTAGCACAGCGCAGGGGCTCAGAACCAAAACCGCAGCCCCTTCATTCTCAGTAGACCCAAGTTGATCCCACAGTTCGGACCCCTATCATCATAAAGCGATGCCCTGCCCCCCCATTACTTACTCAAGCTGCTCCTTGGCCTCAGTTATAAGTTTGTTTAACTCTTCCGGGTTCAGTTGAACCTAAAAAGTGACAAAATTCATGAAAATCACCAATCACATCACATTGCCATAAACACAGAAGACAGAGAGGGGCCTTGAATCTAATAATCCAGAGTCTGATATTCTAGAAAAAGGGTTCCAGCCCACAACATCTAAGGGCCGGGCTGTATGACAACATGTGACGGCGTTTATCCCATCGCAATGTGTAATATTAGTCTATGGGGTCACTGACATCTCACGTACACCTATAGGATCATATGAAAAAAAAAATTATATTTAATGCAAATGTTATTTCTCTTCACAGTGTTCTACAGAAATTGCACACAAGTCTATACTTTATTTGTTTTTCTAAGCGCGTGTTCACATGCTTGAAACAGAAGACAAATGTGACATAGACTTTTCCACCTCAAATCCTCTCCCATTCCCATCCTGGCTGTGACTCTGATGAAGGCGTCTATCCATCGGGTTGTTTCGCATCGCCTACGTTTTTTTTTTTTTTTTTTTAGCATAAGCTCTGTCTCCCATTGAAAGCAATAGGAAGCAGATTCAGGGCAGAATTTGGAGCGGATTTTGAGGCGGAATCCATAGATGTAGTTGTAGAACAGCTGGAGATGACAGCACTGGGTGCAGATGACTTGTATACTATATACTATACTATATATACACTACACATCACACAGATGACCTGTATACTATATACTATACTATATATACAATCCACATCACACAGATGACCTGTATACTATACTATATATACACTACACATCACACAGATGACTTGTATACTATACTATATATACACTCCACATCACACAGATGACCTGTATACTATACTATATATACTCCACATCACACAGATGACTTGTATACTATACACTATATACACACTACACAGATACTATATACTATACATACTCCACATCACACAGATGACCTGTATACTATACTATATATACTCCACATCACACAGATGACTTGTATACTATACACTATATACACACTACACAGATACTATATACTATACATACTCCACATCACACAGATGACCTGTATACTATACTATATACACTACACATCACACAGATGAACTGTATACTATACTATATACACTACACATCACACAGATGAACTGTATACTATATACTATACTATATACACTCCACATCACACAGATGACCTGTATACTATATACACTACACATCACACAGATGACCTATATACTATACTATATACACTCCACATCACACAGATGACCTGTATACTATACTATATACACTCCACATCACACAGATGACCTGTATACTATATACACTACACATCACACAGATGAACTATATACTATACTATATATACACTACACATCACACAGATGAACTGTATACTATATACTATACTATATACACTCCACATCACACAGATGACCTGTATACTATATACACTAAACATCACACAGATGACCTATATACTATACTATATACACTCCACATCACACAGATGACTTGTATACTATATACTATATACACTCCACATCACACAGTCACCACAACCATCCTCCTACCTTATCGGGGACTTCCTTAGAGATCCCTCGCTGGACCCAGGAAACGCAGGTAATCTGACAACTCATAGTGCACACCGGAGCGATCGCAGCAGCGATTTCAGTCAATGGCAGCCTCCGTTCGGCCCACGTGGGTTCCTGTTTGATTCTACTTCCGGTCACATGACGTCTTTCGCCTGCTGCCTTATGTTTTTTGCCTGAAGAAGCAGACGCCATCTTTAGTTTGGGAAAACCCCATGACAGGATTACCCAGCATGCCTTGCTCGGTTTTCTCGACCAGTGCTGAGGGAGTTTGTGAATAGACACGCCCCCTGCTCGCCTATATAAGCGGCTTGTGGCAGCTTGTGGGGCGCCATTTAATGTAGAAGCGGGGTTGGTCTTAGCTCATACAGTGCAGATACAAGGGGGGGGGGGGGGTTGTCATTTTCATATCGCCCAACTTTTGAAGAGCAGAAAGAGGGACAGAATGTATTTAGCTCCGCCCACTTTTATGTTGACTCCGCCCATTCTCATTCTTTTTTTTTTTTCATGCGCTCCCACACAGTATAATCCTCCTACAGTCACCCGTACATTATATGTCCCCCCTCCATCTCTGTCCCCAATTTCATATCCCCTCAGTTTCATGTCCCCCCCGTCTCTGCCCCAGTGTCATGTCGTTCTCCCCCCCTTCATCTGCCCCCGGGTTCATGGCCCCCCTACATTATGTTCCATCTTAATGTTTAACACAAACACCTTCCATCGCTCCCCCGCCGCTCTCTCCCTCATACACATAGTTGCAGGCGCGATGTGACGTCATCAAATCGCGGCTACAAATGCCGGAGCGCAGCGTTAAAGCCATACCTCCCAACCGTCCCGATTTCTGCGGGACAGTCCCGATTTGGGTGACATGTCCCGCGGTCCCGGTTGGAGGGAGGTATGTCCCGATTTCAACTCAGATCTGCGTCCAGAGGACGCAGATCTGAGTTGAACACATATGCGGCTGAAGCAAGGAGCTGACACAGGTCAGCTCCTCGCTTCGCCGCTGCCCGCCTCTCTCCCTGACACATGCGGCTGAAGCTGCTTGCGTGCTCGCTTCGCCGCTGCGTCTCTCTCTCGCTGACACATGCGGCTGAAGCGAGGAGCTGACCTGTGTCAGCTCCTCGCTTCGCTGCTGCCGCCGGCTCCTGGACTTGTAGACGCGATGTACAAGCCAGGAGCCGGCGTCAGCGGCGAAGCAAGGAGCTGACACAGGTCAGCTCCTCGCTTCAGCCGCATGTGTCAGCGAGAGAGAGACGCAGCGGCGAAGCGAGCACGCGAGCAGCTTCAGCCGCATGTGTCAGGGAGAGAGGCGGGCAGCGGCGAAGCGAGGAGCTGACCTGTGTCAGCTCCTTCCTTCAGCCGCATGTGTCAGCGAGAGAGGCGGGCAGAGAGCGGCGAGGGAGCGAAGGAGAAGGTAAGTTTAATGTGGAGGTGGAACGTGAATCTGGGGGCAGATGAAGGAGAGGACGGCATGACACTGGGGGCAGAGATGGAGAGGACATGAATCTGGGGGCAGAGATGTGGGGACATGAATCTGGGGGCAGATATGGAGGGACATGAATCTGGGGGCAGAGATGGGGGACATGAATCTGGGGGCAGAGATGGAGTGGACATGAAACTGGGGGCAGAGATGTGGGGACATGAATCTGGGGGCAGAGATGGAGGGACATGAATCTGGGGGCAGAGATGGAGTGGACATGAAACTGGGGGCAGAGATGGAGGGACATGAATCTGGGGGCAGAGATGTGGGGACATGAATCTGGGGGCAGATATGGAGATTACATGAATCTGGGGGCAGAGATGGAGGGACAGGAATCTGGGGGCAGAGATGTGGGACATGAATCTGGGGGCAGAGATGTGGGGACATGAATCTGGGGGCAGATATGGAGGGACATGAATCTGGGGGCAGAGATGGAGTGGACATGAAACTGGGGGCAGAGATGTGGGGACATGAATCTGGGGGCAGAGATGGAGGGACATGAATCTGGGGGCAGAGATGGAGTGGACATGAAACTGGGGGCAGAGATGTGGGGACATGAATCTGGGGGTAGATATGGAGATTACATGAATCTGGGGGCAGAGATGGAGGGACATGAATCTGGGGGCAGAGATTGGGGGACATGAATCTGGGGGCAGAGATGGAGGGACAGGAATCTGGGGACAGAGATGTGGTGACATGAATCTGGGGGCAGAGATGGAGAGGACATGAATCTGAGGGCAGAGATGGAGATGACATGAAACTGGGGGCAGATGAAGGGTGTATATGAAACTGGGGGAGAGATAGAGGGGGGACATAATTTACGGGTGACTGTAGGAGGATTATACTGTGTGCGGGCACATGAAAAATTAATGAGTGGGTGGAGTCAACACAAAAGTGGGCGGGGCTAATTTGCACATTTTGTCCCTCTTTCAGTTCTTCAAAAGTTGGGAGGTATGTTAAAGCAGGAGCTGAACTGTGACAGCTCCTTCTATAAAGAGGACCTTTTTGAAACATAGGCGACTTTTTAGCCCGGTACAACACATGGTTTCGCGACCGCTATCGATGATTTCATATTCACACTATGTTAAAGGCCCTTGAGCCGTTCTCGGATAGGATCGTGCTATGGTGTGGGCGGAGCTACACACGATTGCAGCGGGTACTGTGGAAGCTACTCACAATGGACTCTCATAGATGGTCAGGAGAGTGCAGCACATGCAGGCTGTGTGTTGGCTTCAATTTGTGTGCTCAAGACGGGAATATGGTTTACGGCCTCTCATGGAGGGGGCAAACTGTGGCAAATGTCAGCAACAGCCATTCAGCCATTTCCAGCACAAAAGCTACTCACACACTGATAAGACAACCCCTCTAATCCAAATTGACTGACGTAGCAGAGCTGAGGCAGCGCTGTAGCACACCTTACTCCGCTCTCCATAGAGCAGTACATACCGCTGGGTCTGCTGCAAATATGCACAGATGTAGCAGAGCCCAGAAGCGGGTACTGCTGGGTCTGCTGCACAGATATAGCAAAGCTGAGACACGGGCACTGCTGGGTCTGCTGCGCATATGCACAGATGTAGCAGAGCTGAGACTCATACAGATCGCCCAGCCCATTTCGCCAAATATAGGAGGATCATTGCAAACAACCCACGGGAAGAGGCTAGTAGTATATAATGCTCCACACACCCAATTATAATATGCTGTCACATTGGCAGTGGTTCACGCCACACAGTATATAGAGCTGTCCTGTCGCCCGGATCGCTGACTAACGGGGAATCTGGCACAGGATTTCCCGTTAGTGAGAGATCGCAGCTTTCAGCTGGATGTGCATTTGCTGTTAATGTAGGCTGTGGGGCAGATTGTACTGTGTGTGGGGGCCATTGTGGGGCAGATTGTACTGTGTGTGGGGGCCATTGTGGGGCAGATTGTACTGTGTGTGGTCCCTTCACCATTTATATCTTTTTTATAGCAGATGTGATATTAGTGCAGGCTGTAATAATGTTGCATGGTCACTATAAAACAGACCCTGTGCGATGTAAGTAGTGAACATTAAATTGTTGAAAAGTACCAAATGCAGAGACCTTTACACATGACTAATTTCTGGGTTCGCAATTGTGGATCCACAGAGTTTTAAAGGTTAAATTGCCGTGTTGGCACTCAGATAAATTATCGGGTTTTAGGTTGCAGTTTGGGCCCTCTGTCTCAAAAAGGTTCGCCATCACTGTGATAGACTATAATGGGGGTCCATAGGAAACATGTGGAAAGTAAAGTGCTGCTTGCAGGACTTCTCTCCACACGCTCATGTGGCCACTGAGTAGAAACCTTACCCAGGTAAGTTTTTTTTTTTTTTAATGCATACAAGTTTCCGTTCTGGAAAGTGGATTCCCCAAACAGAAACCTGAACACAGATGTGACTAGGGCCTTAGCTCGCTGCACCATAGGTCTCTATTGTGTGACGTACTAATCTAATCACAGGTCTCCTGCAAGCTAAAAATAGCTCCTAGATATTAATGTATCATGTCCAGGCTACAGATTAGATCTGTGACTGCTGTAAAGCAAACTCCATTTCTGTTCTATAGGAGTATGTAGTGTGTAGCCCTGGGCGGCCTGGTCTCTTATCCAGCATGTGTAGAAGGAACCAGATTGCTCCATACACCAACATACAGATATATTCGGGTGACATTTTTTATTTCTATCTGCTGGAGATCCTTGATCTTTAGTGTTGTATGCCAAGGTGGTCGCCTACTGCCAAGAGCTGATAGAACAAGTCCTCGTTTTGGCACTATGCATATTGTTTCGGAGCTATAAGGCCTCATACACACGGGCCCAGGTTTTCAGATTGCTTATGTAGACCTTTTTCTCCCCCTCACAGAAATCTTGATCCGAGGCATACAAGGAACCCAATGTCAATGATACACCAGTCTGGAGACGTCCCACACACTGCAGCCAATTGGGGTTGCAGCAGAGGCTTTCATCACTAATACTAGAGGACTAGCACAAGTCAGACATTCTATAAAGTTCACGTTCCGTGTCTACAAGACCCAATACCACAGAAAGTAGTGACCGCAAGACCACCTCCAGTTGTTCAGCAGCAGATTTTATTCTGACAACTATTATTACTCTAGAAACCGGCATCAACAAATTCATTAGTCAAAGGCGTAACGTGCAGGACAAGTGGTGGTCCAAGACATTTAGAGGTTTTGCAGGTCTTTCTGAATGTTCCACAGAGTGTCTGCGCTGCTCTTCAGCTGAGCGGCTTCAGCATCTTGGAGCTTCTGGTTCACCACGTCGATCAGTCCATTGCTGCCCAGGACACATGGAAGACTGAGGAAGACTTCATTGTCAATGCCGTAGAAACCCTGGTGAAGAAAGAAGAGTTTGTACTCCTTGAAGCAGTCACTTTTTTAGAAGACAGGAACCCATGAATGAGAAGAGTTAGCAACACCCCCAAAACATAGAAGACAGTTTGGCTTCTACAAGACTTTGACATCCCAGAACTACATGGCCTTCCTTACCTTCACCATGGTGGAGACTGGATGTACTCTACCCAGGTTCTTTGTTATGGACTCTGCCAGGTCAGCGACACTCATGCCGATGGCCCAGTTGGTGTATCCCTTACATTTGATCACTTCATAGGCGCTGCAACGACAGGAGACCGTTACTTAACATTTGGTGAAGACCACATACACGGCTGAGGACCAGCTTCAGAAGACGACTGGACCGGTCATGATCAAGGTTAAGTAATGTCTATTTCACAACCTAATGTTTATGACCAGGTTCCTAGAAATAGTCAAGGGATTTACCATTGGTCTGTCCACCCCTTGGTCCTCAGACTTCTCTACAAACCAGATTGTAGAGCAAGACGACCAGGGCATGCGCCATGCCACCTAATATGCACTGAATAGGTCCACGGGAGATTTTTGTATACGTTGTAGCCATTACCTGTCGACAACCTGTTTGTGGACCGCCTTCCAGTTCTCAGGGTCCTTGTCAGTTCCAATGTCAGGGTTAAAGGACTTTAGGGAAACACCAGCCACATTGACACCGCTCCAGACAGGAACTACAACGTGAAGAGCATGTAGTCACAAAGCAAGGTTATAGGATCAGCAAATATCCCTCCTGATACAAGTAGTCACTCACCACTGGAGTCTCCATGTTCTCCCAGGACATAAGCATGGCAACTGCTGGTATGGATGCCAAGCTTCTCAGCGATCAGGTAGCGGAATCTTGCCGAGTCCAGATTGGTGCCACTCCCTATAACACGGCTTCGGGGCAGACCACTCAGCTTCCAGGTCACATAGGTCATGATGTCAACTGGAAGCAGATAGTTGGTTTGTCATGAATACCTTTATGGAGTTCCTCAGAGAAAGTTACGTCCAAGACACCTTTGTGATATCTGCAAGGTCCAGTTTAGCAGTTACCTGGATTGGAGACGACCAGGATTATGCAATCGGGACTGTATTTCACAACCTGTGGAACGATGAACTTGAAGACTTCGACGTTCCTCTGTACCAAGTTAAGGCGGCTCTCTCCCTCCTGCTGTCTGACACCACCAGTGATCACTACGAGGCGAGAGTTTGCTGTAACGGAGTAGTCTATAGAATGGAGAGACATAGGGAAGAAGTAAGTAATACGCACGATGGGTTGTTCAGTATGAGACATTGTAGTCGGACCACTCTAAGAGGTCACATTTGTTCTTCTGCAGAGATCTCCGACCCCACTAGGGATTCTCACCACGTCAGGTTTAACCAGTATGTTTAAGACAATCCTACTATGGGTCTCCAACAGGAATGCCCTTAGAGACAAACCATAGCAGATACAGTTTTATGCCAAATCTTGGAGCAATACACCACCAAATACAGAATTTTTGCAGAAAACCAGTCACCCACCAGTCTATTCATTCTGTACATGTAGGGGATAGACCTTCAGTTCATTCTCAGTCCACTTCCAAGCAACATAGGCAAGGTTTGGCAGTGCTGGTACAAGACAAGCACCAACTAGTGTAAACAAGTTTACTAGCGTTCTTCTAAATAACTAACCCAACTAGATGACCCCATGTCTTCTATATTGGTATGATCTCCTTGTAATTCAACAGTTTTGGCTGCCAATAATATGCTAGTTTGAGGTTGGGATAATCAGCCATAAAAGTCACCCGCTTCTCACCTTTGCTTGCAACAATTTTTGGAGTTTTGAGGAACAAGCTTCCATGTTGCAGATCCATCATCTCGCCCTTCAATTTGTCCTCCAAGATATCAACCAAGGCCAATTCGTCAGTAAGTTCCTTTTAAAGAAAACACTGTTCAGTGACACCACGCCAAGTCACCCAGTTACATTCTAACCTCGGCCCAAGAATAGCATATTACAGTGTCAAGAAGCAAGTTTCAGGAACTTAAGACCGAGTTCACCCAACAACATGAGATTTAAGGGAAGTTTTGAAGGCCACTGCATAAATTTGAAACCATTTTCTAGCTGTAGATTTGTAGTCAAAGCTACAAGACAGGAGGGGGCTGGCCAGAATGGCTCTTCAGAAGTGTAGCTCCACCCCCGCAGATCTTAATAGGACTTTAGCATATAGTATGCATTGTTTAGATTATATCACACTAGCCCGAACAAAAGCTGCCATCCTAAACCCCCTTCCGCACACACTTATATGCTATAGGACCTTAAACATCACTTTTTTAGGATATTTTTGGCATTTGGTTTATTTGTTATATCTACAGCAAGCAATGACCTAGTTCTCTCCAAGGCTTCAGACACAAAAGACTGCTGAAGGTCATCTGTGCGGGACATGTCGCAGGCTGTGTGAGCGGGGCTATATTTGGCACATACCTTTTGTAGGACACTGGTGGCGCACGCCATACCAACTTGCCCGACACCTACAATTGTTATCTTGTTCCTTGGGAGAACATTCTTGTCAGCTCCAGTGCAGGTGAAGAGTTTCTCTTGAACAGTTGCCATGTTTACTAGACAAAAATATTAAGACATTAATTTTTTTTTTTTTTTTTTTATAAAATGCTTAATTCTAAAATACCAATTTTTACAGAAAGCGTTTTGAAGCCAACGTGTTGTGATCTCATGGTCAAGACCTCTGCTTGCAACCAATGAAGGGAGACCCGAGCCCATCACACACAGATTTCTTGTAAGACGTTGGATTGTCCATGATCTGAAGGCAAGTTATTGATGACTTATCCACTACATAGGTCATCAGTATCATATCAGCTGAACTTTGACAACTAGACCATGCACAGATCAGCTATTTTGGCTGCAGATATCCCGTCTAGGTGACCAATAAGGTTTCCATTCACTGACAGCAAGCAGTGGTTGATATTGTGAGCAACTCAAATACAGCAGAGGAAGGAAGGCAACCTCTGGCACTCCAGGTGTTCTGGAACTTCCCAGGTCTCTTGACTGGGTTTGGGTCGGGTAATCTTGCAAGTATGAATGACCTGGATTTTCCAGCCTATAGTCACGAATGTGAAGGAGATCTAAAAGCAACCATGTGCAAGAGCCTTGGTCTTAAAGGCATTGTTCGGGGAGGTTCTCACTTTCTCCGGGGTTTTTGTCATGTTGGACCTGACCCTTGATAACGCAATAAAAACCAGCTCCTGGCCCTGGGGTTACACTGCCCCCTTCTGTGTGCTGTGGGGCTGCAGACTATAGCAGAATCAGCCCCATGTCACAGTTAGGGAGAGGGAGCAACCCAAGGGCAAGGTGCTGGTTCAAGTCAAATGATCAGAGTTCAGAAACCACATGAAAAACCTTGGAGTAAGTGCAATAAAGTTCCATTTAAGGGTTACCTTGGTCTTTACATATAGTAAGTTAGATAAGACTGCAATACCCAGCACCTCTGCTGCCAAGTTCTGCGCTTGTGCTACAGCAGGGGTCAGTAACTTTCTGTTGTGAGACTTCAACTCCTATGGAATCCCATGTTGCACTAAGACAATATATACCTTTAAGGTTGTGCGACGTGACTCTGCTCATACAATAGTTGTCACCTCCTGTACTCCGGTTACCAGCATAGTAAAGCCATGTACGTGCAGCCCGCCCTCCGTCTGATGGAAGGAATGCTGCCCACGGGAATCCTACAAGTTGAGCTGATGCCTGATGTTCTGCATGACCGGCATGAAAACCCTTCTGAGCATTTTAAGTAGGCCTTCGTGTATGCCCACCATTAGATAGATTGGATTGAACTTCCTGGACCCTCTAGAGCAATTCTAAGGGGGGAGTCTGTCTTCTGCTGGCCATCATTGTGTTAGAGCCTGGACAGACCGGAGGATCTTCTGGTCGATACTACATGAACATATCCACACCATGGACGCCAACCATTACAACTAGACAGAGCCACGTACAACTATAAGTGGATAAATTTGCAGCGCTGTGGATACAACATAGTCAATACTGTGACCCGACACATTGGCACACACGTCTGCATGTTCTACAATAGTGCCAGCCATGGACGATCTATATAATGCACTGTATTACCAGTTGTAATATTTCCACAATTGTACAATCGAGTCACCCCCAACATCTCAAGATACAAGATGACTAGACCAAGGCTACGTGACCGGCGACTCCACGTGTACAAGTCACAGCTTGGAAAGTTTTTGCTTCTGGTCTACGACACTCGTTTCCTGCTTAGTAATACTTCCAGTAACCGTATGAACATCAAAAAGCGTTAGGAAAGAGTCAAATTGGTCCATCTTAGAAGGACATATGGTGTCAATTGTTCTGGAGACTTTAGGACTGACATCCGGGGATTATACCTAAACCGCCTCATCCTGGCTTAAAAGGGCAACATCTACAGGGCCATATTGTGTGCCAGTCCTGTGCGTTGTATCGACAGGCTCTTTAAACACAGGCGTGGAGGATCTGGCAGACGTCCACGACCTACAATACACAGGCCCGGGCTGCGGAGAGGCGCAAGCGTTACACAACAAGCGGCTGTTCCTGCAGACCAGACACTGCAGGGTTAAAGCGATAACAGTCATGCAAAAATGGGAAGTCGCCCTCGTAACCACTGATGCGCCCTACTACGGGCAAGACGTGCCAAAGAATCAGAGGCGAGGGAGCGGTGCCAAGATGCTGAGGGTCACCCAGGGCAGCCTGGTCCTCTCCTTGAGATCCCGGTGTATGCGGGTATAGAGGCATCATATTAAATCAGAAGAAAGGAAACGAAGGCACAAGCACGCTTAACCCCTTCCATGCCAAAAGCAAGGGTTCACGCAAGCACAGAACGGTCTTAAAGGACAATAGCAGAATACGTACAGGACTTAAGGCCGTGGAAGTCTGGTAGTCGGAAGCTTCTGCTGTCAGAATGAGGCAGAGGAGTGGCTACTGCCTTGTTACTCGAGTCGGCCACGCTACATCACTACAGCTGAGAGACACACCCCATCACCTCACTCAATCCCCTCCAAGGACAGCTCTGCAAGGGCATCCTAGGCCCACCCCTCTTTCATACGCCTCCTTAGCCTAAAATTTCCAAGGCCATACAGGAGCTCATTGTTAGACTCTGTAGTCTGGAAGGATAGAAGGTGAAGTCAGATAGTCGCTGATAAGGCGGCGGTGGTGCAGATGGAAAGGGTTAACCCCGAGCAAGATGGAGTTATAGGATATGGACAGTCGCCATCCACACCCTACGTCAGTGCAATGAAGATAAGGCGCTGGTCACATCACTGTTTGCGCCCAGGTTGGAGGTTTATATCCGGGCAATCTGATGTTTACCTCCAACACGTACCTAAGTTACAGTATACCCATGGTAGCCGTTATACAGCCCTTACAATAAGGGGCACCCAGAACCAAAAAAAGCAGGGAGTAGGACCTCACAGATCTAAGGTGGATGGCCTGTCCTAAAGCTAGACCATCAATGTTAGAAACCGCATAACTTAACCCTTAATATTTAAGTATATTTTTGCTCGTTTGCTGTGTCACTAGTTTAAGAAAATTTCCCCTGCGGTCAGTATTCTGTTCGGAGAGTCCACATGGTGACAGAATACCGAACGCAACTGCAAGTGGTGTGCCAGTGAAAGCACACAGACCCCATAGACTAATGGGGTCCGTGTGCTTGCCGCACAAATCATGCAGACAGGAAAGTACATTGTGAACTACTGTCCTGTCCGCATGATCCCTGCAGAGATCTGGTGGCAAGCACATGGACCCCCATTATAGTCTATGGGGTCTGTGTGCTTTCACTGGCACACCACTTGCAGTTGCGTTTGGTATTCTATTCGGGGGGGGGGGGGGTGTCCCTCATGCAAACTCCCCCGGACAGAATACCAACACAGATGTGAACGAGGCCCTACTCTGACCACTAAGCCTAACACTTGCCAATTCTTTAGAGAGGTTTCTTTGTAGCGGTGACCTCAATCACACTATGCATAGTATTATAATAGATAACACCACTGACCCAGCAAGTCATCCACTACTGACCCAGATCATGTCACAGCTTCTCTCATCCCCCCCTCCCTGCACAGAGCACGTCTGCAGAATCCTTCCATAGACCTCAATGAGTTGCTTCAGTCCTATGGCCAAGGTGTAAAGCAGATCACTAGGTCGGTCGGGGCACCATTCCAAAAACTGAAACCAGCAGAGCAAATAGTCTTCTCCATATAGGACTTCTCTCTGCCAATTATTGCCAGTTTCTGCAATGTAGCATGCAAGCCATACGGGAAGAGTCTAGTGGTTAAGCTTCCCCAGAGGACCACTAAACCATTGGGTACACACAGCCCATCAGGCCCCTATTGCCCATCATGGGGTCCATTTTTAAGCTGTAACCAACACAGAAAAAAAAGTTTTTCCTCCACTGATTTCAGGCAAAATTGTGACCACAGCCTTACTGGATTGTATGATCACAAGATATTTTCTGCACCACAACCTTACACATTTAGGCTAAACCATGCAGCCCACTACATACCTTCTATCCGGATCAGAGGGGTGGATGGCTGGACCTGGCGCGCACTGCTATTTATATGCTCAATATTTGCAGATAGCCTTCAGCTGATCCCTGGTAATGGCTTCTATACAACAATGTGAGGGCGGGGGATGTACAGGAACACCCCAGGCATCCTGACATCCAAGGTGAGGTGGGGTAAGCTAAGGACTCTGCAATACCTGTTGGGCTTTTGCACATTTTTATCTAATCATTAGAAATTGATTTATTTTTTTCTTGCAAAAATAGTCAGTTTTGCTTCAATTATGGAAAATGGAAGCAAAAAAAAAAAAAAGATGCCGTAAAGGTGCTGCAGAAAAGTGAATTACGGTACATGGCGTGCGCCAAAGGTGGTTTCATATTGCAGGCGAATTTGTGCTGCCCAACTTTGTAGGTTATGGCCTTAAACTTGGGCTACACGGCGACTAAAATATCGCCCTGCGACAGTACCATCATGGTGGTTCTAACATTTGTTAAAGAACTGATGAACTTCGTTGCTCCTTCTTGTTTGACACAACCCACCGATCTGTTTTTAATGGAAGTTGGATGTCAATGGGTTTGTGCGTGACTGCAACGAGATAGAGCGTGCCTGGTTTTTGACAGCCATGTTATTAAAATGGCCGTCACATGGTTATTAAACACTTGTGCAATTCTATCAGTAATAAATCTATATTATGAATAAGTATCATTAGTACTGGGGTATATTCACACAAAGCAGTTAATAGTTTTTTTCCCTTGTAGCCCCATATAGAGATCACAATGTACATTTTTTTTTCCTATGAGTATGTCTTCATAGAACGGGAGGAAATCCACACAAACACAAGGAGAACATACAAACTCCTTGCAGATGTTGTTCCTGGCAGGATTTGAACCCAGGACTCCAGCGCTGCAAGGCTACAGTGCTAACCACTGAGCCACCGTGTTTCCCCTTGACACAGTTAATCTCCATCTGAGGAACAGCATGCAGCTTTTTTTGGCTTTTTGCAGATGAAACGTTTATCTTACTTGTTCCACCTGTAAAAACTGATCTGATCACTTATGTGTGGTTTTTTTTGTTGTTGTTGTTTTGTTTTTTTAAACATTGTGTCTCCATAAGGTCATAGCCCTTTGGGTGCATTGTAACAGTAATTTTTTTTAGTGGGGGGCTGATTTCTCCTGTAACTGGGGCAGATACATTTCAGTCTGATGTACATCCCATATTTCAGACCAGCACTGCGCATGCACATTGTGACATCGGCTCCATACCTGGCGCATGCGCAGCACTGATCTGAAACCGGGGACTAGGATTTTGCCAGATTTTGTCTCTGGTTCTGCTAATGCTACATAGCCTGTAAATCATGGTGACAGGTTCCTTTTACATAACACTATTCTTGGTTTGGGGGGAACTTGTACGGAGGTGCGTATCATGGTGGTGGGGCCCCAGGTGTCAGGCTGACTGGTATGAATAGGGATCTAGAAGTATAACACACCAGTCAGCCAGGGGTTACAGCACATAAATTCCTGGGTCACCTTGTTATATAACCACTCAGCAGCAGCAGCAGCAGCAGCGTATAGTCACCTGGCCGACTCTGTCACCTTCACCAGCTCAATGTGGGAAATGATTAAAGTGCACTGAGCAGGCGGATCCATTTCATGAGCAATACCATAGAAGCCCCGGATACAAGACCCCTCACCTTACTATGTGCCCTGTGTAATCCTGGTGTCTTATTGAGGGGCTTGCAGAGGGTGCAGGGCCAGGGTGTAACTATTATCGCTGCATGCCCTGTAATATAATAAGCCCAGCAATCCCAAACAGAAGATTTAGGCCCAGTTCACATTTTTTTGTGCTGTTTATGCATTCAGTTTCACATGTTGCTCCACAAATGTTGGAGTATATATAGCTATGTTGTGCTCCCATTACTGCAATTCCTAAACCCGGTAAGGACGCCATCACCCCTGCTAACTATCGGCCTTTTTATCTCCTGATTCTAGATATTAAGTTGCTCTCCTCTAGTCTTGCTTCCCACTTGAATAGACTCCTACCCTCCCTCGTTCATTCTGACCAGGTTTGGTTTTGCCTCGGACAGACAGGCCTCTGGCAATGTTCAGAAGTTTGGTAATTTAGCCCATTGGGCCTATACTGCAAGTCTATTACCCTTTTGGGCCTCGATATTGAGAAGGCCTTTGATAGACTCTCCTGTTCATATCTAGCCCATGTTTTGAGATTCATGGGCACAACCAGTCATTTTCAGATCTTTTCTGTGACCCGATCACATGTTTACAGCTCCCAACAGACTCCAATAACCCTATTTGCATTGGTCGCGGCACACCACAAGGCTGCCTCCCGTCCCCTGCCCTAGCTATCAAGCCCCTGGGTATTGCTATCTATTTACACCGTGATATTCGGGATATGAGGATCAGAGATTGTCAATATGAATCCAATCTCTTCGCCGACGATATGCTATTAACCATCATTAACCCCCTAGTGTCTCTCCCGAATTTAATTATCCGCTCTTCCAGTTTACAAGACTATCAAGACTTAAACTTAACTTAGAGACAAATATCTTTCAATTTTAGGCGCTAACCTCTGTAACTTCCTACAAGCACACTTTATATGGAATTACGCCATACTGATACCGAAACTCCTTAAAGACCTGGTCACATGGCACTATCCCACTCTCTTGGGTAGGACGGGTCCATTTGGTCAAAATGGTTACCCTACCCTGTATACTGTACTTTTTTCGTACCCTCCCGACACTGGTGTCCTCTGCCTCACTTTCTCCTCTTCAAACTGAGATATTCAATTTTATTTGGGCCTTTAAAAGACCGCGTATAAGACCCCGAATTATGTTATTTTCGTAAGAGGCTAGGTGGACTATCGGTACCCCATTTTTATAGATATTATGTAGCAGCTTGGCTGTCTCATTGAACACAGCTGCCCCCCCCAATAGGTAACATTGAAAACTTATCTGGTGGCCCCAGCCTCCCTGCAGGCCCTCCTGTGGGCCCCCCCGGGTCTATAGCCCCCCACTCTCCCAGTGAATGTGACTGACTATACATTGCAGTTGTGATGGAGAGTTCGTTTTCAGTATGGATAGCCCTATCTTCCCTCCTGGCCTATCACCCAAGGTTTTTGTTTGGTGGAGACACACTCGGTTTCGCCCCCCCTCAATGGTTTCCTCTGTAACCGGTGGGACTATTTTACTACCACCTTCTCCCTGCCCCCTCAGAGGCCTTTTGGACTGCTTTGGTATTTCACTGCATTCTCTTCTTCCACTCAATCGAGAGATCTCCCATTACTTTTGAGCGATATATATGGCTTGATCAATGCCCCGACCCTGATGGTAAGCTTAACGTTATGGTGGCCTGCAAGCGAGACCTTGACACTACCCTGAACCTAGCCCAATGGGTGTACTGCTGTATATCGATTAGCAAAGACAGGTCACCCTCATGGAGTCCTCTTTAAAATTCTTTCATAGGACATACTGGTTCCCCATTGGTTTCACCAATTCTTTCCTACCATTTCACCTCTATGTTTTAGGGGTTGTAATACCTTAAGTACTACCCTCCATGTGGTCCTGCCCTCACGTGCAACGCTACCGGTTGGCTATTCATAGGATTGCACAATGACTCTTTGGACAGTTTTACTCCGTTGAACTACAGGAGCGTACTGCGCTTGCTCGCGTAAACTTCCACAAAAACATAGCAGCCGGCATGTGCATTCGGCTCTGCCTGCGGCCCGATGCTCAGGCATACAAATGTGACCCCAGTGCCGGAAGAAGACGCATGAAGAGGCCATTCCAGAAGAAGATGGAGGCGGCACTGGAAAGATTTCTCTCGCAGCATTGGGGATGCCCCCAGTGCTGTTGGAGCGCTGGGGCCCACCTCCAGTGCTGCGAGAGAACTCATTTGCATACCGACGAAAAACAGAATTGTAACCGAACGACAGGGCGAAGAAGACATCTAAAGGTAGGAGAAGAATAGCCTTTCTTAAGGCTATTCCGACGTGTCAACGAGAAAAAAAAAGTTTTTAATGGTATAATCCCTTTAATGGGGTTGTCGAGGATGAACCATTTTTTGGCAAAGAGGCCGAAGAAGGTAGAAAAAATACATACTTGCCTGTCCCTGGTGCTCCAGTGTCTCCCAGCGCAGTCTGGTCCTACTGTTCTCAGGGTCTTGTTCCGGTGTAAGCCATCACACATGACCACTGACGCCTATCCGTGGCCTAAGGAAAGGACATGGGACATCACTCACCTATGTCATCTATGACTTCCTGTGTGTCCCTTTCCATAGACCACTCATTGGCCTCAGTGGTCACATACGGCGATGACTTGCGCCAGAATAAGACACCAGGAATAGGTGAGTATGGGTTTTGGTTTTTGTTCACCTTCTTCGGCTTCCTTGCCAAAGCAATTTATCATGGTCAACCTGGTGAAATAGTGTTGGGACTTTCTTGGTTTCGCTCCCATAATACAGTGCTTGACTGGGAAAAAGGCGGAAGGTTAAATGGAGCTCTAAATGTAATACTGCTTGTTTTCTCGAGCTGATTTCTTCAATATCATGTGATGCCTTGTCTTTATCTAAGAATGTTCTGTACATTATTTTGCCAAGACTTGTGATACCTCTTTGTCACTTGGGTCTTAAGGCCAATGGCTCTGTTGATGTTACTTGCATTAATACATCTGGTTTTGACTGTATACAGTTGGCATCAGGACCAGTCGCACCTGAGAAGAATCCCAGGCTGGACAAAAACTGGTTCTTAGGGTAAAACCGGCTATAGACTTAGGCCCTTTCAGGAGCTGCTTGACCCTAACACACTGTAGACCACCATCAACAAGAGGTTGTGTTGCCAAATTTACCATTGTGATTCTGTGAAGACCACATCCCTGGTTCTCACCAAAAACATAAAATGGGCATCCTCTCTCCAATGGGCCCATCGCATGGTACATACTGCGGGGAATTTATTAACCCATCTTCACCAGTTCTCTGTAATTGTGATGAATCTTTGGCCAATTGCCCTCTCTTGCACCAAAGATGTGCCACATCCCTCGTTCTGCACCTCACTCAAAACTTTTTACAACAGTGGCCAGAATGGGACAGAGAGCAGGGCAGGCCGGGGGACGTCTCAGCTCAATATATTTAATAACTCATGCCAAAAACCTGGTGAGAGTAATGCAGGAAATCTACGGCACTGAGGCCAATCCAGTAACCAAGTGGCATGGAACACCAGAGGTATGATTTTTCATTTTCGTTTCACCTTCCCTCCTGCCCAAGTACTGTAGTTTCTGGACAACTCCTTTAAGACTGGTGTATCGCATGGTACCCTTAATAAAGGCTCCGACAGGTGAAGGCAGTGGCGGATTCAGGGTTTGGGCAATTGACTTTGGCAGGGCCCTACTTACTGGGGGTCTCGCACTTCTAACCTGTACTTCCCAACTGTTGAAGACCAGAAAGAGGGAATAAACGCGCAGCGCGCCGCAGCAAATTAGGCCCCGCCCACTTTTATGTTGACTCCACCCATTCTCATTCAATTTTCATGTGATTCCACACAGTATAATCCTCCAACAGTCACCCGTAAATTATATCTCCCCCCCATTTTCATATACACCCTTCATCTACCCCTAGTTTCATGTCCCCCTCTCTGTCCCCAGTGTCATGCCGTTCTCCCCCCTTCATCTGCCCCAGTGTCATGCCATTCCCCCCCCCTTCATCTGCCCCAGTGTCATGCTGTTCTCCCCCTCCATCTGCCCTAGTGTCATGCCGTTCTCCCCTCCATCTGCCCCAGTGTCTCGACGTCATCACATCATGTCTTGACGTCATGACGTCATCACATCGCGGCTACAAATGCCGGAGGCCGGAGCTCAGCGTTAAAGCAGGAGCTGAGCTGTGACAGCTCCGGCTTTAAACGCCTATGCATTCGGCTCATCGGCGTCCTACCGCCGATGAGCCGAATACATAGGTGTTTAAAGCAGGAGCTGTCACAGCTCAGCTCCTGCTTTAACGCTGAGCTCAGTAGAAGTCGGGACATGCCGACCGGGACCATTTTGTTAGGTCCCGGCTGCGCCGCGGGGCCCCGCTAAGCGCGGGGCCCCGGGCGGTTGCCCGGCTCGCCCGGCCCTGTATCCGCCCCTGGGTGAAGGGCACAGCTGATTTCATGTGACATCAGAGACGTCAGGAAGGAGGCCTGGCAGGATCGTGGAGTGGTAACATGTTTTTTATGTTTCTTACCTCTCCCGGTCCGCCAATCATTATACTCAGGGGTCCGAAAAGACCCCCGAGTATAATGATAGCAGCGGTAGCGGCTGTCATCGGGCCCCCAATGTCCCGGGCCCTGTGGCAGCTGCCTCCGTTGCTATGGCGGTAGTTACGCCACTGGTCCTGGCTTCTTCATGCCTATGGGTCTATGGCAGGCTCCCCCACCCCGCTCCGGCCACATTTCAACCACGTGGTGAACAAGGAATGGATTGGAGGTTTTGGTACACGTTTGGTGCAAGAAAGGGCCACAATATTACCCTTGATTGATAAATCTGTTCCCCCAGTACGTATAGTGAATGTACACCCCGATCAATGGTTCTATGTTTTTTGGTAAATTTTAAAATTTTCCACCAAAAATAATTCTCACCCTGTATTGCCCTTTGCACTACCTATTCTATTGTCCTGTAAATACATTATTACATGACTTTTGCCCCGGGTCACATTGGCTCTACCTCCATAATTACACCCTGAAATCTCGTCGCACCGGCCCCGCCAAGATTCCAAAACCGTCGCTTTAAGGGTTTCTTATACTTTAAGTGAAAACCAATTATAGAAGACTGACAATGCATTTACCTCCAGAGAAACATGTCTGAACTAGGTTGAAGGCCTCAATGTAGGACGGGCCATAAATGAGTGATCAGCAGAATACAGGGGCGTAGTCCGTGCGGCCGTAGTCACTGGGGCTGGAGTGGTGGAATAAAAAAATAGCCATACCTATCATAGACTCTGCAGATGTGAACATAGCCTGAGCTGCAATACCACACACAACCTGTAGACCGGTGTGGCACTGTTTTTCAATCAACCCCTTTCCAGGATAGAAGAGATAACATTGCATTTTACCATGCAAATACAATTCTTCATGTGAAATCCACCATGAGCAGACTATTTACATGGCGGACTAGACTGTGTAATACAATAATTCACCGTGATCATTCAGGAATTTACTTCTAGATTTTTCATGGATTTTACTTAGCAAGCTTGTTAATTTGCCGTGCCTGTCATGGCTTTTCAGAAATGGCCGACCCTATGGTACTTGTGGCCAACCCCCAGCTGTTTTTGACGGTTGACATCATTCCATTTGAGCCTGGCAAGTACTGTCCACCTTCAGCTGCCTCCTCTAGGTGGAGCTACACTTACATCATGGCGCTCAAGAACACCGGGACATTACGTAACGGCGTTCTTCAGTGTCGGCTATAGCGCACCCTGGAGGTGAAAAATATAACTTGTAGATCAGTGGGCGCCTGACCGCTCAGACCCCCGCTGATCAGGAGAACGGGAACTTTCCATTACATCCACCATGATGGCTACACAAGGAGGCTGAGGAGTTTGGAGGACTTACGCTCTTTAATTTAAAAAGAAGCCCAGTCCTCCAGTTCTAGCCTCGTGCCCTGTCTAGATGATGGGAGGAAAATATGTTTATTTCTCTTAAAGCCTTAGAAGGTAGGACTTTTTTGGCTTTTATGAAGCTTTCCCCGCGCTAAAGACAAAGGGTACTTTTCCGTTATCGGGCCAGCATCGGCGTTCAGCACCAGCATTGGGACAGCAGCAGTTCAGCGTCAGGAATAAGATCCGAGGACGGACTGCTGGCCCGATGGTTGTGCCCTGTCTCTAGTACATGGATGCCCCCGTCCATCCTCCCAGTGCTGCCCCCCAGCTCTCCTTACATCTGCCCTGTACCCCCTACGACTAGGCCTCGCCTCGGCACTCTCAATCTGGCCGTTTGTGTTCAGGAGGAAAGACGCTCGCACTGGAAGCCATGGCCGGTACTGAGACCGGAGACCGGAAGGCTCAATACAGGGTCCTAAAAGTGGCGGCGGAGATTCAGGGATGCGCCGATCATAGTAACGGCGGGGAGCTACGGCGAGACGGAGGGACAAACTTCCAGCAGCGTCCGGCGACTAGTAGTGTCGGTCAGGCCTAGTCATGGGGCAGGTGTAAGGAGAGCTGGGCACAAGCATCGGCCCAGCAGTCAGTCCTCAGATGTCATTCCCGATGCTGAACTGCTGCTGTCCCAATGCTGGTGCTGAACTGCGGTGCTGGCCCGATAACGGAAAAGGACCAGACAAAGCTCAGCTAGGAGGCCTAGGTATAACAGTCGCTACTAGATGGAGTAAAGCAGGGGTAGGGAACCTCCGGCTCTCCAGCTGCTGTGAAACTGCAATTCCCAACATGCTCCATTCACTTCCATGGGAGTTCCAAGAACTGCAGAGCAAGTATGCATGCTGGGAGTTGTAGTTTTGCAACAGCTGGAGAGCCGTACGTTCCCTATCCCTGGAGTAAAGCTACTTGGTAGCATGTCTGTCTGTTTGCTGACTATCCCGCAGATGCTGCTGAAGGTGAAATGCTGACCTCAGGAGAAGCCACGCTAGCTTGGATTCTGACAGAACGGTTTGCACATGTGCCTGTGGCATAACTAGGAACGACGGGGCCCTGTGGCAAACTTTTGACATGGCTCCCAACCCCCGACCGACGCTCACCGAAAACCTGACTTACCCCCACACACACACATTTCTGCACTCTCTATCATCCCCCATAGTGGCCCCTGTACACAGTATTATCCCCCATAGTGTCCCCTGCACACAGTGTTATCCCCCATAGTGGCCCCTGCACACAGTATTATGCCCCATAGTGGCCCCTGCACACAGTATTATCCCCCATAGTGGCCCCTGCACACAGTATTATGCCCCATAGTGGCCCCTGCACACAGTATTATCCCCCATAGTGACCCCTGCACACACTATTATGCCCCTTAGTGGACACCCATGAACAATTATTATACTCTGTGGTCTTTTCAGACCCCAGAGTATAATAATCAGAGACTGAGAGGGGATACCAACATAAAAAATGATATTACTTACCCATCTCCGGCTCCACTGTAGTCCTTGGTGGTATCGGCCATCTTCAATGATGTCTGGGACGTCACATCATCCCGGTCATGTTACACCAGGGAGCGTCCAGAAGTAGGCCCGAACCTGCCCGGAGCGTGGAAAGGTCCATTCAGAATTGGGGATGAAAGTTCCCGTTTTCCTAATCAGTGGGGGTCTGAGTGGTTGGACCCTCGACAATCTGCAAGTTATCCTATAGTTAGGGGATAACTTGCTTTGGTAGGAAAACCCCTTTAAGAGATCGGCGCCCCTTCTGGTGCATCTTGTACCTGTCGGGGAGGGAATTAATAAATTCCCTCTATCTAGATAAAATGGTATCAGAACATCGGGGCCCCAAATAATTTCCTCATAGTGGGAAGGAAGTACGCCTCCTTCATCCTCCGAATTACCGATAGGACATCAGAACACCAGGGACGGATCATTTCTTATTTATCAAAAATTTTAGTCAAATATTTTTGAAAATAATATAACAGATTGAATCTTGTATCTCCAGACGCAGCGGCGAGGGACAGAACAGCCGTGGAATACAAATCCAGTCAGATTGTATCTTTACCGGATAAAATACGGCGTCTTCGAGCAGGTGGTAAAAATGATATAGAGAAGCGATCCAAAGCCCAAGACAGACCTAATAAAGCATCCCAGGAAAGCAAACTCTTCTATCTCTGCTCCCGATCCGTGTTCTATGCCGTGAATAAAGACTCGCCGCCTGCCGGGGTCAAACACGAACACTTGTGACTGACACACGAAACTGATACTGAAACCCACCTACTTAGGAAGTCGGAAATCCACCAAGAAGGTTTTATAAGCAAGTGCTCCAACCCAGCCAAATCCTCTTTGGCCCCTCATTCATTCCCAATCATGTCCCTTTGCCCCTGTGCAGTTTCATGCCCCTTTAGTGGCCATGACGCGGTCATTATGTCTTTAATGTGTTTCCTTAAAGACACTTATTGTCTCTCTGATTCATTCTCGCCTTGACTACTGTAACTCCTTACTAATCGGTCTTCCCCTCACTAAACTCTCCCCTCTACAATCTATTCTGAATGCAGCGGCCAGGCTCATCTATCAGGCTAGACGCTACAGTGAGGCCTCCAGTCTGTGCCGGTCACTACATTGGCTGCCTATTCATTATAGAATAAAATATAAAGTTATCCCCCTCCTCCACAAGGCTCTCCATAATGCCGCACCTCCCTACATCTCCTCCCTCATCTCTGTCTACCGCCCAACCCGTGTTCTCCGCTCACTCAATGACCTAACACTTACATCCTCTATTATCAGAACCTCCCACGCTCGTATACAAGACTTCTCCCGAGCTGCACCACTTCTCTGGAATGCTCTACCCCGGACAATCAGATTAACTCCCAATTTCTACAGCTTCAAGCGCAAACTAAAGACACATCTTATCAGACAGGCCGATCACAATTTCTAATGTAAACCCTTCTGTACCGTCATTAGAATCCCCAAAATTTAACCCTCCTCTGTCCCCGCTCCCACATTACCCCACATGATATGATGTCTTTTCAGGCTAACTATATGTCCAAGCTCCATCCACATGTTACAGGACACGACTGTTGACGGCTCATAAAGTTTTGTTTGTGTAATGACAGTCACCTCTATTACAGAATTATCTGACCTCTTGTTAAATCTCATAATTTGCTGAACTTAGAGTGTGAGTGGAGAAGGTCATGGAGTAGCATTTGTGTCCAGCATGTCATCCTTGACAGATGAAGGGGCTAGTGGAATGTTGGGTGGAGGTAGAAGAAGTCTCGTTACTAACAACAATACGTCAGTGTAGCCAAACTTAGGGCTATGGTCAAACAAGGAACGATCCGGAGTACATGGAAGGATCATACCTACACCTTTCCTTATGGGGAAAAAACTTGGATGAGGGTAAAGCATCCTCAGCCTTTATAAGCAGGCTTTGGTAACATGGAGGTAGAGCACTAACTCCACCTTCATACCAGCTCTCACTCTCTTCATATTGACACTTGATATTTGTCATGCATATTCTATGTTCTTTTAACTTTGTTTAATTTTTGGACTGTAACCTATCTATTCGTTTGAATTAAACCTTCGTTTGCTGTTTTAACCACAAATTGGATTGGACTCCAGCTGCTTCTTGGTATCACCGAAGTACACCTCTTGTCTCATCAGTCAAGTGGTGTGGGACGTTATTTAACACCTCTGTATAAGCAATGCCGCCCCTGCTACCTCTTCTGTCACCCCCTCTACCTCATAGATTGTAAGCTCTTGCGAGCAGGGCCCTCAGTCCCATTGTGTGAAATGACTTTCTTTGTAATGTATTGTAATTGTACAGCGCTGCGGAATATGTTGGCACTATATAAATAAAATGTATTATTATTTATCCCCCTTGTGGTACCCTACACAATATGGTATCCCCTTTGTGGCATCTACAATGTATAATATCCCCTTGGGGTTCCCAGACAGTATAATGCCCCCCTCATTGTTGCCCCCACAGTATAATGTCACCTTTATATAAATAATGCCCCTCTTTGTGTGTCCTCTAGAAAATGCACAAATTAAAAAACTGACACGGTATTATGCCCCCTAGTGGCTGACTACGCAATATCATGTCCCCCTCGTGGACTCCACACTGTACTGCCCACACCATATACAGTAAATAGTGCCCCTCCTTGCTCAAATGCAAAAAACAAATACCTTTCCCCTTTCCTGGGCAGAGGGCAGGAATTAAATGGCGAAGCCAGGGGCCAATGCATCCTGGCGTCACCCTTGTATTCAACTGTACTAGGGTTGAAGTTGAGCCCCACATCCTGCTGTCCAGGACAGTGGGACGGCGCCTGAAATCTGGGTCTGTCCCACTCAATTGGGGATGGTTGGGAGGATTGCAGAGACTATCAGACAGGGTCAGGCTGAAAAAGTGACACCACAGGGACCAGCAGAAACTACAATTAAAGCTGGGGTCCAAAAATTAAACCAAGGCTACTATACTGAGTCAGAGGAGAGTACACAGCAGGGTTCCTGCAGCTAGAGCCTGTGCATCAAGGACACATAGAGAGGATTAAGCTTTGGTGCAGGAACGGTTGCATTGCACATAAAAGCTGCAATGTCATCAATATACAAGTCCCAGAAAACCCCTTTAACTACAACGCTCACTACCTGTTCTAGAATAGACTGCCGGCCCCTACACTGTCACATACTGTATATACATACTGTATATAGATAGGTAACCGTATGGCGCGCCAAATCTCCAATGTGCTGACATTTGGGCGATATAGGATCCTGTTTCCCGGGTAGATATCTGAACTGTTCATACATTATCTTTATTACACGTAGGCGTGCGGGCCATGAGGACGCCGTCACCTCCATAATGGAATTAACCCATGCTTCATTATAGTCGTGTTCTGGTTACGGATACGCCATGTGATTAATTCACCTTAAAAATACAGCAAATAAGTCCAGAACTTGCAGCGTCAGATCAAATAAGTCTATGGGTAACAAGATTTACCCCCGAGCCTTCTCCTTATGCGCCCGCCCGTGGTGTTAATATAGAGTTATCGAACGCCAGGGACGACCGTAATTCTCCTTATCCCGTGTTTTGTGGTTTATAAATTATTATATTTTTTTTTTCTTGTATTATTAATGACACATTATAAATATGCTGTTTTTTAAGTCATTTCTATTCATTTGCGTTGACTTTTACGGATTACGTGGCGCATAGCACCACCTACAGGAAATTGTTGAGTATTGCGGTTGAGTTTGCGCCTCTAGAAAATTACCTATTTTTTAGGTTACATCTTATAAGAATTTTTTATGATTTTCTTTTTTATTTGCTATGTCCTGCAGTTTTCAATCTGACCACTAAGCCTAATGATAGGCAGACACTTGCCAATTCTGTGCAGGTTTTTTTACAGCAGTTGCCTCATTGACACAGGAAGAGAACACCACTGACTCATCATTACATCACTACAATAGATGATGTCAGGGCTTAGCTCCTCCCCCTCCCATCTCAGAAAATGTCTAGAAAATTCAGCCATAGAACTCAGAGTCGGCTCCAGAATATTTCTGCCATGACTGTGCTGTAAAGCAGATCACTAAATGCTGTTAATGGAGCAGAGTCAAAGCTCAGATAAGGTGGCCACCCCCATCCTTACTAATATTGTAAATGTGAAAGTTTGTATGTTTGGATGTTTGTTCCGCTTTCACGCCGCAACGGCCGAACGGATTTCAATGAAATTTCGCACATACCTAGAATGGCACCTGGAAAAGAACATAGGCGCCTCACAATCCCTGTATATTGCCAGTTTGGCTGTCTGCGAGCACCGAATTCCCGGTCCGTGTAGGATGAAGTATCTCAGATGACGTCACCACGTCAGGCGCGGAGCTCTGATTGGAGCAGGGCACTGTGGGGGCGGAGCTATAGAGCCACAATCCGGCCGCGCACTGAGATGAAGAACATGGCGTCATGCATGCCGGCAGATGAGAACCACACATGGAGCACGGCGTGGACTGGTGAGTCAGCCAGGGCCCCAGGGGGTCGTAAGGGGTAGATGGAACTCTGCCCACAGCCACTGCGCTGCACGGTCTCCCAACCCTATGCACCCCTGTAACCTCGACAGACGGGGAGACCGGGGTGGGGTGGGGTGAGCCTGTGGTCGCAGGTTCATGTCTGGGGGTTGGTTTCAGGAGGGCAAAAGCGGGGCACAGGGTGGGGGAGGGTATGTACAAGGGGGGGGAAGGGGGCCGGGGTGGTGTGGGAAGGGGGCCCGAGGTCACAAGTTGAGGAGGGAGCGAGCGAATGGGCGAGTGGTTAGGGAAAAAAGTAGGGGGCCAGGGGCGAGAGGAGAGGGAGTGGGCCGGCGGGGCGCAAGGTGGGGGTCCATGGGCGCACTGGTGTTCGACGGGCCACAAGGCAGAGGTGGGGGGGGGCGGGGCGGCACTGCAGTTGGGGCATGCAAAGGGTGAGGGTGCCGCGGACGAAGTCGCGGGTATAGCTAGTATATAATACAATACACTGCAATACCAATACATTGCAATGTATTGGAAAATCTATTACAGGCTGCCTGTGGGACAGACCATAAATACCTAATTGGTGGGGGACGACCAATGGTCCCATGCATGGATCAACTATATGGGGCCACTTCCGACACCTGCATGAAGTTGTCTTCAGTCTGTGTTTAGTGATCGGGCATCGGTATTACAGCTAGCATGGGCACTGTACAGCTGATCTGTTTTGGGGTCACCCTTTGCCCCACCCATCCGATCAGATATTTATGGCCTATCAAAAATTCCCGACCACTTTTAAGTTTTATTTTTCTCTTCTAGTCCAGACCAAATCGAAGCCCATACCGGAACGAATTCTGAAAGGTTCGCCCATCTTTAGTCATATGTCTATTGTTAATAGGAGTATATTTGGCTGTTGTGGGGGTGTGGCCTGTACTCATGGGCGGGGTTGTATAACTATCGCCATGTTTGGTAACTCTCAAGTTTGGGAGTGTGATCTCCGTAGATCTTCCTCTCACCCATCCGCATGTGCTCTTGCGAGTAGACGCTTCTTAGCCGCGTTGGATACGTGTTTTTCTCCGATCCCGTCTCGTGTTAATATCCGCTCTCCATCTAATATGGCCGGATCAGGAGATTTTGCGGAGGGGTGGCTGTGATTTGAATACAAAGTTCATTTCGGAACATTTCTTTATCAATAATACATCACAGGGTTTCAGCATTTCTTAGCTGCTCAATAATTTCATTATATTGGGACTTGGGAGAGCGTTCGACCTCAATGTTTTATTTTAATGAAGTCGGGGACACTGAGAACATTTTGTTTCGTGATTGACATAGAAGAAGTGAAAAGTTTTCCTGGACTCCTTCCCGTAAAACATTTTAACCCCTTCCCGGTCCCTGATATTTACCATAGACAGTGAGCACATTGGGCGATTGCGTAGGCCCCACTAAACCGAGACAGCTCTGACTGACAGCTATAGGACTAGGATAGCAGGACCTAGAGGGGGAGGGCAGGACCTAAGGGTGGTCCACAACCAAATCACTAATTCATTCTCCACCCCTGACTAATGGATCCCATAATGGATCTTGAATATCCCATATTATCTGCCCATTACAAGCTTTTCAATCCCAGACAAATCCAATAGTGACCAGATGACCATAGAAAGGTCTTCATAGATTCAAAATGGCCGACATTGGTTGCCATTTTCAGATTTGGCCATGGTGTAGAGGACGGTCTCCTCCATAATGGTGTAGGGGACATTCTCCTTCATAATGAATGTGTAGGGGACGGTCTCCTCCATAATGGTGTAGAGGACATTCTCCTCCATAATGGATGTGTAGGGGACGGTCTCCTCCATAATGGATGTGTAGGGGACGGTCTCCTCCATAATGGATGTAGGGGACGGTCTCCTCCATAATGGTGTAGGGGACGGTCTCCTCCATAATGGATGTGTAGGGGACGGTCTCCTCCATAATGGATGTTAGGGACGGTCTCCTCCATTAATGGTGTAGTGGACGATCTCCTCCATAATGGGTGTGTAGGGGACAGTCTCCTCCATAATGGTGTAGGGGACGGTGTCCTCCATAATGGATGTAGGGGACGGTCTCCTCCATAATGGGTGTAGGGGACGGTCTCCTCCATATTGGTGTAGGGGACGGTCTCCTCCATAATGGTGTAGGGGACGGTCTCCTCCATAATGGATATTAGGGACGGTCTCCTCCATATTGGTGTAGGGGACGGTCTCCTCCATAACGGTGTAGGGGATGGTCTCCTCCATATTGGTGTAGGGGACGGTCTCCTCCATAATGGTGTAGGGGACGATCTCCTCCATAATGGATATTAGGGACGGTCTCCTCCATATTGGTGTAAGGGATGATCTCCTCCATAATAGTGTAGGGGACGGTCTCCTCCATAACAGTGTAGGGGACGATCTTCTCCATAATGGATGTAGGGGATGATCTCCTCCTTGACAACTATGCCCAATTTGCTGGGACAATCCCAAATTTTCAGGTTCAGTCCTGGCAAATTCAACAACTCCTGATCCTGGAGGCCATTTGTGGTGTATGGGTGACCAAGACTCCAAGAGCTGAGGCATTTTCGCGTAGGGACCACCTAACAGATGTCACCGTGATGGGGCCGGTGCTGGGCTGGCAATTATAGTTTGGTCAAAGTGTAAAAACCAAGAACCTCGTTCTCATGTTTATACAATACACTGTATATTTATACACCATTTGGGGTTTTTGTAGTGCATATTGCGGTGCGGTGATTGGGCGGCAATCTTCTGGGTTACACAAGCTGTATAATATCGGGTTTATACGTAGTCCGTCGATCAGATCTTGGCAATCTAAACCCAAAAAGTGCAATGTAATGAATGTCTGGATGTGAATTTCAGAGGAAGTTTATTGGATTTTGCAGAGTTTGCAAAAAACTAAATTTATTTTTTTCTAAATTTGTTTACAAGATACAGGAGTTGTTATCCTACGGCGCCACCTCATGTACATAGACGGTAACACAACATACAATTTCATAATGTGTTAATGTTATTCCTATCCATCTTTGAATTGGAATTCCATTTTTGGCCTATACAAAGGATATAGGCAGAGATAGGCAGAGATAGGGGAACCTCTCAGGATTGGTTTCATTTCGGGTGGTCCAGATCTCAGATTAGTTTTGAAGAAGTTTGGTGCAAACCACGCCTCAAAATGGCATAAAACTTAGTGTGGAATACTCTGAGGGCATATGTTTTTGTGTTATGCATTAGTGTAGCAGTCTACATGGCGGTGTATCTTTTTGTAGCATATAATGTTGTAGCAGTCTATATGGCGGTATATGTCTTTTTCTGATATGTAATAGAATAGCAGACTATATGGCGGTATATCTTTTTTCATATGTAATAGTGTAGTGGACTATATGGCGGTATGTCTTTTTTTGGTATGTAATAGTGTAGTAGACTATATGGCAGTATATCTTTTTCTGATATGTAATAGTATGGCAGACTATATGGCGGTATATCTTTTTGTGATATATAACAGTGTAGCAGACTATATGGCGGTATATCTTTTATCGGTATGTAATAGTATAGCAGAGTATATGGCGGTATATCTCTTATCAGCATGTAATAGTATAGCAGACTATACGGCGGTATATCTTTTTGTGATATGTAAAAGTGTAGCAGACTATATGGCGGTATATCTTTTATCGGTATGTAATAGTATAGCAGAGTATATGGCGGTATATCTCTTATCAGCATGTAATAGTATAGCAGACTATATGGCGGTATATCTTTTATCGGTATGTAATAGTGTAGCAGACTATATGGCGGTATATCTTTTATCGGTATGTAATAGTATAGCAGACTATATGGCGGTATATCTTTTTGTGGTATGTAATAGAGTAGCAGAGTATATGGCGGTATATCTTTTATCAGTATGTAATAGTGTAGCAGACTATATGGCGGTATATCTTTTATTGGTATGTAATAGTGTAGCACACTATATGGCGGTATATCTTTGTGGTACGTAATAGTGTAGCAGATTATATGGCAGTATATCTTTTTGTGGTATGTAATAGTGTAGCAGACAATATGGCGGTATATCTTTTTGTGGTATGTAATAGTATAACAGATTATATGGCGGTATACAATAGTGTAGCAGAGTATATGGCGGTATATCTTTTATCAGTATGTAATAGTGTAACAGACAATATGGCGGTATATCTTTTTGTGGTATGTAATAGTGTAGCAGACAACATGGCGGTATATCTTTTTGTGGTATGTAATAGTGTAGTAGACTATATGGCAGTATATCTTTTTCTGATATGTAATAGTATGGCAGACTATATGGCGGTATATCTTTTTGTGATATATAACAGTGTAGCAGACTATATGGCGGTATATCTTTTATCGGTATGTAATAGTATAGCAGAGTATATGGCGATATATCTCTTATCAGCATGTAATAGTATAGCAGACTATACGGCGGTATATCTTTTTGTGATATGTAAAAGTGTAGCAGACTATATGGCGGTATATCTTTTATCGGTATGTAATAGTATAGCAGAGTATATGGCGGTATATCTCTTATCAGCATGTAATAGTATAGCAGACTATATGGCGGTATATCTTTTATCAGTATGTAATAGTGTAGCAGACTATATGGCGGTATATCTTTTTGTGGTATGTAATAGTGTAGCAGACTATATGGCGGTATATCTTTTATCGGTATGTAATAGTGTAGCAGATTATATGGCGGTATATCTTTTTGTGGTATGTAATAGTGTAGCAGACTATATGGCGGTATATCTTTTATCGGTATGTAATAGTATAGCAGACTATATGGCGGTATATCTTTTTGTGGTATGTAATAGTGTAGCAGAATATGGCGGTATATCTTTTATCGGTATGTAATAGTATAGCAGAGTATATGGCGATATATCTCTTATCAGCATGTAATAGTATAGCAGACTATACGGCGGTATATCTTTTTGTGATATGTAAAAGTGTAGCAGACTATATGGCGGTATATCTTTTATCGGTATGTAATAGTATAGCAGAGTATATGGCGGTATATCTCTTATCAGCATGTAATAGTATAGCAGACTATATGGCGGTATATCTTTTATCAGTATGTAATAGTGTAGCAGACTATATGGCGGTATATCTTTTTGTGGTATGTAATAGTGTAGCAGACTATATGGCGGTATATCTTTTATCGGTATGTAATAGTGTAGCAGATTATATGGCGGTATATCTTTTTGTGGTATGTAATAGTGTAGCAGACTATATGGCGGTATATCTTTTATCGGTATGTAATAGTATAGCAGACTATATGGCGGTATATCTTTTTGTGGTATGTAATAGTGTAGCAGAGTATATGGCGGTATATCTTTTATCAGTATGTAATAGTGTAGCAGACTATATGGCGGTATATCTTTTATTGGTATGTAATAGTGTAGCACACTATATGGCGGTATATCTTTGTGGTACGTAATAGTGTAGCAGATTATATGGCAGTATATCTTTTTGTGGTATGTAATAGTGTAGCAGACAATATGGCGGTATATCTTTTTGTGGTATGTAATAGTATAACAGATTATATGGCGGTATACAATAGTGTAGCAGACTATATGGCAGTATATCTTTTATCGGTATGTAATAGTGTAACAGACAATATGGCGGTATATTTTTTTGTGGTCTGTAATAGTGTAGCAGACTACATGGCGGTATATCTTTTTGTGGTATGTAATAGTGTAGCAGACTATATGGCGGTATATCTTTTATCAGTATGTAATAGTGTAGCAGAGTATATGGCGGTATATCTTTTATCAGTATGTAATAGTGTAACAGACAATATGGCGGTATATCTTTTTGTGGTATGTAATAGTGTAGCAGACAACATGGCGGTATATCTTTTTGTGGTATGTAATAGTGTAGCAGACAACATGGCGGTATATCTTTTTGTGGTATGTAATAGTGTAGCAGACTACATGGCGGTATATCTTTTTGTGGTATGTAATAGTGTAGCAGACTATATGGCAGTATATCTTTTATCGGTATGTAATAGTGTAACAGACAATATGGCGGTATATCTTTTTGTGGTATGTAATAGTGTAGCAGACAACATGGCGGTATATCTTTTTGTGGTATGTAATAGTGTAGCAGATTATATGGCGGTATATCTTTTTGTGGTATGTAATAGTGTAGCAGACTACATGGCGGTATATCTTTTTGTGGTATGTAATAGTGTAGCAGATTATATGGCGGTATATCTTTGTGTAGTATGTAATAGTGTAGCAGACTATATGGCAGTATATCTTTTATCGGTATGTAATAGTGTAACAGACAATATGGCGGTATATCTTTTTGTGGTATGTAATAGTGTAGCAGACTACATGGCGGTATATCTTTTTGTGGTATGTAATAGTGTAGCAGACTATATGGCAGTATATCTTTTATCGGTATGTAATAGTGTAACAGACAATATGGCGGTATATCTTTTTGTGGTATGTAATAGTGTAGCAGACTACATGGCGGTATATCTTTTTGTGGTATGTAATAGTGTAGCAGATTATATGGCGGTATATCTTTTTGTGGTATGTAATAGTGTAGCAGACTATATGGCAGTATATCTTTTTCTGATATGTAATAGTATGGCAGACTATATGGCGGTATATCTTTTATCGGTATGTAATAGTGTAGCAGACTATATGGCGGTATATCTTTGTGGTACGTAATAGTGTGGCAGACAACATGGCGGTACATCTTTTTGTGGTATGTAATAGTGTAGCAGACTACATGGCGGTATATCTTTTTGTGGTATGTAATAGTGTAGCAGATTATATGGCGGTTTATCTTTTTGTGGTATGTAATAGTGTACCAGACTATATGGCAGTATATCTTTTATCGGTATGTAATAGTGTAACAGACAATATGGCGGTATATCTTTTATCGGTATGTAATAGTGTAGCAGACTATATGGCGGTATATCTTTTATTGGTATTTAATAGTGTAGCACACTATATGGCGGTATATCTTTGTGGTACGTAATAGTGTGGCAGACAACATGGCGGTACATCTTTTTGTGGTATGTAATAGTGTAGCAGATTATATGGCGGTATATCTTTTTGTGGTATGTAATAGTGTAGCAGACTATATGGCAGTATATCTTTTATCGGTATGTAATAGTGTAACAGACAATATGGCGGTATATCTTTTATCAGTATGTAATAGTGTAGCAGACTATATGGCGGTATATCTTTTTGTGGTATGTAATAGTGTAGCAGATTATATGGCGGTATATATTTTGTGGTATGTAATAGTGTAGCAGACTATACGGCGGTATATATTTTATCGGTATGTAATAGTGTAGCAGACTATATGGCGGTATATATTTTGTGGTATGTAATAGTGTAGCAGACTATACGGCGGTATATCTTTTATCGGTATGTAATAGTATAGCAGACTATATGGCGGTATATCTTTTATCAGTATGTAATAGTGTAGCAGATTATATGGCGGAATATCTTTTTGTGATATATAATGCTGTAGCAGACTATATGACAATTTAACTTTTATCAGTATGTAACAGTGTAGCAGATTATATGGCGGTATATCTTTTTGTGGTATGTAATAGTGTAGCAGATTATATGGCGGTATATCTTTTATCAGTATGTTATCGTGTAGCACACTCTATGGCAGTATATCCTTTATCGGTATGTGATAGTGTAGCAGACTATATGGCGGTATATCTTTTTGTGGTATATAATGGTGTAGCAGACCAGATGGCGGTATATGTTTTTATCAGTATGTAATAGTGTAGCAGACTATATGGCGGTATATCTTTTATCAGTATGTAATAGTGTAGCAGACTATATGGCGGTATATCTTTTTGTGGTATGTAATAGTGTAGCAGACTATATGGCAGTATATCTTTTATCGGTATGTAATAGTGTAACAGACAATATGGCGGTATAACTTTTAGCAGTATGTAATAGTGTAGCAGACTATATGGCGGTATATCTTTTTATGGTATGTAATATTGTAGCAGATTATATGGCGGTATATATTTTGTGGTATGTAATAGTGTAGCAGACTATATGGCAGTATATCTTTTATCGGTATGTAATAGTGTAACAGACAATATGGCGGTATATCTTTTATCAGTATGTAATAGTGTAGCAGACTATATGGCGGTATATATTTTGTGGTATGTAATAGTGTAGCAGATTATATGGCGGTATATATTTTGTGGTATGTAATAGTGTAGCAGACTATACGGCGGTATATCTTTTATCGGTATGTAACAGTATAGCAGACTATATGGCGGTATATCTTTTATCAGTATGTAATAGTGTAGCAGATTATATGGCGGAATATCTTTTTGTGATATATAATGCTGTAGCAGACTATATGGCAGTTTAACTTTTATCAGTATGTAATAGTGTAGCAGATTATATGGCGGTATATCTTTTTGTGGTATGTAATAGTGTAGCAGATTATATGGCGGTATATCTTTGTGTAGTATGTAATAGTGTAGCAGACTATATGGCAGTATATCTTTTATCGGTATGTAATAGTGTAACAGACAATATGGCGGTATATCTTTTTGTGGTATGTAATAGTGTAGCAGACTACATGGCGGTATATCTTTTTGTGGTATGTAATAGTGTAGCAGACTATATGGCAGTATATCTTTTATCGGTATGTAATAGTGTAACAGACAATATGGCGGTATATCTTTTTGTGGTATGTAATAGTGTAGCAGACTACATGGCGGTATATCTTTTTGTGGTATGTAATAGTGTAGCAGATTATATGGCGGTATATCTTTTTGTGGTATGTAATAGTGTAGCAGACTACATGGCGGTATATCTTTTTGTGGTATGTAATAGTGTAGCAGATTATATGGCGGTATATCTTTTTGTGGTATGTAATAGTGTAGCAGACTATATGGCAGTATATCCTTTATCGGTATGTAATAGTGTAACAGACAATATGGCGGTATATCTTTTTTCATATGTAATAGTGTAGTGGACTATATGGTGGTATGTCTTTTTTTGGTATGTAATAGTGTAGTAGACTATATGGCAGTATATCTTTTTCTGATATGTAATAGTATGGCAGACTATATGGCGGTATATCTTTTATCGGTATGTAATAGTGTAGCAGACTATATGGCGGTATATCTTTGTGGTACGTAATAGTGTGGCAGACAACATGGCGGTACATCTTTTTGTGGTATGTAATAGTGTAGCAGACTACATGGCGGTATATCTTTTTGTGGTATGTAATAGTGTAGCAGATTATATGGCGGTATATCTTTTTGTGGTATGTAATAGTGTACCAGACTATATGGCAGTATATCTTTTATCGGTATGTAATAGTGTACCAGACTATATGGCAGTATATCTTTTATCGGTATGTAATAGTGTAACAGACAATATGGCAGTATATCTTTTATCGGTATGTAATAGTGTAGCAGACTATATGGCGGTATATCTTTTATTGGTATGTAATAGTGTAGCACACTATATGGCGGTATATCTTTGTGGTACGTAATAGTGTGGCAGACAACATGGCGGTACATCTTTTTGTGGTATGTAATAGTGTAGCAGACTACATGGCGGTATATCTTTTTGTGGTATGTAATAGTGTAGCAGATTATATGGCGGTATATCTTTTTGTGGTATGTAATAGTGTAGCAGACTATATAACAGTATATCTTTTATCGGTATGTAATAGTGTAACAGACAATATGGCAGTATATCTTTTATCAGTATGTAATAGTGTAGCAGACTATATGGCGGTATATCTTTTTGTGGTATGTAATAGTGTAGAAAATTATATGGCGGTATATATTTTGTGGTATGTAATAGTGTAGCAGACTATACGGCGGTATATCTTTTATCGGTATGTAATAGTATAGCAGACTATATGGCGGTATATCTTTTATCAGTATGTAATAGTGTAGCAGATAATATGGCGGAATATCTTTTTGTGATATATAATGCTGTAGCAGACTATACGGCGGTATATCTTTTATCGGTATGTAATAGTATAGCAGACTATATGGCGGTATATCTTTTATCAGTATGTAATAGTGTAGCAGATTATATGGCGGTATATCTTTTTGTGGTATGTAATAGTGTAGCAGATTATATGGCGGTATATCTTTTTGTAGTATGTAATAGTGTAGCAGACTATATGGCAGTATATCTTTTATCGGTATGTAATAGTGTAACAGACAATATGGCGGTATATCTTTTTGTGGTATGTAATAGTGTAGCAGACTACATGGCGGTATATCTTTTTGTGGTATGTAATAGTGTAGCAGACTATATGGCAGTATATCTTTTATCGGTATGTAATAGTGTAACAGACAATATGGCGGTATATCTTTTTGTGGTATGTAATAGTGTAGCAGACTACATGGCGGTATATCTTTTTGTGGTATGTAATAGTGTAGCAGATTATATGGCGGTATATCTTTTTGTGGTATGTAATAGTGTAGCAGACTACATGGCGGTATATCTTTTTGTGGTATGTAATAGTGTAGCAGATTATATGGCGGTATATCTTTTTGTGGTATGTAATAGTGTAGCAGACTATATGGCAGTATATCCTTTATCGGTATGTAATAGTGTAACAGACAATATGGCGGTATATCTTTTTTCATATGTAATAGTGTAGTGGACTATATGGTGGTATGTCTTTTTTTGGTATGTAATAGTGTAGTAGACTATATGGCAGTATATCTTTTTCTGATATGTAATAGTATGGCAGACTATATGGCGGTATATCTTTTATCGGTATGTAATAGTGTAGCAGACTATATGGCGGTATATCTTTGTGGTACGTAATAGTGTGGCAGACAACATGGCGGTACATCTTTTTGTGGTATGTAATAGTGTAGCAGACTACATGGCGGTATATCTTTTTGTGGTATGTAATAGTGTAGCAGATTATATGGCGGTATATCTTTTTGTGGTATGTAATAGTGTACCAGACTATATGGCAGTATATCTTTTATCGGTATGTAATAGTGTAACAGACAATATGGCGGTATATCTTTTATCGGTATGTAATAGTGTAGCAGACTATATGGCGGTATATCTTTTATTGGTATGTAATAGTGTAGCACACTATATGGCGGTATATCTTTGTGGTACGTAATAGTGTGGCAGACAACATGGCGGTACATCTTTTTGTGGTATGTAATAGTGTAGCAGACTACATGGCGGTATATCTTTTTGTGGTATGTAATAGTGTAGCAGATTATATGGCGGTATATCTTTTTGTGGTATGTAATAGTGTAGCAGACTATATGGCAGTATATCTTTTATCGGTATGTAATAGTGTAACAGACAATATGGCGGTATATCTTTTATCAGTATGTAATAGTGTAGCAGACTATATGGCGGTATATCTTTTTGTGGTATGTAATAGTGTAGCAGATTATATGGCGGTATATATTTTGTGGTATGTAATAGTGTAGCAGACTATACGGCGGTATATATTTTATCGGTATGTAATAGTGTAGCAGACTATATGGCGGTATATCTTTTATCGGTATGTAATAGTATAGCAGACTATATGGCGGTATATCTTTTATCAGTATGTAATAGTGTAGCAGACTATATGGCGGTATATCTTTTTGTGGTATGTAATAGTGTAGCAGATTATATGGCGGTATATATTTTGTGGTATGTAATAGTGTAGCAGACTATACGGCGGTATATATTTTATCGGTATGTAATAGTGTAGCAGACTATATGGCGGTATATCTTTTATCGGTATGTAATAGTATAGCAGACTATATGGCGGTATATCTTTTATCAGTATGTAATAGTGTAGCAGACTATATGGCGGTATATCTTTTTGTGGTATGTAATAGTGTAGCAGATTATATGGCGGTATATATTTTGTGGTATGTAATAGTGTAGCAGACTATACGGCGGTATATATTTTATCGGTATGTAATAGTGTAGCAGACTATACGGCGGTATATCTTTTATCGGTATGTAATAGTATAGCAGACTATATGGCGGTATATCTTTTATCAGTATGTAATAGTGTAGCAGATTATATGGCGGAATATCTTTTTGTGGTATGTAATAGTGTAGCAGATTATATGGCGGTATATCTTTTATCAGTATGTTATCGTGTAGCACACTCTATGGCAGTATATCCTTTATCGGTATGTGATAGTGTAGCAGACTATATGGCGGTATATCTTTTTGTGGTATATAATGGTGTAGCAGACCAGATGGCGGTATATGTTTTTATCAGTATGTAATAGTGTAGCAGACTATATGGCGGTATATCTTTTATCAGTATGTAATAGTGTAGCAGACTATATGGCGGTATATCTTTTTGTGGTATGTAATAGTGTAGCAGACTATATGGCAGTATATCTTTTATCGGTATGTAATAGTGTAACAGACAATATGGCGGTATAACTTTTAGCAGTATGTAATAGTGTAGCAGACTATATGGCGGTATATCTTTTTATGGTATGTAATATTGTAGCAGATTATATGGCGGTATATATTTTGTGGTATGTAACAGTGTAGCAGACTATACGGCGGTATATATTTTATCGGTATGTAATAGTGTAGCAGACTATATGGCAGTATATCTTTTATCGGTATGTAATAGTGTAACAGACAATATGGCGGTATATCTTTTATCAGTATGTAATAGTGTAGCAGACTATATGGCGGTATATCTTTTTGTGGTATGTAATAGTGTAGCAGATTATATGGCGGTATATCTTTTTGTGGTATGTAATAGTGTAGCAGATTATATGGCGGTATATATTTTGTGGTATGTAATAGTGTAGCAGATTATATGGCGGTATATCTTTTATCGGTATGTAATAGTATAGCAGACTATATGGCGGTATATCTTTTATCAGTATGTAATAGTGTAGCAGATTATATGGCGGTATATCTTTTTGTGGTATGTAATAGTGTAGCAGACTATATGGCGGTAAATCTTTTATCAGTATGTTATAGTGTAGCACACTCTATGGCAGTATATCCTTTATCGGTATGTGATAGTGTAGCAGACTATATGGCGGTATATCTTTTTGTGGTATATAATGGTGTAGCAGACCAGATGGCGGTATATGTTTTTATCAGTATGTAATAGTGTAGCAGACTATACGGTGGTATATCTTTTATCAGTATGTAATAGTGTAGCAGAGTATATGGCGGTATATCTTTTATCAGTATGTAATAGTGTGGCAAACTATATGGCGGTATATCTTTTATCAGTATGTAATAGTGTAGCAGACTATATGGCGGTATATCTTTTATCAGTATGTAATAGTGTAGCAGAGTATATGGCGGTATATCTTTTATCAGTATGTAATAGTGTAGCAGACTATGTGGTGGTATATCTTTTATCAGTATGTAATAGTGTAACAGACAATATGGCGGTATATCTTTTATCAGTATGTAATAGTTTAGCAGACTATTTGGCGGTATATCTTTTATCAGTATGTAATAGTGTAGCACACTCTATGGCAGTATATCCTTTATCGGTATGTAATAGTGTAGCAGACTATATGGCGGTATATCTTTTTGTGGTATATAATGGTGTAGCAGACTATATGGCAGTATAACTTTTATCAGTATGTAATAGTGTAGCAGACTACATGGCGGTATATCTTTTTGTGGTATGTAATAGTGTAGCAGACTACATGGCGGTATATCTTTTTGTGGTATATAATGGTGTAGCACACTCTATGGCAGTATATGCTTTATCGGTATGTGATAGTGTAGCAGACTATATGGCAGTATATCTTTTTGTGGTATATAATGGTGTAGCAGACTATATGGCGGTATATGTTTTATCAGTATGTAATAGTGTAGCAGACTATATGGCGGTATATCTTTTATCAGTATGTAATAGTGTAGCAGAGTATATGGCGGTATATCTTTTATCGGTATGTAATAGTGTAGCAGAGTATATGGCGGTATATCTTTTATCGGTATGTAATAGTGTAGCAGACTATATGGCGGTATATCTTTTATCAGTATGTAATAGTGTAGCAGATTATATGGCGGTATATCTTTTATCAGTATGTAATAGTGTAGCAGACTATATGGCGGTATATCTTTTATCAGTATGTAATAGTTTAGCAGACTATATGGCGGTATATCTTTTATCGGTATGTAATAGTATAGCAGACTATATGGCAGTATATCTTTTATCAGTATGTAATAGTGTAGCAGACTATATGGCGGTATATCTTTTATCGGTATGTAATAGTATAGCAGACTATATGGCGGTATATCTTTTTATGGTATGTAATAGTGTAGCAGTCTATATGGCGGTATATCTTTTATCAGTATGTAATAGTGTAGCAGACTATATGGCGGTATATCTTTTTGTGGTATATAATGGTGTAGCAGACTATATGGCAGTATAACTTTTATCAGTATGTAATAGTGTAGCAGACTACATGGCGGTATATCTTTTTGTGGTATGTAATAGTGTAGCAGACTATATGGCAGTATAACTTTTATCAGTATGTTATAGTGTAGCAGACTATGTGGTGGTATATATTTTATCAGTATGTAATAGTTTAGCACACTATTTGGCGGTATATCTTTTATCAGTATGTTATAGTGTAGCACACTCTATGGCAGTATATGCTTTATCGGTATGTGATAGTGTAGCAGACTATATGGCAGTATATCTTTTTGTGGTATATAATGGTGTAGCAGACTATATGGCGGTATATGTTTTATCAGTATGTAATAGTGTAGCAGACTATATGGCGGTATATCTTTTATCAGTATGTAATAGTGTAGCAGAGTATATGGCGGTATATCTTTTATCGGTATGTAATAGTGTAGCAGACTATATGGCGGTATATCTTTTATCGGTATGTAATAGTGTAGCAGAGTATATGGCGGTATATCTTTTATCGGTATGTAATAGTGTAGCAGACTATATGGCGGTATATCTTTTATCAGTATGTAATAGTGTAGCAGATTATATGGCGGTATATCTTTTATCAGTATGTAATAGTGTAGCAGACTATATGGCGGTATATCTTTTATCAGTATGTAATAGTTTAGCAGACTATATGGCGGTATATCTTTTATCGGTATGTAATAGTATAGCAGACTATATGGCAGTATATCTTTTATCAGTATGTAATATGGAGCAGACTATACGGTGGTATATCTTTTATCAGTATGTAATAGTGTAGCAGACTATATGGCGGTATATCTTTTATCAGTATGTAATAGTGTAGCAGACTATATGGCGGTATATCTTTTATCGGTATGTAATAGTATAGCAGACTATATGGCGGTATATCTTTTTATGGTATGTAATAGTGTAGCAGTCTATATGGCGGTATATCTTTTTGTGGTATATAATGGTGTAGCAGACTATATGGCGGTATATCTTTTATCGGTATATAATGGTGTAGCAGACTATATGGCGGTATATCTTTTATCGGTATATAATGGTGTAGCAGACTATATGGCGGTATATCTTTTATCAGTATGTAATAGTGTAGCAGACTATATGGCAGTATATCTTTTTGTGGTATCTAATAGTGTAGCAGTCTATATGTACGTGAGGATTTATGGTGCGGATCTCAACGGCCTCCTCATCACCCCGTATATGGATCTTATAGGGGACTTGTATGGTTCCCATACACATTAGATGAATGTGACGATCACCCGTTGTGTACGATGCAAATGTCAGGAGAAAGGATGGGGCGTGTTGAATTTCAACATGTCTGATCCTTTGTTTTAGTTAGTTGGTGGAGACTAGGGTTTTAGTTAGTGGTCTTAGTTAGTGTCGTGGATCCAGTAGGTGGCGCTGCCTCCGCTCCGGTAGTGGTAGCTGTGAGGTCTGGCGGTATCGGTCACACCTAACACACCAGGAGCCTTAGCATTTTGGGTTGTTCCGTTGCTAACTACACTTCTCCTATATACAACCTTAACCCACGTAGTCTGATGTGGATACAGCAGATGGTGTCTCATATAGTCACAGGAGGCAGCGCCACCTACTGGATCCATACAGGCATATACTGATCCATATACTGTGCTTACACTTAAAAAGCACGCTCAGCCAGTGCAGCGAGCGCCGAGGTCCCACCGGCCTGACCTTCGAGTCACCCTGACCCATTTTATAATTTCTTAAAGGGCCAGTAATCATTTTATTACAATGTTGCTTATTGCTATTCAATAAAAAAGTGAAATGAAATCTATCTTGTGTTTTTGTCTTTTTTCTGGACTTCTCCTTTAATATCGACCACGATGAGAGTGATCGCTGCCGCTCAGTAGTCCAGAACTAGACCCAGCTGCTAAGTGTGGGGCTGTGTATTGTCATTCGAGGCCCCGTAACCAACATAGATGATAACACTTTTAACAGTTTTTTGCATGACGAACTTTACAAATCAGATATAGATCTGTGAAAATGGTAATTAAGTGAATTAATATGTATCATAACGAATGTTGACACGATGCTCCCTCCCACCAGTAACCGTTCTGCATGGCTGAGCTCACATAAGGAGACGTGGCTATTTTCTCCAGTCAGGGATGGGGGCAGTGTTGTTGTGTGGGAGGACGGTGCGGATTGTGTCATTGGAAAAGTGTATGTATCTGTAATGGTGGAATCGAAGATGTTTGACTCACTGGTGAATCCAACAAGGAGGAGGAGGGAGGGTCCCAGTGCTGTAACGTCATCCCGATCAGCTACATGTGGCCCATCCAGGCTATTCTAGGAATACATATATATCTTTTTAGTGGTGAAATAGAGATTTTGAGAACTGATGTGATAAGGCAGTGCAGTGTACTTGTTATTATATACCCTGCCTAGTTGTATAGGCCACATCATCAACCTTAGTCGTACATAAGACTCTTTTCTTACACCCCAAAATTAGTTCACCATCATGTGTATATGCCGTCTGCCTACTCTTGTGTTTTGTCTTCTATTTCTTATGCTGGAAGATGCAATAACCTACTTATGGGCACCTTAAGGGGGACCTTTCACCACCGACACCAAAGCCAACTGTTTACATCATCCAATAGCTGCCTCTCCACTGATTCCGACGCAGTTGGAATTTTTTCTCTAGCCCGCACCATTCCTGAGTAATCACTTCTGTTCCTTTCAGCACACTCATACTCTCTACTGTCAGGTGGGTGGGCCTAGACTGGAGCAGGTAGTCTGGAACCGCCCACCTGAAAGCAGAGTATGATTGTGCTTAAACTAACAGAAATGATAGCTCAGGAACGGTGAGGGCTAGAGAAAAAATTCCAACTGCGTCAGAATCAGTGCATCAGCGTCTATTGGAAGGGTGCAAAAAGTTGGATTTGGTGGAGATATTTTAATTGAAGATCCGTTCATATCAGTACAGTAGCAGTAGCGTTTTGATTCAGATTTCTAAAAATAGCAGTCTTTCAGCAGTGGCAAAGGGTGCTGAGTGTTCGAAAGAGGCCATGTTTGCCAGAGATCAGGCGTCACCGCTGTCATCTGCCTTAATCTGTAATGGGACCCCCACCTGCCATGTGCTAGGGTTTTCTAATCCTTGGCCCCCTAAATTATCAGGCTGCTACCTCTGCAGTCCCTAAGGTGAAGTAAATGGGAGCGTAGACCTCCACCACTCAGGCCTACAGGTCAGGCTAAATGGGGGGGATCCTCCGTTGTTGACATTGGTGGGGGACACATTTCGTTGCCCCCCATTCTAATAAATCTTGCATTACTATAAGAGAAAACATTTGCGCGCTGGTGAAATCTCTGACCCCCCTGGTGACCAGCGGGATTATGGGTAATAGGATGGAAGGGCCATGGTCTCTTTAATGTGTAATCCATATAATATTCGGCTAAGTAAGACGATTGGAATGTACCACATGCTGAAATGTGTCCTCGATGGCAAATGTATCACAATCACAGAGGGCTGAGATTTCACTCGCATCCTCCATCTTGGCAGCGCATCACACGGCGAGCCGCACAGTTGTCTCCCGGGCTGGAAAAGAAAACAAAGGATCGAATGATCCAATACAAATGTGTCCCAGTGTGCGCATCACACCCAAAGTAGGAGGCGAGTCAGCTGTTACATCATTTATCTGCTCCCAGAAAAGCTGGGTGACAACCAATGTTGGCAACGAAGCCATAATGACGGCCATATTGGTTGTCACCCAGCTTTCCCAAAAGCAGATATGAATGACTAAGACCTGACAACTCATCACGGGACACTCAATTCGTCTACAAGTGGGTTCAGTTCCTATCTAAGGGTCAACGAGCTAATATTGTTTATTAAAGGGATGGTCCAGGTCAAGAAACCCATTTCCATCCACTCTATTGGGGAACTTTGTGTAAAAGGGGTTCTCCTGGCCCTCAGTTGTTTTGTATACTGGTGACCGGGCCTGGGTGTCAGACCCCCCCACCTATGACCAGTAGGTCATAACATAAGCCAGACCTGCCCCCCCTGTAGGGTACCCCGTTGCCTTAGCTAGCAGGCAATAACAAGGGGTACCCTACAGTTTATACAAGTTGTAGGATCACATTCATCCACTAGATGGCAGAGTAAGACTTTCATGTATTTATCACGTCAGGCTGAGTCTTTTTTGCCGTAAAAAACATGAACATTTTTGAAGGTTTCGGTTAACATGGAAAAGCAGAAATTTTCATCTATAGAGAACCTGCAGAGAAACCTTCTGTACCACGCTGAATCTTTCATTTTTGGGTTGTCAGCTCCCCTAACTTCTATCCTTTAGACCACTTTGACTGTGACTCCCATAGCACGAGCAAAGATCACCATGTCGCCCTGTGACCCCATTACTAATATTAGTGAATGGAGCATATCATCCCAGTCCTGCAGATAGATAGGTTAGTGTCACCAGACCCAGCATATCACTCCAGCCCTGCAGATAGATAGGTTACTGTCACCAGAACCAGCGTATCACCCCAGCCCTGCAGATAGATAGGTTACTGTCACCAGAACCAGCGTATCACCCCAGCCCTGCAGATAGATAGGTTACTGTCACCAGAACCAGCATATCACCCCAGCCCTGCAGATAGATAGGTTACTGTCACCAGAACCAGCATATCACCCCAGCCCTGCAGATAGATAGGTTACTGTCACCAGAACCAGCGTATCACCCCAGCCCTGCAGATAGATAGGTTACCCTCACCAGAACCAGCATATCACCCCAGCCCTGCAGATAGATAGGTTACTGTCACCAGAACCAGCATATCACCCCAGCCCTGCAGATAGATAGGTTACTGTCACCAGAACCAGCGTATCACCCCAGCCCTGCAGATAGATAGGTTACCCTCACCAGAACCAGCATATCACCCCAGTCCTGCAGATAGATAGGTTAGTGTCACCAGAACCAGCATATCACCCCAGCCCTGCAGATAGATAGGTTAGTGTCACCAGACCCAGCATATCACCCCAGCCCTGCAGATAGATAGGTTAGTGTCACCAGACCCAGCATATCACCCCAGCCCTGCAGATAGATAGGTTACTGTCACCAGAACCAGCATATCACCCCAGCCCTGCAGATAGATAGGTTACTGTCACCAGAACCAGCATATCACCCCAGTCCTGCAGATAGATAGGTTACTGTCACCAGACCCAGTATATCACCCCAGCCCTGCAGATAGATAGGTTACTGTCACCAGTACCAGCATATCACCCCAGTCCTGCAGATAGATAGGTTAGTGTCACCAGACCCAGCATATCACCCCAGCCCTGCAGATAGATAGGTTACTGTCACCAGATCCAGCATATCACCCCAGCCCTGCAGATAGATAGGTTAGTGTCACCAGTACCAGCATATCACCCCAGCCCTGCAGATAGATAGGTTACTGTCACCAGTACCAGCATATCACTCCAGCCCTGCAGATAGATAGGATAGTGTCACCAGACCCCAGCATATCACTCCAGCCCTGCAGATAGATAGGTTACTGTCACCAGACCCAGTCCCACGTTTTGGCTTTATAGCTCCTATATTGTAAAGAAAACGAGACAAATAGAAGGAAACATGATTCCCACGATCAGACTACACAAGGCTTGTTTGTAGTCTGTTGCCTTGCAGACACTTAGGTCTGGATACGAGTTGTAAATACAAAACGGTGTGAACTTCTACTGACCGAAAATATATTACAAAACCGGATAAAAAGAATTAGCGCCATTAGCTAGATCTTTCCGTGTCACTGGGTGTATATATATATATCGCTGCTGAGTATATAGGCCTAAGTACCCGCTGGTGTATTCTTAGTATTATTAGTTACTATTACTCTATAATCGCAGGTCTTTATTTATTTATTTTTTCCAATTCTTCTCCCTCTTCCTTCACTCGCTCATTGCAAACTGAAACTCTTGTAGTTTACAAGCCAAGATGAAAAGGAAGATGTTCAAAGATGGTGAAGAAATGTTAAGTGAAGCTTAGTGAAGATGAAAAACCTCCAGACTTACATCTCAAGATCAAATATTAGTCTTGCCCAGATTAACCTTGCGGATTTCGGCTGTCAGACGGGCAGCTCTCTCTTCTGTGATCTCAATCGGTGCTCTGTGTGTTCTGTAGACGACCCCTTCGTGCTCTTTTATAGTACAGAAGATGTCGCAGGAAGCTATTGCTTTTATAGGGGGAAAGGCCAAAAAACAATTGGGTCAATGTACCTTTAAGGGTCAGTTCAGATGGAGGAATTTGCCGCAGATTTGGGGGCGGTAGTAAGCCATACGCACAGTTAGTACTTATTCTTTAGTTAGTGCTCAGACGAGCAGAGTTTTGTTTCACACGTTTTTTTTCTTCCTGAAGTTAAGGCTGTATTTTATTTAGCTCCTTTTGTGCCTGGCGTGAAGGTTTATTTATTTTGCTGTGTTTTTTTTTTTAAAAAAAAAATCTATTTGCTGCAGTTTTTGTGTCCCTGTCTCTGGTTGGTTCCGCACCATTGCTGCTACTGAGCTACCTTCCCCACAATACAGAGAGATAGAATCCTTCCAAAGATCCAAAAACAAAATCCAGGCAGCACTCCAAAAATAACTGAGGATGCAACCTACAGAGACTGAGAGAGAGGGATAATAGGCAGGGGTATAGCTATAGGGCAATGATGACTAACCTATGGCACAGGTGCCAGAGGTGGCACTCAGAGCCCTCTCTTTGGGCACCCATCTGCGGAACAGATTATACTGTGTGGGGACCACTGTGCAGCAGATTGTACTGTGTGGGGGCCACCATGGAGCAAATTGTGCTGTGTGGAGACCACTGTGGAGCAGATTGTACTGTGTGGGGTCACTGTGGAGCAGATTGTACTGTGTGGCGTCACTGTGAAGCAGATTATACTGTGTGGGGATCACTTTGGAGCAGATTGTACTGTGTGGGGGCCACTGTGGAGCAGATTGTACTGTGTGGGGTCACTGTGGAGCAGGTTGGTGTGTGTGTGAGTCACAGTGGAGCAGATTGTACTGTGTGGGGACCACTGTGCAGCATATTATACTGTGTGGGGGCCACAGTGGAGCAGATTGTACTGTGTGGTGTCACTAAGGAGCAGATTGGAATGTGTGGGGATCACAGTGGAGCAGATTATACTGTGTGGGGACCACTGTGCAGCAGATTATACTGTGTGGGGGCCACTGTGGAGCAGATTGTACTGTGTGGGGTCACTGTGGAGCAGATTGGTGTGTGTGTGAGTCACAGTGGAGCAGATTGTACTGTGTGGGGACCACTGTGCAGCATATTATACTGTGTGGGGGCCACTGTGGAGCAGATTGTACTGTGTGGTGTCACTAAGGAGCAGATTGTACTGTGTGGGGGTCACTGTGGAGCAGATTGGAGTGTGTGGGGATCACACTGGAGCAGAAAGCTCTATAAAGCCCCATTCATATGACCATATTTTGCAGGTCTGTAATTGTGTGCCATTGTGGATCCGCACATTTTTAAGGTTAAATTGCTGTGTTGGCACTTTTTGATAAATTAGTGGGTTTTGGGTTGCAGTTTGGGCACTCAGTCTCTAAAAAGGCATCACTGCTATAGGGGGTTCGGCAGTAGCAGTTGCTACTGGTCCCTGGACCCTGAAAGGGCCCCAAAGCTTCCTCTTCATAGATAGATAGATAGATAGATAGATAGATAGATAGATAGATAGATAGATAGATAGCACACAGTTCAGTGCAAACATTTAAGGCAAAAAATCTAGCAAGAACAAAAGAGTAATGCAAATCCCATTAATATTTGATATATAGATAGACACTGTGTAAATTCTCTCCTGTAAAGAAATATTCTCCTTCTTTACATTCCAAAATACATACAGAAGCATCTTTATCTTTTTAGCTGAAATTTATTTGTAATGGACATTGGTCTTTTTTTCAAATAAATAGAATTTCATGCTCTCGGAAATTTAAGTTTTATTTTTACATTTGAAATAATAGAATTTCCTTTCCGCCTGTTTCTCCATCCACATTCTAGTAACAGATTACAGAACATATAAGAATCTTTTTTGTTTGGTTGTTTTTTTTTCTTCTTTAAAAATGGATGAAAAACACACCATCCAACCATCGAATGTCCGTCTTCAGCCGACCACCCCCCCTCACCCTCCCCCCTCCTCTAAAGCATTGTACAATATTTACAGACGACGACGTCAATCGGTCAAATACTTCAGACAATATATTAGGACAGAACCGGATGTTAACAAATCTTCTATACAATAATTCATTAAGTTATCATGCTAAATTTATTTTGTTTTTTGTTTTTTAATATATTCATTATAAATAGGATTTATGGTAGGCAGTTATTGGCGACCTATCGGAGAGTCAACGAAAAGTGGTACCTTTGAACAGTGCCGGTTTACCATCGGGCCGAGAAGGTCAAAGGGTATCTCCATCTCTTTAAGGTTATGTAGTCAATAGGGTCGGGATGGACCATATGAAATCGGAGAACCCATTTTGGCCAAAAACACCAAAAATGGTAACCAGGCCTGACCGGTCAAAGCGTATTGAAAAAGACGTAGACAGGAAACATCATCGAAACCTTGAACAATGTACCAAAAACTTACATGGCATTGTCAGGCGGCTATCTACATCTACCAGTCATCAACGTCTTAGTGGGAACCGGCATGCTGATCTAAACGGACAACGCCCTATTCGTTTTGAGATAGGAACCAAAAATTATTTTTTTTTATATTTTATTAACATCAGTCGTTCTCACAATTTTTTTTAATTTTTTTTTACGTTTTTGTACATTTATCTCGCCATGCAAATTGACTGTAAAGCAAAAAAAAAAAAAAAAAGTGTGGCACGTAACAAATGTTGAGTCATCGCGGCATATACGAAAGTAATTTTTGACACGTACAACAAAACGGGTAGTTTTTTTTTGTCCTCTAAGATGCCTTCCTACGAGAACTGATAACAGATGAGTCTATGGAGGTGATAGTTATGATCCTTATGGCTTTCCGTACCCAAACACTTGAGACGCACCGTTATAATACAAAAAAAAAAAAAAAAAAATTGCACCATTGATGTAAAAACTAATACCTACACTCAATTTCACATATTCACAGTGAAACAAAAAAAAAATATTATTTTTTTTTTGGTAACTTCACAAATGGGCTGCGGGAATTCTTGGCAAAATGATACACGATAACACCATGCAAATCCGAGTTTGCTTCATTTGTTCAAAGTAACTATCGAACATGCCAATTTTCTAAATTTTGTAAAAAAAAATATTTCCCCGGTAACGCCTGTTTTTTTTGTTTTTTTAGATCTGCTCCATCCTGGGCAACCTGAATTAAAAGGAGAATGTTTCAGACTTACGCCAGCGGACGGATAATACCGTATGACGTACGACTTGTTGAGAAACGAAAGATAAGAAAAGTCTTGGTCAAGGCCACCCCAATTTTTACAGAATTTTTTTTTTTTTACAAATCTTTAAAAAGTCACGTATCCTTAAAAATCTTCCAGGTCCATTCTGTAGGACGGTGCCTTCGTAATAGAATATTTTTGTAATAGTCCTCCGTTCGCGTATCGAGACGGTTTTCTATATCCGTTCCCAGTAACGGACGTAAGACCAGAGTTGCGTAAAGCTGAGGGAATCGAAAATATCACTTTTCGATGGACATCTAAGAACATCCATTTCGTGGTCGGTCTCTCGTTGACAGGTTGAAGCCGTCGTGATATCCTTTGGAAAAAATTGTAGAATAATCCTCAATTTTTTTTATTTTTTTTTTATTAAATGTCTGGTTTTTAACAAAAATAAGAATTTATTTTTTATATATTTTGTTTTGTTTTTTTTCCCCAAGTTAGGAAGATCCAGAATTTTTGCCTTTAAGCCGTCAGAAAAATAGGAAATCCGGTAAAGTGAAAAGCCTTTTTTATCTTCATATAAGCCTTGACGAGTAAACACTGTACACTGTCCACCCTGACGGTCGCCGACTCTATACTATAGACCCTTTGGAAGAGGATAGATGGATAGACTGTATCCGAGTCGCCAACGTCCTTTGTAAGTCACCCAGAACATCCTGGCCCGATGTCTCACAGTTCTTATCATATAATAGTTGTTTAAAAGCTTCGTTTTCGATGAGGAGCATCATATTTTTCAAGAAGTAGCCTTCACAGTAAGACGATAACTCAGGGACGCCAAGAAACTGCGGACACAGAGATATAACAAAGTGGGATTAATAACAAGACTCAATAAATGGGTAAAAAATAAAAAAAAATTAACATCTGCCTATGTTTTGGTCATTATATACAGTGATGTACTGATATACAGATCTAATAGGAATGTGGCTGTGTAGTGTAGTCTGTACCGCCCCCTATAGTAGGAGTGTGGCTGTGTAGTGTAGTCTGGACCGCCCCCTATAATAGGAGTGTGGCTGTGTAGTGTAATCTGGACCGCCCCCTATAATAGGAGTGACTGTGTAGTGTAGTCTGGACCGCCCCCTATAGTAGGAGTGCATCTGTGTAGTGTAGTCTGGACCTCTCCCTATAATAGGAGTGTGACTGTGTAGTGTAGTCTGGACCGCCCCCTATAGTAGGAGTGTGGCTGTGTAGTGTAGTCTGGACCGCCCCCTATAATAGGAGTGTGGCTGTGTAGTGTAGTCTGGACCACCCCCTAAAATAGGAGTGTGGCTGTGTAGTGTAGTCTGGACCACCCCCTATAATAGGAGTGTGGTTGTGTAGTGTAGTCTGGACCACCCCCTAAAATAGGAGTGTGGCTGTGTAGTGTAGTCTGGACCACCCCCTATAATAGGAGTGTGGTTGTGTAGTGTAGTCTGGACCTCTCCCTATAATAGGAGTGTGGTTGTGTAGTGTAGTCTGGACCGCCCCCTATAATAGGAGTGTGGCTGTGTAATATAGTCTGGACCGCCCCCTATAGTAAGAGTGTGGCTGTGTAATATAGTCTGGACCGCCCCCTATAATAGGAGTGTGGCTGTGTAATATAGTCTGGACCGCCCCCTATAATAGGAGTGTGGCTGTGTAGTGTAGTCTGGACCGGCCCCTATAGTAGGAGTGTGGCTGTGTAGTGTAGTCTGGACCGGCCCCTATAGTAGGAGTGTATCTGTGTAGTGTAGTCTGGACCGCCCCCTATAATAGGAGTGTGGCTGTGTAGTGTAGTCTGGACCGCCCCCTATAATAGGAGTATGGCTGTGTAGTGTAGTCTGGACCGGCCCCTATAGTAAGAGTGTGGCTGTGTAGTGTAGTCTGGACCGCCCCCTATAATAGGAGTGTGGCTGTGTAGTGTAGTCTGGACCGCCCCCTATAATAGGAGTGTGGCTTTGTAGTGTAGTCTGGACCACCCCCTATAATAGGAGTGTGGCTGTGTAGTGTAGTCTGGACCGCCCCCTATAATAGGAGTATGGCTGTGTAGTGTAGTCTGGACCACCCCCTATAATAGGAGTGTGGCTGTGTAGTGTAGTCTGGACCGCCCCCTATAATAGGAGTGTGGCTTTGTAGTGTAGTCTGGACCGCCCCTTATAATAGGAGTGTGGCTGTGTAGTGTAGTCTGGACCGGCCCCTATAGTAGGAGTGTGGCTGTGTAGTGTAGTCTGGACCGGCCCCTATAGTAGGAGTGTGGCTGTGTAGTGTAGTCTGGACCGCCCCCTATAATAGGAGTGTGGCTGTGTAGTGTAGTCTGGACCGCCCCCTATAATAGGAGTGTGGCTGTGTAGTGTAGTCTGGACCGCCCCTTATAATAGGAGTGTGGCTGTGTAGTGTAGTCTGGACCGCCCCCTATAGTAGGAGTGTGGCTGTGTAGTGTAGTCTGGACCGCCCCCTATAGTAGGAGTGTATCTGTATAGTGTAGTTTGTACCGCCCCCTATAGTAGGAGTGTGGCTGTGTAGTGTAGTCCGGACCGCCCCCTATAGTAGGAGTGTATCTGTATAGTGTAGTTTGTACCGCCCCTTATAATAGGAGTGTGGCTGTGTAGTGTAGTCTGGACCGGCCCCTATAGTAAGAGTGTGGCTGTGTAGTGTAGTCTGGACCGCCCCCTATAATAGGAGTATGGCTGTGTAGTGTAGTCTGGACCGGCCCCTATAGTAAGAGTGTGGCTGTGTAGTGTAGTCTGGACCGCCCCCTATAATAGGAGTGTGGCTGTGTAGTGTAGTCTGGACCGCCCCCTATAATAGGAGTGTGGCTTTGTAGTGTAGTCTGGACCACCCCCTATAATAGGAGTGTGGCTGTGTAGTGTAGTCTGGACCGCCCCCTATAATAGGAGTATGGCTGTGTAGTGTAGTCTGGACCACCCCCTATAATAGGAGTATGGCTGTGTAGTGTAGTCTGGACTGCCCCCTATAATAGGAGTGTGGCTGTGTAGTGTAGTCTGGACCGCCCCTTATAATAGGAGTGTGGCTGTGTAGTGTAGTCTGGACCGCCCCCTATAGTAGGAGTGTGGCTGTGTAGTGTAGTCTGGACCGCCCCCTATAGTAGGAGTGTATCTGTATAGTGTAGTTTGTACCGCCCCCTATAGTAGGAGTGTGGCTGTGTAGTGTAGTCCGGACCGCCCCCTATAGTAGGAGTGTATCTGTATAGTGTAGTTTGTACCGCCCCTTATAATAGGAGTGTGGCTGTGTAGTGTAGTCCGGACCGCCCCCTATAGTAGGAGTGCATCTGTGTAGTGTAGTCTGGACCGCCCCTTATAATAGGAGTGTGGCTGTGTAGTGTAGTCTGGACCGCCCCCTATAATAGGAGTATGGCTGTGTAGTGTAGTCTGGACCACCCCCTATAATAGGAGTGTGGCTGTGTAGTGTAGTCTGGACCGCCCCCTATAATAGGAGTGTGGCTTTGTAGTGTAGTCTGGACCGCCCCTTATAATAGGAGTGTGGCTGTGTAGTGTAGTCTGGACCGGCCCCTATAGTAGGAGTGTGGCTGTGTAGTGTAGTCTGGACCGGCCCCTATAGTAGGAGTGTGGCTGTGTAGTGTAGTCTGGACCGCCCCCTATAATAGGAGTATGGCTGTGTAGTGTAGTCTGGACCGCCCCCTATAATAGGAGTGTGGCTGTGTAGTGTAGTCTGGACCGCCCCTTATAATAGGAGTGTGGCTGTGTAGTGTAGTCTGGACCGCCCCCTATAGTAGGAGTGTGGCTGTGTAGTGTAGTCTGGACCGCCCCCTATAGTAGGAGTGTATCTGTATAGTGTAGTTTGTACCGCCCCCTATAGTAGGAGTGTGGCTGTGTAGTGTAGTCCGGACCGCCCCCTATAGTAGGAGTGTATCTGTATAGTGTAGTTTGTACCGCCCCTTATAATAGGAGTGTGGCTGTGTAGTGTAGTCTGGACCGGCCCCTATAGTAAGAGTGTGGCTGTGTAGTGTAGTCTGGACCGCCCCCTATAATAGGAGTATGGCTGTGTAGTGTAGTCTGGACCGGCCCCTATAGTAAGAGTGTGGCTGTGTAGTGTAGTCTGGACCGCCCCCTATAATAGGAGTGTGGCTGTGTAGTGTAGTCTGGACCGCCCCCTATAATAGGAGTGTGGCTTTGTAGTGTAGTCTGGACCGCCCCCTATAATAGGAGTGTGGCTGTGTAGTGTAGTCTGGACCGCCCCCTATAATAGGAGTATGGCTGTGTAGTGTAGTCTGGACCACCCCCTATAATAGGAGTGTGGCTGTGTAGTGTAGTCTGGACCGCCCCCTATAATAGGAGTGTGGCTTTGTAGTGTAGTCTGGACCGCCCCTTATAATAGGAGTGTGGCTGTGTAGTGTAGTCTGGACCGGCCCCTATAGTAGGAGTGTGGCTGTGTAGTGTAGTCTGGACCGGCCCCTATAGTAGGAGTGTGGCTGTGTAGTGTAGTCTGGACCGCCCCCTATAATAGGAGTATGGCTGTGTAGTGTAGTCTGGACCGCCCCCTATAATAGGAGTGTGGCTGTGTAGTGTAGTCTGGACCGCCCCTTATAATAGGAGTGTGGCTGTGTAGTGTAGTCTGGACCGCCCCCTATAGTAGGAGTGTATCTGTATAGTGTAGTTTGTACCGCCCCCTATAGTAGGAGTGTGGCTGTGTAGTGTAGTCCGGACCGCCCCCTATAGTAGGAGTGTATCTGTATAGTGTAGTTTGTACCGCCCCTTATAATAGGAGTGTGGCTGTGTAGTGTAGTCCGGACCGCCCCCTATAGTAGGAGTGCATCTGTGTAGTGTAGTCTGGACCGCCCCTTATAATAGGAGTGTGGCTGTGTAGTGTAGTCTGGACCGCCCCTTATAATAGGAGTGCGGCTGTGTAGTGTAGTCTGGACCGCCCCCTATAATAGGAGTGTGGCTGTGTAGTGTAGTCTGGACCGGCCCCTATAGTAGGAGTGTATCTGTGTAGTGTAGTCCGGACCGCCCCCTATAGTAGGAGTGTATCTGTGTAGTGTAGTCCGGACCGCCCCCTATAGTAGGAGTGCATCTGTGTAGTGTAGTCTGGACCACCCCCTATAGTAGGAGTGTATCTGTGTAGTGTAGTCTGGACCGCCCCCTATAGTAGGATTGTAGGCCCTGTAATCAGTACAGAAAAGGGATTATCTCATTGAATAACAGATAATAATGGCAATACCCGTACTCAGAACTCTGATCTTGTAATTATATTGTATCAGAGTTTTAAAGAGTTTTTTTTTTTCACTATGGAGGACCTAACACATCCCTGCACTACATAAACAGCATATTGATCTCAATGGGACCTGTGCAATATCTCATTTCTCCTGTGGAGGCGCTGCAGGTAAACAGAACACTTTCTGCTAGCTTTCCCACAGATTACAGCTGATTGTTGGGGATCTAAGCAGCAGAATCCCCTTTAACCATCTCCAGAGGGACTGACTATAATAAAAGGCATGTTGTCCAAAGTGTACAATTCCTTTAAGACATTTTTAGCATTAGAAATACATCAGTTTGTACCGAAATAAAAATCCCTAAACGATAAAACCTGTTTAACTATTATTTGCATGGCTGGTTTGGGAAATAACAAGCAGTCACTAAATGATCGCCGCCTGATTTATCAAACAATCTTGATGTGTTTTTGCAGAAACTATAGATTAGCGACATAAAAATTTCAGTAGAATTTGCAATGTTATTCTGGTGTCTGGAAACGTTATTAAAGTGAAAGTACACGGTGTAGTCTGCAGGTTCCTGATTCTAAGGGTCTGACTGTGTAGTTATGAGCCCCCAATAACAGTAGTCCGGAGCCACCATATACCAGTGTAGTAGTCTGGAACTCCCCCTATAATAGTAGTGTAGCTATATGAACTGGACCTCCCCCTATAACATCAGTCTGGTTGTGTAGTCTGGACCTCCCCCTATAACAGCAGTCTGGTGGTGTAGTCAGGACCTCCCCCTATAACAGCAGTCTGGTGGTGTAGTCAGGACCTCCCCCTATAACAGCAGTCTGGTGGTGTAGTCTGGACCTCCCCCTATAACAGTAGTCTGGTTGTGTAGTCAGGACCTCCCCTTATAACAGCAGTCTGGTGGTGTAGTCTGGACCTCCCCCTTTAACAGTAGTCTGGTGGTGTAGTCTGGACCTCCCGCTTTAACAGTAGTCTGGCTGTGTAGTCAGGACCTCCCACTATAACAGTAGTCTGATTGTGTAGTTTGGACCTCCCCCTATAACAGTAGTCTGGTGGTGTAATCAGGACCTCCCCCTATAACAGTAGTCTGGTTGCTTAGTCTGGACCTCCCCCTATAACAGTAGTCTGGTTGTGTAGTCTGGACCTCCCCCTATAACATTAGTCTGGCTGTGTAGTCTGGACCTCCCCCTATAACAGCAGTCTGGTGGTGTAGTCAGGACCTCCCCCTATAACAGTAGTCTGGTGGTGTAGTCAGGACCTCCCCCTATAACAGTAGTCTGGTTGTGTAGTCAGGACCTCCTCCTATAACAGTAGTCTGGCTGTGTAGTCTGGACCTCCCCCTATAACAGTGGTCTGGTTGTGTAGTCAGGACCTCCCCCTATAACAGCAGTCTGGTGGTGTAGTCTGGACCTCCCCCTATAACAGCAGTCTGGTGGTGTAGTCAGGACCTCCCCCTATAACAGTAGTCTGGTTGTGTAGTCAGGACCTCCTCCTATAACAGTAGTCTGGTTGTGTAGTCAGGACCTCCTCCTATAACAGTAGTCTGGTTGTGTAGTCTGGACCTCCCCCTATAACAGCAGTCTGGCTGTGTAGTCTGGACCTCCCCCTATAACAGTAGTCTGGCTGTGTAGTCTGGACCTCCCCCTATAACAGTAGTCTGGTGGTGTAGTCTGGACCTCCCCCTATAACAGCAGTCTGGTGGTGTAGTCAGGACCTCCCTCTATAACAGTAGTCTGGCTGTGTAGTCTGGACCTCCCCCTATAACAGTAGTCTGGCTGTGTAGTCTGGACCTCCCCCTATAACAGTAGTCTGGCTGTGTAGTCTGGACCTCCCCCTATAACAGTAGTCTGGTGGTGTAGTCTGGACCTCCCCCTATAACAGTAGTCTGGACCTCCCCCTATAACAGCAGTCTGGTGGTGTAGTCAGGACCTCCCCCTATAACAGTAGTCTGGCTGTGTAGTCTGGACCTCCCACTATAACAGTAGTCTGGTGGTGTAGTCTGGACCTCCCCCTATAACAGTAGTCTGGACCTCCCACTATAACAGCAGCCTGGTTGTGTAGTCTGGGCCTCCCCCTATAACAGCAGTCTGGTGCTGTAGTCTGGACCCCCCCCCCCCCCTATAATCACAATTTGGCTAAGAATCTGGAGTGTCCCCTAAAACACCTGTACGCCTGGCATTATACATAACATCCCCAATGTATTTAGGACCTGCCCCACCCCATGAAGGACCTCCAATAAAATGTTAGGATAATCCATCATGGGATTATTTTTGTCTTTTTATCCCAGGCCAGATTATCTGTATTTCCAGACCATGAAGTGTTGGCATCCCCAGCAGATCTTGATTTTTTTGTCCCATCACTGTACCTTGGCATGGTTATAAATATCCACACAGTTTTCCGTGTTAATGCTTTTTGCACAGATAATTTCACAGTGGCGTTGCAGGGCTTCCAGGTGAAAAAACTTGCTGGCAGACAACAGCTGCGGGAGAGAGAGAAAGAGGTGCAGAGGAGAATGAATTCAGGATGGCGAGAGGATGAAGAGCGCCATTAATAAGATAATCTCATGCAACGGGACGAGACAAAGCGCTGTAAATACAACCGCAATATCAGATTATCAATCATTAGGAAATTGGCATTGCGATAAAGCGTCCGTCTTAACGGTCGCTACTACTAAACACCTGCGGCTGGTTGAGCCTGATGATGTCATGTATCGAAGACTTCCGCAAGCGCATCTTACCTCCATGATTTCATTATTTTTAATGAGGAGTGACTCTGTGCCGCCACAATATAGGTACTGCATGACCAACTAGAAGAGACAAAAACGGATACATTGTAACAAAAGCTCTGCTTGTAGAGACATTGACGGTAAAAGAGTTGACCAAGGATTAGAAATAAGATCTGCTATCTTTTTGTTGCCAGAAACAGTGCCACTCTTGTACGCAGGATGAGTCTGGTATTGCAGCTCGGCCTCATTCACTTGAATTTGGATGAGCTGCAATACCAAACATAACCTGTGGATAGGAGTGGCACTGTTTCTGTTTAGTTTTTTCTAATCCTGGACTGTCACACATATATATATATATATATATATATTTGTAATAGTAAGTTCAAAGGATTGGCCAGGATTTTTTCTTTATTTATGGCCTATCCTAAATATAGGCCATAAATATCTGAACAGTGGGGTTGCCGAGAGGTGGCTCCCATGTGGATCAGCAGTTTGATCCCACTTCTGACACCCATATTGTACAGGGCTGGAAATAAGGTAAGCTATTCTATAGGCAGAGCCTGACACTGTCATAGCGGCCACCACTAGGGGGACCTTACTGTGTGTAGATGTATACACTGAGGTTAATACTAGCTGTATTAAAACATATACTTTTAGCTCCCCCTAGTGGCAAGGACAGAAAACCAAAATTATGTCAAACATTATTTTACATCCCAAATGTTTGCGATCAAACAATCGGTGTCCGTGCGTGACCCTTGACTTGAGCGCTCCCCAGAGGCTGTGGTAGTCATAGTACAATCATGGAGTCGGCACTGGCACTTTCCTGGGTGATATACTTGGTGGCGGTCTATCTCTATCTCTTTCTATGTGTTTGAATAGACTGATAAAATAAATTTGGTGAGGACGGTTGTATTAATCCCGGCCTACAGCGTGGAGATTGCATAATACATAATTGATGGCGGCGGCTCAGACTATACGGTATTATTAATATGACGTGCATAATTCATAAACCATTGTAACCTGAGATGTCAAATGATATTAAAGTAAAGCTTACATTAAAATGTCAAAATGTTCTTTACAATAAAACTCAAACATAGAAGAATCCGATGTACAGCTCATGGTAGTGGGAGAGAGAGTGGTCCGGACCCCCGGGTGTCACAGCTCAGCGCCCCCCCGGGCTTGTAGCCGTAGTACACTTGGCTTGGAGTGGCGGCCTAAGCGCCTGTGCCATCCCAGAAAGGCTATGATCACATCTGGGTGGGGTGTCTATCCGAAATCTTGCACCAAAAAGTTCTGCAAGTCCCACTTATACATCCGGATATGCCAGGGAAAAATACCGGACGGACCCCCATTATGGTAACAGACTTCGGGATCCGTTGTCTGTTATTAGATGGACATACCCGAAGCCTGCCACAAGACCCCATGTTGCTCAGGGGGGCATCATATTGTGTGAAGGGGCACTAAAGGTTCATTACTAGGGACATTGTTTGTGTATACTGCCACCATCATTTAGTGGTCATATCTGGTAATACAGGTCTACATACTATAGCAAACCTATTATAGAGTCTATGGCAGTCTAGAAATCCAGTGGTGAGAGGAGACATTGAACGTCTCCCCATGTTCCACCTCCACCACCGAGTTCTGGTTACCTGCAGCCGCCACTAGGAGGAGCTCACAATATGCACATTTACACATCTCCTAATGAGAGGAATTGGATCTGTATAATTGCTATGCAATGAGCGCCCCCTTAAGGTGCCTGCATTTTTAGTTACTACTGTAGATCATGTTTTTACTTTATTTGTATTGGGGTGGAGTCTATTCTATAATATTTGTATACGCCCGACTGTGCATATATGGTTATTTAACACATATACACACATACCTGAAAGATGTGATATTTCACATAATTGATCTCGATGCAGCTGTTTTCTGCGGTCGACTTGTTTGTGAGAAGAGCCTTAAACCTGCAAAAAGAATTCATAGGAATCAAATTAGAAATTCTAGAATTGCAACGGACACAATGGTGGCAATCTGTGAAATGAATTGTAAATTGTACAAAAATTCTCCAAAATACTCAAAACATTAAACATGATGTGATATGCTGGTTCTGGTGACAGTAACCTATCTATCTGCAGGGCTGGGGTGATATGCTGGTTCTGGTGACAGTAACCTATCTATCTGCAGGGCTGGGGTGATATGCTGGTTCTGGTGACAGTAACCTATCTATCTGCAGGGCTGGGGTGATATGCTGGTTCTGGTGACAGTAACCTATCTATCTGCAGGGCTGGGGTGATATGCTGGTTCTGGTGACAGTAACCTATCTATCTGCAGGGCTGGGGTGATATGCTGGTTCTGGTGACACTAACCTATCTATCTGCAGGGCTGGGGTGATATGCTGGTTCTGGTGACAGTAACCTATCTATCTGCAGGGCTGGGGTGATATGCTGGTTCTGGTGACAGTAACCTATCTATCTGCAGGGCTGGGGTGATATGCTGGTTCTGGTGACAGTAACCTATCTATCTGCAGGGCTGGGATGATATGCTGGTTCTGGTGACAGTAACCTATCTATCTGCAGGGCTGGGGTGATATGCTGGTACTGGTGACACTAACCTATCTATTTGCAGGGCTGGGGTGATATGCTGGTTCTGGTGACAGTAACCTATCTATCTGCATGGCTGGGGTGATATGCTGGTTCTGGTGACAGTAACCTATCTATCTGCAGGGCTGGGGTGATATGCTGGTACTGGTGACACTAACCTATCTATTTGCAGGGCTGGGGTGATATGCTGGTTCTGGTGACACTAACCTATCTATCTGCATGGCTGGGGTGATATGCTGGTTCTGGTGACACTAACCTATCTATCTGCAGGGCTGGGGTGATATGCTGGTTCTGGTGACAGTAACCTATCTATCTGCAGGGCTGGGGTGATATGCTGGTTCTGGTGACAGTAACCTATCTATCTGCAGGACTGGGGTGATATGCTGGTTCTGGTGACAGTAACCTATCTATCTGCAGGGCTGGGGTGATATGCTGGTTCTGGTGACACTAACCTACCTATCTGCAGGACTGGGGTGATATGCTGGTTCTGGTGACCGTAACCTATCTATCTGCAGGGCTGGGGTGATATGCTGGTTCTGGTGACACTAACCTATCTATCTGCAGGGCGGGGGTGATATGCTGGTTCTGGTGACACTAACCTATCTATCTGCAGGGCTGGGGTGATATGCTGGTTCTGGTGACAGTAACCTATCTATCTGCAGGGCTGGGGTGATATGCTGGTTCTGGTGACAGTAACCTATCTATCTGCAGGGCTGGGGTGATATGCTGGTTCTGGTGACACTAACCTATCTATCTGCAGGGCTGGGGTGATATGCTTTTCCTGGTGGCCCTAAACTATCTGTGGAGAGAATTTTTTTGAAGGATAACCTCCAGTAAGTTAGCATAAGAAATTTTGCCCCTCCACCCCTCTCCCTCCCTCGTGTTATCTGTAATTTGTACCTCGGAGACGCTGTGAACAACAACACTTTGTGTGCATAGAAAGGTCTTCCTTCCACAATAAAAGTGACGTCCGACATTTCTTTGTTGTTCAGGAAATGAGGATCTACAAAGAAACAAGAGGAGAATTATTCCTTACGGTATAAGGCCCTTGTACTTAATGAGGTTGTTTGGCTTTTCCCATAGTCAGATTTTTTTTTTACCCCTAAAACAGCGCCACTGCGGGCCATGGTTTGTTTATGGTATTGCCTCATTGACTTGATTGCAATACCAGATGCAGCCCATGGACAAGAGTAGGGCTTTGGTTGAGTAGGGAATTGCTTGACGTTGACACCTAACCACTCTCCAAGTACCATCCAAATACCTTTCCTTCCACAGTCCTGTGCAGGTTCTCTCCACTCAATGAAATGGGGACAAAACCGACCTGGAATTTGCCCCTCCCATAGATGCCGCCTTAGAGGCGCCATCTTATACTCTTTATTTCACAAGATGAGGACAGAGGGGTTCAGATTAGGATCCAATATCCAGATGTGGCCACTCTACGAGTCCTCCTTTCACTATCCACTTCCCGTGACGGACATGGGTTGGAAGCAAGCCCTTATACATAGTAGCATGCAACTATCTAGAAACCCAATTTACACTACAGAGGTATTGTATGTTGTCAGACTTCCTATAGCCCAACACCGCCATGTCTTCACAATAACAAAAATATGGGTCACGTTAATGTCAAGGAAGACCTAGTTTCTTGTTTCTCCAGTTCTTGGCTTTTATCCATGGCTTACTGTTCCGCTCATCTGAACTGAAGCTCCAGATCAATAGTCCTGAGGTCTGCGTGAGCGGCAGAACGATTGTCAATCATAACATGGTGGAAGATCAAAGTCTCTGACTATGCATGGATGAACAAGGCCTAAATACTCATGGTAGATCCTCCTACATTTGGTCACCGTTTCTCGAGCTAGGTTAGTAAATGTAACCCTTGAACATCAATAAGATCGCACCTGTCACTGGGAGAATCTTGGAAAAGCTGCTTATCAATATAAATGAGACCTGCATTGTAAAGCAAATGTTCCAGCCAGGCGTGATATAGAAGTACAGAGACGTATGACGCGTGGTGTGGACTACTAATGAGCTGGTTCATCGGTGTTTACATAGCTTTCATTCCTACTGTAACAATGCTCGAGAAACATAGGCCACAATTTCAATATGACGCTTATAAACACTTACCCAGCCGGGATGTCTGCTTGCGCTTTATCTCGGTCAGCTTTGGGATGGGGTAAGGACCGTAGCACTGGCTGAAGATGACGGCCAATTGTTGGCTGATAACCTCATTCTGTAATGAAGAGAAGAAGACAATGTGTTACACATGTGAGTCACGTCCCGATCTCTTGGTTATTTCTATGTTTTGACATGTCATGGAGATACGTCAGAAGATAGCACTGGTGGAGGGCGTAAACTGAGACTCCCACTGGAAGAGCCCCTCCACCTTTAGCTCAGTGTTGACCGTGACGTGAAAGGAGTCATTGGTTTTAGCTTACAGACTCCTAACCGCTAGGAAATCTTTCTAGACACAAAATTGTTTGTGATATTTAACCAAGATCAGGCCACCTCTTCAAAAGAAGAGAGTGCTCAGGCCTTTACATGATGATGGCCTCCATCCATACCCAGACTCCTAGTGGGTCATCGTTGGCCAACCTCATCCCAAGTAACCAATGGATTAGATCACTTTTTGCCATAGATCCAGGAGTTCACAACAAATTCTTCCATTCGGTCTTCAGTAACATTTCCTCTGGTAGGTCTTGCTAACCCAACTGGGATGACCAGAAAAAGGTAGACCTCTCAGAAATGCCAGCAAATCTCTTGGACACCCTCACCCTTTTACTGTTATTTGGGGTGCCCAACGCTAAGTAGTTCCAGGACATTGTCTTGTCTAGTTTGTAGTCTGGTCGAGAATCTCAGCAGTCTGTACACAGTTTGAGACAGTCTTGGGGTCTGTAAACAGAGTGGGTCTAGGTCTGTAGGCAATAGGGTTTGGTCTGGGGTCCAACTAGTTTGAGATCTCTATACAGGTGGTCTTGTCTGTAGGAAGGGCTTGGTTTGGGCTTTTATAAGGATTTGGGGAAGATGTAAAGAGAGGTCTGGCCTGGGGAGCGTATAAACGGGGGTCTATATTTGTATTGTGTGGTCTGTATTCATTCTGGGGTGTACAATCTGCTATTCAAAAGCCATTGACTGGGGGTCCTCTATCAATCGATGGGGAATAGCTGGTTCTCATCTTGTGAATCATCGTGATGTCCCTTCACAGGCATTGACGACTTTGCTTCAATGTTGTCTGGTGGATCCAAGCTGCCCCGGTGATACCCAACCCTTTGTGGCCCATCGTGATGGCCTTCTTCACTCCTTCCTATGTCATCGACAACACAAGTAAAACTTTAATTCTTTTATATTTTCCGACTGACTAAGTCAATGAAACCGGTGGAGCGCCATACTTCTCCCAAACACTTCTGCTCCTTCCCGGCAGCGAGGACTCTCCGGACTACTTCTCATTGTCATCTATAGTAAAACTGATTAAATTTGCCTCCAGAGTCCTGATGCCGGTTACCTCTGTGGTCGCTGTAATTAAAAACAATCATCATCTCGGAGCGGCTCGGAGGTCTGTAAGATCTGTGGTAGGAAACTCATCTACAAAAGATTTTTTTCTTTCTTCGAGTAGATGAAGGCTTTTCCTCAGTAGACCGGAATGAAATGAAGGAAAGAATAAAAAGCCCCATCAGACTAAACGCTGGGAGATCTGCCAAGAATAAACTTGGAAATTGCATTTAAAATCACAGCTGTGAAGTGAACTTTGGGAAACCCTGGGCGAGAAGGAAAGTTACGTCCTTGGGGGCCAGTAATGAGATGATTGCAGAGATGACGGGATTGGCAGAGCAATGCGAGATCATGATCAGTGAATTGAATTCTTTGTTGGAGATACATCTGCCTCCTATTCAGTGCCATTCACTCCTTGCTCTGGTATGGTGGGGTGATCCGCAGGAGGTCACTGCACGCTTATTTTTTGAGAAATGGAATAAGACAGATCTATCATAATATCTACAGCAAAGCTGACATCTCGACAGCCCTAGGACCAACTGATCGACCGAAGGGGCCATTTGACCAAGTGCTGAACCGGAGGTGATATCATGGGTTAAAAGGGTCAGCAGAGAGGGTGCAGTTCTTTTACAGGAACCAATTTCGGAGCTGTTATCAGAGGAATTACGTTCAGACTCCATTATGAATCCAATGCCAGCAGGGGTCACATGGTTTGAAGATATGACACCATAGCAAAATATGTATGGGCTCACACCCTATACAGTATATACCGCATTGCTCTTGGGCTGTAATGTTCTACTTGTAGCCCCTGCAGTGCTTCAGATCATTGAGAGGGGAACATAATGCCCAAATCCCTCACCCAAGCACCAATTTTGGAATTTTTTACTTTGCTGTTCAGTGCTGCCCTTCTAACCAAAGGCGCACCCGGAAATCATAGAGGAGTGAACAAAAACACAGATTTGACTGTTGGCCCCTGTCAAATATATTGTCCCATATATGTGCCTGCTATGCTGCCATATACTGAGTCTCTTGTCCTATATACTGTGCCACCTGCCTTATGTACTGTCTATCGTACCCAAATATATTGAATCAGCTGCGCCCTATGTATAGTGCCAGCTGTGCCCCGTATACTGTGCTTGCTATGCTCCCACAGGCTGTGATTGATGTCCAATGTTTTGTGCCAGCTTTGCCCCGTTGTACTGTGCCCGCTGTTCCCTTCTATTGTGCCCCCTGTAGCCCTGAGTACAGTACCTACCACAGTGACCAATGTACTGTACCTGCTGCCCTTCCAAGTATGTAGCTGAGGATGTACGATTGGATGTTTAGGACTCTTGGCATCAAGCCCCCTAACCCATAGGCACCATAGTGGTTGTGTGGTCTGCCAATTATTTAACCTCCACCTGCTGGGTGCAGTGGTAGGACCTTGCCCTATAGTATTTTAGGAATCCACCAATATGACCATACACAGTCCATATGCCTGGCACGTACAGGTAGGTGAAGCCTCCTCAGCAGATCTTCTTCCAGTTGGCACTATTCTATCCAGCTCTCTATAACCGCGCACAACCACTTGTCTTCATTTACAGACCCGTGTTACCTTACGCAGCGCCAGGTCAGCATAGAAAGGAATTAGTGGAGAGATTTATGGAGCGCACCCGCAGCCCAGAACTTCCTAATTCATTAGCTGGTCCTGGAGGTGGCAACCAAGTCATTTTTTATCAGTGGCAAGCGGGCTTGTTGTGTGATGAGGCGGAACCAAGAGAAGCCGTAGCTATACAACTTCTGTACAAGGCACATAAAGTATTTCTCTTGGCAGGCCCTCCTGGCACAGAATCTCGCTGACTTGTCAGGTGGTCGTCCCACAGCCCAGCACAAATGTCCATAGAAAATAGGAAATGGAAATTGATGTGAAAACTGGAAAGTCAGCCAAGGACAATAGCAAAAAGTGACCAAGGATGACAAGATTTCTGGGTTCGTTTGTGTCTGTACGGCATATACAGACTATATTTTCCCTATATCCGTTTAGGTAATGGAGTCCACAGTGTGTAGCAAACTCTCAGCTGTGAGAAGTCCAAGGTCTATGTTGATTTTTAGCCTCTTTATCTAAACAAGAACATTCCCCTTTACTTAAAGGGGACCTGCACCAAGTTTGAAAGGCCCAATGACATACATCATCTGATCGGTGCTACCGCCCTGAGCATTTTGATGTTTTGTTTATCCAAATCCGTTCAGCCGTTCCAAAGATATGAGCCCTTTTGGGTGTTGACTCAAATTAGGCTGTACTAGCCAAGTAGGCGGTAACAGTGTGGTTCCTCAGGGGCGGGGTCTTAACTAGTAGTCCCCAATTTGCATCAATACTGAAAGGGCCTATATCTTTGGAATGGCTGGACGGATTTGGATAAACAAAACGCCAAAATGCTCAGGGTGACAGCGCCGATCAGATGCTTTTTGGACCTAGTGACAGGTCATCTGTAAAGTAAGCAGAAATCTTGAACTCAGGGTGGAATTGTAACAGAAAGTATATTAGAAAGTTGCAGAAAGATCTGTTTCACGAGCTGTAACATGATGAAACCTGGGTCTACAGAGCTCTGTGGAAATACAACATACAACATAGATCATACCCCTGCTTCTCCAACAGCAGATCTGGTCTAATTTTGGTTTATGGACAGCATGACTACAGTCCCTTACAAGCAATAATGTAGGAAGTAATGTTTTCTAAGGTACTAGTGGTGCCCCCTTGCCTACAAGGCCCATGTACAGAAGAAAAAAGTTGCACATTTGGTATGTCCACTCCTGTTATGGTCTTCTTCAAAGATACAATCTATGATGGTCTCTATAAAGTATATATAAAGTCAACATACATACCTTGCTAGCTTTCAGAATCTCAAACATGAGCGGCAGGCCCTGTGTTATTAGCTCCTCCGTATATTCCTCCTCTTGAATTGACTTGAACTCCTTCAGTAAACATTGGATGAGAGGACGTCTATGTTGGTGGAATGAAATGCGTAGGGATTCCAGCCAAGTGTGAAGAGTCCATGGGACACCTACAAGGCAACATAAGGTATTAGCATGTTCCAAGATTATAGAGATGGCATGTTAGGTGAGCATCTAATGTATAGAATGACCCCTGCCCTGAACCAATACTTTGATAGGACACAATAGACGATAAGAAGCCTATCCTGGTGCATTGGCATTGGTCAAGATTTTTGGAGACCCAAAGGTAAACTGGTAACAGCCTTGAAGATACAGAACAGAGAACACTCCTGACTGGTGGAGATCCCAGCAGAGGGGCCCCTAGTGAGTAAAAGTCTTATGATCTATCCTATGGAAAGGTGATAACTATTGGTTCCTGGACAACCCCTCCCCCCCAGTATTTTTAGCTGGAGAAACCCTTTAACTATAAGCCCATTAGTCCATTCACAGTATTCTGTCCTTCATAACTACTTATGACCCCAACGTCTTCTCCTCCTCCTCTGAGAAGTTCCATTTCCGCACAGCGGGGGGCGGTATTAAACACATGTGACACCGGATTTGGTTTTCTTTTAATTTTAAAGCCTTCAATTAGAGGGTTTGTGGATTGTACTAAAAAAAGCAATTTACATCTAGCGAAAGGATTTTAGCCGATAAATGTAACTGAGTTAGTGGAATTAAATTATAAGGCGTCGCTTCATTAACCATGATGAAGGCCGGGACAATAGAGCTGCCAGGCTTTATTTAAAGGGGAACCCCCTAGAAAGATCTAACGCTCACTATTGGGGTTCGTTGTATTCGGCAATGATTACTTAATAAGCGATTACTCTCTGGTGTAGGTTAGAATCCTGCTGTCCTTGTTATGTTGATCAGATTTCCATTGACTTCCTGGTGAACTGTTATGGGCGCTGGGCTTGTGCTTATAAGCAGGAGCCAATCTAAACAAGCAGAGCTGCAGTTCATTCCGACAATGTGGCAGAAGGTTAGAAATTGCTGCAAAGTTGCCATAGGCAAAGGTATATAGACTGTACTATATGGGCCCGGAACCGGTGGGACAGAAAACTGCACATATCAATGCAAGATGCAACCATATAGTAAATGGTTATTCCCTGTGTTCTGTTGTACAGTCCCAGATCCAATCCTATTTCCCTCCTGTGCCGGGTCGGAAGCAGAGAAGTTCACATGAACGCCAAGACCAATGGCCCACATTGGTCAATGAAGAGGGACCGGAGACATTACTGAGGCCTCTGATTGTTCTAAGTTGGCAAGTCCTGGAGGGAGATGGGACTGGGACTGTATAACAGAACACAAGGGATAGGTCTGATCTATAAACATGTGATCTGTTGGGGTCTGACACCTGGACCCTATGCAGATCAGCTGTTCCAATAGCCTCTGTGTCCTTGAAGCTGCTAATGGATGGCATGTGTGGCACCGCTCCTATTCACGTATTTGGATTGGCATAGCCATAGCGATGGGTCTGATGAAGTGCAGCCCCCATCTTAGTATCTGTATAGGATTGGTGCTTCTTGCACCATCCATCCATTAGCAGCTTCCGCTACCCATCGGCTACTAGAACAGGTGTCGGTCCCCGACAGATCACGTACTGTATGAAAGTTTGATTTGGGGCCATACAATCCCTTTAATCCTTTACACATTGGTGAAATATAGAATTAAAAGGGTTTTCCCATATCAAAGTGATGACATAGTATTAGGATATTCCATCACTTTATGATCGTAGGAATCCGACCTACCACGATGGAGTTCCGATCACCTCGATCATAAAGCAATGGCCGCTCCTTGTCACGTTCAGAGATGGAAATGCCCCTTTAAGGAGTGAAGGAAATGAAGACTCCTCGTCTCCTTCTCCCTTCCACATTTGGCTCTTTGTTTGTTACTATATAAAGATTCTTAATAAATGGACCCTAAAAGGCAAAGTAAACCTAGCGCCGGCGGCATACTTCCTCCTGAGCACTGCTGGTCTTCTAGTCCCCCAGGTGGCAAATGAAGCCCAAGCCTCATTAGTTGCTGGAAGGGGCGCAGCGGATGTGCAGGAGGCATGTCATTGGAACTTTTATGATGTTTGTACAGTCGGGGAATGAAATGGTTATTTTGTTTGGGGGATAGAACTGAATCCATTCTGCTGTCACATCGTATCTGTGTAACGTAAGCCCATGCTTCCCTAATGAAGGTAGAAGTCTGTGACTCACGTTCTTGTAGGGCGGCCGCTGAATCCGCTATGGATTTGTTGTCTGAACTACAGAAATAGTCGAGCCGAATACAGATGATAAATGTGTACAGTGTTGCCCTAAATGGGGGACCGCCAACTCCGCAGTGACTACTAATAGCCTTATAATGTACAGTAAGGAACACGATGGTGGTATACGTAGATTTATAAGCACAGGCTGTATATAGGATGACAACTTGGTCCTCCTGCCGATATCCAGGAAGGTTGTGGATTAGAAATGTACTATAAAAATGTTGTGAGCCAGCTCGAAGGTGTGAAATTACTGGGTTCAAACTTCTACGCATGCGCAGTCAGCTCTGGCGTCGGGCCTCGGGTAGAGCCGACTGCGTGTGCCCGCCTGGTGTAAGCGGCTATTTTCTTATGGCCGCTTACTCAGTAAGCTGGGATCAGCGGCCACAAAAAAATGGCCGCACGCATGTGCAGTCCCGATGGCAGATTCGACTGCGCATGCGTAGAAGGTTCAACCCAGCTCCGGAAGAAGACGCGCAGAGAGGCCGTTCCTGAAGAAGATGGAGGCGGCGCTGGAGATTTCTCTTGCAGCATTGGAGACGCCCCCAGTGCTGTTTGAGGGCTGGGTCCCGCCCCCAGTGCTGCGAGAGAACTCATTTGCATACAGACGAAAACCGGGATTTGTACCAAACGGCGGTGCGGAGAAGACATCTAAAAGTAGGAGAAGAATAGCCTTTCTTAAGGCTATTCCTACGTGTGATCGAGAAAAAATGTGATTTTAATGATAGGATCCCTTTAAAGTCAACAGCAGGAAGATTTTGGACCCTCAAAATCAACTCCATATTCATCAATATGAACCTATAGGGACACATTTATCCAAATTTGCCCCAAAACAGCGCAGCACGCAGCACTATTCATCCTGGGAATATGATGGACACCATAATGGTACCATTATAGGTTATAGGAGTCGGTAGGCCGATACTGGAGTTTGTCACAGCACGAAGATTGTGTTCTAATTCCTATGATGGACCAGAAACATGGAATTTGTAATGCAAATGTGAACCCAATCTAAAATAATAAAATTCTCTTTACCACCAACAGCCACCAGGGGGAGCTCATTGTATAACCAAAGAGAACATGTCATCTCTGCTCTTTCTAGGCTTAGGAGTCCAGTGGGAGGTCCTACTTAGTGATTGATAGCCTTCCAAATCGTCAGTCACTGATTAGGACCGCCCACTAGACTCTTTAGAATGAGTCCGCACATTATATATCAATCTGCTCAGTCCCTCCTGCTCTATAACCCAACATTTTGGCCTGAAGCCGATTCTGACTTTTTTGCGGGGCCCCTATAAATGACAAATGTAACAAAAACTCACCTAAACTCCTAATATCGATGGTTATGTCCACGTATCCGTGCTCCGCGCTGTGATACATGGCCTCTTTTAGAGCCTTCAGTTTGGCTTTGCTGTTACGACTCGGACACAATGTATTGGTCGTTTCGGGCAAATCTGTCCCTTCCGCTAGAATCTCTTCCAGGGATAAAATGTCACTCTTCTCCTTCTCCGGCTGGGACAGCAGCTTCCGAAATACGTTCCTAAAATAATATAGTATTTACATTGAAAAAAATCTTTAAAAAATCTTTCAACTAAAATGACGTATTCGTATTGGGTATGACAACCACATAGAAAGTTGTCACGGATCTCTTGGTTGCCAACTTTGGACTAATCTTTTTCTTAGCGTGATTGTTGATACATTGCTGTAGAAACCCAAAAGCGAGTGTTATCCTCTGCACTGCCCCCACAGGAGAAATGGGGCATTACATAACTTTCATTGAAGTCAATGGGTGTCTCATTTAACACAAGAACATGTGGGTCCTCCAGTGAAGAGTCTCTCTTTTTAGCCACTCTATGTCTGACTCAGACCCAATTTTTTACATCATTTTAGAGAATATAGAGGGGGGGGGGCTATAGGACCTCAAAACTTGGCCAGTGTGGACAGCATCTATACAGGAAGGTCTCTGTCTCTCTGGAGGACCCGGCCTGTCCTGCATTACACAGACAAGCCATTAATTTGAATGGACACTGTGTAATGCTTCATTTCTCCTATGGAGGCGCTGTAGCGAAATTGAACACTTATTTTTCACTTTGCCCACAGATCAAAATTGATCACCGAGTACAATTTTCGACCACTTTCTGGTCAAAAGAGTCTTCTAACAAGAGGGGATTGTCCAAAGCAGAACACCCCTTTAAGGATTTTAATGTAAACAGAATGGAATGCTGTTGATCAAATTTCACGGTGAGACAACCCCTTTAAGATGGAGAAAATGAGGTCTAGCTCCGTAACGTCCTTTATATCTACATGTTGGCAGGAAATACCTCCCCAAGCTTTTAGTGAAGTATAAACATTCTGTATATGAGCCCGGCTGGGCCCGGCTGGTAGCGTGTATATAAATTACCTGTGCCCGTGTGCAGCCGCCTGGCTGAAAGAATTCATGTCTCCTTGAGGTGCCGTAGAAATTCCATTCCTGTACATTGTTCCTATCATGGGATCCCCTCCTCGCTCCAGCAGCAAACTCACAAGCTCAAAGTTTCCTGCGGGAAGACGGGGATTAGGAAATGTTATAGGCAAGTACAAAAAGTTGATAAAAGGCATTGTGGAAAACCAGGGGTGTACATAGAGAAGACGGGGCCACGTGTGGGCGCCTACCACTAGATGTGCTCCATGTGTGGTCAAGAGCGCTTGAGAGAGAGTGTTGATGGAAGACTGGGGTCTGGTTTCCTTCTCTCGTCAAGGACCCCATAATGTCATAAGACTTGAGACCCTTCAACTATCAAGAGTCAATCATATAACTGAGAAATCCGATGCAATGCCAGTCAGTTTACGTGAATATCTGACCGTATGGCGTTACCCATTCTGGAGATGGCGGTACATGTCCGGTCAGTATACAGGTCACTGGGAACCCTCTGATCTAACATGTAAATTCCTCCACCAATTTGGTTATTCATTTGTGCAAATTGTCCCACTTTTTGCACAACTAAAATGGATCCTAATTGGACAAAGCTTCCGCTCACGTGAGGAGGTCATTTATACTCTTACCCTGAGGTTCTGGGGCCCAACAGATAAAATGATTCCGGGGGCCCCTAGGAAATGACACCCAAATATGAAGGGGACTAGGCCATTCTGCTAGGCCATTATTGTGTTAGAGTTTGGGCCCCCCCGGAGGATCCTCTGGTTCTCTGGTGGGCCAGTCTGACCCTGATGATAACTATCTAGATACTTCTGTATAGAAGATTTGTCAGGAATTGCTATAAGACGACCAGTTCTATAAATATAGTCATAGTAAATGCATCGGCCAAGTAATACTCACCTGCCGCTGCCGCCAGTTGTAAAGGAGTTTCTGAGTAATTTTCTTCACCTGCTTCTAAAGATCCTTCTACATTAGCACCTGCGTCTAGAAGCAACTGGAAGGAGAAGTATCCATCATTATACATGGAAAGAACAAGGAAAATCTCATCCCTGTAATATCATGGATATAGGAGACCTCATGTAATGTCATATCTATCTATCTATCTATCTATCTATCTATCTCCTATCTATCTATCTATCTATCTCCTATCTATCTATCTATCTATCTATCTATCTATCTATCTATCTCCTATCTATCTATCTATCTATCTATCTATCTATCTCCTATCTATCTATCTATCTATCTATCTCCTATCTATCTATCTATCTATCTATCTATCTATCTATCTATCTATCTATCTCCTATCTATCTATCTATCTCCTATCTATCTATCTATCTCCTATCTATCTATCTATCTATCTATCTATCTATCTATCTATCTCCTATCTATCTATCTATCTATCTCCTATCTATCTATCTATCTATCTATCTATCTATCTATTTATCTATCTATCTATCTATCTATCTCCTATCTATCTATCTATCTCCTATCTATCTATCTATCTATCTATCTCCTATCTATCTATCTCCTATCTATCTATCTATCTATCTATCTATCTATCTATCTCCTATCTATCTATCTATCTATCTATCTCCTATCTATCTATCTATCTATCTATCTATCTATCTATCTATCTCCTATCTATTTATTTATCTATCTATCTATCTATCTATCTATCTATCTCCTATCTATCTATCTATCTATCTATCTATCTACTATCTATTTATTTATCTATCTATCTATCTATCTATCTATCTATCTATCATCTATCTATCTATATATCTATCTATCATCTATCTATCTATCTATCTATCTATCTATCTCCTATCTATCTATCTATCTATCTATCTATCTATCTATCTATCTATCTATCTATCTCCTATCTATCTATCTATCTATCTATCTCCTATCTATTTATCTATCTATCTATCTATCTATCTATCTATCTATCTATCTATCTATCTCCTATCTATCTATCTATCTCCTATCTATCTATCTATCTATCTATCTATCTACTATCTATTTATTTATCTATCTATCTATCTATCTATCTATCTATCATCTATCTATCTATATATCTATCTATCATCTATCTATCTATCTATCTATCTATCTATCTCCTATCTATCTATCTATCTATCTATCTATCTATCTATCTCCTATCTATCTATCTATCTATCTATCTCCTATCTATTTATTTATCTATCTATCTATCTACCTCCTATCTATCTATCTATCTCCTATCTATCTATCTATCTATCTATCTATCTATCTATCTATCTATCTCCTATCTATTTATCTATCTATCTGTCTATCTATCTATCTATCTATCTCCTATCTATCTATCTATCTATCTATCTATCTATCTATCTATCTATCTCTTATCTATCTATCTATCTATCTCCTATCTATCTATCTATCTATCTATCTATCTATCTATCTATCTCCAATCTATCTATCTATCTATCTATCTATTTATCTGTCTATCTATCTCCTATCTATCTATCTATCTATCTATCTATCTATCTATCTCCTATCTATTTATCTATCTATCTATCTATCTATCTATCTATCTATCTATCTCCTATCTATTTATCTATCTATCTATCTATCTATCTATCTATCTATCTATCATCTATCTATCTCAGATATTGGCATCTTTATATTCATTTTCATTTTGGTAATGTGGAAAGTAAATTTGCCGCAGTCTTACCTGTACAACAGGAATATGGCCCTGGAGGACGGCAAATGTCAGTGCAGTCCAGTGACGGGTTTCGGGGTGGACAGATGGATATTTATGAGCTGTACTCGGCACCTGCAATAAACATGAGATATGGGGTCTACACAGAACAGATCCTGAAATCTGTAATTCTATCACTCCTTCCATCTTTGATGGAAACAGCGCAGAATCAATACAGCAAGTATTGAAGAAAAAAAAAGAAAAGAAAATGAGGGCATGACAATCCCACATTCTCCTATTGTGGTGTCCAGCCACGTTTTGTTTTGCCCCCTATGTGGCCGCTGCAGCGCTTTCTGCAGGTGGTCGAGTACGTTATTGCTGCAGCAGTTCCGGTTCTGGATCGTAGGGGTGTAGGACTAGTGAATATGCTTTATAGTATCATTTAACCCCGTCTTTACTCTTTCCTAAGTTTGATCCCTGGATCCAGAAGACCCCTTTAATGTCTGTCTGTGTATCACAGCGTTCACTTTCTTACCTCAACATTGAGTTCGGCGCCGGCATCCAGGAGCATCTGTACCATGGCTTCATCTCCCCGGACACACGCATACATTAGTGGGGTCATCCCCTAGAAAAGTGGCAAGAAATGACTCTTATAGCGTAGCTATAGGGGTACGGAGGCAACAGTCACACCCAGGCCCTAGAACTCAAGGGGCCTAAAACCCCTTTACCACCCCCAAGTAGATACAAGCCTCATAAACATGGCTGCCAACATTTCAGTTTTTCATCAGGCCCATCCGAGGCCATGTCCCTTGCCCCCTGTCCCACACTCTCACTTTTTGTTAATAGGAACACCAATGTTTCGGGTAGCGAGCCAAAACCGATGTCGGGTTATCCCACCAGGCCCATGAGACTTGCCCATTCTTCCAGGGATCCGGAAGGTTGCTCCTCTTTTCGGGAGCCTCCCCGATATTCTGAGAGAGATAGCACGTATGATTGTAATTGGCACCTGGTCGGTGCGGACCCTGCTACAAATCTTACCCTAAAACTTAAAGGGATTTCCAGGAATTAGGTTTTTACTGCCTATTTTTAGGATAGTCCAGAAACATCTGATCAGTAAGAGTCCAGCAGGCGACGTCCACGCAGTTTCGTTCTCTGGGCCATCCTATACAGAACATGGCGCCCCGTATAGTAGCCGGGCACCAACACTACAGCCCATTGTCAAAACCCAATCGCTATACACGGACTGGAGCGGTCTATAGTGCGTGTGCTCCAAGCGGGCCTGTACAGCTGATCAGTGAGGGGGCCTGAATCCATCAGATATTTAAGGTCTATCCTAAGGACAACCCCTTTAAGGCGAAGACTCCTTTTCACGCCTTGGTACATGCACTGGGGATATATGGTGCCCCATATGCAGCGTCAGCTGAGATCGTAGTCAGTAATTAACCCCTTCAGCAGCATTTGTGGGTTGCCAGAGGCCTAGTGAAGGTGTACAAGCCTGCCATGTAAACCATATAGCTATAGAGAAGTGATTGTCTTTAGTAATGCTTCTTTCTTCACCCTCGTCTTCTTCCAAACCTCAGGATCGCTTAGCGGACCCTTGGATTTTTTAGTAGTTTTGTTACGGCCTACAATAATACACGTCATACCATTGCCATCCACGAGATGGCGTCCTACTTACTTGTTCGCTCATGCTGTTGATTCCTTCGGGGCCCAGTAGAGTCACGGCCTGTTTGACCAAGTCTGTCCTACCGCAGTTGAGCATCCTGAATCCAAGATCTTGCTTAAACTTTGCTTCTGTGGCGACGGCGTCTAGTTTTCGAGATGCGCAAAAACAGTCATCGGCCCTGCGGACGTGATCAGAAAAGTTACAGGAGTGATCGTAAAAATGGCTTCGCTATAGGGGCCTCTAGGACCCCCGAAACCAGGAGGAGGAAACGGTAATAAGCCGTCAATGCCTTCCCTTGGGGAGTCCGACTGTCGCTGACGATCTTATGAAGCTGCTAACTCTGCAAGATACACTTTCGCAGAGTTAAACGCCCAATCGCCCCGCTGTATATAGTCAATGGGTTGTAAGCACGATTATAGATTTCCAGGAGGAATAACTGAGGAACATGACGCTCCACTTTAAAGGAGGTTACTGTATATCTATCTATAGGATGACCTATTAGTCTAGGATTCCATGGCGGCTGCGGTTGAATATGTCATATCCCTATTTTCTTACATCTGATTCACACTGTGACCGCATCTCCTCCTATCTAAAAATCCTTCTTCTGTATTTTGAATTTTACCCCCCGGGAATACAGACTTGTGCGGAGGAGTAGGGCGACAGACGCATTTTTATCCTGCCACGTAGGCCTCATATACATAATTTCCTGCCCTAGGTCGGCCGTACCGTGTCGATTATTCATGATATACCAATGCCTTACAATATGGACGCGTCCCTCTATATTAGAATCAAGTACAATGTATAACTGTCTACTTAACCGGTTAGTTCACTCACTTACAACAGTGGCGGCCATTTTGTTCTCTGACTTAGGGGAGCCATTTTATTATTTTGTAAACTGTTCATTTACGAATTTTATTCTAAGTCTGACCCCATTCGGCCACGACCCCCTCACCCCAAAAAATACACCCTTTTAAAGAAGCCCAATGACCTATTATCTGATGGACGCTGTCACCCTGAGCATTTTGGTGCTTTATTTATCCAAATCCGTTCAGCTATTCCAAAGATATAAGCCCTGGTAGTAGTGATACAAATTAGTGGGTGGTAACAGTGGCACCCCGAGACCCTGCCCCCAGAGAAGCCACAGTGTTACTGCCCACTTGACAAATAGACCTTAGAACAATGGAACACTAAAAGAGCTTATATCTTTGGAATAGCTGAATGGATTTGGATGTGCAATTCTGCACCGTTCAATGTCTATGGATCTTACAGAGATCACTAAGCTAGTAGGCTATACAATGATATAGCTATTGGGAAGACATGCATGCTCGGCCAGTTGTGCATGTATATTGGGGGTGTCAGATGGAATGATTATTTGGCCAACGCTTGTAGTAGATGTATAGGCATCATAAGACTGTGGGTAATCATTTTTGGGCATTTTCACAGTTGCAGTCTCTCCCAACTATTTGGAAACAACCCAAATTTAGATGTGTGGGTGTGGCTTACAAAACCCCACCCAAAAGTGAGCATCCCTTTCGCTAAGATTAGGGAAATCCACAAACCAGGGCTCCATTTTAGCAGTGTAAGGCATACTTGGTCATTTTTTGAGCTTGCATTACAGTAGAGAGGGTGCACAAATTTTTTTCCGAATTAAAACCCCACCCCTTTTTGGGGAGTGACAAAAGCCCACTTTTTGGGGCGTGACATGACCCTCTTTTGTGACGAGACATGTCATGTATACTATTACCAGACAGTGGCAGCTAGTGGAGCGTTGTGTCGGGTCTGGGGCTCTTCAGGGAGACAATGGACAACCTTACAGGTAGGGTTGAGCGATCGGGATCTGAAAAGATTGGATTCCGATCGGCGATCGAGTAAATTTCACGATCGGGATCGGATGGAAAATGATCTGAAATGGGATTTTAAAATCGATCCTGAAATCTCAAGATCGACTCAACCCTACTCCATAAACATAAAGGAACTAGGGTTGAGCGATCGGGATCGGAAAAGATCAGATTCCGATCGGCGATCGGGTAAATTTCGCGATCGGATGGAAAATGATCAGAAATCGTATTAAAATCGATCCTGAAATCTCAAGATCAGCTCAACCCTATGTTCAGGACAAGCCCTTTAAGAAAGTGGATGTAGTTGGATGCACATACTTTAGCTGTCGAGGTTCGCAGTCCACCCCAGGAAGTAGAAGACGGGCAGCCTGACGCACATCATCGCTATCTACGGAGAAACTGCGGCGGTATCCGGCGTGAGCTACAGCGACACGGATCCATTCCATTAAAGGTGGGAGCATCAGGAACGGCCTGTAAGACAAGAAGACACAAGAGGGTCAGCGTTACGTCTCAGAATTTCCTCTAACCACCCCGTCTTTTGGAGACGTGATAAGGAAATTGATCTCAGCTGGCGGCCCCCTAGTGGTTGGCAACCATCCATGCTGCAATGCATCCTGGGACATTTCCAGCTGACAAAACGCCTGACAACCTGCATACAGCGTGCGCCGTTCCCCCAATAATGTAACTCAATACACATGTTTCCAATAGACGGCTCATACTATTTGATATCGATACAGATTAACTTGGATTTTTGTTAATCCCCCCCTGAAATCAGCTGTCGCACGTGATGATGTCATGACTTAATTCGGTACAGATTTGGAATTAGGCGTTAGCGGTGGGGGGATATATTACTTAACCACGTTGCTGTATACATGTCCCTTCCAGAATAAAGCACATTTAACATGATATAAATATCATAAACACCCTTAAAGGGAATGTCCACTCCTAAGCACCAGGTCATTTTTACAGCTGGCGAGTCTTAATATATCTTTAAAGAGTTGAGGTCCAGTTTTTCTGATACAAAGTTCCAAATAATCTGCATAAACTAAAGGGTAAAACTTTGACTACCTGCAACCACCACTAGGAGGAGCACGGGAGCTTAGCAATAACTAGTTTACTATAGGCTTTAATGTATAAACAATCTGTCGTCAGCTCCTTAGCTCCCTCTAGTGGTGGATGCAGGTAGCCAAAAGGTAATAGTTTAATTTTATGCCTACCTAGAATTTATGTTAAGCAATGAATTTCCAAAGTATGTAGGAACTATAAAGAAGTATCGACCTCTAAACATTCATTTAAAAGTGGATTAGGATGCCCTGATCTGGTGAATGGGGACCAAAATGCCCTGGCCTGGCAATCAGGGGGTCCCAACAGTTGGACCCCCACTTATGTTATGACCTATCCAGTGAATAGGTGATACATATTGGTTAGAAAACCCCTTTAAATGGATTGATCTGGTGAAGGGGGGCCAGGATGCATTGATCGGGCAGTCAATGGGGTTCCCAGCACTGGTCTAGCAGTTAGCACCTATACCCTTTTAAAGGGGTATCAATCTTTAAGAACACTAATTTGCTTTTATAGATCTAAATCGGTCAAATATACTGTGCCGATTCATTTCTTAATATAGGTTCCGCATAGACCAAGATATAAAATGTAACATTAAGATTCTCTGTATCCACCACTAGAGGGAGCTAAGGAGCTTACTGCATACTGTTTATACACTGATCTCAATAATGACACAGAAACTCCCTCTAGTGGTGGCTGAGGATACAACAGTTTTCTCTTTTTAACTTTAGGCAGAATAATTGGGCTCCAACTGTTGTGTTTAGAAGTGGACATTTCCTTTAAGTTGTTTATGACACTTGATCATGTGATCAGTGGAGTTTCTAGCAGTCAGACCCTCACCCATGTATCAGTTATGCCCTATCCAGTGGAAAGGTGATAAATACTGGTTGGAATCCCCCTTTAAAGGGTTGTATCTGGTGAAGGGGAGACCAGGACCAGGAGCCAGGCCCCCACTTATCCAGTGTATAGGTGATGAATGCTGATTAGAATACCCCTTTAAATGGATTGATCTGGTGATAGGGAATCAGGTTATCCTGATCAGGTTGTCAGCAGGCTTCCCAGTATTCAGACCCCCACTCGTTTAGCCAGTGGAATGGTGTTAAGTGGTTAGAGTACCCCTTTAAAGTGGTGGTTTCTTGAAAGTAATCAGGTGACCAACACCGATCCAGCTCCGGTTATTAGACTTGTACCCGGGGCAGGAACATGTGCCAAATTTTTAAAAAACTTTTTTGAAGATGAAAGGCTGCCGCCCCCATGGTCACAGAACACATCCCGCTGTAGTCACGTACAGCTGTTTTTCAACCATTGACCTGTAAATCCCCTTTTATGTCCTCCAGTCATATCAGTGAACGTTTGGTTTACTGGAAATAATTCCTTGAGATCTAAGAATCTCTTCTTCTGAAATATTTATGACCGCCTTGTCCTTCATTAACAGAGAGCGGTCGAGGCAGTGACTGAATTACACGGGTCAATACTAAACCGCTCTATAGTGAGTAACGCACCAGCACTTAATGCCCCTGCCCAGGATGTCCCGGCCGTCACTTATGGACATCTCACTTAATGGCACCTTCAAGGCAACCTTGCTGAAATATTCAGGAGCTACATATAGATTACAAGTAGAAATGAGAGATGAGCGAACAGTGAAATGTTCGAAGTTCGATTCCAGTAGCCGCTCAATACTCGACTGCTTGATCCAACATCGATCCACATTATAGTCTATGGGGAATAATTACCCGTTTAGGGGGAAACCACTATTCGACTCAGGAGGGTCACCAAGTCCTCTATGACACCCCAGGAAATGATGCCAACACCCTGGAATGCAACTGGGACAGCAGGGGAAGCATGCCTGGGGGCATCTAACATGCCCAAGTCACTGTATTACGTCAGGACCCCTGTCAGCTTGCGATATGTGAGAGTTGACTTTTTCCCATAGGAATGCATTGACCAGCGTTGATTGGCCGAATGACATACAGAGTACAGCATTCGTCCAATCAACGCTGCTTCTGCCGGAGGCTTGTCTGTGAGGAGACGGAGTCTAAGGTCGGACCAGAATGGAGACTGCTGTGGACCGATCTTAGACTCCGCCACCTCCTCTGGCAGAACCAGCGTTGATTGGCCGAATGCTGTACTCTGTAAGGCATTCGGCCAATCAACGCTGGTCATCTATGCTGAGATGTAGGAGTGCTGGCCGTGTGCTCAGCATTGCTACACCGGAGATGAAGCAGAGCTGAGTGTGCGCTGAACCCTGCTGCACACTCAGCGGCAGATTATGTAATGGGTGCACCCGCAGACAAGCCAATTCTCACAGGGAGAGTTGTGACCTTGGCAAGAGGATTAAAGTCAAGTGCGAAGTGGCCGAGGGATCTATGGTAGACCAACAGGATCTTAGTGTTGGTAATTTCACATTCCGGGCAAGACTTTCTATCGATTTTCTGCATCCCTTTACGTATATACTGTAACATTCTCAAATTAAAGTGTACCTTGAGATATAGTTGGAGGTGTAAAAAATAGAAAAAAAAATCATACTCTCCTTCCCTCATCTCTCCTGAGCATCCTCATGGCATTTGGCGTCTTTTTTGGCCTCTTCCGGCCTCGTGGATGATGTCATTTTTCCCAGGGTCACCACTGAGGACTAAGGTGATCCTAGGGTGCATGATGTCACAATGCCATGACATTGGAGTGCCCATGTGACTACTGAGGCCCAATCACAAGTCTCAGGTGACCCCAGAATCCATGAAGACTTCCAGGAGAGTACAAGGATTCCCAGGAGAGGTGAGTAAAACTATTATTTTTGACGTTACCCTGGGCCTTTACCTGAAGAGAACTCAGAGGATAATAATTTCACTTCTGGTGACAAATCACCAACGTTTTGGGTTTGGGTTGAACCAAAACCTTTTGCAAAGTCTGGTTCAATCCAGACCACTTTGCTCATTTCTATACAATTCCAACAATTTCTAAGCAACTTTCCACACAATAATAGTACAAGTGAGTATAAGAAACTTTGTAATATATCTTTTCATAGAAAAATGCTCCTTTCTCCATTAATCAGGCTGGTTTTACCCCCATCCCTTCACTCAGTCTCTAATAGAACCCATATCCAGCCTCACACACAGAAGTCTACAGAGAGAGGTGGGAGGAAAAAGTGATGCCAGTTAGGAAGTGACTGATTCTCAGACTCTCTACAGAATAATGTAACTTCTTAAGCCTATTAGAGCTAGCAGTAGACTTTTCCTCCCTTTCCATAGACTTCTATGTGTGAGGCGTACAGTCTGAATCTAGTTTCTGGATATGGGTGGTTCTATTAAGAGACTGAGTGAGATTAGGGGAACCTTTGGATAAGTTGTCGATATTTAACAAATGAATAGTGTCCAGGAGGGACAGGAATCCCAAGGTGCGCCCCGTAATAGATGTACCCCATGTATCTCACCTATACATGATGCCAGGATCAGGCCTACATTAGTGATGGTCTCCTCTTCTAATCTCGGGCCTTCTAACCTGACTGGACGTTTCTCCTAATGTGAAGCCTCCATGTCACAGATACAACTGACACGGGGTTAATAACACAATAGCGACAATGAAGAATAAAGGAGGTTTGATCGCTCTGCCAGATACTACTCGCCATCGCCAACAGCCGCCGTGAATGCGGCTTTGTCAAAAGGACAGAAAACCCCTACTTGAGCTCGAGTAGCTATTCACTCGCCGTATCTCTCCGCCATTCACTGCTTATCTCTGAGGTTTGGGCACCTGACAAGAGCGACATTGCCAGATAAACGGGATTGACGCGGATATGTAACACAAAGACGACGTTCAGGATTCTTACCCTGGCTCTGCATGTACCGTACATTCCGGTGGTTTTTATTACTCCCGTCACCTCGCTCTTCTAACCTGGTCTCCATTGATGGTGCTTGAAGACAGTCTATCTAGACCAGTGATGGCGAACCGTTTAGAGACCGAGTGCCCATACTGCAACCCAAAACCGACTAATTTATCACAAAGTGCCAACACGGCAATTTGACCTTAATAATGTGCGGATCCACAATTACAAACCTGCAAAATATGGTCACACGAATGGAGCTTTATAGAGCTTTTTGCTCGACCGTGACTCTCACACAGTCCAATCTGCTTCACAGTGGCCCCAACACAGTACAATCTGTTGCACAGTGACCCCCACAGAGTACAATCTGCTGCACTGTGACTCCCACACAGTATAATCTGCTGCACAGTGACCTCCACACAGTACAATCTGCTCCACGGTGGCCCCCACACAGTATAATCTGCTCCACAGTGGCCCCCACACAGTACAATCTGCTGCACTGTGACCCCCACACAGTATAATCTGCTCTACAGTGGCCCCAACACAGTACAATCTGCTCCACAGTGACTCCCACACAGTACAATCTGCTCCACAGTGACCCCCACACAGTACAATCTGCTGCACAGTGACCCCCACACAGTATAATCTGCTCCACAGTGACCCCACACACAGTAAAATCTGCTGCACTGTGACTCCCACACAGTATAATCTGCTGCACAGTGACCTCCACCCGTGCCATAGGTTTGCCATCACAGATCTAGACAGTCCTAGCATGATACTGATGTCAAGGAACATGTGCAGGGCCAGAACACCAGGCGACTAAGAGGCCCGAAAGTTGTGAATTATATTCATGTCAAAAGTCCCAGAAGACAGTTTGCAGGGAACCTCTCATTTCAATTAGGGCCCCTAAACCACCCATGGGTCCTTAAAGGTCCCAAATAACACTGTCTGCGACCGTATTCAGAACCAAGCCTTTATACTTACCTAGACAGGAGTCCGATGAGTCGCCCAGGACCTGCGCAGTTCTTCAGTGCAGCCAGGGCCGTACTCTGCAGAGTCATGGCACGTGTGCACTGAAGCTGAGGTGTACTCCTCTGTGAATTTGGGACACTGAAGTCACCCATCCATAAGAACCTTTGCATGGTTTAGTATACCAAACTGTCCTTATAGGTTCCCTTTTAAAGTAAATTTGAATTTCTATAAGAAAAATATATTTTTTTGTTATTTTTTTCCTCCGTGTCCCTGTTGGTGCTGCTGTGAGCTCTGGACAGAATCAGTCTCCTCCCCCCTCTGGCACCTGACAATAGTCCCTTTTTACTTCTCCTGCCAAGTTTCCTTGGCTATACTGCCACCTCTGTTCCTTCTCTGACAAGCAGGGCAGAAAGCTATTCCTATTGGCTGCTCTAAAGTGATCACTATATAAGACTCTGACTATGGGGAGGCAAACTGAGCATGTGCGTCCACCAGCACTCAGTTTATTAGGTGGACATACATATTATACCAATTATTTCCCCAGCCAACAATTTTCTTTGTTTAAAAAGTAATGTTTAAGAAATATTGACTTTTTTTTCCGTTATACTATAAAAATTGTCCCACACGTTGCTATGTTGCACTTCTTATGTCATAATGTGACGTAATTATGCAATCACTGTGCCCTATAATATGTCCCCTACACATATCATAATTGAAAGAAAACCTTCACCAGGATTGAAAAACCTAAAAATAATCCTCATCTGATCGGCGGCTGTCACTCCTGAGCATTTTGGTGTTTTGTTTATCCAAATCAATTCAGCTAGTCCAAAGATATAAGCCCTGTTGATGTTGTGCAGATTACAGTCTACTGGCCAAGTTAGAGGTAACACTGTGGTTTTTCTGGGGGGCGGAGTCTCTGTATCCTGTATGGCAGGGGTGCCCAATACGTCGAAGGACGTATGGGTCGATCGTGGGATCGGTGTCTGCTTGTTGACAGCGCAGGCTGAGAATCATCTCCGGACACTGGCAGGCCGGGGCCTTGCACTCGTTCGCAGTCAGGGCTGCGGCGGCCCCGCCTGCAAGTGTCCAGAGATGATTCTCAGCCTGCGTTGTGAACAAACATACACCGGAGAGCTGTCTCCTGCTCTCACGCTCCGCCCCGCCCACAGGCCCCGCCCCGGGCCCCGCCCACAAGAAGTGGGTAGTAGATCTTATCCCTTGGTCAGTTTAGAAAGTAGCTCACATGCTGAAAAAGTGTGAGCACCCCTGCTGTATGGCATGCAGTGTTACCGCCCACTTGGTTTAGTAGACCCTAATCTGCATCAATGCTTGCAGGGCTTATAGCTTTGGAATAGCCGAACAGATTTGCATCAACAAAACACCAAAATGCTCTGGGCGAGAGCGCCGATCAGAGGAGGAATATTTTTGGGCCTTTGAACTCTGTTGACAGGTCATTTTTAAACAAATTTTTGAAAAGTCAACCTATTGGAGAGCACATGTAAAATTTTTGAAAAAAGGGAGGTGCCCATTGTCGCCCCCTGTTCCGATGAATGCGATTAGTACTTCATCGTGATGCGTCTAGAAGGATTTTCTGATCTGAGACGGACTGCTTTAAAAGTAAAAAAAAATTAAAAAAAATTGTCTAAACAACCACCAAGTTAAAAAGATGTCCCAAATCTTCTCCACCTCCGCTGTGACAGGGCTGGATGTTGCATGGCAACCTCTGTCACAGTACAGAGCACAATTTAAATCTGTCTGGGCACGACTCCAGCATCTTTTTTATTTTCTCGTGTGTTGACTTGCATCTGTGCACATTTTACCGAGTAACCCGAACAAATCTCAGCTCTTTCCAAAATAAACCGCAGATTTAAGAGGAATGAAAAAAAAAAAAAAAAAAAGTGCTTACTCTGTAACCAACCGCATCCCGCAGCGGCTTCTCTCAACAGATTCTAAGATATGAAAAATACCATATAAAAGAAACCCGTCGCTTTAATTACAAAAAAGTGCAAACAAAAACATGGGAGGGGCCTAGAACAACCAATTAAAAGGCAACTTTTTGTTTTTAGGAAGCCGTCACCTGATTGACTGCCGTACACAACCCTCGCTCTCCTTGGCATCATTTTTTAGAACGTTCCTCAAAATATTCTGTAATAATCTAGACAAAAATATCAATTTATGGAAGAACCTTCCCCTATTGTTCCTCGAAACATGTTAGATTAAGAACATTCTCAACTTTGGACAATCCCTATTAGATGGCTCCTTCGACAAAGTGTCCTCTTTCTGGAACTGAAGGAAATGGCACTAGTTATTCAATTTCCCTCCAGTGCCACCACTGGAGAAATGAAGCATTGCACATTGTCCATTCAAATCAATGGGCTGCAGGGACGGGACGGGTCCTCCAGAGAGAGAGACGCTCTTTGTAACCACTCTGGCAATTTTGAAGAGGCTTTTTTAAAGAAAATTCCAGAGAATGAGGACAGCGTTGGAGAAGACTATGTTGAAGAAGGAACAAAGAAGAAGAATTCGTGGATATGTGAATAATAATTAATATTAATAAGTGGCATAAGAAGTGTTTTAAAGGGCTGGCCTCGGGGCTAAGTGATGTCATTAGTGACTTAAAGGGGTAGTATTGAGGCTCAGTGATGTCATTCGTTATTTAAAGGGTTTGCATTGAGGTTCAGTGATGTCACTAAGAATTTAAAGGGTTGGCATCGGGGCACAGTGATGTCACTAAGAATTTAAAGGGTTGGCATCGGGGCACAGTGATGTCACTATTGATTTAAAGGGGTGGCATCGGGGCTCAGTGATGTCACTATTGATTTAAAGGGGTGGCATCGGGGCTCAGTGATGTCACTAGTGATTTAAAGGGGTGGCATCGGGGCTCAGTGATGTCACTATGGATTTAAAGGGTTGACTTCGGGGATCAGTGATGTCACTAGTAGAGATGAGCGAGTAGTATTCGATCGAATACCTCGCTCCCATAGGAATGCGTGTAAGCGGCCGAACACCAAGGGGTTAAGCGCAGTGAATGTTTGATGCGCTTAACCCCCTGGTGTTCGACTGCTTATTCCTATGGGAGCAAGGTATTCGATGGAATACTACTCGCTCATCTCTAGTCACTAGTGATTTAAAGGGTCTGCGTTAAGGTTCAATGATGTCACTAGGGATTTGAAGGGTTTGCGTTGAGGCTCAGTGATGTCACTAAAGATTTAAAGGGTTGGCATCGGGGCTCAGTGATGTCACTAGGGATTTAAACGGTTGGTATCGGGGCTCAGTGATATCACTAGGGATTTAAAGGGTTGGCATTGGGGCTCAGTGATGTCACTAAAGATTTAAAGGGTTGGCATCGGGGCTCAGTGATGTCACTAGGGATTTAAAGGGTTAGCATTAAGGCTCAATGATGTCACCAGTGATTTAAAGGGATGACATCAAGGCTCAGTGATTTCACTAGCACCTACTAGAGCTAGAACATGTATGTATGTTATGTCATCAATTAAATTTGGGTCATGTATGGGGATACAGAGTAGTAACTGGGGTGGGAAAGTAAAAGCCTCAGCATTGAACTACTTCCCCTGCTTTTTGTGACTGTCTTGGTAGCCCCGACCCTTCCTTCCAAAGGTGCAATACAAAGCTCCTTGGTCCTAATGCAAAATCTGTACCAGGCCCCCAACTACAATGTATCATTTATAGTACTGGTCTCCTCTTATAGGGAAGAGACATCTTATAGGCCCCCCTAAAGCTACTGGGCCTGGATGTGACCGCACTCCTCCTAAAGCTACACCCCTCTTCTCCACTAGGGGGAGCTCTCTGCACCCAGAAATGGTAACAAGATCAGTTCCTTAATATGCTGTAAACTGACACAGAATCGATATACACCGTGTCGGACTGGCCCACCTGAGTATCCCGGGGGGGGGGGGGGGGGGGGGCCGAGCTCTAACACAATAATGGTCCATTAGAAGACCTCAAATTTGAAGGGTAGTATGGTCTAGTATGCCTAGCGCCCCCCCCCCCCCCGAATCATTTTACCCTGAACCCCAGTCCAACAGTATATACTATTATATACTCCAACTGTATATACGTCCCTTTAAGATAAGCAGATAAATATGTTGCAAGTCACACAAAAAAATCTTCCGGGTGAAACTGGCGAAAACAAATTATTAGAAACAGATTTTCATGTTTCTGTTTTTTCCTTGTGCCATCTGTGAGTCCTCAGAGTGTGGATAACACGGAGCGTTGCGTCACGTATTAGCGTATAGAACGGACTGCAGATATTACACATAGGCCTCAGTGATTGACATTTTATTTTTATGTACAGTATTATGGTGGGCCCCTTGTCCTGACTGTGTCATGGAGCCCATGGGGTAACTAACCCTTTAGATATTGCAGATCTGGACATTGATGATGGAGCACTATATGGCGGTATTATTTTCTATCCTCTATAAAAAGCCAATTCATCGTTTCCTTCTATATATAAGGTCGGGGTCTCCCCACAACGGGTTTACCAAGCCCTATTACACCATACACATATCCACCTGCCACATCTTATGGACTTGTTCAGTACACAAACATAAAATGTCTGATATTACAGATAAAAAGCCGAATTCGAGGAGAGGACGGGCCGGCCTGTAATTTGATCAGAAATCCATATGAAGGTGACATTGTTATATTACAGAATAAAAGGATTCCCCGCCTGTCATCCCGGGAAGGTCGCGTCTCGCTGGCATGAAAATGGATATGGTAGGACAATAAAATCACACTGAAAGCTGGTTTTACCCGCGGCTGGATAATAGTGCTGAGACACCGCGGCGAACTACAATAATCAGACCGCAATTTTTGCTCAAAGTAGAAAATTGACTTGTTATATTATTGTGCGGCGCGGACACCTGGAATCTACACAAAAACGGCGAAAAAAACAAAAAAAAAAAAAACAAAGATTGATGGGGAGGGAAATGGAATGACTAGTAGAGATGGGTGAACCGGTTTGTTCCAAATTATTCGTTTTTTTAGTAACTGGAGGTCTTGTATTGTTTCAGGGTTGCAGTACAATATTATACAGAGAACGTCATACATTTTGTTACAGATTCGGCTGGTCCCTGATCTGTTTCAAGTCGAACAAGTTCGGATAGAACTGGGAGTGACATTATTATACTGTATAATAGGGGGAGTCCCAGGGGAGGTGTAAAAAATAAAAAACATTCATACTCCCCTTCCCTCATCTTTTTAGGCCTCCTCATGGTGCCTGGTGATGTGTGCTTGGGGTCACCACTGAGGCCTATGATTGGGGGACATGAGTCTTGCCCATGTCACTGCTTGAGGCCCAATGACAGGCCTCAACGGTGACCCCGAACACATGACGTCACCAAGGAGACCCAGAGAGAGTGCCGGATTTTTTGAGGAGGCCCAAAAGAGGTGAGGGAAGGTGAGTATGAATGTTTTTTTTTTATTTTTTACACCTCCCCCTATTATATATGAAGAGACCTCACAGTATAATAATGTCACTTCCGATCCTAACCAAACTTGTTTGACCCAGAACAAATCAGGAACCTAAAACGCCAGAACCTGAAACCAATATTGAGAGGTTCACGCATCTCTAGTAACCAGTAAAGACCCGTATGATGATCTCTGCTCACCTCTATAGCCTTATCTACACATGGCACTGAGTCATGTGACCCAACAGCCTGGATCGGGATATCTTATCCGCTATGCTACGTTCATCTCTTCAGTGAGTTTTTACTGTAACCACAGTATGGATCATGCATGGCGGACAACCATGTTCAGGACAGGACGCCGCTCAGGACACATGAAGCAGCATCTCAAACTAACTAGAAGTTTGGTGTCAGGATTTTTAGGAGGATCCGCTCATCTGTACAGGATATTCCTATAGCCACAGTAGGCCTCTGCCTATAGACAGCCCAAGGAATAGGGAACAAATAAGGGACTAATTGGATAACAAGATCAGCTAGGGATAGATAGATAGATAGATAGATAGATAGATAGATAGATAGATAGAAAGATATGAGATAGATAGATAGGAGATAGATAGATAGATAGATAGATAGATAGATAGATAGATAGATAGATAGATATGAGATAGATAGTTAGATAGATAGATAGATAGATAGATAGATAGATAGATAGATAGGGATAGACCTACACTATGATATATAAGAAAGAAAGAAAGAAAGAAAGAAAGAAAGAAAGAAAGAAAGAAAGAAAGAAAGAAAGAAAGAAAGAAAGAAAGAAAGAACATCTATCTATCTCCTATCTATCTATCTATCTATCTATCTATCTATCTCAGATCTATCTATCTATCTATCTATCTATCTATCTATCTATCTATCTATCTATCTATTTATCTTCTATCTATCTATCTATCTATCTATCTCATATCTATCTATCTATCTATCTATCATCTATCTCATATCTATCGATCTATCTATCTCATATCTATCTATCTCATATCTATCGATCTATCTATCTCCTATCTATCTATCTATCTATCTATCTATCTATCTATCTATCTATCTATCTCCTATCTATCTATCTATCTATCTCCTATCTATCTATCTATCTATCTATCTATCTATCACTTGTATCTATCTATCTCCTATCTATCTATCTATCTATCTATCTATCTATCTATCTATCTCCTATCTATCTATCTATCTATCTATCTATCTATCTATCTATCTATCTATCTGTCCCTCACTGATCTTGTTATTATCTTAGTGGACTCCACCATCTGTGCAGATTCTTATTGGCCAGGTAACAAGGCCGGAGTTGATTTCTGTAATTTATGACAGAATAAAATTTTATAAGGTGAAACAAGTCTTGGAAAACTCTTATTTTATTCCAGAATTTCTCAAATATGTTTTGGAATAAAGCAGATGAGAAACATCTGGATATGTGATAGATAGAGCCTGCTGCTTTATGAGGCATCATCTGGGATGTACAGGGCACATTTCGCCACATTCCTGCTCTCTACAAGCTGGACATTCAGAAGCTTCGGAAAGCTGAATGGTTACTAGTATGGAAACTGCAAAAATAGTCACAGGTGTCAACTGTGCTGATATAATAACACTTTATAAGAACCGCAATGCACTGCCCACATAATACCGCTCTTTATAATATCCACCATACACTGCACACATAATACTGCTCTTTATAATATCCACCATACACTGCCCACATAATACTGCTCTTTATAATATCCACCATACACTGCACACATAATACTGCTCTTTATAATATCCACCATACACTGCACACATAATACTGCTCTTTATAATATCCACCATACACTGCACACATAATACTGCTCTTTATAATATCCGCCATACACTGCACACATAATACCGCTCTTTATAATAACTTCTATACACTGCTCACATAATACTGCTCTTTATAATATCCACCATACACTGCCCACATAATACTGCTCTTTATAATATCTACCATACACTGCACACATAATACTGCTCTTTATAATATCTACCATACACTGCCCACATCATACTGCTCTTTATAATAAGTGCTATACATTGACCACATAATATTGCTCTTTATAATATCCACCATACACTGCCCACATAATACCGCTCTTTATAATATCCACCATACACTGCCCACATAATACCGCTCTTTATAATATCCACCATACACTGCCCACATAATACCGCTCTTTATAATATCCATCATATACTGCCCACATAATACCGCTCTTTATAATATCCACCATACACTGCCCACATAATACTGCTCTTTATAATATCCACCATACACTGCTCACATAATACTGCTCTTTATAATATCCACCATACACTGCCCACATAATACCGCTCTTTATAATATCCATCATACACTGCCCACATAATACCGCTCTTTATAATATCCATCATACACTGCCCACATAATACCACTCTTTATAATATCCATCATACACTGCCCACATAATACTGCTCTTTATAATATCCACCATACACTGCTCACATAATACTGCTCTTTATAATATCCACCATACACTGCTCACATAATACCGCTCTTTATAATATCCACCATACACTGCTCACATAATACCGCTCTTTATAATATCCACCATACACTGCTCACATAATACTGTTCTTTGTAATATCCACCATACACTGCCCACATAATACCGCTCTTTATAATATCCATCATATACTGCCCACATAATACCACTCTTTATAATATCCATCATACACTGCCCACATAATACTGCTCTTTATAATATCCACCATACACTGCTCACATAATACTGCTCTTTATAATATCCACCATACACTGCTCACATAATACCGCTCTTTATAATATCCACCATACACTGCTCACATAATACTGTTCTTTGTAATATCCACCATACACTGCTCACATAATACCGCTCTTTATAATATCCACCATACACTGCTCACATAATAGTACAATACATTGTGCCAATGACAAAGTCTTACCGTTCTGTCTGTAGCGTCACTTTGGAGGGCTCCACGTTGGGGTTCTCCCACTCCATCTGGGGGCAGTGCATGAAGTAACAGAGAGTATACAGGGCCTCGGGCTCCCAATACAGCGGTCCTTGCTTGTTGTGCATTGGGGTGCCATTACCGTGCGGCTTTATATTAAGTGGCTGGAGGTGATGCATTGCCCGAGACACTAAGTCACCTGTAGACACAGAAAACGTATTTGCTGAAACGTCTCATCCCAACAGGTTGTATATAAAGCAGAAAAATCACAGTACATTGACAGCATTTACTGATCTGCTTTACAGCAGTCATGGCCATAGGCAGTCATCGTAATAGTCTGAAGCCGATTCATTGAGGTCTATGGCATGCTCTGGAGGAGATAACCTGTGACATCATCTATTTTCAGTAGTGATGTAATGTTGGCTCAGTGGTGTTATCTATAGAGGTCTTATCTTCTATTTTAATTCTGTCTGCGATGTAAATGAAGGGACTGCTGCAAAGAGAACCCCTAGAGAATTGGCAAGTGGAAGTCTATTATTAGGCTTGGTGGACAGAGTGAAAATTGCAGGGAAAAAAAAAACTAATACTGCTATCTGCTGCCCCCTACAGATACAAATGTGTACAATGCTGGCAGGAGTTGCCCTTTAAATGCCTCAGGTTATATAATCCATACAAGGCTGTCTCTAGGGCTCTTCTGCCGATGTATTGTTTCCCCGGCTTATAAAACATTTGTATCGAGTTTTTTCGACTGTTGATTATTTCTTGGTCTGTGTTACTATGGTAACACCTACTGTCTCCGCGCGCTCATCGCGGTGCTAGGGGAGCTTAAAACGGCACAAAATGGACTTTCTTTGTATTTTTACAATAGCCTGTGTCTTTTCAGCTCAGAGTTTGGAGAATAAGCAGGTTACTTGGGAGTTGGAAATGACCCTCGAGGAGAATGAGATTGGGAGAACTAATGTAGATTTATGTTGGTGTATCATAGTTTCTATCGCGGACTGCCTGACTATAGGAAGAGCATACGAGTCTTCTGACCTGAGATCTCCACCACCTTGAGGATCTAGGAGGCCTCCATGACCCTTCCTCTCTGTACAGGTTGGATCTTCTGACCTGGTACCTCCACCACCTTGAGGATCTAGGAGGCCTCCATGACCCTTCCTCTCTGTACAGGTTGGATGTTCTGACCTGGTACCTCCACCACCTTGAGGATCTAGGAGGCCTCCATGACTCTTCATCACTGTACAGGTTGGATCTTCTGACCTGGGAGCTCCATCACCTTGAGGATCTAGGAGGCCTCCATGACCCTTCTGTTAAATATTATATATTTACAATATTCTCTAGCAGACATGGGGTTAACACTCTACTGACATCATAGTCTTATATTTTGGGTGCATGGGTGCGGTTAGAGTAGACCATTTTAGAAATCTCCTTACATAGCTACAAGATGGAAGGTAACACCCACTCTCATGAATATAAATGAGTAAGAAATACACATGTCTGGGTCTGTCTTTGGGAAGACCAGGGGAAGACCAGGAGGTCTGTCTTTGGGAACACCAGGGTGGGTGGTCCAGGCAGATGGACATCCATGGACGTCGTAACCAGCCCAAGTCCACCAACCAGATGACAAGCATGAACCAAGCTGTAACTACAAGATATCCAGATGATTTAACTTCTCTGAAGATGTAAGCTATTGACATTGACTGATATTTGTATTATTTGGACATTTTCCCTGTTCCTGTGTTTTCCTTCAAGATATTAATAAACCTCTACACTGATTTATAACAAGCTGACTTCTTCCTATCGTGGACAAGGCCAGGTCCGGATATTTAACAGTGGACACAAGTCTCACCGGCAAATACAAGATATTTAACAGTGGCGAGCCAGCCTTCCTCCGTTACTTCATGGCTATTTAACAGTGGCGAGCCAGCACGGTCGTTTTTTTTTCCTGTTTTTCTCGTTCCGTTCACTTGCAATTAAGGGGGAAGAGAGGAGTATTTTGCAAGTTGTATGAATTGCAAGATTCAGGAAGACTTTGAAAAAGAACTTATATTGGTGAGATACAGATGACTGTTGCACGTGTTATATGATACGGAAGCCTGTGTGAGGAAAGCCAGTGAGGAAACACAGAAGGACCACAAGTGCCAGACGTACTGAGACGTTCTGATGACAGGGACCAACTGTTCCAAGGACAAGCTAAAGGTGAAGCTTTCTACAGTGGTGAGTAAAGATTTTACTTTTAAAGTATGGAAAAATTTGAGTCATTGTCTAAAAAATGTAACGTTGAGTTTAAAATTGTGGCTAGTGACAATTTAGCGAGTATATGGCAAGATTTGTATACACAATGTGAGCAGGCAAATTCTAAGATTGAAAATAGAATTTGTTCTACAAAAGAGAAGCAGGTATTTAGGAATATAGCTTCTTTGGTAAAGATTTTTAATGACATGGTAATAGAAAAGAAATTAAGTAATAGTATGCATAAATCTGTTCAGACAGATGAGAAATCTCAATATGTTGATAAAGAGCACCATGTGGCAGTAATGGCCATAGATGGTGAGGAACAAATGATACAAGAAACTAAATTGAAATTAAAATCTCAGGAATATTTGATGAATCTGAGTAAAGCCATTCCCACATATGATGTAAAGATCCATGTGTGTAGAAACTCAGAAATTTTTGAAAGCCATGCAGAGAAATTTGATCTATCTAATGAACAAAAAAACAAAATGTTTAAATTATGGCTTCCTATTGATTTTACAGAACGTTTGTCTGCAAAAATGTCTTATGATAATGAGTCAAATGAATGGTTAAAAGACAGTGATGTGGAGAGATTAAAGAAACTAATCTGGTGCACTAGAGGTGACAGCATGCCAACATCTGACATACTGAGTGAGATAAAGATTGGCAGAAAAGAATGTACATATGCATTCATGTCTAAATTTGAAAGGACATACAAAACTGTCATTCAAAAGGTGAACTCTTCATCTATGGTGAAAAGTTTTGTTAAAAAGTTCACATTTTTGGATGCAGTCACCCTTGCCAGTGCCTCAGATAAGAAGACTTTATTTGAAGCTGCTAGTTTATTGGACATGGCCAGAAGACATCAGAAACATATGTCAAATGTAAATCGAGTATGTCCAAAGCAAAAAGCAAAGCCTATTAAGAGACATCTGTCAAATCATGTTAAAGTGTCCCCTATTTATAGGAGGGAAAGTGACAAAATCTATGAGAAACGTAGGAAATTACATGTTGCATATAAACCATATGCCATGCAAGAAAATCCACAAATTGAAATTCCATTATTAACTGAAATTAAAGAATTGCAGCCAGCCAAATCTATTGAGTATCTGCAAAAGAATGTATCTGGGAATGTACCAGTTGTCTCCAAAATGTCAGATCTTCCCAGTAACCAAGAGGAATTTGAGCTACCTAATATTTTTAGGAAAAGGGCAAGCTTGGCATTCTCTAATGACCTGGTGGAGTTATTGTGGGATGTGATTGACAGGAAGGTCAGGGGTCGAGTTTAAAAGTATCTCTGAAGGAATGACTGTCTATTGAGATTTACTTACGTACTATTTGGCTATGTAAAGAGAAATCCCTTTTATATGAGGAGAAGTCCAATGATCAGGTATAATCCACATTATTATGTGATGATGTTCATAAATAATCCTAATTATGCTATTGTGAATAATACTATGGATCATATCATTATATATATATTTACACACAGGAGGAGAGCCTGATGTGTGGTGAAGACTTTTTGTCATAGCCCACTCTCTGGAAGCAGGGAGAGGAGGAACATGTTATGTACAATATATGAATATATGACATGTATATGAATATATGTACAATATATGAATATGATCAAATAGTATTAGGAATCCATAAAGTTATTAAACTGTCCATTGGTTAAAATCATTATTGTATTAATTAGTTTTTTTGCTAACGTTTATCTATTTTTTTCTCTTCAGATATAGATATATGGAAAAATGGATCAGTTCAATCAGTGATGTCCATTCATTCATCATTCATTCCTTCTAGCCAAAAGAATGCATGGAGTGTCTAACTATTAATGAGTAAACAAATTAACATGGTGTGACTAATAACAATGCATGATAAAGTGGTATAAGTTATAACTTACCTTAAGCATGTTTTTCAATAGTTTCATGTAAAGTCCATGTTTTTAGAATTTTCAAGTTATAATCCATTATGTATGAAGGCATGCAACTAGGCATGGAGCTCTTACTTACTGTGAGAATAAGTGTTCGTTCATGTGGTCAGTTGATTGACAGCAACACATTGTGACCTGTGACCCTGATGGGCTGGTCAGTATAAGTGTTATGTGTGTTATGTGTCCACTGGTGTATACAACAGATCTGTGACATCACAAATAGGCCTAAGAAAATCAGGATGCATCCAACAAGGAAAAAAGGAAAATATATCCAACAAAGAGACGTCTATTTTCTTTCTATTTTCTATTTCTTTCTATTTTCTATTTCTATTTTCTTTTTCTATTTCTTTCTATTTTTTATCTTATATGATCCTCTATATTAAATTGGGAAATTAGCAAATATATGTGAAATCCATTGAAAGGAACCTCATATGTTTATACCTACAGGAAAACCAAGTGTTTAAGTCACATGAGCTGAGAGAAAAGGTGACAGCTGCACTACAAAGCAAGGTTATTTTAGGTGAACATTCTGTAGGAAAAAGTAGCTTTTGAGAAGATACAGATAATCTTCAATATATTTGTTCAAACCTGACAAATAATAAAGGTTTATTGTGGTAATTGGATCATGGGATAATAAATATATTAGTTATGGTGGGAAAATCTAGTTAGCTATAGCCAGTATTGCAGTATTGATTTATTGTATTATTATTCATTATGTATTCTTACATGTACACACACACTTGCATACACTTACACACATCAACATCTACAAACATTGGGAAAACAAACATTGGGAAAACAAACATTGGGAAAAATATGTCTTATATGCAAATGAGATAAGCTAATCATCTTCATGAAAGGAGAAGTATAATATCATCAAAGGATATGGGATATCAAGAGAGATAGTCTCTGGTTTATTCTTTAAACTTCTGATTATAGGATGTGACATATTTTGAAATGTTTATGTTTATATACTTATTTCATATATATGGTATTCATATACAGCCAGTACACAAGAATATATACAGTTAAGTTTAAGACAGAGACAAGAGTGTGTTGGCACAAGTGTTGTCTCTATTCTTGGTATTGGAGGTATCTGAAAGGTTAAGAAGGTCACAGGAATCTGTGAAGAGACGAGGTGTTAAGAGGAAACTTTAGGCACATACGTTTTTATGAATAAAGGTTAATATTGTGTCTCAGATAAAGAACACAATGATATTTAATAAATGAATGTTTAAAATAAAATAATATCTTATTAAAAAGGAAATAAAGTGATTAAACTTTAGAAAATGTATGATTAAGTATAATATAACACATTCATATAGGAACATATGTTTAGTATAATTGGTGAAAAGTTCTAACTAAAGAATAAATATTGTGATTGTCTATAGAATGGTAATTAATAATCACATTATATTTCAGAGTTATGTTGCAATTTGTCATCACAAGTAAATTACACATATATATTCATACATATAGATATAAAGATATATATGTTGATATATGATGTTTATATAGATTATTGTATCCAAAGTACTATTATCTGATAGTTTGATAAATGTATTGAATATCAATATTTTAATAAGTCAAATATAAATATTGATACAATATAAAGAGAAGTATGATATATAAATGAGTGGTATGGTACACTGTGATATTATAGTTTAGTCAATTGCCTAATTTGGCTTAGTTATTAGGGAAAGAAAACTTATCTTCAATCAAGTCCAAGATTATGATAAAGTTTGATATCAAATGTTAATAAAAAGACTTTAACAGTTACAAGAAGAAGATGTGCGGGAAAAGACAAAATCTGAAGGTATGATGCTATATGCTTAAGCTTATGCCAAGGACTGTGTTTAAAAACTATTACTGGAGTTTGGAACCTTTGATCAGCTGATGATTGGACAGATATAAAGACGTCCTCATCAATGTTTGGTGGAATCCTCTCTATTTCAAGACTTCAAGTTTTTTGGTGAGCAAAAGGGTTGTGAATGATAAAACCCGAATACAGATATTGTGTATCCAAGAGACTGAGATTCCAGGACTGAACCTTACTGACAAGCAGCAGGGATGATGTCAGAATTCACACTTGCCTTGCTTTTGCAGTATTGCTCCAGAAGTGTCACATGATTCTACAGTGACAGGTGGTCAAGGGAATTACCAAAGGAAACTCCTCTACAGTCTATGTCTTGGTAAAGTGAAACATAACATATGGACTTTGCTGTTATATCAATATCTTCACAATATGAACTTTAATGGACAATGTTATAATATCTGCACAACACGGAGGAAATCTAAAGGACTTTAAGTCAAGAACTACATTTGTGGTAATAAGCCTTCTATTATGATGGAAGAAGAGATGACCAGAAGACCAGACGATGAAAGAAGAGCCTTCATCAGGTGTAGGTTAGATAGTGGATCAAATTGGTTTCATCTTTGATCACAGTTTACCATAACATAACATAACATTTATTAATGTCAAAATGTATTGCAAATTGATGAAATTATTGTTACATGGACAATCAATGAAAATTAAGTTCCAGCAAAGAAGAAAGAAGATATAATCTAATTGAATGAATATTGTTGTATGGTATATCTTGAGAGTTCAAACAGATATTTCACTCTCAAAAGGGGGAAATGTTAAATATTATATATTTACAATATTCTCTAGCAGACATGGGGTTAACACTCTACTGACATCATAGTCTTATATTTTGGGTGCATGGGTGCGGTTAGAGTAGACCATTTTAGAAATCTCCTTACATAGCTACAAGATGGAAGGTAACACCCACTCTCATGAATATAAATGAGTAAGAAATACACATGTCTGGGTCTGTCTTTGGGAAGACCAGGGGAAGACCAGGAGGTCTGTCTTTGGGAACACCAGGGTGGGTGGTCCAGGCAGATGGACATCCATGGACGTCGTAACCAGCCCAAGTCCACCAACCAGATGACAAGCATGAACCAAGCTGTAACTACAAGATATCCAGATGATTTAACTTCTCTGAAGATGTAAGCTATTGACATTGACTGATATTTGTATTATTTGGACATTTTCCCTGTTCCTGTGTTTTCCTTCAAGATATTAATAAACCTCTACACTGATTTATAACAAGCTGACTTCTTCCTATCGTGGACAAGGCCAGGTCCGGATATTTAACAGTGGACACAAGTCTCACCGGCAAATACAAGATATTTAACACCTTCCTCTCTGTCCAGGTTGGACGTTCTGACCTGGTACCTCCACCACCTTGAGGATCTAGGAGGCCTCCATAACCCTTCCTCTCTGTCCAGATTGGATCTTCTGACCTGAGACCTCCACCACCTTGAGGATCTAGGAGGCCTCCATGACCCGTTCTCTCTGTCCAGGTTGGATTTTACGACTTGAGACCTCCACCACCTTTAAGATCTAGGAGGCCTCCATAACCCTTCCTCTCTCTCCAGGTTGGATCTTCTGACCTGAGACCTCCACCACCTTGAGGATCTAGGAGGCCTCCATGACCCTTCCTCTCTGTCCAGTTTGGATCTTCTGACCTGAGACCTCCACCACCTTGAGGATCTAGAAGGCCTCCATGATCTTCCTCTCTGTCCAGGTTAGATCTTCTGACCTGGGATCTCCATCACATGGGGGATCTAGGAGGCCTCCATAACCCTTCATCACTGTACAGGTTGGATCTTCTGACCTGGGAGCTCTACCACCTTGAGGATCTAGGAGGCTTCCATGACCCTCCATCTCTGTCCAGTTTGGTTCTTCTGATTCACCTAGCTCAGTATTTTTAATGATGCCCTTGACCTCTAGGACCTTGGACAAATAAAGGTCCCCTAATAGTGGTGTTATATAGCCAAGAACTGGTGGCCACATAGGCATCTGAGTCTAAGTAGGTTACTGCTTCAACTGGCTCCATAACTATCATAGTCTTCAGTAGATAGGGTCACCTCTCCTAAATAAGCAGGATGTGGGTCCACACATGGATTGGTTTATCACCGTAATTCCAGCCCTGGGTATTGTGACCTTTCGATCAGCGTACTTGCCAACTCTACCAGAATGACCAGAAATCTTTAAAGAAATAGTGAGATCTCCTAGACTCCCAGAAGAGTTGTCAAATCTCCTAGGACCATCATTTTATATGGGACTTCTTGCTCATGTCACAAGAAAGCGGTGTTGCTACATCAATAGGGGGCATGGTCATGTCTAAAATAGGAGTGGCCATGGCCGTAGGGGTCTACTGATGTGTGGATGGTGGTGTGGCCTTCAAAGAAAAGCAAACGTTGGCAAATACAGTATGTAGATCTGTGTGGTTCCAAACTTTGTAACTAGATAATAGGTGTTCTGTGGTGAAGTCTTTGTTGAGTTCTGCTCTTCCAACTTGTTGTTTTTAGCCTTAGTACCCTGTTCTTTCTGTTTTTGGGAAAAGTGGGTGTTATGTCACACTACATGTCCACCACCAACACCTACAGTCACCACCAAAGGCTTCAGCTGTTAAACCCTATGGTGATCTGTTGATCGTCACCAAGTTCCTCCTTAGGGAGGGGCTCGTCCAGATAGGACCGCCCCTTTGTAGACTTTTAGTTTTTGGAATTTTTTAGGAGGAGACATGTATTTGTCCACCTGGTCCAGGTTGAAATAAAACTTGGAGCATTCGAGACATTTATCCTAAACCCCCCTGATATTTACTAGAAGCAGATCGAGAATTTCGTGTTTAGACATATTCCCGAGAGACTCATTTCACAGCTTTTAATACAAACCAGAGGAACAGATGGAAGGCAACCCCAAACAACCCCGAAATCTATCTCCACATTACAGATGATAAGAACACCGCAGGAATGCCTCGCGTCTTCTCCACCTTCTCCTCGGTCATTGTTGTGGGTTCTGCAGTCATTTTTTTTACATTTCCTGGAGGAAGTTGTGGGCAGGAAAGTAGCTGAGTAACATATGGTTCACAGATATGGCGGTTCTATAGTGTGCAAAATCTATACGGCTAGGTTTTGTTCGCACTTGCGTCATGGCTTCTGTTTGTAATGGGCCCATATTGACTATGACAGATCCATTTTCACATGGATCGCCATCTGTCATCTCATTGGCTTCCAAATGCTTCGGTTATTCTCATTAGCTGGAAGGGGACAGCGCCGTTCTCTGTGTAGTGGCCGTATTGGGTAGTGCAGTCCAGCTAACCTGCAGTGACTCAGTTTGGCCACTACACAGAGAACGGCGCTATGGCTTCTTGTTCCATTCCCGATTCTGTTAAAGACAACTAATTGATGGTGGTACCGCGTTTCAGACCCCAACAGATCGAGTACCTTTAAGATAGGTCATCAGTGTTTTTAGCCCGCAAAGCCCCTTTAATTCCGTTTCAGGATTATTACTGTGCAAGTTTGATATAGTCTCATATTAACCTCAAAAAATGAAATTGGGAAATGTAATCCTCTGCAAATGGATATTTTTTTTTCTTAACTTAGGAGGATAACATATGGCAGTCACTGTCAGTGCCAAAAAAATACAAGACATCGTGGTCCTGCAAAAAAAAAGCAGATCACGAGACACGTGATCCATCAGTTGATTTATAGCGGACGTGTTCCTCAAGCTGCTATCTCAAAATATTTAGTGGAGAGTGCAATATCCAACATATGTCTGCAATCATCTTCATGTCACTATTCATAGGCTCTGAGTTATAAAGTATCATGTGCGGCTGACTCCGGGGTAAACAAGACACACCCAGCGCGAATGGAACATCTCAAGATCAAGGGCGGCTCCGCTCAACTCTACGTAAACACCCACCATGCACATAGGATTGTGACTCCCTGTCCACCAGTGTTCAGCATTAGCCTCATGTAGAGGTTCTTTGTAGGATTCGAACCCAGGACCCCAATGCTATCCAATGAGCCCCATGTAGTAACCAATCACAGGGCAGTTTACAGACCACCCGCAACAACTCAAATTTTTAATAGCCCCCACACAGTCGGAATTTTCCTCTAGCCCCCAGAGTATAGCTCATTTGGACCTCCGTGTGGCGCCTCTTGGCCTGATTGGCGACGTCATTGGGTGATTGGGCCACCAACGATCATCTGGGCATACGAAGCATCATGTGACCACTAGGCCCCAATCACAGGTCTCAGTGGTGACCCCGGCACCTGATGTCATAAGAAGAGCACCGAATACCGCGAGGAGGCCCAAAAGAGCGGCAGCCATTTTAGTTTGGCATTTCTTCCGTTCCAAAAACGGAACTATTTGGAATATTTTGGTTGAACCCGGCTCAGTATCCCCATCTCTACTCAAATACTGGATTTTCAGAATATCAGGGCTGGTTTTAGGAGGTAGCAATCAGGTCAAATAGTAAAGACTCCCTCCTAAAGATAAGAACCCCAAGAAACTGAAGCCACAAAGATTTTAGCAGTACCATTAAGGAATTGTGGTTTTATGTTTGAAATTGATACAGTAGTTTTATACTGGATATATGAAGATATTACTTCGATATTACTCATTATATGAGCACTATATTGTGGTATTATATGTGCTGTGTGTAGTGGTATTATATACTAGCACTATAAGGAGGTATTACTTGGATACTACACATTATGTGAACATTATGTTGTGGTTTTTATATATGCTGTATGTAGCAGTATTATATGCTAGCACTATAAGGAGATATTACTTGCATACTACTCATTATATGAGCACTATATCGTGGAATCATATGTTCTGTATGTAGCGGTATTATATACTGGCATTATACTGGAGGTATGACTTGGATACTACTCATTATATGAGCATTATGTTGTGGTATTGGATGTGTTGTGTTTAGCAGTATTATATATTATAAGGAGGTATTACTTGGATGCTACTCTTTATACGACCACTATATTGTAGTATTATATGTGCTGTGTATAGCGGTATTATGTACTGGCATTATAAGGAGGTATTACTTGGATGCTACTCATTATTTGAGCACTATATTATAGTATTATATGTGTTGTGTGTAGCGTTATTATATACTGGCATTATAAGGAAGTATTACTTGGATGCTACTCATTATTTGAGCACTATATTATAGTATTTTTTTTTTTATTTTTTTTTTGTTTAATGTAGATTGTGAGCCCCACATAGAGCTCACAATGTACATTTTTCCCTATCAGTATGTCTTTTTGGAATACGGGATGGAAATCCATGCAAACACAGGGAGAACATACAAACTCCTTGCAGATGGTTTTTTGCCCTTGGTGGGATTTGAACACCAGGACTCCAGCGCTGCAAGGCTACAGTGCTAACCACTGAGCCACCGTGTGGCCCCCTATATTATAGTATTATATGTGCTGTATGTAACGGTATTATATACTGACCTTATAAGGAGGTATTACTTGGATGCTACTCTTTATACAACCACAATATTGTAGTATTATATGTGCTGTATGTAGCGGTATTATACTGTAGTATTATATGTGTTGTGTGTAGCGGTATTATATATTGGCATTATAAGGAGGTATTACTTGGATGCTACTCATTATTTGAGTACTATATTATACTATTATATGTGCTGTGTGTAGCGGTATTATATATTGGCACTATATGGAAGTATGATATTATTGAAATTACTAAAAACCTATCACGGCAACCAAGAAGCCTGCCCTTTCTTGTCGCCCAGGACCCCGTTTTCTATAATTGACAATAACCTTCCCTACTCGATGGGTTATATCAATAATTACTATAGTAGTTACTGAGTGTTTCCACCGGGTTCAGGCATGTAAAGTGATTCCGCGGCACGCCTGAATAAAGCGCCATGTCATTGAACGCAGCTCCAACCTAAAATGCTGCGACCATTCCTCAGCCAGAAAATAATTGACAAGAAAACCTAATACTAATCCAATCTAGTTAATGTAAACTAGTCAACCGGTCCATAGAGCAAACATAGACAATGATGGGGTTACTGTGGAAACTGCAAGGGATATGTAGAGCGGTAACCTTATAATTCTGCTCAGGTATTAGAATGAGGCCTCATACATGGCACTTATTGTATGGATACAGAACATGGCGCCCGTAGGTCACTGCAAGCCACCGATTTGTACATGGAATCCATCATACAAAAAAAGTGTTACGTGTTTTATTATGAAGGTCGGTTTTTAAGGTACCCTATGGAAGTAAATTGGACCTGTATTGTCTCCATTCATGTACTGTCCTACAAGGTCTGTACAGGGCCCGAAGTTCAACGCATGACCGTATTTAGTAGCACAAACCTATAGCATGACTTTAATCTGAGCCATGACGCTTATGTGTACGGGCACCTTAAGATCTTTAAGAAGATGGGTGGACAATGTCTTTCTTCTACGACTTGCTCTTACCTCAGTTCTTGAGAGTTCACAGTTGGTGTATCTGTACTACAGTGGCAAGGAGCACATGGCAATCATCAAGTTTGGAATGTTAAGAATACTGGTGGCGAATGGCGGTATGAAACAGAGTTTTGATTTAAAGGGATCCTATCATTAAAACACCATTTTTAGTGACTAACACGTAGGAATAGCCTTAAGAAAAGCTATTCTTCTCTTACCTTTAGATGTCTTCTCTGCGCCGCCATTCGGTAGAAATCCTGGTTTTTGTCCTTATGCAAATAAGTTGTCTCACAGCACTGGGGGCGGGCTCCAGCGCTCAAACAGCACTGGGGGCATCCGCAATGCTTCGAGAGAAATCTCCAGCGATGCCTCCATCTTCTTCAGGAACGTCCTCTTCACGTGTCTTCTTCTGGCGCTGGGGGTCAAACTTCTAGGCCTCGGGCAGAGCCAACTGCGCATGCCCGCGGTCACATGAAAAATGGGACAAACTTCTAGGCCTCGGGCCTTGGGCAGAGTCGACTGCGCATGCCCACAGGCCACAAGAAAATGGCTGCTTACTGTGTAAGCGGCCATTTTTCTTGTGGCCACGGGCATGCGCTGTTGGCTCTGCCCGAGGCCTACAAGTTTCACCGCCTGCGCCAGAAGAAAACGCATGAAGAGGACGTTCCTGAAGAAGATGGAGGCAGCGCTGGAGAGTTCTCTCGCAGCATTGGGGATGCCCCCAGTGCTGTTTGAGCACTGGGGACTGCCCCCAGTGCTGTGAGAGAACTCATTTGCATACTGGTGAAAACCGGGATTTCTATGGAACAGCAGTGCGGAGAAGACATCTAAAGTTAGGAGAAGAATAGCCTTTCCCTTTCTTAAGGCTATTCCTATGTGTTAGGGACAAAAAATTCGATTTGAATGATAGGATCCCTTTAAGTTACACCTCACACAAAATAAATACAGAAAAATTCCTTAAAAATTATCCTCTGGTCACTTTAAGAAATTCATAAGACATAGTAAGAATACTGGGTGCCCTCCTTTCTGATCCTTGTAGCCCAGTTGATCAGATTTTATCTGTATAATGACCCCCAGCTTCTCCGACTACTCTATACGTCTATACGTCGTATGTATATTCATCCATGAACAGGGGGCGTGGCTCAGACTACCCTCCACACACTGTGCTTTGGTAATAGTAGTCTAAAGCTCACCCACTCCCTATATTATGAACCTAATAAGAACCCAATTGTTCAATGGAAATAAAGTTATTTGTAGTGCTATACAACCTCCAAAAAGAAAGAGTCCGCTTTGGAGTTGCGACAACCGGTAGACATTTCGCGTAGGAATAAAACAAATATAATAAACTAGTGGACTATCTCAATGTAAGCAAATTAATAGAATCTACAGGATCCCCGCCGGTGATGCAAAACCCGTCTCCGAACTTTATTTTGTATTGCAGAGAATGTCGAAACGGGCAACGTTTCAAAGAAGGAGAATGAAGCATAAAGGAGAGGGCTGGAGTCTGAGGGAAGAGCTACAAATACAAACAAAAACAAGCCGTGCCCGAGAGAGCGCCCAGGCGGTGGCGAGGCGATCTCTGGGCCGTATTGCGCAGCACACAATTAACTGATTCATTTCCAGGGGGATGTATGGTAGCAATTAATTTGCAGACTGGAAAAGGGCAAAGAGCCAAACACACTTATGAAAAATTGCAAGTGCCAAACTTTGGGGCTCGAAGCGCCAGTTCACCTTTCATGTATAAATATGAAATGAATACAAATGTCGTAACTTTGTAAACACAATCTATTTCTTAGAATGTGCGGAATGTCACTTACAGCCTTGCACCCCTTTATGGGTGATCATACAAAACAGTAGAGTTCTTAAAGTGATACTCTAAGCAAAATGTATGTTATGCCTTGGGCAAGATGTGCGTGGGTGGGGTAAACAGAGGGAGTATCCCATTGGTGTACTCTAACGCTCTGAATAATGTACCACCCCCTCTGAACCTGTTCCTTTAAAGGGAGTGTCACCAATTATACCCCGCATATAAATAGGTTAGGGTCGCCTGAATCACATTGTGAATCTCTGCCTCCTTGCCGAAATATCACTATTTTTGTCTATATGAAAATGAGCTCTTTAGAGCAACGAGGGTGTGGTTTTCTGTTTGGAAAAATGGTTAATATAATAGTGATATAATGGCAATGAAGGTAACCAAGGGAAGAAAAACACTGTATGATTCAGGTGACACTAACCTATCTATCTGCAGGACTGGGGTGATATGCTGCTTCTGGTGACAGTAACCTATCTATCTGCAGGGCTGGGGTGATATGCTGGTTCTGGTGTCACTAACCTATCTATCTGCAGGGCTGGGGTGATATGCTGGGTCTGGTGACAGTAACCTATCTATCTGCAGGACTGGGGTGATATGCTGCTTCTGGTGACAGTAACCTATCTATCTGCAGGGCTGGGGTGATATGCTGGTTCTGGTGTCACTAACCTATCTATCTGCAGGGCTGGGGTGATATGCTGGGTCTGGTGACAGTAACCTATCTATCTGCAGGGCTGGGGTGATATGCTGGTTCTGGTGACACTAACCTATCTATCTGCAGGGCTGGGGTGATATACTGGTTCTGGTGACACTAACCTATCTATCTGCAGGACTGGGGTGATATACTGGTTCTGGTGGCAGTAACCTATCTATCTGCAGGACTGAGGAGATATGCTGGTTCTGGTGACAGTAACCTATCTATCTGCAGGGCTGGGGTGATATGCTGGGTCTGGTGACAGTAACCTATCTATCTGCAGGGCTGGGGTGATATGCTGGTTCTGGTGACAGTAACCTATCTATCTGCAGGGCTGGGGTGATATGCTGGTTCTGGTGACACTAACCTATCTATCTGCAGGGCTGGGGTGATATACTGGTTCTGGTGACACTAACCTATCTATCTGCAGGACTGGGGTGATATACTGGTTCTGGTGGCAGTAACCTATCTATCTGCAGGGCTGGGGTGATATGCTGGTTCTGGTGACACTAACCTATCTATCTGCAGGGCTGGGGTGATATGCTGGTTCTGGTGACACTAACCTATCTATCTGCAGGACTGGGGTGATATACTGGTTCTGGTGACAGTAACCTATCTATCTGCAGGGCTGGGGTGATATGCTGGGTCTGGTGACAGTAACCTATCTATCTGCAGGGCTGGGGTGATATGCTGGTTCTGGTGACACTAACCTATCTATCTGCAGGGCTGGGGTGATATACTGGTTCTGGTGACACTAACCTATCTATCTGCAGGACTGGGGTGATATACTGGTTCTGGTGACAGTAACCTATCTATCTGCAGGGCTGGGGTGATATGTTGGCTCTGGTGACAGTAACCTATCTATCTGCAGGGCTGGGGTGATATACTGGTTCTGGTGACACTAACCTATCTATCTGCAGGGCTGGGGTGATATGCTGGTTCTGGTGACACTAACCTATCTATCTGCAGGGCTGGGGTGATATGCTGGTTCTGGTGACAGTAACCTATCTATCTGCAGGGCTGGGGTGATATGCTGGTTCTGGTGACAGTAACCTATCTATCTGCAGGGCTGGGGTGATATGCTGGTTCTGGTGACAGTAACCTATCTATCTGCAGGGCTGGGGTGATATGCTGGTTCAGCTGACAGACTCCCTTTAATACCTTCAAAACTACAATGTTCAGCCTTGATGGAATTTCTATCTATTCCCCCTTCGCTCAATGTTTTATTTTCTTGGCAGATTCTTTTTTTCTCTGCTGGATTATTCCAGGAAAAGATGTTGCTTAATGTTATGAAGGAGGCCAGCGCAGCGGCGGGGGTGAGGAGAGTGGCATTACCCCATACAACATTCTGCTTCTGAGGTCTTCCCGGAATATTTAGTACGGATTAGAGATCTATAGGAGGAATGGGAAGAACCCTTTCCCTTCTGATATAAAGTCAGGGGCCTCCCACGCGTTTTATTGAATGTAGGTGTAACTGTGTGCGCACCCTCTAATTCAATATTCAGCTGTGATACAGCCGCAACCTCACATCCCCACAGCAGGACCAGGGAGCCTACGTGCCTGGATCTGCTATTTATTAGCCTGCAGAAGAGAAATGAGATTCAGCCAGCAATCTCTGCAGTATTGAGTAAGATTCCAGATCCACACGGGCAGAGGAAAGCTGGAAAAGTCTCCTCTTATGGAGGATAATAATAAGAACACATAGGCGACTGGTCACAGGCACTGCAGCGCTGCAGGGTCCTGCTAGAAAATAGGTGCAAAGGTAGATCCAAAATGATACATATCATAGACATAGAGGAAAGCTATGGGCCCTGGGAAAGAGGGGCCCGGTAATGGCTGATCCCATCATGTTGCTATTTGTTCATGAGAATCTGTTCAGGACTTCTCCTCTCAGGGGAAACTGGATTAAAGCAAGCAAAGGGATTGGGAACCGGCCCAAGGGTCATGGAAAGGGAATAAAGAAGGAAAAACATTGTCTGTGCTATCTGCTAGAAAGAACATGGAGTCTGATCTGTAGGCAACATATAGAGTATTATAGATCAGATAGATAGAGAGATGGATATGTAGATAGAGAGAGAGAGAGAGAGAGAGAGAGACATAGATAGATAGATAGATAGATAGATAGATAGATAGATAGGAGATAGATAGGAGATAGATAGGAGATAGATAGGAGATAGATAGGAGATAGATAGGAGATAGATAGTTTATAGATAGATAGATAGATAGATAGATAGATGATAGATAGATAGATAGATAGATAGATAGATAGATAGATGATAGATAGATGATAGATAGATAGATAGATAGATAGATAGATAGATAGATAGATAGATAGATAGTCAGAGAGAAAAGGAAAGAAAATAGATGAATAAAGATAAACAGACATAGATAGACAAATGGTTCTATTATAGATATATAGACAACTAGATACATAGAAAGAAAAATAACATATTTGAACAGCTCACATACAAAGGGAGACGGATGGGTAAATAGATATGAGAGAGATAAAAGGAAAGAAGAAAGAAAAATATGTAAGGCTAAACAGACATAGACAAATGGTTATACTATAGATTATATAGATGGATAAGCAACTAGAAAGAAAGGATAGATAGATAGATAGATAGATAGATAGATAGATAGATAGATAGATAGATAGATAGATAGGAGATAGATAGATAGATAGATAGATAGATAGATAGGAGATAGATAGATAGATAGATAGATAGATAGATAGATAGATAATTGATGATAGATAGGAGATAGATAGATAGATAGATAGATAGATAGATAGATAGATAGATAGATAGATAGATAGATAGGAGATAGATAGATAGATAGATAGATAGGAGATAGATAGATAGATAGATAGATAGATAGATAGATAGATAATTGATGATAGATAGGAGATAGATAGATAGATAGATAGATAGATAGATAGATAGATAGATAGATAGATAGGAGATAGATAGATAGATAGATAGATAGGAGATAGATAGATAGATAGATAGATAGATAGATAGATAGATAGGAGATAGATAGATAGATAGATAGATAGATAGATAGATAATTGATGATAGATAGGAGATAGATAGATAGATAGATAGATAGATAGATAGATAGGAGATAGATAGATAGATAGATAGATAGGAGATAGATAGATAGATAGATAGATAGATAGATAGATAGATAGATAGATAGATAGATAGGAGATAGATAGATAGATAGATAGATAGATAGATAGATAGATAATTGATGATAGATAGGAGATAGATAGATAGATAGATAGATAGATAGATAGATAGATAGATAGATAGATAGATATGAGCAAATAGAGATATATAGCTAGATGGTAATATTTAAATGGATAACATACAAATTGAAACAGATAGATAAGTAGATACAACTAGATAGATAGGAATGTAAAGATTGAGAGTCCTCAGTAGTGGATACCTTTTTTAATGGTTAACAAAAATGATGACAGATCTATCTAATTTAGATAGATAGATAGATAGATAGATAGATAGATAGATAGATAGGAGATAGATGATAGATAGATAGATAGATAGATAGATAGATAGATAGATAGATAGATAGATAGGAGATAGATGATAGATAGATAGATAGATAGATAGATAGATACTGATAGATAGATAGATAGATAGATAGATAGATAGATAGATAGATAGATAGATAGATAGATAGGAGATAGATAGATAGATAGATAGATAGGAGATAGATAGATAGATAGATAGATAGGAGATAGATAGATAGATAGATAGATAGATAGATAGATAGGAGATAGATAGATAGATAGATAGATAGGAGATAGATGATAGATAGATAGATAGATAGATAGATACTCGTAGATAGATAGATAGATAGATAGATAGATAGATAGATAGATGATAGATAGATAGCTAGACAGATAGATACTCGTAGGTAGATAGATAGATAGATAGATAGATAGATAGATAGATAGATAGATACTGATAGATAGATAGATAGATAGATACGAGTGATAGATAGATAGATAGATAGATAGATAGATAGATACTCGTAGATAGATAGATAGATAGATAGATGATAGATAGATAGATGATAGATAGATAGATAGATAGATACTTGTAGATAGATAGATAGATAGATAGATACTGATAGATAGATAGATAGATAGATAGATAGATACTCGTAGATAGATAGATAGATAGATAGATAGATAGATGATAGATAGATAGATGATAGATAGATAGATAGATAGATACTTGTAGATAGATAGATAGATAGATACTGATAGATAGATAGATAGATAGATAGATAGATAGATAGATACGAGTGATAGATAGATAGGCAGAGAAAGAAAGAAAAGATAATAGGCAAATGAATAAAGATAAAGAGACATAAATAGACACATAGTTACATTATAGATTTATAGACAACTAGATATAGATGGAAAGAAAGATATATAATATTCAGTTTAACACAATTTTTCCGTCACTTGGCATTAACCATTTCCCGCCCTCCTGTGCGGCCTTGTCCCTGCGGTAATTGGTAGTGTAATAGATATTGCATCTTGAGCAGACGTGCCATTTCCTCATCCTCTTGCATTCTGCTCCTGACTGCAGGTGATGATAGATGTGCGCTGGAATGTTCTCAATTTAATGTGCATGATACTACAGTCAATACCTTGACAGGTCCTGTCAGACACAAGTTATTTTGAGAGGCGACGCTGCGGCAGTATTCTGATCATGGTCAATCACAGAGCCATTTTGTGATGTCGGAGGCAGGCAGATCTGATTTTACAGCAGATGAAACGACATGTGACTGCGGAGATCACAGCACAGCTCAGGATTGTACAATTCCTCCAATATCTTTCCTCGTGTTGATATAGATGCTGCTGGCAGGACACATATTTACAGCCCGGCTCTCCTCTAGGGAACCTTCAAGGATTTGTGATAGAACTGCATGTATAGCAATTCCATAATCTAGACATCTATGCCAGCAATCCTTCACGAGGGTAGGGTGGAGGATGCAAGATTATATGGCTGCTTGTAATACCACACCTTGCCTGTAGTGGCCACTGCAGGGAAATTGAGCAGCATAAACTGTGCCGATCACTTGATCTTGCATTAAAGGGGTTGTCAAACTCTTTAAAAAAGCATCTTATTGACAATTACTATAACTCTCATTGGGGTTTCTACCCAGTTTGGGGAATTTAACATTACAGATGTATAAGAAGGCCAATTTAACTTACAAGACCCTAGGAAACTTGTTTCATATTTGTTTGTACCACACATTGGATCCCACAAAATTGGATAGAAAACAGATAGAAGTCAGATAAATAAGGTAGAACATAAATGTAAATTAGCATGACTGTTCATCAAGAGCTTCAAGGATTAGGTTTCCAAGACCAAGCTGCCCACATAATCCTGAGCTCATCCTAACCAGTGCCAGGAGGCGACCGGAGTGTTGTAAAGCACTACTTTGTGGCAACAGATGGGAGGGGGGGCCTTCCTGTTTCCATCTTATACTGTGCCCCATGGAAAAAGTAATAAAAAAATATGGCTTGCCAAGTTTAGTGTGATTGGATTTGATTGGTCCTCGTAAAGTTCTGACCTCAACCCTATAAACTCCCCTTGGACTGAACTCTACCACTAAAGACCCCCATACATCTAAAAAGATGGCTAAATATGCTGAATGTTGTGGGAATAGTTGACTAGCATATGTGTATGGGGCATCCTGACTACGCCCCAAGAGGTGATGTCAAGGAAGGATTGGGCATGTTGACCTATATGTCCTCAGGGTAGGTATCTACTGATCATGCATGCTCAGCTGACCCAAGTGTTCATGTGTATGGGACTTTCTTATGGTATCATGGCCAAGTCCTTGAAGGTATGGCCTAAGGTCCTTCCTACAAGACTGGAGGCCCAAAAGGTTGATGAGCTCAGTGGGCCTTGGTGCACAAGGAGGGCCAATGGTTCCTTTTCCATGTAAGAAGACATACATGGCACTTGGTAAATGTGGAACCAAGTGTTGCATAGGGGCCAAGGAACATCAAGTGAGGCCTGTTGAAGAGCATCATCTGATTGTCCATGGTTTTGCAGCAGAATCTCAAAGCAGCTCACTTGGGTGTGGTCTTTACATGTGCAGAGATGTGAAGACCCAGACCAAATCCACCTCAATTTTAGCAGCAATTTCCTACGTGTGAACCTGCCCCAATAAATTCCACGGCTTCAGTTCTCTCATAAGCCCCAATTGCACATTGCGATAAGTCGTGTTTAATGTGTGCACACATTTATGGGGCTTTGCAAAAATCATCACCCCCGAGCCATCTTCTTAATTCACTGCAAGATATATAGCGAGTCTACATTCTGCATCATACATCACAGTCTTCTAAGAACAGAGAGCCAACATGAAGGCCTGAAATCCCCCTATGTGTATCTGTCTTAGTTAGCTTTGATAAGTCGCCAGCGAGAAACGATAAAACATATAGCGCTTGCTGTGTTCCCAATGGAAATCACGCTTCCCGCTTTTTATTTAGTTGCAAAAAAAGAGAGCGTAGCGGGGAATTCTGCCTGTTCAGAGGTCAATGTAGATCAGATAGACCAGGGAAAATTATGTTACGAGCGGATGAGGCCTGGCAAGCGGGAAAGGCAATGATAAATCACCTGATGTGTGGCGAGCCGTGTGTCTACATATGATTACAAGACGGTTTTGCAGGTCGACCCATCGGACAGATCCTATTATTGTTAGCAGCAGAGGGGCGCTTTTTTTACCCATTTTCCACTGGTTAATCCATTTGCGCCGGTTTGCTGAATCACATGCTGCTTTCTGAATAACATTGACCCAGATCGTCCTGTACGATACAGCGTTTTACTGGCACAACCCATAAACAACCCCGGCGTCCTACTGTGTTTAATTTAATCTCGCACAAGGCTGAAGTAAATGGGAAGATTAAAAAATATATCAGATAAAAGGCTGTCGGAACAGGTGGATTCCTGCTATAGTCACTTTGTAATGATGACCTCTGGGGTGCCCAAACTTCTCATATATACCGGTATATTTTTTTACTTCAAATCTGACCCATTGTTTATCATTGTAACTGAATTGATTATTAAAGGGGAACTTTCATCACCTCCACCAGATCTTATTCTTTGCATCCTTCAATAGGCCCCACTCCACTGATTCCAGCGCAGTTGGAATTTTTTCTCTAGCCCCTACTGTTCCTGAAAAATTGTCACTGGTAGTTATAGCCTTATCAGACTCTCTTACTGCTAGGTGGGCGGTCCCATCTAGTGTAGACAGTCAGGGACCGCCCACCAGACAGTAGAGAGCCTAATTAGTCTTTTAGTTGCTGATTTCTCAGGAACCGTAGGGGCTGGAAAAAAAATTCCAACTGTGTCGGAATCAGTGGAACAACACGTACTGAACAGTGAAAAGAGTTGGGGTTGGTGAAAGGTCCCCTTTAAAGGTTTTTTCCAGGGCTATGATGTTGATCACCTTTAGGATATGCCATCAGTAATAAAAAATTACTATAGCATGTGTACAAGGACTGAGGCCTTCTCACTGCTCACCAAGCACAGTGCCATACATTCTATAGTGGCTGTGCTTGGTATTGCAGCTCTTCCTTATTCATTTCAATGGAACTGAGCTGCAACATTGTCTTGTGACCAATGGTCATGATGTCACTGGACTGATAGAGGAAGTAGAGCTCATTCATAACTGATCGGTAGAGGTCCACGGTGTTGGACTTTACTGATCTAGTATTGATGATTTACTCTAAGGATAGGTTATCAATATCCTAGAAAGCCTCTTAAGGTATACAGAGGAAATGTGTCTCATCTATAAAAACTACTGACAGATATTTTGTATATACCGCTCTATGGCCGTTTTAATAGTTCATATGTGATAATAAGTTTGACAAAGTTCAATTGGCTAACCGGGGTCAGTTACCACAGAGACCGTCACATTATATTATTATATTCACACTAACCAATTGACTTCTTATGGTTTTCATGGTAGCCAGTTATAACTACTATGTGCCGCGGTATTAAAGGCCACCATCAGGGTGCTTTCGAGAAGGCGTAATGACTAACATCATAAGACGAGGGGTTATTCTTCTAGCACCATTTTGATATATGACCGTGTGGTGTATACCATAGAGGTAGGCCCGCAAAATCTATAGGGGACCAATCCAAGTCTTTAATGGATGGCGTCCTAGGTGGTTGCCAACTCTCTTGAAACATCTGCCAAATTCCTGAATAGATGGAAGGCCTTCCAGAATCCGGGCAGAACACTCCTGCACCCCCAGGCTCTCTCTGTCATTTTACATAGGGTCAGGGTACCTTGGCTTGTCCACTGCACAACAATGGGCGTGCCAACAAACAAATAGCTTATTGGGCGGGGGGTCTTGGGTATTGGAAACCCAACGGATGGATCTTTTACCGATAACCTATCCTTTAATGTGGGAGACAGGGGACAATAGGGTGGCGTGGCTTGGTTGTAAAGGGGATTTGAAAAATGGTGGTGGTGAAGCTCTAGCGCCACCCTCTCCCCTCACCCACCCCTCAAAACAACAGAATTATACTCTGCGCATCCACTTTAGTACATAAGACAGCGGAAGAAAAGAAATATATGAAAACATCTTAGGACATTTGAACAAGTACTTATACGCTGTATACCTGCTGTATACACTTATGGAATGCATGACAGATGAATGATGGCCGATGGGGAAGCAACTAAGTCGTATATAAATATATAGGTATATAGTCTTGATAGGTAAGTAGTTGCGGTTATTGACTCCCAGTGGAGTGGGTCCTCAAGCACAGGTCCTGAAGACAGAGCACAAAGGACCGGTTATGTTTAGGCTTTCCTCGTTTTTCTAATGGAAATACTTACCCAAGTCTTTTATGATCTGTCTTCAAGCCTTATACTATTGTATACTATAGGTGCATTTTTTTTTTATTACTAATTTTTAGGATTTTTTTTAGATATTTTTTTTTTTTTTACCCTCTGCTAAAAATCAATTTTGCGTAACAGTGACAGGTTCATTCATCTCTGTAGCATTGCCATAATTACACCGGACTATGATAAATTGCATATATCGTAGTTACCATGGCTGTCTCCCACGGAAAACGTTAGCTGCAGAAGACAGGAGGGAGAGGGGAGAGGAAGAAAGACTGGTACTTACTGAGCTCTGCAATACTTCCCACACGTGTGGCAAGCAAAGACTGCTCTATAGTCCTCAGTTCTGATTGGCTAAACATCTGTACATCACCTGGTTTATTTGGTCTTTGGTGATCTCTATGGAGGTTCAAACTGTCTGGAAGGCAGAGGACTCCTGAAAATACAAAACCAAAAGAAATAAGATGGCTGCGCTCTTACCCTTACAAGAAAAAGCTATTTATGGTTAAGGGTTGGCTTATGACGCAGTGACCATTGGAGAGACACTGTTCCTGATGAACCGAGCAACCCAAGAACACGTGTCTTTGAAGGCCTCTACCGTAACCTGCATCCAGTGTTGGACTGGCCCACCAAAGTACCTTTTTGAGGATCCTCCGGTAGGCCCAGGCTCTAATATAGTAATGGTCCAGCCAAATTCGAAGGGTGCTATGGTCTGTTGCCTAGGAATCGTTATCTGGTAGGCCCAAGGAACCTCAGTCCGACACTGTCTGCATGACTCTTCCCGTACTCTCCACGCTGCTCGGTTTAGGAAGAACATTGCTCAGAAACAATGCACATTTGTTAATATGGCATATACACATGCAGCAGAGCTGAATTTGGCATGTAACACATTTTGGGTGCCTAGGATAAGATGATAGTAAAATTTGTAGGTTGCGCTGACAAACTCAGCCCAGTTACATCTGCCAAACCACTACATATCTCTTCAATTCCTTGTAAGGAGGACCTATCACCACCTCCATCTCTTCACCTCCTTAAGTAGGTGCTGTTCCTCTGATTCCGGTGCAGTTGGAATTTTTTTTCTAGCCCCTACCGTTCCCGAGTAATCATTCTTGTTCATCTCCGCACAATTACGCTCTTTGTAGTCAGGTGGGCGGTCCTTGATAGGAGATGAAAGAAAGAGACTGCCCACCGGAGAGCAGAGAGCATAATTGTGATGAAATTAACAGTAATGATTGCTCGAGAACGGTACGAGCTAGAGAAAAAATTCCAACTGTGCTGGAATCAGTGGAGCAGGGGCTAGTGAAGGATGGGAAGAGTCAGAGCTGATGGAGGTGGTGAAAAGTCCCCTTTATAAAGCGTTGAAGAAATCCCCCCACTTTTTTACTTGTAACTGTCACCAAATAACCTGTCACCACTGCACTGTCCTTGAGATTAGGGCATTTTACAGACGTGAATGCTGAACCATTGGACACGACTGTACTCATTAATCAACCTACCGATGGAAGCAAATGAGAATATGTTGTGACCGACCTCCCCAGAGAGACCTTCAGCAACACTTACACAACACCTTAAGATATTTTTTTATACTTTGGCTCCTTGCAAGGTTTTCTAAGCACATAGTTACCCACCACCTGGCCCTAAACCAGATTTAGCGCCCAATTATAGGTGGGTTTTCTATATATCCTTGCCTATTTTGGTGTGGATTATGCCCGACATGCCTGATTTGATTCTGAAAATTGATGATAGTCCTGGCACATACACCACAGTTGGCAAGTCCCACTTGTAATGGCTCAGTATGGAGGCACAGAGTCCCTATAGACAGAGTCCCTGTCTTATACCTCCATTTTTCTTAGGGGATAACTTAAGGGGTGCAGAGGGTGTGGTCACACCTGGACCCAGGAACCTTAGTGGGCCCATAACGTGTCTCTTCCATATGTGATTAGACCAATAGTATAAACAATACTTTTAGTTGATTTTGCATTGGGGCCCAAAAATGTCATGATATGCCACTGAGTACAGATGATACGGTATAGCCCATAGTGGGCTATTGGCACTGAATGAGAGACCGTATTACATGGATCGGTAATACATCCATTTGTGGGGGTCTGTGAGGGGTTCTACTGGTGCCTATTTTATGTAGTGCCATACAGTGTCCAAATAAGATTTCCATAAGGCACCCAAATAACACTATACAGTCAATGTGCAACTATGGGTGCAAGTGGCCCCAATCACTAGTAATGGATTCTTATTGGTGGCCCCTAGTAGATCAGTAAAGCCAACTGTGGTGCTATGCTTGATGCCCCTGACTCCCCCTTTGTAAAATCAAGGGCTTCTTTAAAAAAAAAGCCAGCAAGGAGTTAAAACCAAATCCGACATAAATTAAAGCATAAGGAATTCCTCAGCCTCTCACTGTGACATGAATCAATGTTTACCCACAATGCTGATCACATAATATAGCTGATTACATATGATCCGGCTGTGTGCAAGCAATAACCTGCGAGCAAGCAAAAGAAAAGCGAAAAAAAAGCTCAATGTGAATGGTGCGGCAGGGTAGGGGAGCACAAATATACACACATAATACACATTGTGCAAGACAGGGACAACAGACATGATATGTATTGTGAACTTTCATGATCAGTGTTATGTATTCTACCAATGAATCACTGTGATCGTCGCCTTCTCTAGAGATCGCAGCGTAAACTCTCTACAGTGGCCACTGCAGGTCAAATGTGGTATTACATGGTGCTCTTTCAAATGAATGGGCTCAGTCCTCCAGAGCAGTAACTGACCCCCTCTATGATGACAATATGACATCTTTATTTTAAGGAAAAAGATTTAGGATATTAATGGGCACTGTGTAATCCTTAAAGAGAATCTATCAGGTCCAAAATGCTTCCCAAACTGATAATGGTGCTGAGTAGGGAGTCAGGACGTTTGGTAGCAGTGGAAACATACCTTGTAGGCAAGAGCACTGGGTTATGGAGCCCGGGTGCCAGATTTGCCTACAGACAGTCACAGCAGAGGCTAATAATGGTATGGCTTGCAGCTGTCTGTACACAACTCTGGCATATCCATATACAGATGATTATTTCTGCATTATTTTAGGGGTTTATGAGCACTGAGCTATGTATTTGTCCTAACATAACACTATTACTGGTTTAGGAGGCATTTTGGAAGTCTTAAGACTTCCTTTAATTTCCCTTGGGGAGGGGCTGCAAGTAAATGGAACGAAGGATTATGAAGATAAGCTTTTTTCCCTTAGTCCTAACAGCGGCACAAGACCAGATTGTGCCGCTGGTAGGACGACAAGGAACGAAGGATTATGAAGATAATCTTGTTTCCCTAAATCCTAACAGCGGCACAAGACCATAGGACGACAGGGAACGCTTATTAGACCTTCTAGACCGATATGGTCTCTGGGGGTCCAAGAAGGTGGACACTTTGTCAACTTATTGATGGACCCTTGTAAGGTCCTATTGAATCACCCAATAGCCCTTATTTTATGGCCAAAGATGCAAATCCATGTATATATGAGTATTGAATCAAATTTTTAGTAAAAAATATTTGCTTCAGTCAAGGCAATGATAATCCAGACCCCACGCCATTCCTAAAAAAACAGATTAGCCCTCCAGAACAAAGGACTTTCCCAGTTATAAAAATATCAAGAAATAACAAAAAGAAACAAAACCAAAAGGAAAAGCTTCATGTTACTAAACACAAAGTCACATCAATGATAGATTATTATATGTAATCCCCTTTAATATACCCCTCCAAGGTCTATTATGGACCATCTGACAGTAACCTATGAGAAGTGAGGATCCAGTACTATACACCTGCTGACAATGATGAATGGTCCCTCTCCAACAAAAAACGAGACACACCCTAAGACTTTGAAAGCAACTATCTAGTTTAGCAGAGTAAAAGCTTTGAACTATTTGGTCTCTTTAATAAATGTCTGCGTTAACACTTGGCTGACCCCTGTTATTGTGTATTGTGGGTAATTATTTTTTATATATTTTTTGCTTTTTATAATAGAGAGCGTAGAACATCATGGCTCCTAAAAAAAATACAACTTAAAGGGGGCTTTCCACCATCTACAGCCTAGTTTTATACTTTAATAGGCCTAGCTCCACTGATTCTGGCAGAGTTGGAATTATATCTCTAGCCCCCGCCGTTCCTGAGCAGTCAGTGAGGTTAGTTTTGGTGCCTAATGCGCTAACTAGACTCTCTAATATCAAATGGGTGGTGTCAGACAGGAGCAAGCAAGGGGGTGTTACTCAGAGCTCCAATCAGTGGCTGACAGCATCAGAACTCACAATCATGCCCCCTGCCTGTTCCTGACAGACTCCGCCCATCAGACATTAGGAAGTCTAGTTACATTTCAGGCAGCAAAACTAACAGCAGTGATTGCTCAGGATCGGTGGGGACTACAGAAAAAATTCCAAGTGCATCAGAATCAGTGGAGCTGTATCTACATGAATGAAATGATCTGGAGTTGATGAAAGGTCATGTTTAACAAGGGTGTAGCTATAGGGGGTGTGGATAAAGAGACTCTTCTACTTTCTCTCCTAGATTAAAGAGGTATTCTAGTAACACTTGGTTACCCACTATCTAAAGGATAGAGGATAATTTGCTGATTGTTGGAGTCCCAGTGGTCTGATCCCCACCAATCACTGGGATAGTTTGATTGGGGCGGCAGGTCAGGCAGCCCACACCATCCCATGCTGCTCGACCTGCTGCTCCATTCAAAGGATCAGGGGTAACTTCATATTACTGGAATACCCCTTTAATTCCATAGCCGCAACCCTACACTTTTTATAGGCCCTATTAAATGGGCCAATGATTGGAGAAATTTCAGATCCCGATAATTGGCCGGCCTTTCAATGCTTCCAGTAATCCGCCCGCCTTTGTGCAGTATAGTAAAATATTATAATTCGTGGGCAGTACATGGCCCAATATAAATATGGATATACTGCCAACAAACAATGAACGTGTATGGGGGACTAATGGTCGCTTTAGTTCATGGCTCTGTTTAAAAGCTCCCATAGACTTGTTATAGTGTCAATCCTCGTGAATCGCCTGTCCACAGATTGTGTGCAGTATTACAACACAGTTCCATTGACTTCCATGGTGCTGAGCTGTAATACCACTCATAACCCAGATGTGGCGCTGTTTCTGGAGGAAAGCAGCCCTGTACTGCTCCTTTCAATACCGACTTTGCCGTATTAATAATCTAGAACATTCTCTCCTTTGGATTTTCATCCTAAAAAATAAGATGCGAAATCTTATAAATCAGCCAAGGACAGAATGTTTCTGAATCTCCCAGAGATACAATCGAGGAACTTCCTTAAGCAATCTATAACATCTCTCTATTAATCACTGTTATCTGGAAGACATCCACCTATTTTATTTTAGACGTGCGGAGGACTGAATGACGGCAAACAGGATGCATTCATGTGCTACAAAAAAATATACCGCCTCCTCAATCTCTCCCCGATTCCTTCCAAGAATAGTCCTGACTGTATCCTGCCGGCTAAGACTGCCAAAGAGAATGGAATCATTCTACTTACAGTTACATAGTAATGACTGGATATTACTGATACCCCCCTGGTGGGCAGTCCGAGAGACACCTACCTATCTGCCATGTACAGGCAGTTACAGGTCTGTGCCATAATGGGTGGGAGAGGTCAGGACTGGAGTACTCGAGAATGCAATGGACTCATAACCAATGTATTTTAATTTTATTTATTATTTTTATTTGATATATTATGTGTTTATTTGTTATTATATTATTTATTGTCATCCGCCGATCGGTTCAGCAGTTCCCCACCGATCAATCGGTTATTTGGTGGGCGGTGCCAGACTTTCTGCTCCAGCCCAGGACCGCCCACCAGACGGTAGACAGCCTAACATATTGGGTGCCGGAGATAACAGAAATAATTGCTCAGGAATGGTGGGAGCAATAGAAATAATTCCAATTGTGCTGGAATCAGTAGATGAGGGCCTCTGGAAGGACACAAGGAGTTGGAGGTGGTGAAAGGTCCCTTTTAAATCTAGGTCTATGAAGGGGATTTGGATCTTTGTCTCAATCAAAGCGCCAACTGCTATAACTATAATGTATTAAACTGATCGGCCCAGAATATTGGAACATGAAGGATAAAAGGTGGAGATTGACAACCATGGACATGATAATGGCTGTCACCTGTAGAAATCCAGACCAGGGCAATGGCAGAATAGACAATGTCCACAAACCAGGATGGCCACAACAATCCACCGTCATATCTCATGCTTGGACAAAATTGTATCCGCTGAAGTTCTCGACACGATGGATCCGATGGCTTTTGACACCGATGTAACAGAATTATTTAGGGTTAGTGGAAACCTGCTGTTGTGGCAAAACGGTTCCACAAAACAGACCATATTATCTGATGGGTCATAGAAACACTGGGGTCATAATGGCCATCATACTCCTACAGGCTGGTACATGATAGATACCTAGAATCATCCAGTGTCTGCCAAAATTAACATTGATCCTCATTGATATCTCAGATTAGATCTCTATATGTTGGAGTGTTATCTTACGTATATGGGGGTCTCCCACCTCTGCCAAGACAGCATTGGGCACGATGGTTATGGAGATGCCCAGCCATATTCATTCAGCTTCATTTTACATTATCATCAGTTGTCTGTAGAATGCAACAGCAAATTGTGTTGTCTGAACAGGGACTGAGCCTGGGTGGGATTATCAAAATTTTCAGACCATGCCAATTTCATGCATTGCTGTGTTTTGTAGTGACAAGTCCGTCTTGGGCTTGCCATCCTTTGTCGTCTTCTTGCTCATATTTTACGTACATTGGGGACCACAAGTTTCATGTTACTCGTCTGCCAGTCTACCATGTGCCTTTGGGACCCCTCAGACGCCAGTGCCCAAGAGTGACTGCTGACTCTGCTCCCTGTATAGTGACGCCCCTCTGTCCCCCTGTTGACCTCCTCTATATCAGAACACATCGATTTATATCTTCCAAAATGTTAGACCTTTGCTATTAAAAATAGGCAAAGCTGCAAAAGTTGCAGAAAGTATCCCTGGTAGACGCAATAAAAGTCTGATTTATGCCACATTGTAACACAGAACATTCACTTGTTATCTCCATCAGTCTGACCTCTTAACCTGCAGTTCGTGGGTATTGTTACTTAACCATTGCGTCTCAGGGGACTCCAAACATTTCCAGCAGAAAACTTTATCTAAAAAATACAGGTCAGGAGACAAAGCTTGGGAAATGCCGGAATGTCAGGAACTTGGTACAATGACTTAGCGCAACGTCTGTTGCATTTCTATAGGTTCAGACCCATAAATGTGTTTGGAAACAGGAAAGAAATAGGAAATTAATGTTACATTGTAACTGGAGCATATCCACCCATATCCACTACAATATGGAGAGGTGTCCAGGTAAACAATAACTTAAAGCCCCTTCTGCATCCAGTTCTGAAGGCCTTGGTTTGGCCATACATTATACAGGCACCAATTCATATGAATGACGGCGTGTAATACCACATTTCACCTGTAGTGGATGCTCAAGCAGAAATGTAGAATGTGCTAGGAACTCAAGTGATCAGCTATAAAGTGTGTGACAATGTTTCAGTTTCCCTGCACTGCCCCCACAGGGTAAAAGAAGCATTACACAGTTCTGATTGGAATCAATGTGTTCTACATGTAAGGCAAAGACTAGGGATGAACCAACCCATTCGTTATGACATCAGCATGCCCCACATGATTGGACCCGAGTGGTCCCACGAGGTTGCTGAAGAGGCCCAAAGAGAAGCTGAGGACCCACCAGATATCATAATGGAGCCAGGAGAGAGGAATAAGACTGTTGTGTTTGCTCACATCCTAGGCCTCCACTTATTATACTTTGCAGTCTGAAGAGAGCCCAGTATATAATAACAGTTCCAGTTTGTCATCTGGGTGGATCTCATGAATATTCATGAGGTGAAGCTCATGGGGATCCCTCATCACAGGTACAGACATGTTGGGTCCTCCAGAACCAGAGACATTTTTGTAGCTGCTTCCATTGTAGACTACACAGACCAAAGCACCTCTAAACTGTTTTTGGGCCGGGTGTTATCCCCCAAGATCAGATAGTTATGGCCTATCCTAAAGATAGTCAACAAATAATAAAAAAATCATGGGCAACCACTTTTACTTTTTTTAGCACCCTTTCTATGGATCCAGACAGGCTAGATTTGACTCCCAAAATGTATCATGACCCTGGTTCACCAGTTGTCCTTCCTTGGTCCAGTTTTGGTATATAATAACCATTGGCTTCTGGGAACCCTTCAGAAGACCTGCCATTATGGAGATGCTCTGACCTAGTCATGTCATCATTACAATTTGACCCTTGTCAATGTCAATTAGATCCTTACGCTTGCTCATTTTTCCTGCTGACGCTACATCAACTTTAAGAACTGCCTAATATATCCCACCCGTTGACATTCCCTTCACCTGTCTAGACCTGTCATCCGTCTTCACCTGTCCTAATGGTCTGGTCTATATGTATTAACCTCTGAAATAAAAAAAAATGCACAAAAAAACAATCTTAAATGGCCGAATATATCATTTCCCGGGAATTGACACTATACCTAATGCTAGAATAAGCTGTGTATTTCGGAGAAGTAGGCTAATGTTATTCATGCATTGTCATTAGCTTTGCTCCTCATTATGTTCTAGAAATGTCATGGGACTCTAGAGGATATAGGAAAACATATAGACTAAAATATCTAACTCCACGGCAAGAGCACATTAACACGGGGGTAAATATCGCTCTGAGAGAAAGGACGTCTCATGAACCATGAATAATGTCATTCATCCTCATCAAAGCCGAGGTCCACGTGAAAATGACAGGGCAGCTATTTTAAGAATGTATATTATGGAAAGTACGAGGAGATGTTTTGCTGAGACCGGAGAATTTACAAGTAACAGAAGACGAGAGAAACCCGGGATGAATTTTTGGGGAATAATTCTGGATAGAGACTTTTTAGCACTTTTTCTTTAGTTTGGAATTTCCAATTAGTTTTACTGAAATTTCTTGGAGAACCACACTTAAATTTTACAAAATTGGATGTTTTAATATCAACCTCGAAGGATCAGCTCCTCCTCCCAAGGTCCAGCTTCAGAGAAGTAATGGGGAAATCATTGGAGATTCCACCAGACGTGGAACATTCTAACATTCTCCCATTGATTTTTCATTGATTTTTTTTTAGCCTAAAAGATAGGTCACCACTTGATAATTTTGGGAAATCTTGGGATCTATAATCGGCCATTTTGGCAAAATTGGCAGGCTCAATTTAGGCTGTATTCACATCTATGTTGGAGTAGAGGACACCACCAAAGAAACCACCTAAAATCGGTGGAGAGAAAAGTCAGGCAAGGACTAGGGGGTCTATAGATGTCCATGGGTAACCACTTTTTAAGCAGAAAGGGTTTTCCTCTTTTGGGTCCCCATGCGGACCCAAATGTCAAAGGTCCTGAATGCAAGTGAGAATTTATCGTAACTTTAGTGTAATCTGTATGGCCACCTTAATTTGGAGGCAGGGAAGGGGCAAGGAGGCTTTATGGCACTCAACGGCATATAGATCACATCAGACAAACACATGGGGCCAGACTGATCCCATTGCATTTTGATAACCTGGATGGACCCTATATACCAGTGATGGCGATCCTTTTAGAGACCGAGTGCCCAAACTGCAACTCAGAACTCACTAATTTATCACAAAGTGCCAACATGGCAATTTAACCTTAATAATGTGCGGATCCACAATTCGACACAATTACAACCTGGTCATACGAATGGGGCTTTATAGAGCTTTCTGCTCCACTGTGACCCCCACACAGTCCAATCTGCTTCACAGTGACCCCCACACACAGTACAATATTCTCCACAGTGGTCCCCACACAGTACAATCAGCTGCACAGTGGTCCCCACACAGTACAATCTTCTCCACAGTGGCCCACACACAGTACAATCAGCTGCACAGTGGTCCCCACACAGTACAATTTGCTCCTCGGTGGCACTCACACAGTATAATCTGTTACATGGATGGGTACCCAAAGAGAGGGCTCTGAGTGCCACCTCTGGCACCCGTGCCATAGGTTCGCCATCAAAGCTATATACCATAGGCACCAAAAAAAAAACAAAGATGTCGACAGTCATGAAAATGAGAAGGGGTGAACAAGTACCAAGCCCTTCTAATCTGGTTAGTGCTACCCAGCACCGTACGGTCCCAAATGTGACCTCCTTCTTAAACTCTTCAGTTAGGGACCCTCTATAAGGCTCTGTTCACATCACATCTGAAGCTTCTGACTTATACAGAACAACCAATGACGCCAATTGTAAAAAAAAAAACCACAGCAGCTTGTACTTTTCCACGATGCTTCTGCGTAATTGTAGGCAACCAATGTATACCAGGACAATAGAGAATAAGAGAAGACCCTTATGACCTTCATTGGGTGAACTGGGCCCCGTGGATACATTTGACGTAAAAGCCCAACATACGCAAAGCTAACTTAGGACTTAAAATGTGAACAGAACCTAATAATGTGTTTATTCATGTAGTCTACGAAGCGTCCACCTTCTCCATCCTCCAAAAGCTTTATTTTTAATATCCTGGATTTCAGGAGCTCCGCACAAATTCTACCCACAAAATAGCATTTCTAATACTCGGCTTCCAATGCAGCATTCATAAAACTATTTTTAAGATGCCTCTTCCATGGCGGAGAAAGCTGAGACTACTTAAAAGTGTGTTTTTCCTGGAAACAGTCCACATGAGCAACAATGAAACCTTTCAGAAAACGTTTCAACCTAAAGGAATCGCCCCTGCTAAATTTTAGAAGATTTTGTTCTAATTTTCCATTCTGCTGATGACAGGGGGAAAGTGTTTTTAATATTGTAATGTAGTCGTAGGCCCAGGTTCACCCGACGGTCACTCCACGTCTCCATGTGATAAAAACAATTTTCAGAAGCTTATAGAAGATGAGATGTAATTTAGTTCTACAGCTCTAGTTCTTAATTTGTCATATTAACTCCCTGTGATGAATTGTTGGAGGTACCTTGGGGGGGTCACCTAAAAAAAGAACCTGAATTTTATTTTCTTTTAAAAGAATTAAGAAATTTTAGAATTTATTTATTTAATTTTTTTTTACATTCTGAAACAATGGCCACTTGAAGACACATAGCAGGCTGATACTACTGTAGATCTCTCCTTTTCCCTAGTGGTCTATTCTAGTGCTGGAGACTAGACAGGCAGGTTTATACAATGGCTCTGTTTTTCTGTATGGTGGGGGAAGAGTCATCTAAATGGGCAGGTTGGGGGACAAGTATCTAGCTACTGGACCTTTAACCCAGTGGTTGCTGGGATCCAATGCAAAATCTGTATCAGGCCCCCAACTATAATATATCATGTATAGTATTGGTCTCCATATATTGGGAAGAGACGCCTCATAGGCCCCCTAGTGGTTCTAGGCCCAGGTGTGGTTGCAACCTCTGCACCCCTCAAGTGCACCCCTCTGTTTAGCCCTAGTCTTTGCAGCTGCCATAAAGTAGATAGATAGATAGATAGATAGATAGATAGATAGATAGATAGAGGTATGCTGCACTTTCTATATAGAGATGAGAGTAAATATTTTGGGGCCTCTGATATCACCTCCAAATATATTTGGACTACGGTTCTAGTCAATGACTTGACTGCCTTTATATTACTACTTTGTCTAGCAAAGTTCATCCAAGTATGTCCTGGCAAAAGAAGGTAGTGAGCAATACACTGCTAAGACTGATAAGAGTTGTCTCTCCACCCCATGTATGATCTCATATGACAATTCTCATCCAGCCAAATATTAGTATGACATGGTTTTTATTCAGAAGAGTGACTGTCCATTTTTTAAGCCAGACTTGGTCATAAATCACCATATGGACATGAGACAACCCAGCATATCACCCCAGCCCTGCAGATAGATAGGTTAGTGTCAGCAGAACCAGCATATCACCCCAGCCCTGCAGATAGATAGGTTAGTGTCACCAGAACCAGCATATCACCCCAGCCCTGCAGATAGATAGGTTAGTGTCACCAGGACCAGCATATCACCCCAGCCCTGCAGATAGATAGGTTACTGTCACCAGAACCAGCATATCACCCCAGCCCTGCAGATAGATAGGTTACTGTCACCAGTACCAGCATATCACTCCAGCCCTGCAGATAGATAGGTTACTGTCACCAGAACCAGCATATCACCCCAGCCCTGCAGATAGATAGGTTAGTGTCAGCAGAACCAGCATATCACCCCAGCCCTGCAGATAGATAGGTTAGTGTCAGCAGAACCAGCATATCACCCCAGCCCTGCAGATAGATAGGTTAGTGTCACCAGAACCAGCATATCACCCCAGCCCTGCAGATAGATAGGTTAGTGTCACCAGAACCAGCATATCACCCCAGCCCTGCAGATAGATAGGTTACTGTCACCAGTACCAGCATATCACCCCAGCCCTGCAGATAGATAGGTTAGTGTCACCAGAACCAGCATATCACCCCAGCCCTGCAGATAGATAGGTTACTGTCACCAGTACCAGCATATCACCCCAGCCCTGCAGATAGATAGGTTACTGTCACCAGAACCAGCATATCACCCCAGCCCTGCAGATAGATAGGTTACTGTCACCAGAACCAGCATATCACCCCAGCCCTGCAGATAGATAGGTTATGGTCATCTGAATCAAACAGTGTTTTCCCCTTCTGAACTGCTGCCTCCGTTGCTGAGATATCACTATTTTATCCATATACAAATGAAAACTTTGGAGCAATGTGGGCATTACCATTGCTCCAAAGGTAAGTACTAATGTCCTTGTTGCACCAAATAACAACAATATCTCAGCATTGATTCACAAGAAAAAAAATACTGTTTGACTCCGGAGACCCTAATCTACCTATCTGAGAGGGTGGGTGGATATGTTGGGTTCTGGTAACACACTCCCTTGAAGTTGGGGATGGTTCTGAAAGTGACACCTTTCAACACCCAAAGATAGTTGAAATCTCTATACTATTACATGATCTGATCTGGTCTTGGAGGAGGACTCTCTTGGTATTTTGCTTTGAGGCCCTCCGTATCCAATGGTGTCAAATTCACTGTACACCGCCTGTACCTATAAACATTTCTAGACCTCGAAAACAGGAACGTCTCGCCTCTTCATGATGTGTTACAATATCCAAGAGATCGTAAGAATTACGCCTCAAAAACAGTAAATTGTGTCCAGCCTAGCTGAGAAGTGGTCTCGATGAGTGAATTTCCTCTCCATTAATGGGTCATTAGGAGATGTGGAGAAGTTAGATGAATGTTGGGGTATAGAAAGGGTTTTGTTTTACCCGCAGCCTACACTTTCCACTTAATAGAGTATAATTTCTTAGAATACAAACACTGAGGGTTCGGGTACTGACTGATCTCAGTATATACAGTAAACCACACAGAATGATTTACTACCAGCGGCCGGGGACTGAATGTTTAGGTAGGAAGACAAAGAAGGTCTTATACATGTACTGTACATAGCGGTGACTGTGTGAATGATCACATTTCTTATGTTATAGAATATATATACATATATATGTATATCTTCCGAGCTCTGTGATATATAGGTGTATATGATAGAGGAGAGAAGCTGAGCTCTGTGATATATAGGGTTATATGATAGAGGAGAGAAGCTGAACTCTGTTATATATAGGGTTATATGATAGAGGAGAGAAGCTGAGCTCTGTGATATATAGGTTATATAATAGAGGAGAGAAGCTGAGCTCTGTGATATATAGGGTTATATGATAGAGGAGAGAAGCTGAGCTCTGTGATATATAGGTTATATAATAGAGGAAAGAAGCTGAGCTCTGTGATATATAGGGTTATATGATAGAGGAGAGAAGCTGAGCTCTGTGATATATAGGGTTATATGATAGGGGAGAGAAGCTGAGCTCTGTGATATATAGGGTTATATGATAGGGGAGAGAAGCTGAGCTCTGTGATATATAGGGTTATATGATAGGGGAGAGAAGCTGAGCTCTGTGATATATAGGGTTATATGATAGAGGAGAGAAGCTGAGCTCTGTGATATATAGGTTATATAATAGAGGAGAGAAGCTGAGCTCTGTGATATATAGGGTTATATGATAGAGGAGAGAAGCTGAGCTCTGTGATATATAGGTTATATAATAGAGGAAAGAAGCTGAGCTCTGTGATATATAGGGTTATATGATAGGGGAGAGAAGCTGAGCTCTGTGATATATAGGGTTATATGATAGGGGAGAGAAGCTGAGCTCTGTGATATATAGGGTTATATGATAGAGGAGAGAAGCTGAGCTGTGTGATATATAGGGTTATATGATAGAGGAGAGAAGCTGAGCTCTGTGATATATAGAGTTATATGATAGAGGAGAGAAGCTGAGCTCTGTGATATATAGGGTTATATGATAGAGGAGAGAAGCTGAGCTCTGTGATATATAGGTTATATAATAGAGGAGAGAAGCTGAGCTCTGTGATATATAGGGTTATATGATAGAGGAGAGAAGCTGAGCTCTGTGATATATAGGTTATATAATAGAGGAAAGAAGCTGAGCTCTGTGATATATAGGGTTATATGATAGAGGAGAGAAGCTGAGCTCTGTGATATATAGGGTTATATGATAGAGGAGAGAAGCTGAGCTCTGTGATATATAGAGTTATATGATAGATGAGCTGAAAGGCGACTGTATGAGCAGGGGGATGGGTGGAACTAGGATGAGAATGAGAGTGGTTGTCACCATTAATAGATGAGGCCGTACATTTGGTGTGATGGATCTCATGATCCCGGGAATAAAAATTGAAAACATCTGCACAGGTAACCCAAGGATAATGTCATAAAGCCATAAGGGAGTCATAAATTTTGGATGGAACTGCCTTTCAACGCTGGCTCTTGTAAAATACAAGTTCTAAGCCATTGTCTTATCCCGCATGTTATATTTCATAGCTACATACCCTCTTGTCCAAACATACAGCTGCTCTGTCTTCAGCAAAGACTCTTCCAAAAATGAAATCCTTTGGGGAAACTTCCATAAAAGTTGAGTCTATCTTTAGGATATGGGAACATTTCGCTACATGACTTTAGAACTTCATGATCTAAATGAGAGGATTAAGGGGCTTTCCTGATCTAATTGGAACGTTCCCATCCACGGGGCACCTAGAGGTGGTCCTCAAAAACATCCACTATGGGGAAAAAATCTCTGAGCGGTGTATAGAGCAAGAGGAGCGGAGTATGTTTTGTGGGAAAGTATAAAGTAAAAGTGGTAAATTTTTGATTCTGAGCTTTAAGAGTCTAGTAGGTGGTCCTTTGTAGGACCGCCCACTGGACTCCAAAACCAAAAATGAGCAGAGGTGTGAATGAGTAAACTACCAGTTATACTACAAAAACATATGGATATCGGCCTCAGACTCCTAACACACAGTCCCAGAAGATGACCCCATTTGGGGGGTCCCCACCTACCATATGCCATACATAACACCGGTGACTTACGTGACGGAGTGTCCTTTGGGCCCCCTTAGATACAAGATCCCAGGCTTGACTGATACCTCTGCACCCCCTATAGCTACGCCCATGATTGTGAATGACTCCATGTTTCTTTTTGTAAATGCCCATTTTCCCACAATCAGCTGAGTCTCTTTTGCAGCTGAATAAATAATATTAGCCGGCCGAATTTTATTTTTCTACATTATGAATTCCACAAATGTTTAGTCTAAAATAATACCTGTGACGGCGCTTATTCTGTAACATTTAGGAAGTTCGCTGGAACATCTGGACGCCATATGCTCTGCAGGTTTGCAAATATTAAAAAAAAAAGTATATTTAAGCTTTTTGATTTTTTTTTCCAAAATTCTTCCAGTAGCTGAACATTTTATCAGATTTCAGTAGATTGGATTTTACCAAGTGCTGATGAAAAATTATTTGAAGCTATATTTGGCATGGCCTCACATTAGAAGCTTCGATTCACCTACAGGTTATATTTTTGATTTTTAAAAAATTATAAAAAAAAATTTTTTAATGCAACAATATAATCATTGAGCATGAAACCCAAGAAATAATACATATTAGATTTTACTCTGTCCCGCCACCTTTAGTGACCATGCACGTTTCCTTTATTTTTTCCCAATTTTTTCAGTTTTTTTTGTCTCTTTTCCAATGCAATGCCCGAGGCAAAGTTTAAATTTAGAATTATATTATGTGCCAAACTGTAATGGAGGGGAAAACATATAACAACAGAATCTTGACTTGTCTAAATTGGGACAAAACAGACCATCATTTTGGAAAAAAAAAATCTGGCCACCATATTTATCAGCATAGAGAATCCATATGTTAAATTCAATGAATTTCAATGAAAATTCAATGAAAAATTGAATTAAACAAAATTTGAAAGATTTGAAGAAATTGGGGCGCAAGTTTTGATACAAGATAAAAATTCAATTTATTAGTTGGGGGTCTATCAACTAGAGAAAGTGGGTGCAAATGTGGTTGTTGCTCTGGAGGACCCAGCATGTCTATGCACTAATTGACAGCCCATACATTTTAATAGAAATGGTGTAATACTGCAATTCACCTGCGGAAGTGCTGTAAAGGAATGGATCACTATAGGTTCGAGCTAATCGCTGAGTGATCCAACCGCAGGACAACTTATTAGTTGGTCAGTAGACCCTTCTTCCAAAGCAAGAGTGTTGAAAGTGAATTACAACTCTAGGCTGAGGCCCCACATAGCTTTTTTTGTTGCAGATTTTGTTGTGTTTTTTTGAGCAGAAGGCAGACGTATAAGTACTTTCTATATATTTCCCATTCCTTTTGTAGCCATTTTTGGCTTTGGATCAAAAAACCGCAGCAAAATCTGCAACAAAAACCTATGTTTCCACAACATGTGGCTTCAACCTTAAAGAAGACCCTTCACCAACTCCAAGACTTTACCTTCTTCAATAATTCCCCCTCACTGATTCTGGCGCAGTTAACATTTTATCTCTAGTCGTCACCTTCTTGAGTCAACCCTTCTGTTACTTTTCAGCACAACTACACTTTCTACTGTCAAGTGGGCTGGAACAGGAAGACAGGGACCGCCCACCTGACAGTAGAGATCGTATTTGTGCTGAAACTAATAGAAATGATTGCTCAGGAATGGTGGCGGCTAGAGAAAAATCCAATTGTGCCGGAATCAGCAGAGCCCATTGAAAGATGGAAAGAGTTGGTAGAGCTGGGGAAAGGACCCTTTTCAAGTAATTTTTCAGTTACAGTGGACCGCCTTGTCCTTCCTTAATCTTACAAAAGACCTACAAAAAGATTCTACTTTGGATATTGGTGTCACCCTGAAACGCACATGGGTTACATCATTTGGGTACCCTTCAGTCTACTTCCCACCTGAGCTAACCATTGGTAGACACTCAAATTTCACTCAACCTTAACTGAATTTTTAGAGGTGGTAAAAGCTACTTCTTTGAAGAAAAAGTGACTCTCTATAGGGTGCTCCACAGGTTCAGTGTATATACTACGTGGAAACATGGCGCCAGGGTGTTCATATATCTGCTTATCTTAGGAGGCTTACGAGCTCCTTGTAGATCCCTGTAGTAGGAACTCATCGGTTTTCTCAGCAGCGTTCTGCGGGGCGTGATGGATGGCCCTGTTATTTATTGTATAATCAGAGATGTTAAGACTCAAGCTCCAGTGTAAATTATTGAGTCTGTGGTTTCATTGATGATTTCCATATGGGAACCTCACTCTCCTCCGCCACAACCTAAATTCTCACAGAACGTTATTGAGCACGTCTGGACAATTACAAAAGATGCCGTCCTAGGAAATCCAACCTGAAAATGTGGAGGGTCTTCCCATCACGTCCAATCCAATGACTTCAAAAAATAGGAATATCTAAGACCCATAAATGCAATATTCTAAAAAATTTCCAATGTCTTCTTTCTGCAGACAGCTTGGGCCAATGCTTCTTCTAGCCTAGGGTCGTCTTTGTTGATCTCAGGACAATCTTTCACAGGAGACCATCTCTGTTCTGGCCAAAATTGCTTAAAAATTTTACAAAAAAGTCCAAAATTGCCCATTTTATGAAAATTATAAGAACCCCATTTATGGTCAGACTTGCGTGACCGACAAAGAATTGTGGGCTTGTACGGAGTAAGAGCAGCCACCATGACATGTTCCTCTGTGATCCACCAAAGCAACTCCTCGAAGGAAGGGGGAGCAACAAATGACAAGAAGAAGGGACAGCCATTTTTTTTGCACTTGGCTTAGGGGACTACACCCATAGGTAATACCAAATGCCCATACCTGCTTTCCACCATACATCTTAGACCATCCCTGGGGCCACCATCCTCATGCATGGGCTTGGTAAAAATTCCCTACCAATATAAATCCCCAGTTGTCTAAGTATCCGAGGCCCACTGATGGAATCCAATAAACCTGTCGCTGTGATTTTGTGTATTTTTATTAGCCCCATGTATATATGCAATGTTAATTACGGGACTCGGTTGGCCATACGACAGTTAATTCTAAGACGAATACCTCCGAGGCCCGGCGTAATAACCGGAAGTTTTGTCTTCGATAACTTTAAATAAAAACAATTTGCTGTTATCGGAGCGTCCTGCATATCTGCTACTGTAGGAGGACGCGGCGTCATTAGCTCGCTGCTGAGAACGCGGTACATGGCGGAAAAGCGGGATTAATGTCGGAGATAAAAATAATAAGGGAGCTTTGTGCCAATCTGATACGAGGTGCAAATTAGACGGTTCACACCCGTTTGACGGCTGTTTTGCCTGCAGTGCTGGAGACGGGTCTAATAGAAAAGGTATTCTGTATTATATCATTGTAGTCAGTGACTATACCATTTAGGGGTGTAGCCATAGGGGATGCAGCGGGAACCGTCTCCCCAGGTTCTGATCTGAGGGGGGCACATGGTATAGATTTTTTGGGAGCCGGTAACCTTGGATTACTCCGGACACAGCCTAGCCTCCTTATCAAGGTCGTATACATACATGTCAATAGTCCCGATTTTAGCAGAAAGGGGCAGCAATCTCCATCTCCACCAATCGTGTGTTTGAGTGCCGCACCCTAGAGGATGGGACTGAGATTACAGCTAGATGGGCTATGCTATGCTGTTCCCGTAATCCCCACAGAAGTGGATAGATGTTCCAAAAACTAGCAGCATAGCTCCTGCTATATGGCTGAGTGTGCTATACTGTACCCATAGGTCACATTCACTCCTATGGGAGCTAAGGCAACACTTGGCTGTTATATGGCTCCCAACTTGGTAGCCAAGAAATCCCTCTTTATATGGGCTGCAACAGTAATACCCCTTTGTTTATCCAGATGTGTTCAGCTATTCCAAAGATATAAGCCCTGTTAGTGTTGATGTGGATTAGAGTCTACTAGTCAAGTGCATAAAACTGTAGTTTGTGCTTTGTGGCATGTAGCGTTACCATCCATCTGACTAGTAGATCGTAATGTGTATCAACACTAACAGGGCTTATATCTTTGGAATAGCTGAACGGATTTGGATACACAAAACACCAAAATGCTCAGCGTGACAGCACCGATCACATGATCTATGTCATTGGGCTTTTCAGATCTGGTGATAAGTCCTCTTTGAAGTGGTGCATATACTAATAGCAGTCTTTGCCTGCCATAGTGTTAAAAATTTGGCGCACGCTTAGGTTTCTCCATATCCTTGCATCTTCTACACTCGCCTCCATCAGTGAAATCACTTTATATTCCCCATTCGATCCCAGCAATTGACATGGCTCTAGCGTAAATTACGTTCCGATTGGTCGCCACCTACACAACACTAGCCAATTGCAACGTGAGTCAGCTCGCACGCAATAGCCACCGAATCGGTGCGCATCTTATTCGCAGATCTTGGGCACAGACTCATAGGCATGTGTCCAAATTATACCGGTTCCTCCAGCGTCAGCATATTTTATGGGCGAATGACAGCATAAAGTGCATTTTGGAAATTGATTCTGCAGTAAACTGTCTGCGCTGATGAGTAGTGACAGCCCTGGAATAATGAAACGGTTTGGTTCACGCTCCATTCATGCTTTACGCTATAGGTTTTATTTAGCTGCAATGTAGTAGTCATGGATACACTGCAGAATATCAACTGCAATGCTGGAACGGATCGTTACATCACAACCATGATTAATATTATCCAAGACGACGAGGGGCTCTAAGACCATATAATAATATGGCTACTTTTTGTTTCCAGAATCCGCGCTCCTTATATCTTTGGGATGAGTCTGGTACTGCAGCGCAACCGCAATCACTAGAGTTGCAAATACCGAGCGCAGCTATGGACCAGGGTAGCCATGTTTTTATGATCTCCTACAAGCCTTGGGGTGGCCATAGATGTTGGTTGAACACCTGCATGGCCAACAGATATCCTTGCCATGTATACCCGGCTGAGCCAAGAGATCATGTGTTCTCAATAAATCATCTCTGATGAGATATGTCCAATCCATGTCACCCATGATCGGGAAAGATAGGACAACCCATATATTAGAAGACAAAGCATCATCTATGGTGTATGGCCACCATGTTTCTACTGAAAACCCCTCATATCAAAGGCCAGAGGCACACAGAGAGCAGAAAGATTTGCCTAGTTTCCAGAAAGTTCTGTGGGGTATGATGTGTAGAGGTTTTGGTGTAACGTTGGTTCAGGTGGTCCACCATGGGTGGCGTCAACTCGCATATGGCTTCCACTCAGTATAGGCAATCCAATGTTCGTAAATAGGTAACGGTAAACTCCCCAATGATTATACTCCCATCTCTAAGGGCATATACCATAGATATAGACCGCGAAGCCATGGGGCCTTTAGAGAGAGAGGTTCCTGTATGGGTGGCTTTTGGCTGTGATGAACTGTGCAGGACTCCCCTCTACAGAGGCCCTGCCTTGTTGGCAAGACATTGGAAAAAACATGGGAATGGTAGAGAACACCATACCCTTTTGTCCAGGGCACCAAAATCAGAGCTGTAGCTGGACCCGGGGCAGAGATTTAGTCCATCGCCCTTACATTTGATATGGTGGTTTGTGAGGCCACCCCATGACAGCCATAACCCTGGACACGTCCCATGATTGCCTCCCTACCTACGCTCATGCCAAAACAGGGGCCCTATCTTATTATTGGATTATGGGATTCCTAATTTTGTAGACCACTACCCATCTCTGCTGGGTTGGGGGAAGACAAATAGGTCCTGGGCCTTCTTCAGTCCCATTATGAGGAGGTACAATTTGCACCAAATTGGGAACCAAAATGCGGAGGTGTGGCGTGAACTTCCTTCTCCTCCTCTCACATCTACGCAAATGACAATGTTGTCAGAGGGTTCCAAATATGAAGTTAATACAGAGTTAACGCATGCTGAAAGCTCCCCCCCCCCCCCTAGAAACTGATAAAGTGAGAATAAAATCCAATTTACTCCCTTCTTATCACCTTGACAACTGCCTGGACGAGAAAAATCATTGCTCCACAATAATGTAAACTGCCTGAACTATCTGCAGGATGACGCAGAGCGGTCATCTACAATCTCATCTGTTACCGCATGGCCGGCAGTGGCTCGCCATCACATATTAATATTGTTAGCTGCAGGCTGGCTGGGAGACGGAGGGTGTTGGCGTTCTTGCCTTGCTCAAATCCACAGTGACACGCCGCGTTTCACGATGCTGCTAATTATTAAGGAAATGGCATTCCCAGCTGACGGGACGTGCTGAGACTCTTTGATAGCGCTACTTAACATACAGAATGGATTTTCCATGAGGCTTTTAGCTACCGTGCCATGTTACTGAAAAAAAAAAAAAATCAAAGTGCTGGCATCATCTCTTTAAGCTAATGAACTTTCATAAGATAAATGCACAAAAAAGGGAACCTGCAAAAGATGCATTTTTAATTATCCCGCAAGGTCATTTGCTTCTTCAAAGTTACAGCAGAGGCATTATATGCTTTCAAATGGGCGAGCCGACTTTATGACAGTCTACGAACCTGGTCTTAAAGGTAACCTTTTACTGCCTCTACCCACTCCAACTTTTTGTATCCTACGATAGCCGCCGATCCGCTGATTCCAGCGCAGTTGGAATTTTTTCTCTAGCCCCTACCGTTCCTGAGGAATTGGACTATTAGTTTTAACACCCAGTATGCTAATTAGACTCTCTACTGTAAGGTGGGCAGTCCCAGACTTTCTGCTTCAGCTTAGGACCGCCCACCTGATAGCAGGGAACCTAATGGGTGCTGTAGCTATCTGCACTGATTGTTCAGGAATGGTGGGGGCTAGAGAAAAAATTCTAACTGCGCCAGAATCAGTGGAGTGCCACCTATTGGAGAATGAAAAGAGTCGGAGTTGAAGGTGGTGGCAAAAGGTCCCCTTTAAGGAGAGCTGAATATGCCAAAAACTATATAAAGGTTTAACGAGAGACAATTCTACGGATACAAATGAGCAAAAACTCAAGAAACGTATACAGATATCCAACATGTAGTAATATATTTATAGTGGTCCGAAGAAAATTGTCTGACACAGAGCCCCAAACATGGAGTTAATGCATTCTGGTAACCTGCGGCAACCATTATAGGGAGCTTAGGAGTATACAGCATACTCTATGTAACATATACCCCAGAGATATAGCTTTGGTCTGCTGATAAGGAGCAGAAACCTTTTGTTCCCCCCTCGGTTCCATGTCCTGGATGCAACTGCAATATCTACATGTCCTTGGTACACCATAATACGGTAATAGGAAGGGGCACCTAATTGAGAACCTTCTCTACTACTGAAGTCCTAAAAAGTGGTTGTCCTCCTGAAGACCTGTATCTTCTATCCACAGAAAAGGAGAAAAGTGTCTGATCAGTGGGGATCTGGGACCTTCATATATCTTTAGAACCAAGGTCCTGTTCAGAAATCTCTGTGGGACTACCAGAATTAGAGGAGTGTTGATGTTCCAGTCATTCAGCAAAAAACAGGACTCCCATTTGGTGAGGGTCTCAATAGTCTGACTCCCACTGATCGCCTACCCTTTGGACATATAGTGTCTTTACTTTGGAAACCCATTTATGTCAGGTCCATTGACATAACTATAAAGGTTGCAGTGATCACAGCTGGGCCCAGAAGTCAGGGGGGCCCACAGGTCACCCTCAAACACACTAGGGCTGGCTAAACTTCTTTGATCTCCTATCAAATGCATTGCAACGCATTGTAAATTTATTCTGGTGCACTGGAGTGAGAAGATTGACAATACACAGCCTTCCACTGTCAGAAAGGAATATATGACGAAAGAGTGCAGAGATAGCAGTTACACTTGGACCCTGATGCCTGAGAGGGCCAGAAGGTCACTCTGCCATGTAAGATGACATCCGTGTTATAAATGGCACGCAGAGGCGTAACTTGAACGAAAATTTGCAATGGGGCTATTTATAATATTGGTGTCGTCTTATGTTTTAGTGGGGTCTTTGGTTCCACTTGTGGACCTCCTATAGCATCATACTTGGCCACTCTTCCCGAAAGCCTGGTAGGCTCTTGAAAAAAGGTGTGACCTTCCCGACTTCGGGAAAAGGTGACCTGATGGACTGCCCCACATCTGATGGGCTAGCAGTCTCCCTGTATGGGCTTAAGGTGCCAATCATGTCTGAAAAGGGGGCATTGCCGGTACACTTTGTACCCATGTCACGAAAGGTGGCATGGCCACACTCATGAGGTTTGTGGTCACACCCATAAGGGTTATGGCTTCTGTGATAAACCTTATACCAAATGTTGGCAATAGCTACATCCCTGAAGGCACTTGGTAGTTGGGCGGTTTGTTCCTGGTGGTCCAGGATCTCCTAGATACCCCGCTCACTTCTGGTGGCCAAAATTCCACTTTTTTTCTAACTGTGCCCCAATGGGACAAAAAAACAGCACATTAGTAAGTGATCTATGGATGAAATGAAATGTAACGCCATGTCTAGACTCCCAGTAGATGACTTCTACCTCGTCTTTTGTCTCTGCCAAATCCTAGCTTGGAGATTTCATTGTATTCCTGCCAGGTACCTAAAACGTGCAGGTCAAGACTCGACGCATCCACAAAACATAAAACACGCAAGTACAAAGCGTGTGGATGTTTAATCTGACGTGACTAAGAGGGGAGCCATGTTTCTGGAAGCGGCCCCGGCATTCTTTCTTTTCAAGTTTCCAGGTGACATACAAAAGCTGTAAATTTTCTATAAATAAGAGAAGGAACTTTGTTATTTATAGCGAGCGGTTTCATCCTCCGACAAGCAGGTGCTCAAATAATGCAAAAATAAACACGGACATACACAATAATCTGAGGAAAGCGGTCCTGACAGCGAAGAACATCCAAAAGTGATCTCCGAGCTGCAGAATGTAAATTTGTACAAGATGTATCGTGATACAACATAGAGTTCGGGCTTCCCCCGAGAGCAATTTGTGTAAACTTTATTATTTCCTACTTATCCATCAGTAAAAGTGATAATCAGTCTCGTATCGCGCGGCGGGGTCCAAGGATGATAAAAGCCAATAAAGCGGAATGAACTTGACGTAATATTCCTGGGATCTAATACTTTGTATCATTGGGTTTTCGAGACCTCCAAAAGTCAACATCTGGATGGAATTTGTATGTTCTCTGAGGTCCAAAACATATCCTGGATGAGGCCTTTAATGGGAGTGGAAGTAAACCAATGGAGCAATGCAGAGATAACCATCTTTCTATGGATAGGCAAGTGCAACAGAGGCGGAGCCTAATTTGTCAAATTTGCCTACAGGAAGCCTTGAGAGATTGACATCTAACGGGGCAATGATGGGCAGCAATTCTAGAGAAGAGCTGAAGCACTTGCAACTGAAAGTATACAATTCTGGTAAAACGGCCCCGCCCCCAGTGCACTTGCCAGTTTATTTCCATCTACATAGAAAGATGATTAAAGGTCCCTACTTTTAGGAGGCATTTTGGTCCTGACAGACTCCCTTTGTCACCTCGGAAGGGCTCATTAGAAGCCCCTTTACTTGGCCTGATTGTTTAGAAATGGCTTCTTGCCAGACATGGGACACCAGTGATTGGTAGTCACATCTCCTGTGAAGTCCCTCTCGAGGACCCAGCCACCATCGGAGCAGGATCTGCAAAGGATTGGTGAAGGGAGCATTGTATCTTTTATTTTACTCCAGTCTTAAAATTCCTGCCAACCCCTTTAAACCAAACAATTTCCAAAAACAGCCTCTCCAAAGACGTCACTAATTCGAGGGTGTTCATGTCATGGAGGTAGACCATGTGGAGAAAGGGGGCCTAACTCTGGTTGGTCCTGTTCTCTTAACCTTTAGGTGGTCAGAACCCATTTAAGACTCCCCTTTTTGGGAACTTTTAGCAAACAAAAAAATGTCAAACAGGAGAAGGGGAACCATCCAAAGGTTATCCATATTGTAAAGGCAGAATGCTGGGCCCTTGGTGGTTCTGTTCCCCTTTGCCATTGGAGAATTCACCTATGTTGACCTTTAATATAGGACTCCATATTTAGTATTTCGGCATGGTTAATCCCTATCTGGGTCCTACACAATATTCCGATCATGAGGATCCCACTGTAGGGAGTACAAGTAACATTACAAATTAATGTGCCAATTGTCTTATGCATGGAAGATGGATGAGATGTTCCCACCACAGGGAGAGGAAGACTCTTTTCTGTAGTGTCTATGTGCCAGAATGAAGCATTAAAAGAGTATGCCCCAATAAAGGGGTTGCCCAGTTTAGAAAAATGATTCTCCTGGATGTTTTTAGTTATAAAGGGAGGGGGCCTTTGCTAAGGATCTTCAACTCTTCAGCTCTAGAAGACCAGTCACGTCTTGCGTTAAACAGACAATCCTCTGTGTAATACTCAATTTCACCACTGGTGGTGCTGTTGGGAAATGGAGCACTTGTTGGTTTTTTTTGCAGATCACAGTTGATCACTGGCGAGCCCAGCAAGTGGACACTTTGTGTTAGGGGAACCTTTCGAATAAATAGGGAATGTCCAACATGGACAACCCCTTCAAGATTCACTCAGGAAGCCCACCTCAGGAAGATAGCCCACCTGCTCTTCCAAAAATTAACATACATAGAAATAAAAATCTGTGCTTCACCTCTGCCAGAATTATGCAAAAACGAAATTACATGTGACTAATCTGTACATGGCATGTTAATTGGTGCTCTAGTAATGTGACTAATGTGACAATTTCTTCCAAACTGAATTTTCCATCTCCTTACATAAACAATAATTTTCGGATATAATGAAAAGAATAAGGTCTCTATGACAGACTTTTTTTTCCTCTCGCAAGCATTAATATATCCCAAATTAACGTTAAAACGCCACAATTTTCCATTGTGTGTCCGCCATGCAACGGTAAACAGTCAATCAAAGGCACAGACATTGTACGGAAATCTTTTTATGCTCACAAAGCCCCAAGATAAATTACTACGTTCAGGATTTACCAGATGAAAGCGCCATGGAATGTAAGATGTGAGGAGAAAGAATCCTTCAGTCATTCTAGATAATACTGAATCAGTAGAGCGATTGTGTGCCGGGTTCTTCCAATTCTAGAACGCCCAAAGAATGCTTAACAAGTCCAACCAGACGCCTTACTCCTGGTTCTACTAGGGAAGTCCAACCTGGCCCAGCCACCAAACCACCAATGAAGCCATTGGGGGCCATTTATTGAGACTGAGTTTTCTGTGCCACTCCTAATAAAGTTACCAACTGCTTTGAGGCACGCCCGAATTAATAGGATCCAACCTTACTGCACTCCTGGTGTTGAGCCAAGGTGTCCATGACCTGTTCCCCCACTTACACAAAAAGTGGCAATCATAGTGCACAACAAGGAATGTTCCACATGTTCCAATATGTGACTTTATGGTAGTCCTGCCAACAGTAGTACCAGATGTGTAGGATGACTCCTCTTATCATGAGGCCTTGTGTCGGTTCTTCTCCAGTGGTTCCAGGCTCAACAATAATCTAGTAGAAGACACCCAAATTTGAAGTCTATTGTCGTCCCAGTGGTTGTTGGATCCCCAGAATCAAGTTATCTGGTGGGTCCAAGGAACCTCCGTTTAAAAATATTCTTTGGTGGTGGGCAAGGCCAGCAAGTGAAGGTGGTATCTTCATTCATCTTCTTGGCTTCAATTGAGTCTAAAAAGTTCGAAGACTAAGTTATTTGGATTTCTTTGCCATTCTTTGGATTCTTCTCTTGCCATCAGAATTGGACCTCGGAAATGTCCTTGAAGGAGTCTCCTACAAATAAAGTTCACCTCCAGCTTCAGAAACTTCTGACACGTCATGGATACTGGTCCAAAGTTGTTGGTGGTCCAGGAGACGTGGTGTGTGTCAGGGTTCTGAGTGAATGAGACGTCTTCATGGTTTATCATAGCTTCAAGAGGCAAAGACCAGCCAAGGACTGTCTGATATTTTGGAAATGTTAACTAGAATGTAGAGAATAAATGGGGCCACACCACTCTGACCTAGCATGAGCTGGAATTGTAAACCTGGACCCATCACTGTCAGGAGTAGAGTCCTAGCCAAAAAAGACAAAGGGGTTACAAAATCAAGATCCCACCAAGGGTAATGGTTAGAAAAACTTTTTGACATTCAGTAGAAGACCTTATCTATGGAATCACCGGACAATGTCTGTAAGCATTCAGCTTCGGGAACATCTCCAACGTCTTCACCTACGTATTAGTACCTACAAATGAGTCATGATTTATGTAACATCCCCGTAAACGGTTACGATTAAAAAAAAAAATTTGTGCACATCACTATTTGCTTCACATAGAGGCTGCTGTTCAGTTTTATTTCCGGAGATGGGTGTAACATAGTACAAAAACAGATTTCAGACCGCAACGTCAGGTGCCAGCAGATGCTTCCTTTTTTATGGCATTTGTAGAGTTAAGGGAGGTGAAACCACTATGCGTTTTTTTACAACCCTGCTCCGGGCTCTGATTCTGTGGTCTGTAGATGTGACGTGCCTGACACGGCTCTGACCTCGGCCTGCCCTCTGGCAGCAGAAGAATATGATAGACGCTCTTCACTCTTGGATGCCTTAAAGGGGTCGTCCATCTACAACAATCTCCTTCAAACTCTATCACTGCCACTAAAAGGCACATTTACAGATATTTTAGGCCCACAAGTTTACAGTATGTCATAAATACGGGCTGAAAATTTCAGTTATTTGCACATTTTCGAGATTGGGTTGGAACGTTTGGCCAGTACTGGACGCCATTTTTACTGCCAATGCTTCACCATCCCTGTTAAGGACCTTCATAGCGATAGGCTCCATCTACAATCCCATTTTAAGTATCCGTAGTGTTTTGGGTAAAAACTAGCCCAAATATTAGGTGGCAAATTTTTTATGTGGAAGGCAAAGTCCACGTGTTGTTAAGTTGTGGATACAGTGTTGTACCTGGAACTAAATCTTGTCTACCTTTAGTTTGTCTGGATTCCAAGACCGACTGGCTGTCTTACGTAAATCGGTATTGGCTGACTGTCGCCCAACATGTCCAATCCTTAATTGTCCAACGTACTCTCCCTATTGTCCAACATACTCTCCCTATAAGTTGAGTGCATATGTAAGGTTGGGAACAACAGCTGTCGGTTCAGCCATCAACTGTTAATGGTGTATGTTCGGCTAGGGCCAAATATTGTGCCGGAACAGTGTTCACACGTTAGGATGCATTGTCACATGTTCAGTATACATGGCGAATCCTGGTGTGTCTGTGGCTTCCGTATAGCAACACCACTAGGGAAGAGTACCTCCGTAATATACAACGGCATGGTGGGAAACCCCACATTTGCACCCATATTCCCCAACAATGGCTGTGACCTCCTCCCCCCTGACTACGAAAGACAGTTTAACCACTGGCGCCTCTAAAACCCCCCTAACCTTTCGTGAAGAGTGGCGCCACCTTCAGGAGATTAATATTGAAACCCTAATGCACTGGGATTTCGGAGTGAATACTGGAAAAGGTATAGGTAGCAGCAGAGGAGGTGGGGTATTAAAAGTATAATTACCCCTCCTATCAGCACACGACCATCACTCAGGAGGGCGCTGGGTCAGCATGGCCATGGGTTTAATTGTAAAACTGCCCTCTATATGGTCCTCTAGAGGTCAACAGGTTTTTGGGACTTCAGGAGGGCAGTAGCGAGAGTTGGAAAGGCAAAGGTGGCAAAGGTGGGGGGGATTAGCGGAATTGCCCCAGTTCATATCAACATGCCGGAGAGCGGTGAGCGGCCAAGGTGTCAACCATGAAGCTGCCCCCTGTTGTACACCCCTGTGCGGAGCTACTATAGGTGCCCCTAAATGTCTATGGGTAAAAGAGGACTTCAATTTCAGAATTTCAGAATCCTGTTTCGATTTCCAGATTCAGGGCGGAATTTGTTGTTAATTTTGTGGCGTAATCTGCGGTGAAATGACACTGTGCCCCTAACATCATGTCCGTAGGACGCAACAAAAGCGCAGCGTATGTTGGAAAAAATAACCTCTATGAGCTACAAGAAGGGGCTGTGACGTCGCCATTCATCCCACACGTTCTTCATTTACGAAAATAGTCATTTGGATTGATAAACAGCGGCAGGCGGCACAAATACCGCGCGTTTCGCCTTGTACACCCTGCGTTGTTATTTAGTAATCTTTTAATTGTAGGGAGTTGTAAGGGATTAATTAGGTCCTCCGGTGGATGTCATCGCGAGGAGCAGCTTCACAGGCGATGCTAGCGCGTAAATTATTTAACCAGCCTGGATCTCACTTTACCGTTTTCCCTCAGATGTCAGATGGTAATGAAGGTGGATTTCGCACGGATGTTACACGCTGTCCTTTAACCGCTGGAGGCAGCAAGGAAAAATAAAAAATAAAAAAAAGGGAATCATTAATTTCAGAAGCCCCTTGTATGTGCCCGTATATATGTTTCATATAGCATTGGACAATTAGGAGCGGCTCGCAGTCTGCCCCCAGCAGGTGAGGTGGGAGCGCTGCCTCTAATTAGCAACTAATTAACCAATCAGCTCATATTTAGTTGTCGCCCTGGGGGGGTAACCGCATTGTTAGATGGTTGCAGTAAAAAAAATAAAAATCTAGGACACCAAATAAACATACTGCATGAACCGCAAAGAGTTAAATGTAATGGATGCAACACGCAAGGCTTATGTGCAATGGTACCCCAGGCATTGCTTTAGCTGTGGGGTCCGGGGCAACCCAAATGACCCCCCCCCCCCCCCCCAAGTGACTTCACGCTCGACCATGACCTGCTGGATTATATCCATGAATAATGGCCAATGGTAATAAATAATTTCTCCTCTTAAAGGGAATGTTTTACTAGAGCCGACACATCACCCTGGCCCTGCACGTCGGTTAAGGCCATGTGATACAAACAGGGTTTTTGTCAATATACCTCTTTGGAGCAACGGGGGCGCTGTCTTGACTCCAAAGAGATGGGAGCTCATTTACATATTGAAAAAAAATGTGATGACTCAATGACAGAGGCCCCAAATCACAAGGGGAAAACACGGTCTGGGTGTCCTGAACTCATGTATATGTGAGGTGGGCTGGTAAGATGGGTTCTGGCAACAGACTCCATTTAAGTCCAATGTGTTCCCACACATGAGATCCTGACCTGGGCATTATACAGTGTGTGGGCACTAAGTGGGCATTAAACAGGGGGGATTATACTGAATGCAGGGACAGTCAGACAGTATTGTACTGATTTAAAGAGCATGGAGGGTATTATACTGTGTGTGAGGGCACTCAGGGGGTATTATACTTTGTGTGGGGGCACTCAAGGGGTATTATACTGCGTGTTAGGGCACTCGGGGGTATTATACTGTGTGGGGGCACTCAGGGGGTATTATACTTTGTTTGGGGCACTCAGGGGGTCTTATACTGCGTGTTAGAGCACTCGGGGGTATTATACTGTGTGTGGGGGGACTCAGGGGGTATTATAAGGCATGTGGGAGCAATCAGGGGGTATTATACTATATGTGGGGGGACTCAGGGGGTATTATAAGGCATGTGAGGGCACTCGGGGGTATTATACTGTGTGTGAGGGCACTCAGGGGGTATTATACTGTGTGTCGGGGCACTCAAGTGGTATTACACTGCGTGTTAGAGCACTCGGGAGTATTATACTGTGGGGGGGGACTCATGGGGTATTATAAGGCATGTGAGGTCACTCAGGGGGTATTATACTGTGTGTGAGGGCACTCAGGGGGTATTATACTGTGTGGGGGGGACTCAGTGGGTTTTATAAGGCATGTGGGAGCACTCTACTATTATACTGTATGTGGGAGGACTCGGGGGGTATTATAAGGCGTGTGAGGGCACTCAGGGGGTATTATACTGTGTGTGAGGGCACTCATGGGGTATTATACTGTGTGTGAGGGCACTCAGGGGGTATTATACTGTGTGTGGGGGCACTCAAGGGGTATTATACTGCGTGTTAGAGCACTCGGGGGTATTATAATACTCAGGGGGGTATTATAAGGCGTGTGAGGGCACTCAGGGGGTATTATACTGTGTGTGAGGGCACTCAGGGGGTATTATACTGTGTGTGGGGGCACTCAAGGGGTATTATACTGCGTGTTAGAGCACTCGGGGGTATTATAATACTCAGGGGGTATTATACTGCGTGTTAGAGCACTCGGGGGTATTATACTGTGTGTGGGGGGACTCAGGGGTATTATAAGGCGTGTGAGGGCTCTCAGGGGGTATTATACTGTGTGTGAGGGCACTCAGGGGGTATTATACTGTGTGTGAGGGCACTCAGGGGGTATTATACTGTGTGTGGGGGGACTCAGTGGGTATTATAAGGCATGTGGGAGCACTCAGGGGGTATTATACTGTATGTGGGAGACTCAGGGGGGTATTATAAGGCGTGTAAGGGCACTCAGGGGGTATTATACTGTGTGTGAGGGCACTCAGGGGGTATTATACTGTGTGTGAGGGCACTCAGGGGGTATTATACTATGTGTGGGGGCACTCAAGGGGTATTATACTGCGTGTTAGAGCACTCGGGGGTATTATACTGTGCGTGGGGGGACTCAGGGGGTATTATAAGGCGTGTGAGGGCTCTCAGGGGGTATTATACTGTGTGTGAGGGTACTCAGGGGGTATTATACTGTGTGTGGAGGAACTCAGGGTTTATTATACTGCATGTGAGGGCACTCAGGGGGTATTATACTGTGTTTGGGGACAATCAGGGGGAATAATACTGTATATATGCGCACCCAAGTGGCATTATACTGTGGGGGGAGGGCTTTATGAGACATAATACTGTGAGAAGGGGGGGTAAATCGGGGCATTATACTGTGTGGGGGACACTAAGGGGACATTATACTGAGCGTGAGGACACTCAGGGGGCATTGTACTGTGTTTTGTGAAATTAAGGAGACAGTATACCAGAAGGCCCTAGACATGACATTGCATATCGAGTTTTTAACCATCTAAACATACGAGAAGGGGTCTCTGGGGTAACTTTCCTCTCTGCCATGTAAATAAAGATAATATATAAGATCATAAGAGCTGTGAAGCATGGGATTTTTCAAAAAAACAATCGGACCTTGATTGATGAAAAGAATCCAAGGAGTTTACTTCAGGATGTCCAGTTTTAACAAAAAAAATAATTCTTCAGAAAATCTCCATAATGTATACAACAAACACCTTGTACCTCAGGCTGCTGTAGTCTCACAAACAATTCATCATGTGAACTTCACCAACACACCCATACCCAGCTTTCTGGGAATTGGAATCATTTTATACCTTAGACATTTCCCATAATCCTCTGCAGTTTTCCCTATAAAACCCTGGAGTTGCTGCAGACTTGCCTCTTATAAGATCAGGGCGGACACACCCAGTGCAACTCCACTCATGCAGGTAAATATGCAAAAACACTTTATAAATCCATGTTAATGTGAACAGTTCCTTAGTGTTAGTATATGGTTCCCAGATGGTAAGACAAGAAATAGTAGGAAAATAGAGCATTAGGTGGCCAGCCTAATGAGGAAAGAAAGAAATAAGAAGCAGTAATAGAACATTCACACAGAGATATTACCAGATCTGGGGTCTTATGTACCACCACTAAGGTTACAAAGAAGAAATCACATGGAAACATAACACAAAATAGTTTACCTCTTCACATTCCTCCCCCCTTAAGAAGAAGCTTGTCCTTCTTCAGACCGCTTTCACTTCAGCACCATACCTAGACAAATGATCGGCATTTTGGTGCTTGGACCCTGACCGATGTATCTCAAATTTAAATGGCTGTAATGCTAGATACCATCTAGTTATTCTGGCATTTTTGTCCTTCATGGTATGAATCCAAGTGAGGGGATGATGATCCGTCACTAAAGTAAACTCTCTTCCTAATAAATAATAGCGTAATGCCTCCAATGCCCACTTTATCGCCAGCCCTTCCTTCTCGATTGTAGAATACTTTTGTTCACGGGGAAAAAGTTTCCTACTTAAAGAATAGGGTGTTCCTCACCATTAATCTCTTGACTCAGGACTGCCCCAAGTCCCACCTCAGATGCATCCGTCTGTACAATAAATGGTTTGTCAAAGTTTGGGCTTTGTAAGACTGGTTCTTTACACAAAATTTCTTTTATCTGTTCAAAAGCTAAATCACATTCTGTTGTCCATATCACGTCCTCTCTACTGTTCTTTTTAGTTAGGTCGGTTAAGGGAGCAACGATAGTAGCAAAGTTTGGAATAAAACGTCTATAATAGCCAACAAGACCTAAAAAGGATCTGACCTCTTTCTTTGTGGCTGGAATAGTCGCAGATTGAATGGCTTGTACTTTGGATATCTCTGGCCTTACTTTACCACTACCCACAATAAACCCAAGGTACTTTGTTTCTTGGAATCCCAAAGCACATTTACGTGGATTAATTGTAAATCCTGCTTTCCCAATTTGTTATCACCTTTTCCAAGTGATACAAGTGCTCTTCCCATGATTTGCTAAAGATTACCACATCATCTAAATAAGCAGCACTGTACTCCGTATGATCCTTCAAGAGTAAGTCCATGGCTCTTTGAAACGTGGCTGGAGCACCATGAAGACCAAATGGCATGTTTCTGAACTGATACAGACCATTAGGCATCACAAAAGCAGTTTTTTCTTTTGATTTCTCATCAAGTGGAATTTGCCAGTAGCCCTTACATAAATCTAGGGTAGAAATATATTCTGCACACCCCAATCTATCTATGAGCTCATCAATACGTGGCATTGGGTAATTGTCAAAACTAGATATAGCATTAATTTTACGAAAATCTATGCAAAATCTTATTGTCCCATCTTTTTTCCCAATCATCACTACAGGTGATGACCAAGGACTTTTAGAGGGTTCAATAACGCCCAATTTAAGCATTTCTTGAACCTCATTTTCAGCCTTACCCTTTAATTTTTCAGGTATACGATAAGGTCTCTGTCTAATAGGTGGATGATCTCCAGTATTTATTGTATGAGAAACTAATGATACACGGCCAGGCTTACTTCCAAAAATATGTGAACTAGACCCAATAATCTTCCTCAGGTCACAATGTTGCGTTTTAGATAACTTTGGATTCAATGTTACCTCTGACCAGTGAGCACAATTTTTCAACAAATCATAGATTTCTTCAGACATATCTTGTGAAGACTCTGCTACAATAGTACACGTAGTGTTATCTTTAGGACTAACCTCTGGTTCAATCCAACGTTTTAATAAATTTACATGGTAAACCTTATTTTTTTGTTTTTTTATCTGGGGTTTCAATTTCAAAGTCAACAGGACCTGTTTGTCTAACCACTTTATATGGCCCTTGCCATCTGGCCAACAACTTATTCTCACTGCTGGGAAGTAAGAGAAGAACCTTATCCCCAACTTTAATTGATTTATTTGTGGAATGTTGATCATACCATTTCTTTTGGTAAACTTTTGCCTTGTGGACATTATCATGAGATACCTTAATCAATTTCATTAATCTTTCTCTCATTTCCAATACATGTTCCACCACATTCTTCTGATGACCATCTTTACCTTCCCATACCTCTTTAATAACATCCAAGAGTCCCCTGGGTCGTCTCCCATATAACAATTCAAAAGGACTAAACCCTGTAGACTCTTGTGGAACCTCACGATAGGCAAATAATAGAAAGGGCAACCATTTGTCCCACAGTTTTGGATCGTTATGTGCAAATTTCCTAAGCATGTTTTTCAAGGTTTGGTTATACCGTTCAGTCAACCCATCAGTTTGTGGATGATAAGGGGTAGTCCTGAGAGGCTGTATACCAAGAAGCTTATAAACTTCTAACAGAAAGGAAGATGTAAAGTTACTCCCCTGATCAGTAAGGATTTGCTTAGGTAATCCAACCCTGCTAAACACCTTCAAAATTTCCTCTGCAACTCTTTTAGCAGTAACTGTGCGCATAGGTATGGCTTCAGGATACTTGGTACAGTAATCAACAATTGTAAGAATGAAACGGTTACCTTTGGAACTTCTTTCTAGTGGACCGATAATATCCATACCCACAGTATTAAATGGTTCATCAATTATTGGTAAGGGTATAAGCTCTGCTTTGGGAGGAGCTGAAGCAGTGTACTGACATATTGGGCAACTACGACAGTAAGTAGTGATCTCATCATAAACTCCAGGCCAATAGAACCGATAGAGTACTCTGGCCAAAGTTCTTTTATAACCCAAATGTCCAGCAACAGGAATATCATGCGCTAATTTCAAAATTTCTGGTCTAAACTTTTTTGGCACAACTAACTGTTGCACTTGCTCTCCTGTTTTTGGGTGACTACACACTCTATATAAAATATTGTTTTCCACCAGATAATAGGGTGTAACAAGCTGCTTACCACTTTCTGCAACCACTTTACTGTTAGTTAAACCGTATTCATACAATGCATACAAGTCAATGTCCTGTTTTTGTTCAAATGTAATATCAGTGTCCCACAAGTCAGCATTTTTATACTTGCCATCCAGGGAAACTCTTCTCCTAGAGACATCCTGCTGTCCTGGAACTCTCAGAGGCTTTGATGATGGCGGCTCCATGATGTCCTCATGGAATGGGAAAATGTCCTCCAAAGTCTCATCTCTCTTGTGTGCCTTTGCTTTAGCTCTGGTAGTCACAGCAGACAGCTGGCTTTTCCCCATTAGCAAATCTTTGAATCCGGGTGTGGTTCTTCCAAGGATCACTGGGACTTGTAGTTCTGGAACAACAACTACTGGCATAGTAAAACATTTTTCATCCAACTGCAGGTCAATATTTGATGTGGAGTATTTTTTTGTATCTCCATGAACACAAGTAATTGGCACTTTGGGAGAGTCCATCTTCTGAGTTATTAGGTTCTCCTTTACCAAGCTTAGTTTACTGCCAGAATCAAGCAAAGCATCCACGTTCTGTCCATTAACTTGGATTGGCAGCATGAAGTCACTGCTAGCAAAAAACAATCCAGACTTTGTGCCTTTAGTGCTTTTCCTGGGGCAAAATTTAGCTATGTGTCCCTTTTCTTGGCAAATATAGCACATTTTTTCACTGGTGACAGTTTTTAATGGACTTCTGGCTTTTTGACCTCTCCCTCCAGAGAAAGTTCTGAATGGTTTAGCTGGACCAGTTGCAGACCTGCTTAGGTCTCTTTTTGCTAGGATAAAGTCCTCTGCCAAAGAAATAGCTTTGTCAGCATTTTTGGGCCGATGTTTTTTAACCCAAGCAAGAACATCAGCTGGAAGAATTTGTAAAAATTGTTCAAGTATGATTGCTTCACTAATCTGCTCAGTCGTCTTGTTGTCTGGTTTCATCCATTTCATGTATAAGTCTTGCAGGCGAGTAAAGACTTCTCTTGGACCATCAGTGTAGCTGTACTTGAGTTCTCTGAACCTCTGTCTATAGGTTTCCTCACTGATGTCATATCCCCTTAGAATAGTCTCTTTAACCAAGTCATAGTTATTTGCATCATTCATGTTCATGTGGCTATATGCCAGTTGGGCTTGTCCAGTAAGATATGGCGCCAGTCTTACCACCCACTGTTCCTTAGGCCACTGACAGGTATGTGCAATTCTTTCAAATGTGGATAAATAGGCTTCAATATCATCTTCTGGAGAAAGTTTAGTCATGCGAGGGTCTTTCCAAGCAACAGGCGGTCTCAGGGTTTGAAACAGCTCCCTCCAGCGTTCATCCTGACGTCGCAATTCCTCGCAATTTCTCCTGGCTTCCTCCATTTGCCTTTTTTCTGCATTGATCTGCTGCACAGTTAACCATTTCATAAGCTCAGCAATGCTCTCTGGTAAAGTCTTTTCAGAAGGCTCAGCAACACTTGGAGTTAATGGAGCAGCTGTGGCTCCTTGCACTTCTGCATCCTCCTCTAGCAGTGCTCTCTGTCTGACACCTTGACTTTCCATATTCACCAGTTTCCTTGCAACAGTTCGCTTTGCAGACTTAGTTGGTGGCTTTGCATTAATACGCCAGGAACGTGTCTTGTACATAACTCCCTTGTTTCTTTAGGCTTGAGTACTTACAGCAATACTCCAAAAATCATCCCACTTCTGACACCATATGTGAAGCATGGGATTTTTCAAAAAAACAATCGGACCTTGATTGATGAAAAGAATCCAAGGAGTTTACTTCAGGATGTCCAGTTTTAACAAAAAAAATAATTCTTCAGAAAATCTCCATAATGTATACAACAAACACCTTGTACCTCAGGCTGCTGTAGTCTCACAAACAATTCATCATGTGAACTTCACCAACACACCCATACCCAGCTTTCTGGGAATTGGAATCATTTTATACCTTAGACATTTCCCATAATCCTCTGCAGTTTTCCCTATAAAACCCTGGAGTTGCTGCAGACTTGCCTCTTATAAGATCAGGGCGGACACACCCAGTGCAACTCCACTCATGCAGGTAAATATGCAAAAACACTTTATAAATCCATGTTAATGTGAACAGTTCCTTAGTGTTAGTATATGGTTCCCAGATGGTAAGACAAGAAATAGTAGGAAAATAGAGCATTAGGTGGCCAGCCTAATGAGGAAAGAAAGAAATAAGAAGCAGTAATAGAACATTCACACAGAGATATTACCAGATCTGGGGTCTTATGTACCACCACTAAGGTTACAAAGAAGAAATCACATGGAAACATAACACAAAATAGTTTACCTCTTCACAAGAGCCAAGTCATTTTATATAATAACTGTCGTGAAGAATATTGTCAGGATTTTCTCCCCACAACATCCGGCCCATCCGATGTTTAATGACATGTCTCACGGGCGGGCGGGCGCGGCGTTACCCTTCCTATTAATATCTTCCGTTTTTTTGTTTCCTTCTCTCTTCATGTCAGATCTGTTCTCTCCGCCGACACCTTTTATGGTTTGGGTGAGAACGTTCGAGCCAAGCTGTCACCGCCACTCGCACGTTGTGATGCTGTCGCCGGCCTCACAGGATGTCACTCACATTCGCTACCTGTCTCTTTGAAGTTTCTCAAGAACTGGTCTGTGCTGTTATAATATATGTACAGAGCGGAAATCCTGTGCTGCAGACCTGCAGGGTAGAGAGGGGCCCTAAGTGATGGGCCCCTCTATGAATCACATACCCATCAAAGCTAGATCTCTATTATTTGGATACGGAGCACCAAGTTACCGTATATGATAAAATTCTGACTGCCGGAAGCCGCCACTAGGGGGAGCCTGAGAATGTACAACATATAGTTTTATTATGGAAACCAATGTATTAGTATGGAGAAAACTCATTAGCTCCCCTAGTGGTGGTGGCAGGCAGTTACAATTTATAATTCTAAGGTTTTTCAGAATTTTTCGCACAGAATATAAAATTAAATTTTACAACTCTGGGACTGTATTTGAGGGACGTTTTTGTACAGATGTGGATAAGATGACAAGATGTCCGAAAATTGGCGCACATGGTGATAAATTTGGCACAGCAGGCTCTTGCCACGCCCCTTTTTTGGAAAGTGGCATAAAAACGTTGCAGACCGGAGACTTTTTTTTTTTCTACCCTGGATTTTCCTGGATTATGATGTCACGTCCATCGGTCACATGACTGTGCTGCCGCTCAGTCCCATTCAAGTAAAAGGGGCTGAGCTGCAGTACCAAGCATAACCACTATACAATATATGGAGGCCACAGCAATCAATATTATACACCCAGACAACCCCTTTATTGAATCTGCCCCAGTGTAGGGGGTGGACATGACACAGGGATTCCTGCCCCTTCCCCTTAACCCTAGATTGGTCCATTATGGGTCACAAAAATCAATACAAGGGGCACATTATAAAAAGATGCAGATGGACTAGTAAATTGCATGTGCACCAGAGGAACGGCTCCATATTGTGCATGTCCGGTTCCCGGGTGAATTCAGAAGGGGTGCTTGCAAAAAATTCCAAAGTTATCCATGCAACCTTTTCCTTCCTCCAGGGCCTCTGGCGGCGCGCCTACACCAATACACTTTATGCACTAGACCTACAAGTGACACGGAGCTTGCAAACCACAGCAACAGAATATATCAAACAGGACGGCGCACAGACATCTTCCGGATACACCTATGCAAATACTGCGGTTAAGAAATACAGGCACACAAGACTCGGTTTCCCACGCTTCAGTGTCTTGTCCCCTCCAGGCCCAGTGCGGCAGCCGCATTAAACCCACACCCAGATATCCTATAATTACACACCATATAGTAAACCTGACAGACACCTCGTGTTGCTCCTCCATGCTGTATGGTGCAAGTGCCAGGGAATTCATGGCCGATACACCTGCGAATGAGTGAAAGTACCGTAAAATGAGTCACGGATCGTATTTGTCACAGTGAACTCCGCCGCCGTGTGATGCAACATGAAGCCAGACAGTCACGGGGGCGACTCGATGGTGTATTTACGCCTTGTCGTAGTAGGATATTGGGAATATTGCACAATGTGATGCATAGGCAGCAGGGCGGTGTGCGCCGGAATGAAAGTAGGTTAAAAGGTGTGACTCCGCCTCTATGACACCTATATGAATGAACAGGGCACATGGCAGGGGTGTCCCAAACATGTCCCTTAGGCTCGGTGAGGGTCCTGTGTTCCCCTTTGGCTGACCCCATTCCACTCCATCCAAAACCTGTGGGGCTCAGAGCCCTAAAGATGTTGCATTAAAAAACACTCCTATCATATCAGCAGTCCCAAAAGTGCTGAGATTGTCACAATATTCCACCGACATCCCAGCAAATTCCACCCATCACAACCCAAAAAGGGCTCCATCATTAAGTTTTTTATGGCCTAGGATTGGTGGGGGGCTTACAGCCAGCCCCCGGACCGATCAGCTGTATGGATCTGTTTTTGGTGTCCGTCATATATAAGCATGTGGATACATTGCCCACCCAACCGTCCCAGATTCAGCAGGACAGTCACAGATTCCGGGTGTTGTCCCACTGTCCCGGATGTGATGATGTCACTTACATTACACCTGCAGCTCCCTGAATACTCCAGGACAAGAGACAGGAGAGAAGAAGCAGAGAAAAGGGAGAGGGGAGGATTAGGTATTTTGTGTTTGTTTGGAACCAGGAAAGAGACATTATACTGTGGGGGCACATAAAGGGAACCTTATAATGAGGGAGGCATTATACAGTGGAGCAGATGAAGGGGAACAATATACTGTAGGGGCACATAAGGTTATATGGATCCTTATAACAAGGAGGGGGGGCATTATACTGTGCAGGCAGCTGGAGGGGAACATTATACTGTAGGGCAGATAGAGCGGAACATTATTCTGTGCTGGCAGATGAAGGGGGGCATTATACTGTGGGGGCACATAAGGGGAACCTTATAATGAGGGAGGCATTACAATATGGAACAGATGAAGGGGAGCAATATACTGTAGGGGCACATAAGGTTATATGGATCCTTATAACAAGGGGGGGCATTATATTGTGCGGACAGCTGGAACATTATACTGTAGGGCAGATATAGCGGAACATTATTCTGTGCTGGCAGATGAAGGGGGACAATATACCGTGGGGGCACATAAGGGGAACCTTATAATGAGGGAGGCATTATACTGTGGAGCAGATGAAGGGGAACAATATACTGTAGGGGCACATAAGGTCCCTTTATGTGCCCCTTATATGGAACCTTATAACAAGGGGGGGCATTATACTGTGCGGGCAGTTGGAGGGGAACATTATATTGTAGGGCAGATAGAGCGGAACATTATTCTGTGCTGGCAGATGGAGGGGGCATTATACTGTGGGGGCAGATGGAGGAGAGCATTATAATGTGGGGGAATATCATGTTAGAGTGACTGTAGGAGGAGCATACTACTGTGTGGGGGCACAAAGAAGAATGGATAGAGAAGGGCGGAGTCAAACTGAAAATGGGTGGGGATAAATTTGCTGCGGCCCATAAGGTATCAGTTCCCATCCTGAGGAGACCAATATTATAAACGATATATTATAATTGGGGACGGTTACAAATCTTACATAGGGGCCCCGGAGCTTCATGTGACACCTTGGAATATTCAGAGCTGTGTTTGTCATCTTCAATAGCTCATAGCACTTCAGCTCTGCTACAATCCTAAAATCACTGCACCTCCCCTTCCCCCCTCCCTCATTGTGTTGTTGCAAACAGATGAATAACTATCCAGGCAGGGACCGTGCAGCTTTTCCTCTGTGTCTGTGGATCGCTCATGTCTGAACACGACACGTATTCTGGAGTCAGATGAACAATTCCCAATTAGCTGGAGAAAAGATGGAATAATTGCCGAAAACACCCACATAATGGCTACGGGAGGACGGGTTATTAAAGGAACGCGAGCGAATAGTAAAATATGTCAATAGCATTACATAAGAAAGAGCATAGCGTGTGATACGTGTTAACTCCGGCTGTGCTCTTAAAGGGGTTGCATCTGGTATGTGATTTATTCCAAAAACAGCGCCACACCTGTGCATGGGTTGCATCTGGTATTGCAGTTTAGCCGGATTTAAATTAATTAGACTGAACTGCAATACCGCCACCAACCTGTAGCCTGGTGTGGCACTATTTCTGGAATAAATTGTACAATTCTGGTGGTTGTCACTCCAATCTTAGATGGTAGTGGTGTATAGGGAACAAGCCACGCTACCTTGCTCACTGTCGCCCCCCTATGTATTTGGTATGATCTAATAGTGCGGACAGACAACTGACAACTGTTCTGAGTATATTTTGGCTATGCTGTGTGAATGTGGCCTTATGCCGTCATACACTTTATCGTAACGGCCCTCCCATACACATGCATGCTCGGCTCGGGGGAAAGGGAAGACCCTTCTGACCGCAACTTATTTCTTCGAGAACGGAAGGATCATCCAAGTACTCGAACCTTAGTTAAGTCAGGAGGGGATACATATTACATAGGCACCTTTAGGGTCAGAGACAATCTACGCTACACACCTATAGATGAAACTGACCCATGACTACGACTACGTGAAGATGACGTGACCTCCATCTTCGCATCTGATTCTGTAACTCGCTACTATCCGATGATAAATATCTGATGACTTCAGCTACGGTTTCAAAACAAGATGAATAATTTGTGTGCGGTATAAAGTCCTCGCCATACGAGATCGCTGGGATCAGGGCCACGGAATGTAAATCCACGTCTGCTCAAAATCTTCACATGCCAAATCGGTGAAAAACAAAAAAAACAAAGCAAAACACAAGAAAGAATCTCCCGGGTCGATCAATGTAAGATGATCGTATAAAAGCGGCGAAGACAAGAAATGGGATTGTTCTGTAATCCGCGAGATAATTATATGGCTGGAGGATCAAACCACTCGGGCGGAAGAAGGAAAAGGACTAAGATTTTCCCACCTTCTACAAGAAAATGAGCAGGTTTGTAAATTATACGGTAAAGGAAACGGGATCCAAAGGTGACCACACACCTCCGATACGTGGTGGCTGAATGTTCATTTGGCCAACAGCTATTCCATCCTAACCACTGACACATGCATGCTCAGTCTGGCCGAGTATGCATGTGGGGGAATGAGCGGATGCCATACATGCCATAAATACCACTGCAGGTGTGACCGTAGCCGATCTCACATATTTACATGTTGTATTCACATATGTGTGACTGATGGAAGCACTACCTGTTGTTTTTAGCTAAATTTAAGTTTAGGTGGCCCCAGGGAATATCATGTGTGGGTGAGACCTCCTATTTTTGGAAGCTGAAAAGTAGAACTTGAAAAAAAAATAGTGCTATACTGTACTTCGATACTACTATACAGTGCCAGGTAGAAATAAACATATAATACTGCCATATAGTGTTCATATAAAAATGCCGTATAGAGAACATATAACAATTACATGCTACATGAATAATAGTAGACCCTGTACACTAAAATCAAATAACAGTGTCATACTGTACTTCAATACTACCATACAGTGCTATCAAAATAAACCTATAATACTGCCATACAGTGCTCATATAAAAATACCATACAGAGAGCACATAACAAATGCTAAATTATACAGTTACATGCAACATAAATAATACCATACCCAGTACAATGCAAATCAAATAACAGTGCCATACTGTACTTAAATACTACCATACAGTGCTATAAAAATAAACATATAATACTGCCATACAGTGATCACGTAAAATAAACCTATAATACTGCCATACAGTGCTCATATGAAAATACCATACAGTTACATGCTACATAAATAATACCATACCCAGTACAATGCAAATCAAATTACAGTGCTATACTGTGCTTAAATGCTATCATATTGTGCCATAACAATAAACATATAACACTGCCATAAGAATAATAATAATATAATATAATAATAATATAATATAATATGTGACACTGCCATACAGTACCAAATAACAATGAGATACATATACAGTAAATATATCATACTTCCATACAGTGCAATATATAATATGGTCACACAGTGCCAAAAATACCAAATAACTATGAATATATAATACTACAATACCATGTAAATAACAATAAAAATATAATACTGCCATACAATATCGATAAACATGTAATACTGTAATACAGTGGAAAATAACAGTAAACTTATAATACCGCCATACGTGCCAAAAAACAATAACCATATAATATCGCCGTAAAGTAACAAATCACAATAAACATATAATACTGCCAAATGGTGCTCACATATAACGACATAGAGAGTAAAAACTGAATAGAGATGAGCGAGTACTGTTCGGATCTGCCGATCCGAACAGCACGCACGCATTGAAATGAATGGACGTAGCCGGCACGCGGAGGGTTAAGCGGCCGGCCGGCGTCAAAGCGGAAGTACCAGGTGCTTCCATTCATTTCAATGCATGCGTGCTGTTCGGATCGGCTGATCCGAACAGTACTCGCTCATCTCTAAAACTGAATGATACAATCCGACACTACATAAATAATACCGCAGCCATAGTCGCCATTGTAAGCTATTGACAAGCTGGCACTGATTATGTTAAGCATGGGCTACATTAGAAGATGATTGACCAATCGACCTTTTTGTCTATAATATTACTGTTTTCACGTGTGATACTGCCATATTGTGCAAAATAACAATAAATATATGATACTGCAATACAGTGTCAAATAACAAACATATAATCGTGTCATACAGTGTCAAAAAATATCAAATAACTAGAAATATATAATACTGCAATATCATGTAAATAACAATAAAAATATAATACCGCTATACAGTGCCAAATAGCAATAAACATGTAATACTGCAATACAGTGGAAAATAACAGTATAACGTATAATACCGCCATACGGTGCCAAATAACAATAAACATAATATCGCCGTACAGTAACAAATCACAATAAACATATAATACTGCCAAAGGGCGTTCACATAAAATGACATAGAGAGCGCAGCCTGCGACTAATAATGAACTGTGTAAAATCTCATGTATATACGTATGAAGCAAACACAAAGACGCTTACTTAAAAAAGTCAAATATTTTTCTGCTCATATGACCCATAAAACCAAATCCTTTACCCTAATGTGAACAGTGTCATAGTGTACATTCTTGTCCAATCTACTAAAAATACCCAAATCACTGGATACACACGACAAAGAACAACGAAAGAGGAACGTAACAAAAATATTCCCATAAATTCTACAAATAATTTACAACTTTCCACTTGCTTAATCTGGTCACACGTTCAAGATGCATCAGTCATACCCTGGACCGTAGGCACGCAATAGTATTATGGGCCCACATATCTATAATACAATATGTTATGGCCCCATACTCCATTTACATGAAGGCCTGTTATATTGTGTCTAGGAGAGAATATAGCGCCTCATGGAGGTACCATATGGCAGCACAATGTGTACTTAAAGGCCATTAATGTAGAGGTGCCATGAGACCCATGGGTGTAAGTATGGACATAGCAACCTCAACAGTGAGTATGGGGTCCACATTGGCTTTTTGCTATATACGGTAGCACTACTAAATGGGGTGTCTTTATTTATTGCTACTTAGGACCCATACACACAGGGTTATCCGAGCTGGAAAATCCTGTTCGTACATTTGCCGGATATCCCAGTCCAAGCCTAGTTAGTAGATAGGGTTGAGCGATCGGGATCAACTAGAAAATGATCAGAAATCGGATTTTGAAATCTCAAGATCGGCTCAACCCTAAAATTGACTTTTCCCATAGAGAAGCATTGACTATGGTTAAGCGATCGGGATCAGGAAAGATCGGAACCCGATCAGCGATCAAGCAAATTTCACAATCGCGATCGGCTGGAAAATGATCAGAAATCGGATATTGAAATCTCAAGATCAACTTTTCCCATAGAGAAGCATTGACTAGGGGTGAGCGATTGGGATGGCGAAAGATCGGATCCCGATTGGCGATCGAACAAATTTCATGATCGCAATTAGGATCGGGATCAGCTGGAAAATGATCGGAAATCGGATTTTAAAATCGATCCTGAAATCTCAAGATCAGCTCAACCCTACTAGTAGACCTGCCCATCGTGTATCCTAGTGATCTGTGCTGCAATGACTCCCTGCCTTCTCCAAGGATCTACTGTCTGTACCATATATATGGTGTGGGGCTGGATTTTCCAGCCTGGATTCTCCCATATGTATGGGCCCAAAAGCTACCGTTTCCATTTCCAATCATTTGGAGGCGGGGCCCATTTCATTTTGATGAATCCCCATATATCGGTGCATGACGTCCATCACAAGTCTGTAATATGGATCCTATATTACTTTGAGTGCCACAATGTGATCCATACCGTCATACTATGAGATACCTTGGAAATTTCCACAATTTTCCAAAAATTCTATATGTAAAATTGAGGATAGAATTCTGTGTCACGATGAGAACAGCAAAGCAATCAGAAAAAGAAACACAAAAGGCTAAACCAAACAAAAACTTAAAAAACCCAAGTCTACTGTTATTTGGCCACTGCTTAGTGTTTCGGGTCACCTGTAGACTTGCCCACCGTACCCTCTGCCATGTTCTGCCCATACAGTGCTAAGAATATCGGCAGAGCCGCGGCCGATTCCATGCAGGAGACCGAAATGCTCCAGATTCCTCCTGAGCTAATTGTGGCGCTCCTCTCATGTTTTGACAGGTGGTTCTCATTTTTGAGAGCAGCGAAGCTCTGATGTTCAGAATATTTTCTCAGTGTCCATGTTTAGGTTTCAGAAAATAGCTGCCTTTCTTCCAAAAACATTTATGTAACACGTGGAAATCACCGGATCCGCGGCGCTGAGGTGGACTACATCATGGACGGCTCGTAAAACTGTTTCTTTTACCTTTTATTTTGGCCATGTGTCCCAAAATCAATGTTTTCTATAATTACCAATGGTCTCAAACGATCTCAAAAATCCAAAAATATACATCTGGGGCAATCGTAACGTTTGGCTTGATTTCAGGATACACAGTCGGTGGTTTCAGTCTTTTGTCTTCAGCTGTTGCAGAACTATAACTTCTAGAGACAGGTTGAAGAACGCTACCGTAGTTATGTTAAGATAATTTTTTTTGCAACTTTTTGGATCTCACAATGAAGACCGGTGGAGCGTTCATCACATTCATGACGTATAAAAAGAAACAGACTGCCGTTGACCATGGATGATCGTGAAAAGACCTTCCATGATGTTTAGGTCTTATAGAAGACCTTCCACCATCTCCAGTTCTTCTCATCCATCAATAGGCCCCGTTCCACTGATATTGTAACAGTTGAAATTTTTTCTCTAGCCCTTACCATTCCCACACAATCAGTGCGGTTAGTTTGGTATCTTATATTCTAACTAAACTCTCTAATGGCAAGAGGATGTTGTCAGACCTGACACCGCCCACTTGCTATTAGAGAGACTAGTTACATATCAGGTACCAAAACTAACTGCACTGATTGCTCGGGAACGGTGGGGGCTAGAGAAAAAATTTCAAGTGCTCTGGAATCAGTGGAGCAGGACCTATTAAATAATGAAACAAACTGGAATTTACTCCACCTCTACCAATATAAGAATCCCTAATAACTCTAAGATTCTTCATAGTTAGGCCATACCCTCAAGAAAACCCATTGTTGGGTAAGACTTCTGCTAATTTTTGGATTCTGGATCCTGCGACACAACCTTATTTTTTACCTGGTCTTTGCAGTGGACCATTAAATTGTCAATATATGTTGAGTTATTTGTGGGGTATTATAATTGAAAAATGTAGAGTTGTAACAATTTTACCAAAATTTTCACAAATGAAAAAATTCTCCCACATCAAAGCTCATGTCTTGTTTATATACATTTGAGGTATAGAGATGACATAGACTGTTATACGGCAGATGAAGTTGACGTCACCATCGACCATAATGGGATTCTGTAGTGTTAGGGCGTGACCGTGAAACTAACCATAATCATACATTAATGCCTCTCTCGGGACCGCACTGTGGTTCCCCGGCTGGTCAGGATAACATACATCATCAGCTTATACTTCACATGTTGTACGTGCTAGACATTGAGGGGGAGATGAGGAGATGAAACTTGGGAGGTTGACAATAAAGTCAATAAATGGTACTTTTAGGTCATAATCCCAAACAAAACAAGAAAATAAGCCAAGCGGAACGTAGCGGAAACCTGAGTATCCAGAATGATAAATGATACTATAGTATTACAAGGTTCCTCTAGGGGCCTGGATACTGGAGGGAAGGGTAAATTATTCCTATGAGCTTTAATATCTAGGCCTTATGGGCAAGTGGCCCATACTTGTAGCCTAAAGGGGCAACTGAGAAAAGACAGTAGATGTTTGATCATTGGGGACTGCACCAATCACTAAAATAAGGGGGTCCCAATCCCCATTTCCTCTTCATCTGATTGATATATTCAGTTGTAATGGAGCATCAGTGCTCATGGTAAGACCATTACTCCATGCAAGGACCTAGCAATGCTACTGCATCCAACCTTTTTCGGCACCTATTCCATTCAACATCTTGGGACCTCCATTTTGTGATCTTGGGGCTCCAAGTGATTAGGCGCCTGGTGATCAAACATTTGTTAGGTCAGTTTTTTAACTTCTATGATACGCAGTCTGATGCTGCTCTGTGACATTGTGGTGAGCGTGCTCCATGACATAGTCTTCAGCTTATTCTGTGACATTGTGGTGATCCTGCCCTGTGGCATTGTAGTGAGCATCCTCTGTGACATTGTGGTGAGCATGCTCTGTGACATTGTGGTGAACCTGCTCTGTGACATTGTGGTGAGCATGCTCTGTGACATTGTGGTGAGCATGCCCAGTGACATTGTGGTGAGCATGCCCTGTGACATTGTGGTGAACCTGATCTGTGACATTGTGGTGAACCTGCTCTGTGACATTGTGGTGAGCATGCTCTGTGACATTGTGGTGAGCATGCTCTGTGACATTGTGGTGAGCATGCCCTATGACATTGTGGTGAGCATGCTCTGTGAGATTGTGGTGAGAATGCTCTGTGAGATTGTGGTCAGCATGCTCTTTGACACTGTGGTGAGCATGCTCTGTGACATTGTGGTGAGCATGCCCTATGACATTGTGGTGAGCATACTCTGTGAGATTGTGGTAAGAATGCTCTGTGACATTGTGGTGAGCATGCTCTGTGACATTGTGGTGAGCATGCTCTGTGAGATTGTGGTGAGAATGCTCTGTGAGATTGTGGTCAGCATGCTCTGTGAGATTGTGGTCAGCATGCTCTGTGACATGGTCTACCCTCAAACGGGCAAAGGCAACGGGAAAGAACTTGAATTCTTGTCTAGTGTGGCATTGCCAGGCCTTTCTCTCTATCTCCTAAGGTTCTTCTAAAGTTCGACAATCGGCAAGACAGGCCAACCAACCTATTTATATGGGAGGCCCCAACATGCCGGAATCTAACATGATCTCTCAGGGGATGAAAGGATCAGGCAGATGAACTTTACATGCCCAATCCTTCTGTTATGACTCACCACAAATGCGTTGATACCCATGAGGAATAGCTGCAAGTGTTATGTCTATAGCTACTCAAGACATATGGACACCTTCACTAATACATTAACCACGTGTCAACCACACTCCACTTGGGTGGAGGATCCTTCGCGAAAAACATCTACTTCAGTACTTTTAGAGAAGTCAATTGTAAGTTTTTGTAACGCACTACTAAATCCAACACAATTTCCACCTATAAATGACACCTCCGAGCGCCGAATACACTTCTTAAATTATTGACTTGGTTCCTGTTGTGCCGTTTAGCGAAGATCTTTTCTCATCGCCGAAAGTCATTTCAAGACTTGACAACCATTTGAGTTTGTGAACAATTAGGACAAGAAAAAAAGTTGAGATTTAAGTCTCGCGTTGACTAATCTGCCGCCTCCTTGTAGTCACGGAGAAGAAGTTATCCAGACAGCGATGTCGCGTTCAGTAATCCTTAATAGGCACAATGTACAGACCGACAAAAAGTTGACGGAAAAATAACACAAAAACATTGGTGAAAGTGGATGCCCAAAGATGTATAAAGAACTTCCCAACTATAGGTACATACCGGGGACCAACCTTAAATCTACTCGTACACATCTACTTCATGTCAATGGGGTTGTCCAATATCGATGACCTATCCTTACGTAAGGTCCTCGCTGTGGGATCGGTAATAGTCTGACAACTGGTACTCCAATGGATCACCTGATATCCAATCTACAGTCAACTCGGTGGAGGATCTTTTACGGAATGAAGTAGGAGTGCTCGAGTCAATGGGAGCTGGGCATGACCACTACCTGCTATCGGCTCTGTACACTGTGGAGATATCAGCTGATTGGTGGCGATTCACCCATCCTTATGGTTGGTCATCGATATGATATTGGTGGGAGTCCAACAGAAGCGTAACTTGACCCCAGTACAAAATTTATAATGGGACAACCAACCTACCTTGTGCCATTTAGAGACCTTTGGGGTCACCTCCAAGGGCCCAGGCCCTGGTAGCAACTGCTAATGCTGCACCCCCTATAGCTAAACCCCTGGAGTCAACATCTGGCACCTTCACCAATCTTAAGGCCATCAATACATAGTTTTGGACAACTTCTTTAATCATTGTTGACCATTGTGCACCAATAAGGCCAAATAGGTTATTTGTGAACCAACCCGTAAGAAATAAACCCTATTGACAAGTGATTGGCCCTCATCATGGTGTTCCAATAGGTCAATTATTGGTGGGACCACCATCTAGAAGACCTTTATTGGATATACTATAGATATGGCGTAGATGGCTAAGATGGGAATACTCCTTTAAGTCCACCGGAGGATCTTGTGGTTTCCACGAGGGTCATTCCAACACTAGACAAAAATATATTCCATTTTGCCGGTGCCTTGGTGTCTACTAGTACGCTGTATAATGTGATATCTGGAGCTTTTGATGCTTTTCAGGTTCCTTCGCGAATAGAGGTGAAATTACCTACAAATATATGGAAGAGAGCGCATCGAGAGGCGCGTCAAGGCTTAAATATAGTGACAGCCGGGATACGTTGTACATAGTTAGAGAGATTCATGGTATGGCTGAGAAGCGCGTAGATTCTTGACTTTGTTCTGTCGCTGGCTCTCATCATTGTTAACCTGATTCCCAGGTGAAGTATTTGGCAAGCTTGTCAGGTTACAGAATCCTTAATGTTATTTAAAGGGATGATAAATCTGGGAAAGAATGAGGGAAAAAACCTAGAATAAAAGACTTATACACCGCACTTGTCTGTCAGGAAGACATTTTGCACAGACTTGCAGAAATCTAATAGAAAAAGTAGAAGTCCGTTACATCCTAATCTCTACCATTTTAGATAGAGGGTGGGTAGGGGAATGGGGTGGAGCTCGTCCTCCATAGCAGCAGTGTGGGATGGTTCTTACTGTAGCAGGCTTTCACCCCGCTAGAGACTGGTCTGATCGGACACCGATCATGGATGGAGGTCCAACTTCCATTGTATGTGGGCCCTTGGAAGTCATAGTGGGCTCTATGTCTATCCCAGCCTTGGCCTAAAAGATAAAGCACCATAGGGCGGTATGTTCAGTCCACAATAATAATGCATCAAGTCACAGGCTTAGTCATAGGGGGTGCAGATCACTACCATGCCCTGGAGCCTAAGGAGGTCCAAAAGCTTCTCTACAACATAAGACAACAGTCTTCTGGTTATCATATGGTAAGTGGGACATATTGGGGCCCAGGAGCTTTGACTTACATCCCTGCAGCAAGCCATATGAATGCTCAACTCTAGGAATATGGGGTGGTGGTGAAAAACCTAAGATCGGAGAGATGTCTGAGGAGAAGTTGGTGGCCGGTGGAAAGAGTCAAAGCTCATGGGTTACTCTGAGTAGAGGGAAGAGATTTGGTCACATGAAAGGGATCTGCTGTCTACGATCCATACCCTTTTCTAGACATGTTAGGACCAGACCTGATGAAGGATAACTCCAGAAACATGTGGTTTCCATAGAAAGGTCTACCGTATCTCCACTTCAAGTTGACTTTATTAATATTTTCTTCACCTTGACCTTCTCCTTGGCACCACCCATGGATTGACCTAGACCTCCATGGACCATCTAAGCCAGTAACGGGCTGAAAGATGTAATTTGTCATGAAAAAATAGAATTTTTTAAAAATTTGAATCCCATTAAATATAGCCCAAAGCGGCCATTTTCTAGTAGATTCATGTCACTGGCTCCTATACACGTTCTAGTCTACGACTAATTGTAAAATAAAATCTGGTAGTGAATTTCTTATACGAGGATTTTCAGACTATAACATACTTTGAACATTCACATCAAAGGAATCGTGATCGGCTGCCAAGTGATTCCTACACGACTAACATCTGGATATCAGCTCGGACTCTGGATGACTTTGGCAACGAAAATGCTTTTGAAACCCTCGGAGGAAAACTTGACGGAGGGGGGAGGGCTTCTTATATTGGAGAGACTTAAGTGACAGTCAACATTCCCCGTCGTAGTCAACCAGCTCCGTAACCTGGGATGTATCCCATGACCACATTCTCCAGCATTGGAAAAAAAAATCAGCTATTTGCAGGGAATTAAAAAAAAAGCTAAAAATAACAGGTGACTGGGATCACAGCTCATCTATAGACGAAAGGAAAGGAACATCTGAAAAGTAAAAAATTCTGCAAAAAAGGTAAAAGAAACCATAAAAATCACAGCTGCTTTTTTCTAAAAACAGTGCCACTCTTGTCTAAAGGGCATGGTGGGTATTGCATCACATCATGGTTCACATTCTCATTGATTGTCACCTTTAACATAAAGCCATACTTGCCAACGCTCCTTGATTGACCACCCAGACTCCTATAGGAAAGGGAAAAATCTCCCGTTTCACGTGAAATACCCCCACATGCACTAGGCTGTGACTTTACAAGTGGCAAGGGCATTTAAGGTCTCAAGAAAGGGGCATGGTCAGAACATTGCTTGCCCACATCCGAACAAAGGGTGCAATAGGGTACAAGTCGTGCCATGAAAGGATCAGTGGTCATGGCTTGACCCAAAAATTTTCTCTCTTGAAAGCCAAGTGCCAAATGTTCCTCCTTGGTCTCCATATACATTCTATGACAAGGCTTCCCCCCCACTTATCATATGCCACTCATATTGCTGGCAGGGCCAAAACACAAGGTCGGGAGAGAAGACTATGAATTAGTGGAGGACAGGAGGCCACAAACTCAACAAATGTCCAACCTCAGGGCCCGAGAGAGTTGGGACGTGTTATGAAACCACCATGAGAGCTGGTCCCTCCTCTGGACGTTGGTGTCTTGAGCAACTATTGGCAAAGGGACCCCTTCTAGGTACCAGTGCCCAGTTGCGCTTGCCACCCTTGCACCCCCTACAGCTACACCCTCGTGCCTACATCTCATTCCTACCATATGCAGAAGTAATTGATCTCCATTAACAGCTCATTGAATTTTTAAAGAGGTCGGAAAAATTCTGATGGTTCTTTCATCACGCCGCGCCGCGCCGAGCCGAGACCTGGTTCAGGGATTTACCCACACGGCGAAGAACAAATTACTTTTTTATTATTTTTCTTTCCTTCGAGAAATGAAACATATTAAACCAATTCTTAAAAACCTGAGAGTAACGTATGACGTCTTGATTGATTCTCCAGGAAACGTTCCTTACACGTGGTGAAGGATCTCTGCACTGGCGTCGCCGTCATCTTAGACATGTTGGGCTATGGGAATTTATTATTATAACGTGTTGACGTAACAGGGAAGGGTCCTTTGATCCTTTGGACACCCCCAACCATAATATCAGAGGACCCCCTTATCCTGGGCTAATGCAATGCCAGAAGTTACTGACTCTAGGCCTGGTCTGGGGTCTATATTTATTTACACACTCTAGGATCCATCTTTAGTTAGAGGGGCCAATTTGTGCTCAGTACAAATTTAAGGAGGTCAGATTTATGTTTAAGGGTCCAGTCTGGGATCTAGATTGGTTTAGGTGGTCTGGATCCTGTATTTGTTTAGAGGGTCTGTATTTATTTTAAGAAGGTCTGATATGTGATATGTTACTTTAGAGGATCTAGTCTGGGGTCTCTATTATTTTAGAGGTTACGATGACTCCATTTACTTAGTGGGTCTGATGTCTGTAGTTAGAGGGTCAGGATTGGAGTCTGTATTTACAGGGTCAGGTCTGAGGTCTGTATTTAGAGGGTCAAGTCTGGGGTCTGTATTTAGAGGGTCAGGTCTGGGGTCTGTATTTAGAGGGTCAAGTCTGGGGTCTGTATTCAAAGGGTCAGGTCTGGGGTCTGTATTTATTAAGGTCTGATATGGTATTCTAGTCTGTACTAGTTTAGAGGTATTGGTGTCTCCATTTACTTAGTGTATTAGTTCTGGGGTGTGGAGGACCAGGTCTGGGGTCTGTATTTAGAGGGCCATGTCTGGGGTCTGTATTTAGAGGGCCAGGTCTGGGGTCTGTATTTAGAGGGCCATGTCTGGGGTCTGTATTTAGAGGGCCAGGTCTGGGGTCTGTATTTAGAGGGCCATGTCTGTGGTCTGTATTTAGAGGATCAGGTTTGGGGGTCTGTATTTAAAGGGCCAGGTCTGGGGTCTGTATTTAGAGGGCCATGTCTGGGGTCTGTATTTAGAGGGCCATGTCTGGGGTCTGTATTTAGAGGGCCAGGTCTGGGGTCTCTATTTAGAGGACCAGGTCTGGGGACTGTATATAAAGGGCCATGTCTGAGGTCTTTATTTAAAGGGCCAGGTCTGGGGTCTGTATTTAAGAGGTCTTGTTTGGGTTCTGCATTTGTTCAGATTTCTTGGTTTGTCTTTCTTTTTGAGAAGGATGAAGAGGGTTGGATGTAACACTTGCGATTCAGGTCCCTTAGGTTGGTGATCCTTCCTATATAAATTGGCAAATATATACTTTTAGGTCAATGGAAGTATAAGAACTTCTACAGTACTTCTTGATCAATCCTCCACGACTCACACACACCAAAAAGATCAGAGCCTATTAAGTCTAATGGTTTCCAAATTCCAACCCTACAGTATGTTAATGATCCTGAACCCTCATTAGGGGGCCACACACCATGAAAGGCCTGGACCACGTTCCTCCTGATTCCCTCACATAAGGTTTTCTATACTTATACCGTATCTATAAGCACATTCCCTAAGAGGAATGTTTTCATGGAATTAAGTTTGTGGTTGAAACTGAAGTTTTTCTGATTTTTGTCCAAAAATTAACTTTTCATGCATGAAGTGGATTATACAGTGTGAGAATTTGCTGAGTGCATCTGACCGGGGGTCATGTGATGGGCTGGATGGCTCACATGCCATTCATTCAGGCTACCAGGAATGTTGGTATAAGGCCTCCAGGCAATGCTAGAAATGTTTATCTAGATTCTTCTGACAAGAGCCTACAGCCCTTTTTCTTTTCAATCGGTGACATTTTGCACTGTAAGGACAAATCTACAGATTTGCACATTTATGGAAGGGTGTTGAGATGAGGAAAACCTTGTTCGTCGTGTGATCAAAGACACTAAGGTGGGATTTATCTACCGTAAACGTTGACCACTTTAATGGGCACGAACATAACGTGAAACTTATTTTTCTGGAGTACGTTTACCAGACCTTGCACTTAATTTTACTAATATTACTGTAGGGACAAAATAAGTCCAGCCAGAAGATTCAAGACCTGCAGGAAGAACGAAGCCACCACTATTGGTTATCCAATTGTGGTAATCATACTGGTGTGTCTTACTTCTCCCAAGGAGAAGACGATGGAGGAGGAGGATCCTTAGTTAGGTGGATGGGGCAACAAGCTTCAACTATTGCTTGGGACCCATTTCTTTATCAAGCTCAAAAACAAGTAATAAGTCAACCACTATGGCCATCACCTGGTGTTACCCACACTGGAGTGTCTCCACCTCTCCAAATAAGAAGCTTGTGGAGAAGTAGAATCCATAGATGGGTGGGTCATATGATAAAGTAATGAGTTTCAACTACAGCTTGGGACCCATCTCCATGGTAAGCTCAAAAACAGCTGACCACCACTATGGCCATCTCCTGATGCTACCTATGTTGGAGTGTCTCCACCTCTCCCAACAAGAAACCTGTGGAGAATCAGGATCCTTAGTTGGTGGGATCATATGATGGACCAACACACTTCAACAACAGCTCTAGTCTCATTTCCTTACCAAGCTCAAAAACAGGTGACAACCCTTATGGCCATCTCCTTGTGGTGCCTACATTGGTGTTTCTCCACTGCCCTCAACGAGAAGCCTGAAGAGATGGAAGAGCTTGGGTTGGGTCGGTGATATGATGAGGCAACAAGCTTCAACAACAGCTCTAGTCTTGTCTCCTTACCAAGCTCCAAAACAAGTGACATCTACTATGACCATCTCCTTGTGCCATCTCCTTGTGACACCTACACTGGTGTTTCTCCACTGTCCTCAACGAGAAGCCTGCAGAGATGGAAGAGCTTTGTTTGGGTGGGTTGGGTGGGTCATATGATGGGGCAAGAAGCTTCAACAACTCTAGTCTTGTCTCCTTACCAAGCTCAAAAACAGGTGACAACCATTATGGGATGTTTATACTGGTTGGTCACCAGTGAAATGAGGAAAAAGAACCCAAGAAGCATGGAAATTATATTCTGGCAACAAGCAGATGGAGGCTACTATGGATATCCACCAAATTGGTGACCAAAGTGGACCTTACCAAGGCCGGGTCTGTCATTAGGCAGTTGTGCATATATTATTAGGCAACGATACCGCATTGAAATTAGGGACGTTGCCAACTTTGGCTGGGCCCCCTCCCGTCAATGGGCCCAACAGCAGTCTATGATATGGACACCTTTGGCCCCAGAGGAGTACCATCAAACTTCTGGGCTCCAATGTAAAATCTGAACCAAGGCCTCTAACTAGAATGTGTCCTATATAGTACTGGCCTCCTCATATAGAGAACAGACACCTTCTGGGCCCCTAAGGTGCCTGGGCCCGGTGCGATTGCACCCTACGCCCCTGTTTTGGCACATCTTTCTATTTCTATTCATCTTTCTATTCCCACCTGTCCCCGTTATAGTACAGTAATAAACAATTACAACGCCTCAACTTCTGTAGACAAATACAGGAGGACACAAATGTCTAAAAATCAATTAAAACAGTCAACAAATGGGATTGGACGCGACACCGAACAAACAGGACATTCATTACAGACCTCAGATTACCTGCAGCAGAACAGCAAGCAAAGACTTCATTCACACATTGCTTGTGACAGATCCGTGAAGGGTGCCCGAAAACTAATTCAATTATTTGTTGTTGGTGAGATTGAGATGAATGATAAGAAATACATTAAACGGAAAAAAAAAACGTGACTCATCTGACAGAATTTAACAAGTTGGGTTTTAATTTTCATAAGAAGCGGCGACGTGAGATCCCGGAGAAACAAATTTTCGGATTTTTTTTGCAGATAAAAAATTAATTGCCTCATTTTAGAAGTCCGATACTTCAAGGGCTCTTCAAAGCAGGCCAAGGAGTGGGGATATTTATCATATTTAAAGGGACGGGCCCTGGAGCAAAAGCTCAGCTTGGCCCCCCCCTGCACAACGTCTCCAGTTGCATCCCATCCCATCCCTTCTCTATCCGGCCCAGGACACCATGACGGCTACACAAGCTAGCCATCATTCCCTTTCGGGGGGCCTCACACATAGTGACCTTTAACCCTTTTGTGCCACAGACTCCCCCGCAAAATCCCACTTGACAATAGGCTGCTGATTAATTGCTATTTTTGCATTTAAAGGGTTCATTTTTACCTTTCTGACAGTGGAAGGCTTTGGATCGTAAATTTTCTCACTCCAGTTCACAAGATGCACACCACTGCCATCAAAGGAAATTAGAAAGAATTTTAACCAGCTCTAGTGTGTTGAGGGGGACGTGTGGGCCCCCCTGGTTTGCGGGCCTGCTTAAGGTGGACCTGTGGGCCCCCCCGTGTTTTGGGTCCAGCTACACTGCAACCACTGCCACCCTATAGTTATGCCAGTCATTGTCTTAAATATTCACATAAAAACTAAAAAACTAATGACATACTCCTGCATTTTCAGGTTAATTTTTACTTATATATGTCACTGTTTTCTATACTTCTGCCTTAAAGAGAGTGTGTCACCATTACTCAGCATATCAATCCAGCCCCATAGATAGATAGGTTAGGGTCACCAGAATCAAAATGTGTTTTCCCCTTGTGAATCGGAGCCTCCGTTGCTGAGATATCGCTGTTGGTGTCAATCATTTAGAGTAACAAGGGCGCCGCCATTGCTCATTTGCATATCAACAAAATCGCGATATCTCCATAACCGAGGCAGCGATTCACAAGGGGAAAACACTACCTGATTCAGGTGAACCTAACCTATCTATCTACAGGGCATCAATGATATGTTGGGGTTTGCTGACACTCCCTTTAAATAGGAAATGCTAAATATTGGTCACAAATTTCTGTGTTTTTTAGCTTATTTTTTACATGTATATGTCCGAGTGGTTTTCTATTCTTCTGCCTTGTATATGATTAAGATATTAGGTCTACTTTGTTTCCCCAGAAACAGCGCCTCTTTTTGGCTGTGTTTGGTACTGCAACTCTTTTAAGCCCACATTCTGCTTTATAGGCCTGAGCCTGGTCAAATTGACTCATGAGCCCCCATATAATGTAGAAGATAAGGCGCGCTGATGTCAAGTGATTTGTCCCAGGTCGGACACACTGAGCGATGAATGCATAAATCCTTCATCATTATGTCGCCGGCTTCTAATCAGAATTGCTAATATCGGGCCGGCTGACTACAGAACGTGACTCATGTGCCAGCAGGGCGCTGCATATACTTTATACTGGACACTTGTCCATGATTTCAATGTCATAATGCCCCAGGCAGAAAAGTAGAAAAGACTGCGGGGAAAATCGAAAAAAATGGAACAATTGCCTTAGAATATTCTGCAGCTTATTAACCCTTCACCTCCAAAACAATCCACTGCATACAAGCTCTCAAGTTGTCTTCTCCTGTTAGATTCTATCGTCTTGGAAAAGTTGGGTGACGACCAAAATATTCATCATCTCAGATCCTGCAGTCATATAACTTTTCCAGAAAAGCTACTTAGATATGTATGTGCTTCTCTGAAGAAGTGCCGTTCAGAAGTATAGGAAAGCTGGGTGACTCTGACAACCAATATAGCAGGCACTGCAGCTTCCAAAGGGGTTCTCACCCAACTTTTCCACAACCAAATATCTACTTAAGATACGTATCAATATTGTTCTCTGGCAGAACTGCTATTCAGAAGTGTGGGAAAGCTGGGTCACACCAATATGGCAGCCATTGCAGCTTCCACAGGGGTTGTCACCCAACTTTTCCAGAACCGAATATCTACTTAGATACGTATCAGTATTGTTCTCTGGCTGATATTGATAATTGATATTCAGAAGTGTTGGAAAGCTGGGTCACACCAATATGGCAGCCATTGCAGCTTCTACATGGGTTGTCACCCAACTTTTCCAGAACCAGATATCTACTTAGAAATGCATGTGCTTCTCTGTAAGAAGTGCCGTACAGAAGTACAGGAAAGCTGGGTGACACTAACAACAAATATGGCGGCCATTGAAGATTTCACAAGGGGTTGTCACACAGGAAATATATTTGGATGTGTATCGACTTGGCACGCTGTAAGAAATGAGGAACGTGTCCTTGTAGAACTAAGGAAGCATGGGAAAGCTGGGTCAAAACCTACATGAGATCACTGACCGCTACTGTATAGGCTGCCACCCAGCTTTCCCAGACAAACCTGGCTATAAAAAAACGTGTCTGCTAAACAGACTAGGATATTTGTATTGGATTGGGGGCCCTTTAAGAAACGACAGTTCTCCTTCACAGCATCATGGCGGGTGCATATTTTATGGGGGAACACCTGATCTCATGAGAGGCGACCACTGAATGACTACATTGCTTACAGGCAGGATACGTTCTCCCCTATAAGGCCCCAGACCCCACCGCAGGAGCCGCCATTCAGACGTCCTATAGGCTCCATGTTTACAGTAAAGACGAAATTCTTATCCGTATAAAGGGACTATTCTCGCTGCTATAATCAAGGTTTCTTCAGCTCTCGCACGTGAATCTTACAGTATAAAGGTCTTTTGACGTGTAGGACATCCTATATGATCGCCGCGCTGCATTAACACTATTCGATTTTTGTAATGATATTATTATGATTTATTTTTTTAAAGGGATCCTATCATTAAAACTGATTTTTTTTTCTGCCTACCACGTAGGAATAGCCTTAAGAAACACTATTCTTCTCCTACCTTAAGATGTCTTCTCCGCGCCGCCGTTCCGTAGAAATCCCGGTTTTCGCCAGTATGCAAATGAGTTCTCTCGCATCACTGGGGGCGGTCCTCAGTGCTCAAACAGCACTGTGGGTGTCCCCAATGCTGTGAGAGAACTCTCCATCTTCTTCAGGAACGGGTCTGGGCTTAGGGCAAAGCCAACTGCGCATGCCCGTCAGCCACAAGAATATGGCCGCTTACACAGTATTGCAAGCGGCCATTTTCTTGTGGCCGGCAGGCATGCGCAGTCGGATGCTCGAGGCCTAGAAGTTTGAAGTCACCGCCGGAAGAAGACCTGTTCCAGAAGAAGATGGAGGCGGCGCTGGAGAGTTCTCTCGCAGCATTGGGGATGCCCCCAGTGCTGTTTGAGCGCTGAGGCCCGCCCCCAGGTGCTGCGAGAGAACTCATTTGCATACCGCCGAAAACCGGATTATATACCGAACGGCGGCGCGGAGAAGACATCTAAAGGTAGGAGAAGAATAGCCTTTCTTAAGGCTATTCCTACGTGGTAGGCAGAAAAAAAATCAGTTTTAAAAATAGGATCCCTTTAAAGCTTATTTCAGGCTAATGTAACCAGAATAGAGCAAATGAGTGCCACCTCAGTGCTTGTGACTGCCTCCGGTACTGCAGCTCAGTTCCATTTGACTTGCGTAAAACCCCCTTAAGATCGTAAACTTCAGCGCTATGGCCATTGTTGGCACAGCGCATGTCCAGGATTGGTACCAAATGAAATTTTCGGTTCTGGCGACAGAAGTATGTGACCCCCATGGATCTCCTCCATTACAAAATATTAGGCGACCACTTTTTAAGCAATGGATTCAGCACTACAGAATTCTCTACAATGCAGCGCAGGACCTTTTATCTTTACCTTCCCTCCCAGACTGATCCCCCCCCAAATTCCAGAGAATTATACAAATAGCGCTGATCTGCGTCACGTGCGGCAGCTCACAAAGCCCCGACCAGCACTTTGTTCTTGAGAAGTCTTTTCCGTGAGGATCGGCGAGCGCTAATTACTTCTATTACGACAAGGATTCCTTTGATGAATTGTAAGAGCCGCTATTTTATCTCACACATCTACAAATACGGGCGACGTACGGCGTTTATCGGGAGGGCGTTCAGATCTTACAGACCCTATAAATTGTAGGATGACCCCTCATCATAGACTTCAATACAGATCCTCAGACTACAAGTCCTTATTAGTGGGATTCCATATGTCGGAGATTTCAAGTATATCTTGCGCCTAGGCCAAAGCCTGACTAGATTTTTGCTCCATTTTGACCACTATATGTGCGTAGCTGGACGCGAAAATGGGACAAGTCTCATTTCTTGCGCAAAATCACAGGTAAAAATTGCGTAAGCCAGAAAACCAGCATCCGAGTCATGAAACACGGGCCCCAGGGGGTTTCGGGAATGTAAATGTCTATCATGATGGGGTCGGGGAAGCAACCTCATGGCAAAAGAGGGAGCATTGGTCAGTCTGGATTTCAACAGGCCCGATCCTAGGGCGAAATCCCCTTTAATGAGGTTGAGCTTTGGCTGAGCTGCAGTACCAGGCATAGCCACATGTTAGAAGGTGGCGCTGTGTCTGGTGAATTGGTAGTTAACCGCCATCAATCACCACGGCCACTCCTGTTGATCGGTGGGGACCTATACTAACCAGTTTAAACCCATTTCAAAGGGTCACTTGTGAACATACGGTGCACAGCTATAGCTTTTGAGTCGCCATCTATAGCTCGGCCTACCGCAGCAGTGTACAATGCTCAAAGAGAACCACGTTTGGGATAATTTCTTTCGGAGAGCTTGTCCCCCTGCCCTTGTTTTCATGTCCGCACCAGATGGTGAACGTAACGTATTATACTGCAAACCACCCTGCACGGGTCAGGTTACACCGTGCTCCGGAGAACAGGCAGTGTCCATCCATACAGGAAGGAGAATTGTAATTGCACCGAACACCTTGTCCAAAGGCTCTTAATGTAAAGCAGCCATTGGGGTGCACATTTGGTGCCACGCTGATCCCCCTGGCACCGCGCCAGCGTCAGGACACAATACAGATCCTTTTTTGTACTTGCACAAAGTGCTTTAATAAGGGTGAAATGTAAGAAGGCGGCCTTACTACAGCCAATATATCTTAGGAGCAGTGCGCCGGGGCGCATAGTAACAGCGATGACAGGCTATGGCGGTGTAATTTATAGCCCTTGTATGGAGGGGGGAGCACACAAATTCTTCCCAGGTCCATTGTCAACCTTCACAGGAAGAGCGAAGACTTTTTTACAGATGTTTGCAACACTTACTGCTTGCTGTCGGTGAATGGAAACATCCCTGTATACGTTCCAAATCCGTCTTGGAGCCCCCATCGCAATACGTCTTGGCAGAGGCGTAACCTGCGCCCCAGTGTACAATGTGTAACGTGACCCTTCTTTACCTTGTGCCTCTTAGAATAGTGAGGGGCCATTCAAAGGGCACAAAATGGAGAGGAATCTGCTCCCAAATCACCATCAAATTCCTACGTGTGGTCCCTTACTGAACCCCTATAAGCTGACCCTGGACTTATAGCTTCTTGCTGGGGGGCACAAACAGAAAATTGAACATGGCAGCGACATCTTCAACCTATCAAACTTCCACAGACAAATATTTTGGGATACTTGCCACTCAGGGCAGAGGAGGGTACTGGTCTGACTAGGTGAGAGGCCATAGCTACGGAGTCCTATGACACCTCTAGTCCCTAATAGACAGGCTTGTCTATGTGAAATATCCACTTTATTGTAGATGTCCGATCCAGTATTACCAGCGAGATGTTCTATCAGTCACAACAGCACTACTTGTGGTCATGCCTGGTACTGCAGCTCAGGCCCATTTAATAGAGCGGAGCTGTAATACTAAACATGGCCACATGTTAGAAGGTGGCACTGTGTCAGGTGAATGAATCGTAGAGTGCAACAGCTCCTTCTGTTTGAGGAACAGGACGCTGAATTCAAGGGTAAACGGCGAACATCCGGCGCCCATCGCTTCTCTGACAACTCACATTTCCTCTCTCTTTAATTACTACTGATAGAAAATAGTTTATTAAGGATTAACTAGGCCCCTGCATATGAAATATTCCCAATATCCCCATTATTTTTTTGCAAAGATAAACCACAAGGGGGTAATTCCAGTCCTGTGTACGGCATTAAATACACTTTAATTTACTCGCCGGCTGCTGCGAGTCCCTAATGCTTTATAATGTGTGTATTTTAAGGAGAATAGATAACGGTCTGTAAAACCATCTAATTGTTTGCAATGCTTTAACCCCGGCTCCGCACTACCATGGATACGAACACTTTTCATGGTCGAGTGTGAGCTGACAGCGGGCGAGGACACCGAGATTGCTTATTAAAATCTAAATTAGCACGCAACACAGAAATTCTTGTATGGAGCGGAGGTCTGCTCTGTTGTCAGGCTACGTCTACCATTAAGTAGGCTGTCAGGCAGAATTAGGGGGAAACACGCAGCGGGGCTGGGGCAGGTGGGGGCAGAGGTCATGGGTGCGCACAAAAACCCTCGAAATAGTCTATTTCTGCAGAATTTTGTCACTTTCCCATGATCTTAACTGTGGCAAACCTACAATTCCTATCATGCCTGACTGGCTGGCATCACTAGAGGACACTTAAGAGCGCACCGCATACTGTTTATACATGCAGTATGCGCTAAACTCCTAAGCTCCCTCTAATGGTGGCTGCAGGAAGCCAAAAAGTTATTACCGTATATACTCGAGTATAAGCCGACCCGAATATAAGCCGAGGCCCCTAATTTCACCACAAAAACTGGGAAAACTTATTGACTCGAGTATAAGCCTAGAGAGGGGAAATGCAGCAGATACTGGAAAATTTCAAAAACTGTGCTGAAAAATTCGGCTTATACTCAAGTATATACGGTACTTATCTTCAAAGGGAGTTTCTCCAGAACCCAATATATTAATCTTACTCCACAGATAGATAGGTTAGGATCTCCTGAATCAAATGGTGTTTTCCCCATGTGAATCGGAGCTTCCATTGCCGAGTTATTGCATTTTTATCTATATGCAAATGAGCTCTTTGTAGTAATGGCGGCGCCCTTAAGAGCTTATTTCATGTTAACAAAAACTGCTGTATCTCAGCAACGGAGGCTCCGATTTGCAAGGGGAAAACACCGTTTGATTCAGGGGACCCTAACCTATCTATCTGCAGGGCTAGTTTGATATGCTTTGTTCTGCTGAAAATCACCCTTTAAGGCTATGTAGAGGATCTGGAGCTCTGTGTCAGTAGAATTTAACCTGTACAGAATTAGGAGCCTAAAATGAGATTGAAAGGTGGACATTAAGGGATTAAATATGCTCCTTAGACATGAGCACGGCTAAGTTTGTCAGTATTCAGATTCAGCCGGCTGCTAAGTATCAAGTAACTAGGGGAACAGATCTCATTACTCGTATCACATACAGTGACAAGCTATGTGCTGCGGCTCCTGACATACACAGCGACTGGAACAATGGTAGCCACAGTCATCTCACATGGCCTTAGCCTGTTATGTCATACACTTGTCTGCAGAGAACAATACACTGTCTGCAGGATCCACCAATGTACAATAATATAATATAACCTCTTCATCTAGCTCATATATGTAACAGTAGCTATGACAATGGCAGGACAGCTCTCATAGCCCGCGAATAGTTCCCTATCTGTTCACTTGACAGCATCATGAGAGTTGTAGCACCAGATCACTGGGCCGTTCATAGAAATCCATGTATAGGCCATATCTACAGGCCCAAGTGTGGCTTGGCCAAAATTAGATGACGCTCTAGGCCCATGACGGCCAAGTCAAGGTCAATCCAGAAAATGCGGTCGTCATACGAACCCCGTTTTCTGCATTCTGTCCCGTACTAAAAACGACTTACTTGGCTCACTTGCCCTCCCCATGTTTCTTGAGTCACTCACTTTTTTCCAGATGGGTCACGGGGCACCTTGCAAAGGGTTGCCTACTTTTGTTGGCAGGGATCTGGGTTTTTCGCCCCATAGGAATTTATGTGTGACCATGCCCCCTTATACTAAGGCCCCACCACATTTGCTCCTTTTTTTCGTATGGAGTTGAAAAGTGCCCATTGCATCCCATTTTTATAAAGTGCCCATGTCAAGTACAATACGAGGATTCATAGGACAGGGAGATTCACCCAATCTTTTGGGTCTCCCCTATGACCTTACACCTAGTTGTGTTTCTCCTTAACCAATGTGGGACCTATCCAGTAGATTCTCTGTTTTTGACTGATTACCAGGGATCACCATATTCCGCCAATCACTGGCGATTACTCAAATGTGGATGGAGAGGGCGCACTGCGATACGTGACCCAGGGTAGATTGTTTTGTCTCCCTCGGGATCTAGTAGATCCCAGTTCTCATTTTTACAGCGCTGGTTATTTTCTAACCAAGTCCGAAATGTATTGATGAAAACTAGTGCTTGTTGAGAAATTGCAATACACGACGCAGCCTCCGGGGGCGCCAGTGAACCCAATATTTAATCTGAAGATTGAAACCATTTTACGCTGGTAATAAAAGAAAAATGGGATCAACCAAAGAGAAAGCCGAGCAAAAATGAGAGAGAAACAAAAAATCCAGGCACTTCCTCTGGGAAATGTTCACACACTTGAGTGGTTTTGGAGCTGAAACAATGTCAGGAGCGCGGCCTGGGAACAATATTGTGCTGAAATTGTGCCAGAACTCGAGTTATTACAAACCCAGAGGGGCAGAATTAAAATGTGAGAAAGGAAAATCTTTGTCAGGGGAGAACTCAGAAGTCAAACTGTTGCCTACCCGAGGAAAGAGAGTTATTAGCCATATAGGAATTGTAAGGACTTAAAGGGATCTGCGCGGTCAGTAGGAAGGAGAGTCGTACCGTCCAGGACTATATAAAACTTTCAATAGAGGGAGGATCCGCCCTCCTCTGTAACCCTCAGGGGATCTATCAAAGTAACATTTTTTAGTATTTTAGCACCCCATGTCTTGTTGTTTTAAAGGGAACCTGACAATTTGGGACACTAATCCACCCACAGGTCCCAAATTTTCTTGTTGTAAAGCCATCCATGCCCGCATTCACAGAAAAAAGTTCATACTTAACCACTGACCGTTCTCCCGGCGCCTGCGCGGCTGCTCGGTGAAGTCGGAGGAGTACACAGCTCCGCGCATGCGCCGAATCTAGAACGCATGCGCAGTGGAGATGAGGTGTATGCTCCAACTTCACTGCACCTACAAATCGGACTCCTCTCTGGGTAAGTATAAAGGTTTGGGGTTTTTTAAGACGGGCGCGGACAGGGGTATATTGGACACTAAACCACCCACAAGTCCTCCCAAATCAGTCTGACATTTTCCCTTTAAGTATATTTTAAAGGGGCTCTATCATTAGATTTTCCGGTTTTTAGATAAACATATGCCCTCAGGTCAGCGCCGCACCTCCCATGAGGCAACCTGAAGCGATCGCTTCAGGCAGCGCTATGCCAGGGCCCCGGGGGGGGGGCGGCATTTTTGCTTACCTAAGCCAGTCCAGGACAAGCTGTCCTGGACTGCCTTAGCGTCACCGTCTCGGCAGCCCGGCACAGGAAGCGAGCGGTGGATTGGGGAGGCCCTGTGCACGCAGCGCTGCTCCAACGGCCTCCCCTCACGCTCAGGCAGAGAGCAGGTCCTCTCCCTGCCTGCTCTCTGCCTGCTAATGCCGCTTCGCCACGCCCCCCTTCGCTCCGCCACGCCCCCTTCACTCCACCCTGCCCCTTCGCCCCGCCCCCTCCTCCCGGGGGGCCGGCTTTCTGTCGTCCACCTCAGGCGACAAAAAAGGTAGGTTCACCCCTGCTTGAGGTGCAGCCAATCCTTTTTAAACCCCCTCTCCCCCTCCCCCGTTTTTCTGAATTACCGTTGAAACGTATATGTAAATCAGTCCCACCGTGCACGGTGGGCGTTCCGTGCACCCCACCATATCATAGCTTGTTCACGCCCTCCTCTCTTCTTTGACTTCCTCTTCCTCGTGATTCCCCGCCTCCAACCCGGCGGTTTAGATAGAAATCTCGCGCATGCGCAGTAGCGCTACTGCACACGTTCCTGCGCCATTTTTGTGCAGAGAACAGCTCAGTTTCCCTCAGAACTACGCAAGCGTGCTGAGCATGCGCACTATGGTCACGATGTTCTCTACAGGAAAATGGCACTGGAGATTTCGATCGAAATCGCCGGGCTGGAGGCGGTGAATCGCAAGGAGGAGGAAGTCAAAGAAGAGAGGAGGGCGTGAACAAGCTATGATTGTGGGGGGATGGGGGTGCACGGAACGCCCACTGTGCACGGTAGGACCGAATTACATATACGGTTCAACAATAATCCAGAAAAATGGGGGGGGGGGTTCAAAAATGATTAGCAGCACATATGTTTGTCTAGAAACTGGAAAATTTAATGATAGCGCCCCTTTAATTTCAATGGAAAATCCCTTTAAGGAACATGAGTGTCGCTCGCTTACATTATCTTTTGCGGGTCGCTGAGCACAAAGGCGATAAATTTGTGCCCTCATATTCGGCAGAGGGGCGTTTACCCCTCCTCCCTGTAGTCCCAGGGGCCGGGGTACGACTGCTACCTCTGCGTCACCTGGATAATATCTAATACACAGATGGATTTTTCGTCATTCAGATCAGTAGTAAAGACTAAAGCGCTTTGGCTCTGAATTAATAACATATGCCCAGGCCTGACCCGGCCGCCCCACGTGGTATCCTGCTCTGGTCTAACGTTACAGGGGAAAAAAACTAAATTTCTGGTTCAGTTTCCCACCCCTTGTGTGCTGGCAGGAATAGGGGAAGATTTTCGTGTAAGACACCGCCTGCAGGATGCTGAGGGTACTGCATCTCTCGTTACCAAAGTGTTTCTTATAATAGAGTTGTAGAGTTATAAATGTCTACACAAACCATTCCAGGGATCCCTTCACCTATGGTGTGCTGATACTTGTAGTGTCCACGGGCTCCGCCGCTGTATGACAGAATATACCCACATAGTGCCCACA